>NC_134399.1:115751399-116391680 GCF_050003625.1 Haematobia irritans | reverse complement strand
GCCATAGTTTATTTTTCTTTTTTTTTGATGTAGATTCTGTGGAGGCGTACGAACGCATGCCACCAAAAAAAAAAAATACTAAGAACTGGCATCAGTAGATTGAAATACAAATGCAAAAGATACTTTCACCTTATCTCGCATGCATCGATAGATGTGAAGTACTTGTATCCAATGGATTTGTTTATATCTTAAATCGATTTAGAGAATCTGCCGAAACCAAACAAACATATAAACAACGATGTTGATTGAAAGTGATAAATTGTTAAGGCCATCTTCGCTGCGATGACATGTAATTTAGGCTCCTTCTGATGGAGAAATAGTTAAAGAGTTTGAATTTGTTATAGATATAGAGGCATAGGAATTCGGTTTATATTTCGATTAAGAAATTGAAAGTGTCAAAATATGATTTATTCGAAGTGATATCTTTTTTTTGTATTAGCTCTTCATATTGACACCTATAAATCTTTCTTAACTCGCATATAACAAGATTCTTTTAAAGCAAATGATAAGCAGTTCCTTTGGCGGTATTTCTACGTGGGAATTTCGAAGAAAAGAAAGTGTTTATAAACGGGAAATTTTTGATTGTCTATGAAGACGATTTTCAAGATTTTTGTTTTGTTTTTATAAACATGAAAATTGGAATTATGACTAATATAATTTTTTCGTTAAATGAAATTATGTATTAAATGGTAGTATAATTTTAGTTAATATTGTGAATTCAATAATAACTAGAAATAATTGATTGTATGTTATAATTTATTAAAATTACACCTGGAAATTTTCCAGGTTTTAATGTCATTGCAAAGAGTTTTGGTACCGAGTCAAAGACGCGTCTTTGTAAGTAGATTTAAAGATATCTTGTTTACATAAAATTAAATTTAGTATACAGATCTCATTTAATGTTCTTTTTGGATCCGGAAGTGGTGCAAAATTTGGAACAGAAGCGATGAATTTAACATGGGCTTGTCATAGGACAGATGTCCACCATTACAACAGCCGTTGCACTGAATTTGCATCACTTTTGTGATAGTTTCCCAAATAAATAGTTTTTATAATATTTATGATTTTTAATGTATTCTAACGATTGTCTGAAACGACCTTAAATATTTTCAAAAATTACCACCATATTATTAATCTTTACTCTGTTTTACCCTAATTGAAAGAAAAAAAGTTAAAATTCCCTTTTAAAATATGAAAAAAGGGAGTTATAAAAAATTGAATTTAAGAACTTCCTGAATAATTAAAATAAAGAACTTCTTTGGGAGGACATTTTTGGAAGTGCTTTTAAAGTTGTGCCTTTAGAAGTACTTCCAAATTCTGTAGTTTGTATCATATTGCAATTTCTAAAATATTTTAGTTAACATTTTCTAATATAAATCTACATAGTCATTCGTTCAGGGTTCACTTTCTTCTGGGTGGAATTCTACGAATAATTTTGGAATATTTTTAAAGATATATTTGTTGGTATATCTATTGTAAGTGTAGAGTGCATCAGATGTTTGCAACTAAACTGGTTTGTTTTCTTTAAACAAAGTTACTTTAAACGCACTTATGTGTGCATTACACAGTAGTCTATACATAAATAATATAGCAATATAGAACATTTAGTCGAATTTTTTTTTTATAGAAAATGTTGTCAAAATTTTATTTCTATAGAAAATTGTATCAACATTTTATTTCTATACAAGATTTTATCAAAATTTTATTTCTATGGAAAATTTTGTCAAAATTTTATTTCTATAGAAAATTTTGTCAAAATTGTATTTCTATAGAAAATTTTGTCAACATTTTATTTCTATAGAATATTTTGCCAATTTTTATTTTTATAGAAAATTTTGTCAAAATTTTATTTCTATAAAAAATTTTATCCAAATTTTATTTCTATGGAAAATTTTGTCAAAATTTTATTTTTATAGAAAATTTTGTCAAAATTTTATTTCTATAGAAAATTTTATCCAAATTTTATTTCTATGGAAAATTTTGTCGAAAGTTTATTTCTATAGAAAATTTTGTCAAAATTTTATTTCTATAGAAAATTTTATCCAAATTTTATTTCTATGGAAAATTTTGTCGAAAGTTTTCTATAGAAAATGTTGTCAAAATTTTATTTCTATAGAAGATTTTGTCAAAATTTTGTTTCTAGAGAATATTTTATCCAATTTTTTTTTCTATAGAAAATGTTGTCAAAATTTTATTTCTATAGAAAATTTTGTCAAAATTTTGTTTCTAGAGAATATTTTATCCAATTTTTTTTTCTATGAAAAATTTGGTCAAAATTTTATTTCTATAGAAGATTTTGTCAAAATTTTATTTCTAGAGAATATTTTATCCAAATTGACGGTGGCAAAGGAAAAATTTGACGGTGGCAAAGGAAAAGAGAGATGTTTGTACGAATTTATTTCGGCAAAAGCCGGCTATCAATGTAAAACCTTTTTTCGGAAGGTTCAAGTGTTGGGTTTAATGAACTGCCTGAATTTATTCTCATAATTGGTTGATAGTTTTGCTGCAAGTAGAGGATGCTGATGAGGAATGTGGTAATTCCGAAACGTGCGTCCATCCAACCATCTTGTAGTCTATAGGGCTTTGCCCACATAAATTTGACAAACATTCTTTTCCTCTGTTGGTTAAGCTACACTTGTAGTTTAGTCAATGTATGGTTTTAAGCTGAAATCAAAAAAAACAAAAACAACAATTTTTTTTCTATGGAAAATTTTGTCACAATTTTATTTCTATAGAAAATTTTGTCAAAATTTTATTTCTATAGAAAATTTTGTCAAAATTTTATTTCTATAGAAAATTTTATCAAAATTTGATTTCTATTGATAATTCTATTAAAATTTTATTTCTATAGAAAATTTTATCCAAATTTTTTTCTATGGAAAATTTTGTCAAAATTTTATTTCTATAGTAAAAATTTTATTTTTATAGAAAATTTTGGAAACATTTTTTCTATAGAAAATTTTATTTCTATAGAAAATTTTGTCAAAATTTTCTTTCTATAATTTTTTTTTAATTTTATTTCTATGGAAAATATTGTCAAAATTTTAATTCTATAGAATATTTTGTCAAAATTTTATTTCTATAGAAAATTTTGTCAATTTTTTTCTATAGAAAATTTTGTCAATTTTCTTCTATTGAAAATTTTGTCAAAATTTTATTTCTATATAAAATTTTGTCAAATTTTTATTTCTATAGATAATTTTGTAAAAATTTTATTTCTTTAGAAAATTTTGTCAAGATTTTATTTCTATAGAAAATGTTGTCAATATTTTATTTCTATAGAAAATTTTGTCAAAATTTTATTTCTATAGAAAATGTTGTCAAAATCTTATTTCTATATAAAATTTTGTCAATATTTATACCCTTCACCACTACTGTGGTACAGGGTATAATAAGTTTGTGCATTTGTATGTAACGCCAAGAAATGTAACGCCATCTTTTAGTATACCGATCGGCTTAGAATTATATTCTGAGTCGATTTAGCGATGTCCGTCTGTCTGTCTGTCTGTATATGTAATTTTGTGCACAAAGTACAGCTCGCAATTTAAGTCCGATCGTCCTCAAATTTGGCATAGGGCCGTTTCTTGGGACAGAGACAATTGCTATTGGTTTTGGAAAAAATCGGTTCAGATTTAGATATAGCTGCCATATATATTTATCCCCGATTTGATCATAGTTAGCGTGTTTATCAACCGATTTTCTTGAAATACCGTATATCCGAATATTTTACGAGTCTCGAAAAACTTGCAAAATGTCAGCCAAATCGGTTCAGATTTAGATATAGCTCCCATATATATCTTTCATCCGATTTAGACTCATATGACAACAGAGGCCAAAGTTTACTACCGATCTTCGTGAAATTTTGCACAGAGGGTAGAATTGACATTCTGCCAATGCTTGGTAAATTTGATTGACATCGGTTCAAATTTAGATATAGCTCCCATATATATCTTTCGTCCGATTTGAACTTATATGGCCACAAAAGCCAGAGTTTTGCAGTGATTTGCTTCCAATTTTGCACAAGGGGTACGATTAATAGTATCGTTAAGAGTGTCAAATTTTGTTAAAATCGGTTCAGATTTAGATATAGCTCACATATATATATTTCGCCCGATTTGGACTTATATGGTCTCAAAAGCCAGAGTTTTGCCCTGACTTACTTCAAATTTTGCACAAGCGGTACTTTTAACGATACTATTGTATGTGCCAAATATGGTCAAAATCGATTCAAATTTAGATATAGCTCCCATATATATCTTTCGTCCGATTTGAACTTATATGGCCTCAAAATCCAGGGGTTTGCCGTGATTTGCTTCAAATTTCGCACAAGGAGTTTAGTAGTATCGGTAATTATGCCAAATTTGGTTGAAATCGGTTCAGATTTAGATATGGCTCCCATATATATCTTCCGTCCGATTTGCACTCATACGACCAGGGGGGACAAAGTTATGTTATACTCCCATTTACGTGAAATTTCCCATAGATAGCAGAATTTTTATTCTAATTATACATGTCAAATTTAGTCAAAATCGGTTCAGATTATATATAGCTCCCATATATACGTACACCAGAGTTAAGGAAATATGGAAGATTGTTACACATTTTAGACCCATTTTCAATGGAAGTTTCCTCCAATTAACTGGATAGCGTTAGCCGATTCAAATTTTAATTCTAGAGATTTTGTAAAAGTAAAAAAATTGTCTCCTTTATATAGCTTCCAGCAAATGTGATGTAGTTGAGATGGTAACACAAATTTTGGCCTACATAGGGGTGAAGGGTATAATATAGTCGGTCCCGCCCTACTTTAGACTTTTCTTACTTGTTTATTTTATAGATTTTTTTAATTTTATTTCTATAGAAAATTTTGTCAAAATTTTATTTCTTTAGAAAATTTTGTCAAAATTTTATTTCTATATAAAATTTTGTCAAAATTTTATTTCTATATAAAATTTTGTCAAAATTTTATTTCTATATAAAATTTTGTCAAAATTCTATTTCTATAGAAAATTTTGTTAAATTTTATTTCTATTGAAAATTCTAAGAATAATTTTGGAATATTGGTTGGTATATCTATTGTAAGTGTATAGTGCAACAGACGTTTGCTGTTTTATTTTCTTTAAACAAAGTTCCTTTAAACGCACTTTCGTGTGCATTACACATAGTCTATAAATAAACATGCTTGACTGTGTGCATTGCTTGTGCGTTGATGGCTATAGCCATGTTATGTGGTTGCCAATAAAAAAAGTAAAATTATCACAAAAATTATATTTGTTCCTCGGAACAACATTTTTTACTGTAAAAAAACCTAACCATTACAATTTCCTATGGAAGGAAATATTTTTTTTGCGTGTAAAAGGAAATGTTGTTGCCTCATTCGGTTCATAACAATTTTTTGTACTTATTATCACTTGTCTTCATCCAGAGTAAGCCTCAAGGAATCAAGGAAAAAAATATTTTCAGTCAAAAAATATATAATTTTATAATGAAATTACATTGTGCTATATAGTGCTTAATTAAAAATTGTTACCCCTTTTTTCTGTGAGTTGCATATTAAAACAAATTTTCAAAAAACTGGAAAAATTTAATTTTTTGTTTAATTTAATGTTATTCATTGTGTTTTTAGTTTTCCATAAATTCTGTTTTGCCGCAAACAGATCCAATAATAACCACACATGTAGAACTTCCACAATACAAACATATTAACAAGCCTGTGTAAAACCCACCAAAAACACAATATCCGTTTCCGTTGCTCGCCATAAGTTAGCCATAAACAAAGCTTAAATAACAAAAAGCTAAACGGCAACTTGTTGATTTTGGGCCCATGAACCATACTGGAACATTGCTTCATTGTTGTTTATCCTCGTATGACCACACAAAAAAAGAGGGGTTGAACTTGAACTACAACCCTAAAAAGCCAACTCCTATTGTTTTCGCGAGAAAGCTAACAAATCAGCAGTGATGGAGTACCAGTAGTATACCAGTAGTACTGTGAACAGTGTGCAACATTCTATCAACAAAAGCCACAAGTCATTTGGCCATATGTGTTGCATCACATTGCATATCCGCCATCCTATAATTCGTAATGGTTGTACATTTATGTGTGTCATGTGTATATTGTACACAAGCTTGGAGGACTGTTTATTGTCATATCGAGTGCAGTTTAACCTCTCAAACTGTGTTAAAAATACTGGAAAGAAGTGAGGAATTGTTTTTGCATAAAAGAGGCCTAAAGCATATAACGGAAAAAGGGAACTTGTAGTTGTAGGGCAATATAGGAAGAGTCTGCATTACCATTCACCAGTTATTTCAATAGTTGGCGCAGAAATTTATTATGAGCTTCTCTCATATCAATGAGTGCAGCAATATTTCATTTTTATCTCATGTTTCTTACTGTTCCATACGAACTCTAGGTTTAGCTTCTTGAGTTCATGTTTATCCTCAGATTTACTGAACATCCATACGATAAGCATTAGCATTTATCTTGAGGAGCTGTCTCTACATGGATAAATTCAGAGACTTTTGTGCCTCCTGATGGGAGAATAATTTAGTTCATTTTGCTATAAAACAGTTTACTTTTTTTCTGTGTACAATTTCCTATGGAAGGAACGATTTTTTTGCGTGTAAAAAAAGTTGTTCCTTCATTCGGTTCATAACCAAATGTTATACTTATCACTCGTCTTCATCCAGAGTGAGCCCCATTTTATTTAGGAACCAAGTTGTAAATACACTGCAAAAAGCCTATAGTTAAATGGGAGCTAATTGTCTGCATTTCATTCTGAATTAGCTCCATTGAACTGATTGAATCACCCCAACAGGTTCTGATCTTTCTCCTAATGCAACGCTTTGATTGTGCAGAAATTCCTACTGAAATCGAAACAGATAGGAGGAACTTTCGCGATGGAGAACATCCAGAGGAGCAGATGAATTCAGAGTGAAGTCCTTTGGGTTTGCTGGTACGCCGTAATATGAACTGTTTGCTTGTATTTCCAGCCGTTCATTGTGAATCGTGAACGACGTTCACGTTTCAAAATGATCCGTTCATGAAAGTGAATCAATACACATGTGGTGCCAATCGGAGAACCGACTGTGTCAATGTGACAACGATAAAATAGCACCATGAGTTGTCAAAACAACAACCAGCGTTCATGATCTGAAAACGTAATGATTACGAATTTTTAAGTAGTTAAACCTTGAATGGCAGCTCAATACGCATTAACAGTTGCACCACCGACGAAGTTGCCATTAGAATGTCTAACGAATATTTTTTTTATTTATTTATTTCTGCATGAATGTAATATAGTCGATCAGACCCTAAGACAGTTACAGTTACAATATAATAGCATTACTACTAGAAAAAGTATTTTAAAATTTTTCGTGGACAAAGAAAAATGAAAGCCGTTCATGAAATCGTGAACGCTCATGGATGAAAGCGTGAACATTCCGTTTAATTTTTTCATAAACGTTTCAGTTGCATTTTGTTACCGTTCGTTCACCATTTTGGATAGTAATTTTTTTCTATTAGTGTAAGTGTTTAAATGCCTACAGGTACCAAAGTACTGATTAAATCTCTCCAAAAGATTCGAAACTTTCTCATAATGCAACGAGTTAATTCCATCACCGATCAGGTTTTAATGAGGAGTGGTCCTTACTGAAGTCGAACGTGATAGGAGGGCTTTTTTTCGAGGGTTGCAGTGTTGGACGTTACAACAATTCCGATAGCTTACCACACTGCACATCATCCGATCCTAACGATGCCATGATAGTCCTTCACCGTCACTATTTTGGACTTATTGCTTTTCCGGTGCTTTAAATTGACAGGCAGTGGGAAAACAGAACGCAATATTATGTACTGGTTAGGTTAGGTATAGTGGCATCGCGATATTCCAGACTCTCTTGGACTATTCTGTCCACTGTGTATTTTTTTTTTGTGTTGAACTCTCTTATCCCTGAGTGCTGCCCGATTCTATGTTGAGCTCAATGGCAACGGACCTCTTTTTTATAGCCAATCCGAACGATCTTCCACATTGCAGTGAAACTACTTCGATAAGCTTTGAAACACTCAGAAATATCACCAGCATTACTGAGGTGCGATAATCCACCGCTGAAAAGCTATTTGGTGTTCGGTCGAAGCAGAAATCGAACCCACGACCTTATGTATGCAAGACGGGCATGCTAACCATTGCACTACGGTGGCTCCCAAAATTGGGCTTATAATTTGCTTGATATTTTCTGGGACGCTTGCACAAGATATGCTACATCGCTTTTCGAATTTGGTCGGGGAGGGCGGACAGGCAGTGGAAAACCGAACGCAATATTCTGTACTGGTTAGGTTAGGTTAGGTATAGTGGCATCGCGATATTCCAGGCTCTCTTGGACTATTCTGTCCATTGTGTATTTTTTTTTTTGTTGAACTCTCTTATCCCTGAGTGCTGCCCGATTCTATGTTGAGCTCAATGGCAACGGACCTCTTTTTTATAGCCAATCCGAACGATCTTCCATATTGCAGTGAAATTACTTAGACACACTCAGAAATGTCACCAGCATTACTGAGGTGGGATAATCCACCGCTGAAAAACTTTTTGGTATTTGGTCGAAACTGGGTTTGCAAGGCGGGCATGCTAACCATTGCATCACGGTGGCTACCAAGAAAAACGAAAGCCGTTTATGAAATCGTCAACCCTCGTGGATGAAACCATGAACATTCCGTTTTCATTTTTCGTAAAGGTTTCTGTTCCATTTTGTTACCATTCGTTCACGATTTTGGAACGTAATTTTTTCTATTAGTGTATGTGTAACAAATCGTAGAAGGCAAAGTACTTATCAAGTATCCTCAGAAAATTAAGATCTTTCTCCTCATGCAACACTTTCATTCCATCACCGTTCAAGGTTAAATTGAGAAGAGATACAAACTGATGTCGAGCGTGATATGAAGAGGTTTCTCGAGGACGTATTTTCTTTGACGTTAAAAAAATTCAAATAGCTTAGCCCACTGGACATCATCGGATGCTACGAGGTCATGATGGTATGGCAATCCTTCATAGCAAATATGGCCCCATTTAAACTTAAACTGCACACTAGATATGCTAGTGTTCTCAAGACGTCAGATATCACTCCTGGTATCTGCTATAACGTGTCGCTGCCTGATAGGCGATTTTGCAAAAACTAGAGGAGATTCAGCGGTTAAAACTAGAAGTGGGCTGCAACCTAATCTAATCTTCATTGTCAGCATTTTGGACTTTTGCTGTTATTATTATTCCGGCGCCTTTAATTAACAGGCATTGGGAAAACGTAACGCAATATTCTGTACTGTTTGGAAGTTTTGGAACCAGGTGTCAGGAGCCAGAGAGCTGCTGATTCCTGCCGAGAAAGAAAACTTTAACAGTCCTTAGGTAGACACTAACCCCTAATGCAAGCTCCCTGACATTTCGTCCTAAGCCAACTATGGAAAAGTAGTCCGCATATGCTACAGATGGACATCTGAAGTTTGGAACGAAATTGAATAGGAGGGTTCACCATTAGGTATGCATTGGTTCATTCTTGATCGACTTAGTTCTCGGAATGGTATGACTTACTGCAACAAAGTCTTTAAGCAAGTCTATTGCGATAAGAATGGATCATGAGTGGGTACTCTCTTTTTCACCCCCTCTGATATATCGGATGTTACTTCGCATAGCACAGTGGCAGTGATCGGATGCGAAGCGCGATATGTCCTAAGAAGCTGGGCAGTACATTTTCTTTCAGAAATTTTATAAGATATCACGAATATCCTGGTTGTGTCGTTTAACAGAACCAGCATAATCTCTTCCAGATGTGTGCGAATTCGAAAGTTTCCATTAATGATATGAAAATTCCGATAGTGCCCATTCGTTTGAGATTTATGTTGGATCTCGGATTTTCGTGAACAGATGTCAGGATAGCAGTTCGAAATCTTCCAAGTGCCACTACTGGTTCTTTTATATAGATATAGTATGGTCGATCTACAGAAGACATTCACTTGCTCCACAGGTTGCGTCCCAATCAAAATATTGAGGTATGGAGATCCTCTATGGATCCGCGATCAGACTCTTCATGGTTTTTGTATCAGAAACTTCATAAGATATCGCGAATATCCTGGTTGTGTCGTTTAACAGTACCAGCATAATCTCTTCCAGATGTGCGCAAATTCGAAAGTGTCCGCTGATGATATGAAAATTCCGGTAGTGCCCATTCGTTTGAGATTTATGTTGGATCTCGGATTTTCATGAACAAATATCTGGATCGCAGTTCGAGTGCCACTACTGGTTCTTTTATATAGAGATAGTATGGTCGATCTACAGAAGGCATTCACTTGCTTTACAGGTTGCGTTCCAATCAATATATGAGGTATGGAGATCCTCTATGGATCCGCGATCGGACTCTTCATGGTTTTTGTATCACTTTCATACTTTTTGGTAGTGACAAGCAGTTATTTAGGTTAGATCAATTTGTGCTGAACGTCCGCACGGCGTTCGACATCACACTAATTATTTATGCTTTGGAAGAGTTTAACTCCTAGAGTCGGCAGAGATTTCTGTCCGCATCTCTGCAAATCTTGATGTCTCCATGGGAGGTTAGGTTAGGTGGCAGCCCAATATATCAGGCTCACTTAAACTATTTAGTCCATTGTGATACCACAGTGGTGCACTTCTCTTTTACACTGAGTGCTGCCCGATTCCATGTTAAGCTCAATGACAAGGGACCTCCTTTTTTGTCGCCGAATCCGAGCGAGAAATGTGGAGGGATCGAAATGCTGGAGTGTTTTGTTTTTCAGGCCATTCTCCACCAGAACTGACATTTGCAGAGGGGTTTTTCATCAGGCTTTCCATCAATATGGGTTTAAGAGCCCCCAGTTGGCGTTACTAAACTGTAAATGTTCATTTTCTGATGTGTGTGAAGATAAATTCGAATTTGAAATTTGCAACAAAAACTTAGCCGAGACACAAACCAACACCAAAAATATTTTTCAAATTCGAATTTAGGATTTCAAATTCGAATTTGGATTTTTAGTATTTGGCTTATTATTTAAAAACTATGAAGCGTGCGATATAGAGAGTAGGCTCATTGGAAAGGGCTTGAGCTCAGCTTTCATAATCACAAAAGTCTTCATTAGAAAAGTATTTGTGAAAAGCGGAAATTTGAAAATGCTTTTTCAACAAATTTTTACAACGGAGCCCACTGTGCCAAAACTAAGCCGCGTGCGATATAGAGACTAGGCTCATTGGAAAGGGCTTGAGCTCAGCTTTCATAATCACAAAAGTCTTCATTAGAAAAGTATTTGTGAAAAGCGAAAATTTGAAAACAAAATTTTCATCAAATTTTTACAACGGGCCCACTGTGCCAAAACTAAGCCGCGTGCGATATAGAGACTAGGCTCATTGGAAAGGGCTTGAGCTCAGCTTTCATAATCACAAAAGTCTTCATTAGAAAAGTATTTGTGAAAAGCGGAAATTTGAAAATGCTTTGTCAACAAATTTTTACAACGGAGCCCACTGTGCCAAAACTAAGCCGCGTGCGATATAGAGACTAGGCTCATTGGAAAGGGCTTGAGCTCAGCTTTCATAATCACAAAAGTCTTCATTAGAAAAGTATTTGTGAAAAGCGAAAATTTGAAAACAAAATTTTCATCAAATTTTTACAACGGGCCCACTGTGCCAAAACTAAGCCGCGTGCGATATAGAGACTAGGCTCATTGGAAAGGGCTTGAGCTCAGCTTTCATAATCACAAAAGTCTTCATTAGAAAAGTATTTGTGAAAAGCGGAAATTTGAAAATGCTTTTTCAACAAATTTTTACAACGGAGCCCACTGTGCCAAAACTAAGCCGCGTGCGATATAGAGACTAGGCTCATTGGAAAGGGCTTGAGCTCAGCTTTCATAATCACAAAAGACTTCATTAGAAAAGTATTTGTGAAAAGCGAAAATTTGAAAACCAAATTTTCATCAAATTTTTACAACGGGCCCACTGTGCCAAAACTAAGCCGCGTGCGATATAGAGACTAGGCTCATTGGAAAGGGCTTGAGCTCAGCTTTCATAATCACAAAAGACTTCATTAGAAAAGTATTTGTGAAAAGCGAAAATTTGAAAACAAAATTTTCATCAAATTTTTACAACGGGCCCACTGTGCCAAAACTAAGCCGCGTGCGATATAGAGACTAGGCTCATTGGAAAGGGCTTGAGCTCAGCTTTCATAATCACAAAAGTCTTCATTAGAAAAGTATTTGTGAAAAGCGGAAATTTGAAAATGCTTTGTCAACAAATTTTTACAACGGAGCCCACTGTGCCAAAACTAAACCGCGTGCGATATAGAGACTAGGCTCATTGGAAAGGGCTTGAGCTCAGCTTTCATAATCACAAAAGTCTTCATTAGAAAAGTATTTGTGAAAAGCGAAAATTTGAAAACAAAATTTTCATCAAATTTTTACAACGGGCCCACTGTGCCAAAACTAAGCCGCGTGCGATATAGAGACTAGGCTCATTGGAAAGGGCTTGAGCTCAGCTTTCATAATCACAAAAGTCTTCATTAGAAAAGTATTTGTGAAAAGCGGAAATTTGAAAATGCTTTTTCAACAAATTTTTACAACGGGCCCACTGTGCCAAAACTAAGCCGCGTGCGATATAGAGACTAGGCTCATTGGAAAGGGCTTGAGCTCAGCTTTCATAATCACAAAAGTCTTCATTAGAAAAGTATTTGTGAAAAGCGGAAATTTGAAAATGCTTTTTCAACAAATTTTTACAACGGAGCCCACTGTGCCAAAACTAAGCCGCGTGCGGTATAGAGACTAGGCCCATTGGAAAGGGCTTGAGCTCACCTTTCAGACCCACAATAGTCTTCACCATATAGATATAAGTAAATTTTAAAGTTTTATTTAAATGTTAAAAAAATCTCTATATTGTCAATGTTCTTTTTTGCATACACACAAAATTTTTTTTTCTGATTCAATCACGAAATTAATTGATACATTTAATTATTTAATTGAAATTTCTTAAATCACGAAAATGACATTAAAAAAATTAATTGAAGTCAAGAGCAAATTTGAATTAATTTTTTAAATGACTAAATTAAAAATTTAATTGATGTTGATTGCAAAACTCAATTAATTTTGTTCATTAAATAGTTAATTGTATCAACTAGTCTTTTACTTAAAAATTTTAAGATTATTAATTAATTTAATTTTTCCATCTTGATTAAAAAGTTATTTGTAGCAATTAATTTATTAATTGAAAAATTTTCAACTTCTATCACCTTTTTCAAAGGAAATGTGTTGAAGATATTTCTTCAGCGTAGGACTCATACTTTGGGAACAGCTGATAATTATCAATAAACTTTTATGTTCAATGCGTTTGAATGCGAAAAAAAACAAAATTTTGATATATGGAAAAATTAATTGATCCAATCAATTCTTAATTAAAGTTTTTTCTATCACGAAAATGATAATATCAATCATCTATAACAACTAAAAATTAGTTGTTCCAATTCAATTTTGCAATTGATTTTTATTTTAACTAAATAAATAATGAAATCAATTAAATTGTGATGAAATAGATTTTAAATTAAACTATTAATTAAAACTTTAATTTAAAATATATATACGTGATGAAGATTTTGTTGATTCGCGCTTCGGATTCGCAAATTTAATTAATTCAATTAAATCCAATTGATTCAATTAAAAGTGTAATTGATTACGATAGCAAAACACAATTTTTTCACTGAAGCAATTTTATTTTTATTGAAATTGCTTACATAAAGAAAGTAGATAGCATCAATCACAGAATTAATTAGAAATTACAAAAATACTTAATTAATTCGGAATTCACAATCAATTGTAGTGTTAAATTTTAAATTAAGCCAATAATGTTTAGTTTAGTTTATTTATTGCCACACATACAACAAGATTTATAATCTTATAGTATGTGACATAAAATATATGAAGTTATCTGCGTTGCTTATGCGTTGAATAACGGGAGGGAGAGAAAAAAAGTAAACAAAATTTTTTGTGCAAAAGCCTAAAAATTAATTAAAAACTCATAGCAGTCCATACACAGAAAAAAATACTACCAATTGATTCAACAAATTTCTTAATTAAAATAAAAATCAATCACAAAGGTTAATTACATCACTTAATTTTTTATTTGACTTTTGAGATTGCTACTATCATTTCTATGATTGAAGACATTTCTATTAATAAAAGTAATTGGATCAATTACTTTTGTGATTGAATAAAACAATATTTTTTTCTGTGTATGACTGAACATAAGATGTCTTTTCCGATTACAATTGGTGTTGGACTTTTTCTGAAATTTGTGAATATGACAATATTTGTACAGAAACTATAATAATTGTTTGTACTAAATTTTCAATTATAATTTTAATTGCACAGAATTTTTTTCTGATTCAATCGCGAAATTAATTGATCCAATTAATTTGCTAATTGAAATTGCTTTAATCACGATAGTATTAATCATAGAGGTAATTAGAAATAAAAAATATTCTTGGTTAAAAAAGCAATTGTTTGCTTCGGCACTTTCAGTTAAGTTTTAATTGCTTCAATTAAAAATTTGATTGATTTTGGTAGAAAACTCAATTTTTTATTAGAGACAATCAATTGTATAACTTTCTATTATTTATTTCGAAGAAATATTTTTTTGCAATTGTTTAAGAGTTTATATTTGTTATATTTATTATTATTATTATTATTATTATTATTATTATTATTATTATTATTATTATTATTATTATTATTATTATTATTATTATTATTATTATTATTATTATTATTATTATTATTATTATTATTATTATTATTATTATTATTATTATTATTATTATTATTATTATTATTATTATTATTATTATTATTATTATTATTATTATTATTATTATTATTATTATTATTATTATTATTATTATTATTATTATTATTATTATTATTATTATTATTATTATTATTATTATTATTATTATTATTATTATTATTATTATTATTATTATTATTATTATTATTATTATTATTATTATTATTATTATTATTATTATTATTATTATTATTATTATTATTATTATTATTATTATTATTATTATTATTATTATTATTATTATTATTATTATTATTATTATTATTATTATTATTATTATTATTATTATTATTATTATTATTATTATTATTATTATTATTATTATTATTATTATTATTATTATTATTATTATTATTATTATTATTATTATTATTATTATTATTATTATTATTATTATTATTA
Organism: Haematobia irritans; assembly: GCF_050003625.1. Lineage (NCBI taxonomy): Eukaryota > Metazoa > Arthropoda > Insecta > Diptera > Muscidae > Haematobia > Haematobia irritans. Next base: position 116,376,408 of record NC_134399.1, on the reverse strand, counting down.
TTATTATTATTATTATTATTATTATTATTATTATTATTATTATTATTATTATTATTATTATTATTATTATTATTATTATTATTATTATTATTATTATTATTATTATTATTATTATTATTATTATTATTATTATTATTATTATTATTATTATTATTATTATTATTATTATTATTATTATTATTATTATTATTATTATTATTATTATTATTATTATTATTATTATTATTATTATTATTATTATTATTATTATTATTATTATTATTATTATTATTATTATTATTATTATTATTATTATTATTATTATTATTATTATTATTATTATTATTATTATTATTATTATTATTATTATTATTATTATTATTATTATTATTATTATTATTATTATTATTATTATTATTATTATTATTATTATTATTATTATTATTATTATTATTATTATTATTATTATTATTATTATTATTATTATTATTATTATTATTATTATTATTATTATTATTATTATTATTATTATTATTATTATTATTATTATTATTATTATTATTATTATTATTATTATTATTATTATTATTATTATTATTATTATTATTATTATTATTATTATTATTATTATTATTATTATTATTATTATTATTATTATTATTATTATTATTATTATTATTATTATTATTATTATTATTATTATTATTATTATTATTATTATTATTATTATTATTATTATTATTATTATTATTATTATTATTATTATTATTATTATTATTATTATTATTATTATTATTATTATTATTATTATTATTATTATTATTATTATTATTATTATTATTATTATTATTATTATTATTATTATTATTATTATTATTATTATTATTATTATTATTATTATTATTATTATTATTATTATTATTATTATTATTATTATTATTATTATTATTATTATTATTATTATTATTATTATTATTATTATTATTATTATTATTATTATTATTATTATTATTATTATTATTATTATTATTATTATTATTATTATTATTATTATTATTATTATTATTATTATTATTATTATTATTATTATTATTATTATTATTATTATTATTATTATTATTATTATTATTATTATTATTATTATTATTATTATTATTATTATTATTATTATTATTATTATTATTATTATTATTATTATTATTATTATTATTATTATTATTATTATTATTATTATTATTATTATTATTATTATTATTATTATTATTATTATTATTATTATTATTATTATTATTATTGTGATAGAAGTTGAAAATTTTTCAATTAATAAATTAATTGCTACAAATAACTTTTTAATCAAGATGGAAAAATTAAATTAATTAATAATCTTAAAATTTTTAAGTAAAAGACTAGTTGATACAATTAACTTTTTAATGAACAAAATTAATTGAGTTTTGCAATCAACATCAATTAAATTTTTAATTTAGTCATTTAAAAAATTAATTCAAATTTGCTCTTGACTTCAATTAATTTTTTTAATGTCATTTTCGTGATTTAAGAAATTTCAATTAAATAATTAAATGTATCAATTAATTTCGTGATTGAATCAGAAAAAAAAATTTTGTGTGTATGCAAAAAAGAACATTGACAATATAGAGATTTTTTTAACATTTAAATAAAACTTTAAAATTTACTTATATCTATATGGTGAAGACTATTGTGGGTCTGAAAGGTGAGCTCAAGCCCTTTCCAATGGGCCTAGTCTCTATACCGCACGCGGCTTAGTTTTGGCACAGTGGGCTCCGTTGTAAAAATTTGTTGAAAAAGCATTTTCAAATTTCCGCTTTTCACAAATACTTTTCTAATGAAGACTTTTGTGATTATGAAAGCTGAGCTCAAGCCCTTTCCAATGAGCCTAGTCTCTATATCGCACGCGGCTTAGTTTTGGCACAGTGGGCCCGTTGTAAAAATTTGTTGAAAAAGCATTTTCAAATTTCCGCTTTTCACAAATACTTTTCTAATGAAGACTTTTGTGGAAATGAAAGCTGAGCTCAAGCCCTTTCCAATGAGCCTAGTCTCTATATCGCACGCGGCTTAGTTTTGGCACAGTGGACCCGTTGTAAAAATTTGATGAAAATTTTGTTTTCAAATTTTCGCTTTTCACAAATACTTTTCTAATGAAGACTTTTGTGATTATGAAAGCTGAGCTCAAGCCCTTTCCAATGAGCCTAGTCTCTATATCGCACGCGGCTTAGTTTTGGCACAGTGGGCCCGTTGTAAAAATTTGATGAAAATTTTGTTTTCAAATTTTCGCTTTTCACAAATACTTTTCTAATGAAGTCTTTTGTGATTATGAAAGCTGAGCTCAAGCCCTTTCCAATGAGCCTAGTCTCTATATCGCACGCGGCTTAGTTTTTAAATAATAAGCCAAATACCAAAAATCCAAATTCGAATTTGAAATCCCAAATTCGAATTTGAAAAATATTTTTGGTGCTGGTTTGTGTCTCGGCTAAGTTTTTGCTGCAAATTTCAAATTCGAATTTATCTTCACACACATCATTTTCTGAAACTATTGTCCCTAAATCAATTGCTTCTATGATCAGGAGGTAGACTACCTGCAACGCTATATCTTTACGTCCAGTTGTCTGAATTAAAAGGTCAACGCAAGATGATCGACAAGAAGCCGTTTTTTGGCTGATGTCGGTCTCATTTACCTGATCCACACAAGGTAGCCCATGGAAGCATTGACGTCCTTGGAGAACAAGGTGTTTTGGCTAGCAAATCGCCTATGATGATGTCATGATTCACGCGAAGGTATTGTCTTCAAATGATAGCTGAATTTTGTCAGAAAATTGTAAACGGTTCGGTCGGAATATAGACATACAGATGCCTGAAATTCTCCATGTATTCAACTTATCCTTTATCCTTGAACTTTTAAATAGATTCGTTTTATCGCCTTTTTTGTTGTCCTACTTTAATCATTTTATGCCGCCTTCAAAAGGCCCTTCTGAAAAACACGAAGCCTATATTTGTTTGTCCATTCTCTTGCAAGAAGCAATACAGTATTGATGTCAGTATTGTTGGATTGCTTAGGATACCTATTGTATATCATTGCACTTCATCTCTTGGACGGGCACTGTTTACTTTCATTTGCCACAATGATGTTTTACAGTAGTTTCTATAAACAGTGAAGCAATGACGACAGTGATTCTGGATGTTCTTGATAGTGATATTGCAAAAAATGAAAGAAATGTATATCGATTATCAATCACTGAACAATGAAATGGCACATGATGACAGTTTTAAATGGCAGAAAATTGATTTCACTTAGTGGCTCGATTAAAGTTCGATATCTTTTCTAGATATTCTCCATATTGGATTGCAAAGGAAAAGATTTACAATCAATGTTCAAGGCAAAATCTGCCACTGAGCACTTTATTGTTTTCTCTACCATATTACACTGATGAAAGTTTTATACACTTCAAGATTTTATACAGCCATACTAATTTAATTTTCTTTCTCTTCCGTTACAGGTAAGTTAAATGGTTTTCCATGAAACATTATATAGATGATTGGGAATGAAGCAATTGCAGATTTTTGTAAGTATAAAGTGATTTAAGGCAGTCATCTTCAGTATAAAGGTAGAACAAATACGGCTTAGATTTACTTTTTTTCATCGGTTTGTATCCTATCTGGCTGAAAGTTATTGCTGGTGACATTTCTAAGGGTTTCAAAGCTTCTCTAAGTGGTTTCACTGCAATGTGGAACGCCGTTCAGACTCGGAGGTCCTTTGTCATTGAGCTTAACATGGAATCGGGCAGCACTCAGTGATAAGAGAGAAGTTCACCAATGTGGTATCACAATGGACTGAATAGTCTAAGTGAGCCTGGATTGCGTAGAAACTTCTCAACCATGGATTGCGTAGAAACTTCTACTAAAGACTGTCATCCACAATCGAATTACTTGGGTTGCGGTAAAACTTACCGATGGCAAGGTATATATATAATAGTTTACTTTGAAAACTCTTCGTCGTAGCGGGTTACTTGATAATAACATATGTTGTATAGCCTTTTGGGGGTTTGATGACAAACCTTCTCTCAAGCAAATCAGTTCAACCAGTACGCTTCCCGAAGAAAAAAATTAAAGATTCTACCTATGAAGACCGGATCATATTCTGGATTTATGAAAACCAATTTTGTTTGAGTTTTAGAGAAATAATAAACATATCGTTTATATGATGAAATAACGCCTTAATTTAAAATCTTAAATCTGTAGATTTTTTCCGTCATTATTTAAATGAATACGATGGTTAAAATCTGGAAATTTTATTTTCAGTTTCAAGCAATTTTCATGATCAGTGCGACTGCTATACCCTGAAAGAAGTGTTTTCTTTTCTGACGAACAAAATTTTAGACAAGCAAAGATTTCTTTTGACAAAAATTTTAGAGGCTATCGTTGAATCGCTTATCAAAAATTTGGATTAGTTTGCCCTAAACGAAAATACTTTATACGAAAGGGAAATTTCGTTTGTCTAAAATTTCATTCTGGAGGAAAATATTTCTTCTTTGGGTGTACCCCCAAAAAGTTAAATCGGTCTATATCGATGTCTTGTCAAATGGACGGGTAAAAATAAATGCGATACAGATTTTTGGGGGTCTAAAATTCCAGTATATGTAAATTTTTGTGCAAATCGGATAAAAACTAGGGTTTTTAGAAGCCCTATGAGTTAAATCTGGAGATCGGTCAATGAGAAGGCTAGTTAGTAGGTCTATATGGGGGCTATACCAAAACAGGGACCAATACTCACCACCTCTTAATGTTCCTCAAATACCTCTAGAATTCCATTTTCAGACGAATTGGATGAAAACTACGAATTCTAGAAGCCCAAGAAATAAAATCGGGAGATCAGTCTATATAGGGGTTATACCAAAACATGGGCCGATACGGACCATTTTCGATACACCTCTTTATGGTCCTAAGACACGTCTATATTTCTAATTTCCAGCATATTGGATAAAAACTACGGATTCTAGAAGCCCAAGAAATACCGATTCTACAAGCCCAAGAAATAAAGAAACCAAAATATGGACCAATAGGCACCATTTGCGACACACCTATTTGTGATCTTAAAATACCTCTAGATTTTCAATTTCAAGCAAATCGGCTAGAAAATATAGTCTCTAGACGCCCAAGAAGTAAAATCGAGAGATCGGTCTATATGGGGGTTATACCAAAAAATAGACCGATACAACTCAATTTCGGCAGACATATTTGGGGTCCCAAAATACCTCTAGATTTCCAATTTCAGGCAAATTGGGAAATAAATACAGTTTATAGGAGCCCAAGAATAAAAATCGGGAGATCGGTCTATATGGCGACTATACCTAAACATGGACCGATACGGACCATTTTCGACACACCTCTTTATGGTCCTAAAATACCTCTAGATTTTCAATTTCAGGCAAATCGGATGGAAAATACAGTTTCTAGACGCCCAAGAACCAAAATCGGGAGATCGGTCTATATGGGGGCTATACCAAAACATGGATCGATATGGACCATTTTCGACACACCTCTTTATGGTCCTAAAATACCTCTAGATTTTCAATTTTAGGCAAATCGAATAAAAACTACGGTTTCTAGAAGGTCAAGACCCCAAATCGGGGGATCGATTTATATGGGAGCTATATCAAAACCTGGACCGATACTCCCCATTTTCGACACACCTATTTGTGGTCTTAAAATACCTCTAGAATTTCAATTTCAAGCAAATCGGATAGAAAATACAGTATCTAGACGCCCAAGAAGTAAAATCGGGAGATCGGTCTATATGGGGACTATACCGAAACATGGACCGATACACCGCATTTTGTGCACACATATTTCTGGTCATAAAATACCACTAGATTTCAAATTTCAGGCAAATCGGATAGTAAATACAGTTTCTAGAGGCCCAATAAATAAAATCTGGAGATTAGGCAAATCGAATAAAAACTGCGGTTTCTAGAAGCTCAAGACCCCAAATAGGGGGATCGATTTATATGGGAGCTATATCAAAACCTGGACCGATACTCCCCATTTTCGGCACACCTATTTGTGGTCTTAAAATACCTCTAGATTTTCAATTTCAAGCAAATCGGATAGAAAATACTGTATCTACACGCCCAAGAAGTAAATTTGGGATATCGGTCTATAAGGGGACTATACCAAAACCTGGAGCGATACGCCCCATTTTCTGCACATCTATTTCTGGTCATAAAATACCTCTAGATTTCAAATTTCAGACAAATCGGATGGAAAATACAGTTTCTAGAAGCCCAAGAAATAAAATCTGGAGATCGGTCTACATGGGCGCTGTACGAAAACTTGGACCGATACGGACCATTTTCGACACACCTCTTTATGGTCCAAAAATACCTCTAGATTTCCAATTTTAGGAAAATCGAATAAAGACTACGGTTTCTAGAAGCTCAAGACCCCAAATCGGGGGATCGATTTATATGGGAGCTATACCAAAACATGGACCGATAGGCACCATTTTCGACACACGTATTTGTGGTCTTAAAATACCCCTAGATTTTCAATTTCAAGCAAATAGGGTAGAAAATACAGTATCTTGACGCCCAAGAAGTAAAATCGGGAGATCGGTCTATATGGGGACTATACCGAAACATGGACTGATACACCGCATTTTGTGCACACATATTTCTGGTCATAAAATACCTCTATATTTCGAATTTCAGGCAAATCGGATAGTAAATACAGTTTCTAGAAGCCCAATAAATAAAATCTGGAGATCGGTCTGTATGGGCGCAGTACGAAAACTAAGACCGATACGGACCATTTTCGACATATCTCTCTTTATGGTCCCAAAACACCTCTAGATTTCCAATTTCAGGCATATCGGGTTGTAAATACAGTTTCTAGATGCCCAAGAAGTAAAATCGGGAGATCGGTTATATGGGCCCTATACCAAAACATGACCGATACACCCCATTTTCGACCAATTTTTATACTCTCCACCATAGGATGGGGGTATATTAACTTTGTCATTCCGTTTGTAACACATCGAAATATTGCTCCAAGACCCCATAAAGTATATATATTCCGGGTCGTGGTGAAATTCTGAGTCGAACTGAGCATGTCCGTCCGTCCATCCGTCCGTCAGTCTGTTGAAATCACGCTAACATCCGAACGACACAAGCTATCGACTTGAAACTTGGCACTAGTAGTTGTTATTAATGTAGGTCGGATGGTATTGCAAATGGGCCATATCGGTCCACTCTTACGTATAGCCCCCATATAAACGGACCCCGAAATTTGGCTTGCGGGGACGCTAAGAGAAGCAAATTTCATCCGAACCAGCTGAAATTTGGTACATGGTGTCAGTATATGATTTCTAACAACTATGCAAAAATTGGTCCACATCGGTCAATAATTATATATAGCCCCCATATAAACCGATCCCCCGATTTGGCTTGGGAAGCCTCTAAGAGAAGCAAATTTCAACCGATCCGGCTGAAATTTGGTACATGGTGTTAGCATATAGTCTCTAATGACCATGCAAAAAATGGTCCACATCGATCCATAATTATATATAACCCCCATATAAACCGATCCCCAGATTTGACCTCCGGAGCCCCTTGGAAGAGCAAAATTCATCCGATTCGGTTGAAATTTGGTACATGATGTTAGTATATGGTATCCAACAACCATGCAGGAATTGGTCCATATCAGTCCTTAATTATATATAGCCCCCATATAAACCGAAACCCAAATTTTGACCTCCGGTGCCTTTTGGAGAAGCAAAATTCATCCGATCTGGATGAAATTTGGTACGTGGTGGTAGTATATGATATTTAAAAGCCATGCCAAAAGTGGTCCATATCGGTCCATAATCATATATAGCCCCCATATAAAACGATCCCGAGATTTGGTTTTGGAGCCTCTTGGAGGAGCTGATTTCATCCCAGTCATTTGAAACTTGGTACATTGTGCTAGTATATGGCCGTTAACAACCATGCCTAACTAGGTCCATAACGGTCGATATCAGATAAGTCGATCCCCAATCACACAAAAATTGGTCCATATCAAGTTCATAATTGTATATAGCCCCCATATAAGCCACCCCCATATTTCAATTCTGGCTCTCATATAGACTAGCTCACAATTTAGAAAACGATGTTAAGAAGTTTTAAGATACCACAACCCTAGTAATTCGATTGTGGATGACAGTCTTTCGTAGAAGTTTCTACGCAATCCATGGTGGAGGGTACATAAGATTCGGCCTGGCCGGACTTATGGCCGTATATACTTGTTGGTCCTCAAATACCTCTAGATTTGCAATTTCAGGCAAATTGGATAAAAAATACAGTTTCTAGACGCCCAAGAAGTAAAATCCGGAAATCGGTCTATATGGGGGCTATACCAAAACATGGACCGAAAGGCACCATTTTTGGCACACTATTTGATGTTCCTAAAATTCCTCTAGATTTCCAATTTCAGGCATAAACTACTATGGTTTTTAAAAAAACTATGGTTTTTAAAAGCCCAAGACCCCAAATCGGGAGGTCAGTTTATATGGGGACTATATCAAAACTTGGACCGCTATAGCTTATCTTCGAAATTGACCTGTCTGCAAAAAACAAAACATGAATCTGTGCCAAATTTCAGGACGATAGCGCCATTATTAAAGGCTGTAGCGTGATTACAACAGACAGGCAGACAGACAGACGGACAGACGGACATGCTTATATCGCCTTAGAATTTCTCCCTGATCAAGAATATATATACTTTATATAGTCGAAAATCGATATTTCGATGTGTTACATACGGAATGACAACCTTATTATACCCCCATCACCATTCTATGGTGGTGGGTATAAAAAGTAACAACCTCTCCTGGTATAGAGGACGAACCAATTCATTATAAAACTGTCTGTTACACATCATTATCTTTGGGTGTCACAGACATCACTCTTGTCTACAGATCCTTATTAAAAAGTTCTGCTTGATAAGTTCCAGTTTATTGTCACATGTTTACCCTTCTTCAAAATTTAAATCCAGTTACGAAGTGGATTAAGTCCAATTTTTTGTAGAAAATCCCGGATGGTCATAAAAAGATTGAAAATTCTCCTTTAAGACAATACTTTCAACAAGGTATTTGGTAAAAATCTCAAAAAATGAGAAATTGCTTAATTACTTTAATAAAACCAAGCAGAACTGGCACTCACCCCCTTCATTAAGGCTACCCAGTAAAGAAAAACTTTGAAAATATTTTAAAGCAAATGAATAAATCCAATTCTAAGAAACAAATACATCCCTTCAAACACCTTATCCTGGAAGGAAAGTAAAATGAAATCCTCAAAAAAAGGGAATTGCAAGGAAACGTATATAACAAACGAAATATTAACGCATTGAAGCGTAAAAAGGGATAATAATGAAGGGAAATATAAATAGCAAAACAAACAGGCTATAGAGACGATAACAACCTGCAAAATTCCTTGACGAATGTCAAACGAATCCAGAAAATACATCAAGAAGGGTTTGTATGTTTCCTCCCCCACCCTCATAGAATATTATAGAAATCATTAAATAGAACCTTTAAGCAAATATTTTACAATGGTGAAAATAATGCTCAGTGATTTTTTGGGGATTTCCATGTCCTTTCTCCAATATTTTCAAGTTGAGAAGAAAAAAAAAAACGGCAAGATTTGTTATTTTCCTCCTGGAACTACGTAAATATTTACGTACATATCCCGCCCTCTATCTCTCTCTCCGTCTCTTTCTACTCAACCAAATGAAAGTGACATCATTGAAATATTTCCTCATTTTTCATACAGAAAATCATTTTTCAACTTGACTGCATTAATCCGTAGCACTTTATTCCCCTTCGTCAACCATGCTCCGGTTACTTTTCGCTTCCCCCAAACAAAATGAGGTGGGTAAGGTGTCCTCAAAACATCGTCATCCACATTTCAAGGACCTTCAAAAAAACACAAGTCACTTGGTGGCCAAAAATTCTTCAAATCACTTGGAATATTGTAGAATTTGTTATGACAAACCAAATGATGAGGTGGAGATGAGATACTGCTCCCTTTTGAGGTTTGTCCTCGCATTCACAATTTTGTAAAGCTATGCGGAGTGTTTGCGCGATATGGTTTCAAGTATAAAATTGAGACTTTAAATAAAAATAATTGAATGTCAATGCATTGCATTGCGATGGGATAAACAGAGATTTATTTGCCTGTTCCTTATCGGATGGAATTTAAGGGATGTGATTTATTTTCAAATTGATCTCATTTTACAAGAAAATGCGCAGTAAGTTTACAAAATGTCCCGGGGATACAATAGATGACGAATGACATTTGAATATATCAGAATTTAAGTAATAAGCTTGTTCATCATAAGAGTTTAAATATATAAATTATATGAAAATGTTTTTATCATAAAAATTTGTTCTAAAGAAAAATATTTCTTTTGAATAAATTTTATAGAATTTTTTCTTTAGAGAAAATTTCGTACAAATATTTCTTTGGAGAAAATTTTATAGAATTTTTTTCTTTGGAGAAAATTTTATAGAATTTTTTCTTTAGAGAAAATTTCATAGATGTTTTTCTTTAGAGAAAATTTCATAGAGATTTTTCTTTAGGAAAAATTTCATAAAAGAAATATTGTCGTTGAAGAAAATTTCATGGAATTGTTGTTAAAAAATTCTTCAAAATTTTGTCGTTAGAGAAAATTGCATAGACATTTTGTCTTAAGAAAAACTTCAATTTGTAGTTAGAGAAAAGTTTTCCATTAGAAAAATTTTATAGATATGTTGTCGTTAAAGAAAATTTCATCGAAATTTTTTCTTTAGTGGAAATTTCATAGATTTTTTTTGAAGAAATTTCATAGAAATGTTTTTATCATAAAAATTTGTTCTAAAGAAAAAAATTTCTTTTGATAAAATTTTATAGAATTTTTTCTTTAGAGAAAATTTCATAGACTTTTTTCTTTGGAGAAAATTTTTTAGAATTTTTTCTTTAGAGAAAATTTCATAGATGTTTTTCTTTAGAGAAAATTTCATAGAGATTTTTTCTTTAGGAAAAATTTCATAAAAGAAATATTGTCGTTGAAGAAAATTTCATGGAATTGTTGTTAAAAAATTCTTCAAAATTTTGTCGTTAGAGAAAATTGCATAGACATTTTGTCTTTAGAAAAACTTCAATTTGTAGTTAGAGAAAAGTTTTCCATTAGAAAAATTTTATAGATATGTTGTCGTTAAAGAAAATTTCATCGAAATTTTTTCTTTAGTGGAAATTTCATGGAAAATTTTTTTTTTTTAAGAAATTTCATAGAAATGTTTTTATCATAAAAATTTGTTCTAAAAAAAATTTTTTTTTTGATAAAATTTTATAGAATTTTTTCTTTAGAGAAAATTTCATAGACTTTTTTCTTTGGAGAAATTTTTTTAGAATTTTTCCTTTAGAGAAAATTTCATAGATGTTTTTCTTTAGAGAAAATTTCATAGAGATTTTTTCTTTAGAAAAAATTTCATAAAAGAAATATTGTCGTTGAAGAAAATTTCATAGAATTGTTGTTAAAAAATTCTTCAAAATTTTGTCGCTAGAGAAAATTACATAGAAATTTTGTCTTTAGAAAAACTTCAATTTGTAAATAGAGAAAAGTTTTCCATTAGAAAAATTTTATAGATATGTTGTCGTTAAAGAAAATTTCATAGAAATTTTTTCTTTAGAGGAAATTTCATAGAAATGTTATCGTTTGAGAAAATTGCAAAGGAATTTTGTCGTTAGAGACAATATCATTACAATTTGGTCATTAGAGAATATTTCATAGAAACTTTGTCCTTAGAGAAAATTTCATAGAAAATGTTTCTTTAGAGAAAATTTTATAGACTTCTTGTCGTTGGAGAAAATTTTATAGACTTCTTGTCTTTGGAGAAAATTTTATAGAATGTTTTTCTTTAGAGAAAATTTCAAAGATTTTTTTGGAGAAAATTTCATAGATATGTTTTTTTTTTGGAGAAAATTTCATAGAAATGTTTTCTTTAGAGAAAATTCCATAGAATTTTTTTCTAATTTCATAGAAATTTTGTTTAGAGACAATTGCAATACATTTTTAGAGAAAATTTCATAGAAATTGTTTCGTTGGAGAAATTTTCACAGAATTTATTTCTGTAGAGAAAATTTCATAGAAATTGTTTCGTTGGAGAAATTTTAACAGAATTTTTTTCTGTAGAGAAAATTTCATGGAATTTTTTTTGAAGAGAAAATTTTATTAAAAATTTTGCGTTAGAGAAAACTTCACAGAATTGTTTTCTTTAGAGAAAATTTCAAAGATCTCTTTGGAGAAAATTCAATAGAATTTTTTTCTTTAGAGAAAATTTCAAAGATTTTTTTTGGAGAAAATTTCATAGAAATGTTTTCTTTAGAAAAAATTCCATAGAAATTTTTTCTTTAGAAAAAATTCCATAATTCCATAGAAATTTTTTTCTAATTTGATAGAAATTTTGGTTAAAGAAAATTGCAATACATTTTTAGAGAAAATTTCATAGAAATTGTTTCGTTGGAGAAATTTTCATAGAATTTCACAGAAGAGAAAATTTTATTAACCCTTTCACTACCGAAATAAACCTAATGTTAAAAACTTTAATTTTTCTTCTGTTTCTACTTGTACTAACAGCATGTAGAACAAACGATGTCATTTTGAGAAACAACTTCAATTACTTAAAGAGCTATATATGCTTGTTCTGAAAACTTGATTCTTGAATTGTCACCAAATGGCCTTACGAAAATAACGCTATTTGACCTACAATATCTTTCAAAGTATGAGAAAAAATACAAAAAAGAACCCAAAGTGGTACCAGTTATATTTTTTGTATGAATGTCCATTTACAAGAAACATATGGTAGAAAAATGGTCTCAAATTTTCGTATTTTTTGTTTATTTTTAAAGAGGTTTATATGTTTTTGGTAGAAACAATTTTGTGATTTTTTTTCTGTAGAGAAAATTTTATAGAATATTTCATAGAAAAATGTTCGTTAGAGAATATTTTGTTGAAATTTTTTTATTAATAAAATTTTTCTTGGAGAACATTTTTTGGAAATTTTTTAAGAGCAAATTTCATAGAAACTTTCCTTTAGATAACATTTCAGAGAAATTTTGTCTTTGTAGAAAATTTCATAGTACTTTTGTCTTAAGAGAATTTCATAGAAAATTTTATGGAAATTGTTTCGTTGGAGAAATTTTCATAGATTTTTTTCTGTAGAGAAAATTTCATAGAAATTGTTTCGTTGGAGAAATTTTCACAGAATTTTTTTTTTGTAGAGAAAATTTCATGTAATTTTTTTTTTTTTTTTTGAAGAGAAAATTTTATTAAAAATTTTGCGTTAGAGAAAACTTCACAGAATTGTTTTCTTTAGAGAAAATTTCAAAATTTTTTTTGGAAAAAATTTCATAGAAATGTTTTCTTTAGAGAAAATTCCATAGAAATTTTTTCCTTAGAGAAAATTCAATAGAAATTTTTTTCTAACTTCATAGAAATTTTGTTTAGAGAAAATTGCTATACATTTTTAGAGAAAATTTCATAGATATTGTTTCGTTGGAGAAATTTTCACAGAATTTCATAGAAGAGAAAATTTTATTAAAAATTTTGCGTTAGAGCAAAACTTCACAGAATTGTTTTCTTTAGAGAAAATTTTATAGAATTTTTTCTTCAGATAAAATTTTATAGACATGTTTTAGGTAGAAAAAATTTTGGGAATTTTTTTTCTGTAGATAAAATTGTATAGAATATTTCATAGAAAAATTTTCGTTAGAGAATATTTTCTTGAAATTTTTTTATTAATAAAATTTTTCTTGGAGAACATTTTTTGGAAATTTTTTAAGAGCAAATTTCATAGAAACTTTCCTTTAGATAACATTTCAGAGAAATTTTGTCTTTGTAGAAAATTTCATAGTACTTTTGTCTTAAGAGAATTTCATAGAAAATTTTATGGAAATAGTTTCGTTGGAGAAATTTTCACAGAATTTTTTTCTGTAGAGAAAATTTCATAGAAATTGTTTCGTTGTAGAAATTTTCACAGAATTTTTTTCTGTAGAGAAAATTTCATGGATTTTTTTTTTTAAGAGACAACTTTATTAAAAAATGTGCGTTAGAGAAAACTTCACAGAATTGTTTTCTTTAGAGAAAATTTCAAAGATTTTTTTGAGAAAATTTCATAGAAATTTTTTTCTAATTTCATAGAAATTTTGTTTAGAGAAAATTGCAATACATTTTTAGAGAAAATTTCATAGAAATTGTTTCGTTGGAGAAATTTTCACAGAATTTCACAGAAGAGAAAATTTTATTAAAAATTTTGCGTTAGAGAACACTTCACAGAATTGTTTTCTTTAGAGACAATTTTATAGAATATTTTCTTCAGAGAAGATTTTATAGACATGTTTTTGGTAGAAAAAATTTTGTAAATTTTTTTTCTGTAGAGAAAATTTTATAGAATATTTCATAGAAAAATTTTCGTTAGAGAATATTTTCTTTAAATTTTTGTATTAATAAAATTTTGCTTTGGAGAACATTTTTTGAGAGAAAATTTCATAGAAACTTTCCTTTAGATAACATTTCATAGAAATTTTGTCTTTAGAGAAAACTTCATAGCACTTTTGTCTTTAGAGAATTTCATAGACATTTTTCTTTAGAGAAAATTGTATCGACATTTTTCTTTAGAGAAAATTTCGTAGAAAGTTGTCTTTAGAGAAAATTTCATAGAAATTTGTACGTCGTTTTTTTAGAGAAAATTTTTTGAAAATTTATAGAATTTTTTCTCTACAGAAAATTTCATAGAATTTTTTCTTAAGAAATGTTTTTACAGAAATTTTCAGAAAATTTGTTTTTAGAGAAAAGTTCACAGAAATTTTGTTGTTAAAGAAACTCTCATAGATTTTTTCGTTAGAGAAAATTTCATATATTTTTATACCCTCCATAGGATGGGGTATATTAACTTTGCCATTCCGTTTGTAACACATCGAAATATTGCTCTAAGACCCCATAAGGTATATATATTCTGGGTCGTGGTGAAATTCTGAGTCGATCTGAGAATGTCCGCCCGTCCGTCAGCTGAAATCACGCTAACTTCCGAACCAAACAAGCTATCGACTTGAAACTTGGCACAAGTAGTTGTTATTGATGTAGGTCGGAGGGAGCCACCGTGGACCCACGACCTTTTGCATGCCCGCCTTGCATGCACAAGGTCGTGGGTCCGATTCCTGTTTCGACCGAACACCAAAAAGTTTTTCAGCGGTGGATTATCCCACCTCTGAAATGCTGGTGACATTTCTGAGGGTTTAAAAAGCTTCTCTAAGTGGTTTCACTGCAATGTGGAATGCCGTTCGGACTCGGCTATAACAAGGAGGTCCCTTGTCATTGAGCTTAACATGGAATCGGGCAGCACTCAGCGATAAGAGAGAAGTTCACCAATGTGGTATCACAATGGACTGAATAGTCTAAGTGAGCCTGATACATCGGGCTGCCACCTAACCGAACCTTACCTAACCTAACCATGTAGGTCGGATGGCATTGCAAATGGACCATATCGGTCCTCTTTTACGTACAGCCTTCATATAAACGGACCCCCAAATTTAGCTTGCGATTGTTCTAAGAGAAGTAAATTTCATCCGATCCGGCTGAAATTAGGTACATGGTGTTAGTATATGGTCTCTAATGACCATGCAAAAATTGGTCCACATCGGTGCATAACTACATATAGCCCCCATATAAACGGACCCCCAAATTTGGCTTGCGATTGCTCTAAGAGAAGCAAATTTTATCCGATCCGGCTGAAATTTGGTACGTGGTGTTAGTATATGGTCTCTAACAACGATGCGAAAATTGGTCCACATCGGTGCATAACTACATATAGCCCCCATATAAACCGATCCCCCGATTTGGCTTTCGGAGCCCCTTGGAAGACCAAAATTCATCTGATTCAGTTGATATTTGGTACGTGGTGTTAATAGATGGCCTCAACTACCCATGCAAAAATTGGTCGAAATCGGTCCATAATTATATATAGCCCCCATATAAACCGATCCCCAGATGTGACCTCCGGAGCCTCTTGGAAGAGCAAAATTCATCCGATTCGATTGAAATTTGGTACGTGATGTTAGTATATGGTATCCAAGAATCATGCAGGAATTGGTTCATATCAGTCCTTAATTATATATAGCCCCCATATAAACCGATCCCGTGATTTGGTTTTGGAGCCTCTTGGAGGAGCACATTTCATCCGAGTCAGTTTAAATTTGATACGTTGTGGTAGTATATGATATTTAACAACCATGCCAAAAGTGGTCCATATCAGTCCATAATCATATATAGCCCCCATATAAACCGATCACGTGATTTGGTTTTGGAGCCTCTTGGAAGAGCAAATTTCATCCGAGTCAGTTGAAATTGGGTATATTGTGCTAGTATATGGTCTCTAATGACCATGCCTAACTAGGTCCATATCGGTCTATAGTTATATATAGCCCTCAGATAAATCGATCCCCAATCACACAAAATGTGGTCCATATCAAGTTCATAATTGTATATAGCCCCCATATAAGCGACCCCCATATTTTAATTATGGCTCCCTATGTACCGTGCAAAAGTCCATATCGATTCGTAATTATTTGTAGACTTACCTATACATACGTTTTTTGTCTAATACATATATACCACATATGGACTAACTCACAATTTAGAAAACGATGTTAAGAAGTTTGAAGATACCACAACCCAAGTAATTCGATTGTGGATGACAGTCTTTCGTAGAAGTTTCTACGCAATCCATGGTGGAGGGTACATAAGATTCGGCCTGGCCGAACTTACGGCCATGGTGGAGGGTACATAAGATTCGGCCTGGCCGAACTTACGGCCATGTATACTTGTTTTTTGTTGGGAAAATCCATTTATTTAATTGATATTTAACATCAACTTACCATTAACAGTAAGCTCATTATTGTTAGGGAAAACAATTTCTTAGAAATGTTCTGAAATTCAAAAAAAAAAAAAATGGTAATATTCTAAAATTTGTCTACACCATTTTATTTTTCCTAACACCACAAAACTGTCATCTTATCTTTCAACAAAAAATCTCAGCATGCCACCTACCTTGTAAAGTGTCATCTGTAAAATATAACCATAACCCATTTTTTACACAATCTTTCAACGGTTGATCGAAATCAAAAAGATAACAACCTTCTTTCTCAGTTTTAATAAAGCAATAAAATTAAAAAGCTAAACCATGTTTTGAAGCTCCTACACAATAATTTTTAGTGGAAATATATGAAATTAGCATAAATTCTAAAAAAAAAGACAGTTCTCAGAAGAAAATTGTAAAACAAAGATAACACTATGCTCAAAATCATTAATAACAAAAGTCAAAGTCAACATCCAATAGCCATTATTTTCTCTTAATATCGGTAATAACAATAGGAAATAAAATTATTCAAAAAAGTGGGCTTCTTTTTTCTTTTTTCTCTTTGATTTTGTGGATAGTGGAGAATAAAAACTAAAGCCTACTAGAACTAACTAAGATATTGGGTTTTTATTATGAAATGAAAAAAAATAATAATGTTGGGGAATAGAAATTCTCTTCGGAAATTCGGTTTTTGTTGATAAACATCAGTGGGAGCATAAATGATCAAATTACAGAAAAAAGTTTAACAATAAAAAATCACAAATTAGAGATAGGCAAATGAAATTTATGAGACCAAAACGAAAATGAAAACCAAACACAAAAGATCGCTCACGACGATCCTCACAACAATTGAGGGAACTTGAAATCAATAAAAAAATCAATTTTCGAAAAAAAAAACTCAAACCCCAGAAAGAAAAATCTATCTGCTTATGGGAAACCTCTATAATCAGTTTTTACAACTTTATTATCGAATCCAAAGCTGGTAAATGACCAAGAATTAAAGATAGAAACATGAAAATATACTATAAGGTAGGCCGAGTTGAATGGACGTCTTGCTAGAAATTTTACATGGGCTCATCGACATTGGTGTGAGTGTGATTTTTTGATTGTCATGATGAATGCATAAGGGCTTGTACATTTTTCCACTTTATTTATTTATTTTTTAATTATGTATTCTACCTCCGATTTTCAAACGTAGTTTCTTTGCCTTGAAACATTGGAAGAGTCGACTTTAGAAAATTTTGACGAAACAATTTCGACTTTTGCGATTTAAATGGTTGGGTTAAAATGTCCATATTATCCTTGGACATTGCAATATAGCCTTGCATTTAAAACAAGTAGAAAAAAAATTTTGACAAAATTTTCTATAGAAATGAAATTTGAAAAAAAAATTCTATAGTAGTAAAATTTTGACAAAATTTTCTTTAGAAGTAAAATTTTAACAAAATTGTCTATAGAAATAAAATTTTGACAAAATTTTCTTTAGAAGTAAAATTTTGACAAAATTTTCTTTAGAAGTAAAATTTTGACAAAATTTTCTACAGAAATAAAATTTTTACAAAAATTTCTATAGAAATGAAATTTTGACAAAATTTTCTATTGAAATAAAATTTTGACAAAATTTGCTACAGAAATAAAATTTTGACAAAATTTTCTACAGAAATAAAATGTTGCCAAAAATTTTTATAAAAACACACTATTGACAAAATTTCATATATAAATAAAATGTTGAACAAATTTTCTATAGACATAAAATGTTGACAAAATTTTCTATAGAAATAATATTTTGACTAAATTTTCTATAGAAATAAAATTTTGACAAAATTTTGACAACATTTTCTATAGAAATAAAATTTTAACAAAATTTTCTATAGAAATAAAATTTTGACAAAATTTTCTATAGAAATAAAATTTTGACAACATTTTCTATAGAAATAAAATTTTGTAGATTATTTTTGGGGATCGGCTATAAAATTTTATATTGTAATAAAATTTTGACAAAATTTTCTATAAAATTAAAATGTTAACAAAATTTTTTATAAAAATAAAATCTTGACCAAATTTGGATAGAAATAAAATGTTGACAAAATTTTTTATAGTAATAACATTTTGACAACATTTTCTATAGTAATATTTTGACAAAATTTTCTGAAGTAATAAAATTTTGAAAAAATTTTCTATAGAAATAAAATTTTGGTATATTATTTTTGGGGATCGGCTATATATAACTATAGACCAATATGGACCAATTTTGGCATGGTTGTTAGCGCCCATATACTAGCGCAATGTACCAAATTTCACCAGAGGCTCCGAAAGCCAAATGGAGGATAGGTTTATATGGGGGCTATATATAATTATGGACCGATGTGAACCAATTTTTGCATGGTTGTTAGAGATCATATACTAACACCATGTACCAAATTTCAGCCGGATCGGATGCAATTTGCTTCTCGTAGAGGCTCCGCAAGCAAATCTGGGGATCGGTTTATATTGGGGCTATGTATAATTATGGACCGATGCGGACCAATTTTTAGATAGTTGTTAGAGACCATATACTTATTCTTTGCTTCTCTTAGAGGCTCCGCAAGCCAAATCTGGGGATCGGTTTAAATGGGGGCTATACGTAAAAGTGGTCCGATGTGGCCCATTTACAATACCATCCGACCTACATCAATAACAACTACTTATGCCATGTTTCAAGCCGATAGCTTGTTCGGAAGTTAGCGTGATTTCAACAGACAGACGGACTCAGAATTTCACCACTACCCAGAATATATATACTTTATGGGGTCTTAGAGCAATATTTCGATGTGTTACAAACGGAATGACAAAGTTAATATACCTCATCCTATGGTGGAGGGTATAAAAAGCAATTAATCGTTGACTATATCTACGTGTGTGTCTCACATTCACATAATCTACAGAAAGTCCTAAGAGCTAAATCATTTTCTCTTCTGTAATAAACTGCTTTCAGATTTCCTAATTGGTTTTTATATTTCTCCCGGAATATCCACTGGTCCATGTAGCTATTACACTAATCAACACACAAATATTTTTTAGTCATACCCATAGACCAGTATGTAATGCACAGACAAATGCATTTAAAGAAACTTCATTCAAAGAAAACAAACAACTTTTGTTGCAAACATCGTCAAATAAGTTCGGCAGGGCTCAGTAGTAAATACTCACCACCATCTATCACATACACTTGTTTCCTTAAGAAATCCTTCGTCGTAGCTTAATATATAGAAGAGTTGCTGATATGTAATCCAATAAATTAAAGTGGTATATTATTATACCCACCACCATAGAATTGTGATGGAAGTATAATAAGTTTGTCATTCTGTTTGTTACACATCGAAATATCGATTTCCGACTATATAAAGTATATATATTCTTGATCAGGAAGAAATTCTAAGACGATATAAGCATATCAGTCTGTCCGTCTGGCTGTCTGTTGTAATCACGCTACAGTCTTCAATAATGGAGCTATCGTCCTGAAATTTGGCACAAAATTGTCTTTTGTCTGCACGCAGGCCAAGTTCGAAGATGGGCTATATCACATATGGTACAGGTTTTGATAAAGCTCCTATATAAACCGATCTCCAGATTTGCGTTCTTGGGCTTCTAGAAACCTTAGTTTTTATCCGAAATTGGAAATCTGGTATTTGAAGATCACAAAGAGGTGTACCGAAAATAGTGTGATTGTTTTGGAATAGACCCCTTATAGACCGATCTCTTGATTTTACTTCTTGGGCTTCTAGAAACCGTAATTTCAATCGGATTTTTTCCGAATTTTATTTACTAATACGGTACCCAGAATTTCGTGTAACCAGAGCCTTCGCAGCTAAACATTTTTTTCCGGTGTGGGGAACTAGAAATGATGGCCTTTATATGAGAAAATAATTTTTAACCAGTTCACCAGTCGTTTACTAATAGTTCATATGGAAATAAAGTGCTTTCCTCCAATGATAAGCCCACAAAATTCCCCAATTTGTTGACATCGAAACTAATCTATGATAGAGTGTAACTATTTATTTTTACGTTGGAATTAATGATTCTACATGGTTAGGAATTAGTCTCATTTCTTAGAGGCTAGGATTTCTAAAAAGATAAATTAAATGATTACGTTTATAAATAGCTCATCACTTAATGTTTCATTCTATATTGTGTTAAGAATATTTCCGGTATCCACTAACTACAGCGATTACATCCATGTCACATATTAAATCGATTTGTTTATATTCACACTTTTTTTACATGTCAATTAACCTTTAACACTTTCGATGAATCAATGAATGAATGAATGCATTGCTCAGAATAAACAAAATCGACTAAACTTGTATTCGAAAATGATATGTGTGTGTATATGTGCCCACACATACACACAATCAAACACAAATAAATTCTATGAACACATTGAAAGTGACAAGGTAAATATTTACTTGAAATTAGCAATGAGTATGGCAATGTGTGTAGAGAACATTTAAAGGATATCACAGATGCAATCTCACAACCAGGGTTGCCATTTTATTCCGATCGGACCATAATTGATCCAAAAAATTAATAATTTTTAAATTTGGTCCGATGGTGGGAATTTGATTGATTTAGTCCATTTTCGTCAAATCTGTATTTTTTTCAAAATTTTCTCTTGAAATAAAATTTTGACAAAATTTCTGTAGCAATAAAATTTTGACAAAATTTCTGTAGAAATAAAATTTTGACCAAAATTTCTATAGGAAAAACAATGTTGACAAACATTTCTATAGGAATAAAATTTTAACAATATTTTCTATAGAAATATAGTTTTGACAAAATTTTGTATAGAAATAAACTATAAAAAATATTATATAGATACAAAATTATGCAAAAAAATTTTATTGGAAGAAACCTTTGTAAACATTTTATATAGAAATAAAATTTTGCGATAACTATCTATAGAAATACACTTTTGAGAACATTTTCCATAGAAATAGAGTTTTGAGAAAATTTTCTATAGAAATAGAATTTTGAAAAAAATTTTCTGTAGACATAAAATTTTGACAAAATTTTCTACAGAAATTAATTTTTGACAAAATTTTCTATAGAAGCAAAATTTTTACTAAATCTATAGAAATAAAATTTTGACAAAATTTTCTATAGAAATAAAATTTTGAGAAAATTTTCTATAGAAATAAAAATTTAACAAAATTTTCTATAGAAATAACATTTTGACAAAATGACCTAAAAAATGAAATTTTTACAACATTTTCCATAGAAATAAAATGTTGAATAAATTTTTACAAAATTTTCTATAGAAATAAAATTTTGACAAAATTTTCTATAGAAATAGATTTTTGAAAAAATTTTCTATAGAAATAAAAATTTTGGCAAAATTTCTCAAAGAAATGAAATTTTGACAACATTTTCTATAAAAAAAAATAAAAATTCGATATAAGTTGAAACAAATTTTTTTTGACCAAATTTCCCAATGAAATGAAATTTTGACAAAATTTTCTATAAAAATAAAATTTTGATTAAATTTTTAAAAAAATTTCTATAGAAATAATATTTCGACAAAATTTTCTAAAGAAATTAAATTTCGACAAAATTTTCTATAGAAATAAAATTTTTACAAAAGTTTCCATAGAAATAAAATTTTGACAAAATTTTCTATAGAAATAAAATTTTGACAAAATTTTCTATAGAAGTAAAATTGAATTGAAGTGACATGGTAAATATTTACTTGAAATTAGCAATGAATACGGCAATGTGCGTAGAGAACATTTAAACGATATCACATGCTCAGCAGACAGATGCAATCTCACAACCAGGGTTTCCATTTTGGTCCGATCGGACCAAAATTGGTCCAAAAAATTTATAATTTTTAAATTTTGCCCGATGGTCGGACCAAATGGAATTTGATTGATTTAGATCCATTTTCGTCAAATCAGTTTTTTTGTTTTTCAAAATTTTCTCTTGAAATAAAATATTGACAAAATTTCTGTAGAAACAAAATTTTGACCAAATTTTCTATAGAAAAAAAAAATTGACAAACATTTCTATAAGAATAAAATTTTAACAATTTTTTCTATAGAAATAAAATTTTGTACAGAAATAAACTATAAAAAAAAAATTATATAGATACAAAATTATGCAAAAATTTTTTATAGGAAGAAAACTTTGTAAACATTTTATATAGAAATAAAATTTTGCGATAACTATCTATAGAAATAGAATTTTGAGAACATTTTCTTTTTAAATAGAATTTTGAGAAAATTTTCTATAGAAAAAAAATTTTGCGAAAATTTTCTATAGAAAAAAAAATTTGACAAAATTTTCTATAGAAATAAAATTTTGACAACATTTTCTATAGAAATAAAATTTTGACAAATATTCCTAAAGAAATGAAATTTTGGAAAAATTTTCTATAGAAATAAAATTTTGACTAAATATTTAAAAAATTTTCTATAGAAATAAAATTTTGACAAAATTTTCTAAAGAAATGAAATTTTGAAAAAATTTTCTACAGAAATAAAATTTTGACAAAATTTTCTAAACTGAAATTTTGACAAAATTTTCTAAACTGAAATTTTGACAAAATTTTCTATAGTAATAAAATTTTGACTAAATTTTTACAAAATTTTTTTTAGAAATAAAATGTTGACAACATTTTATAAAGAAATGAAATTTTGACTAAAACTATAGAAATAAAATTTTGAGAAAATGTTCTGTAGAAAAAGAATTTTTAGGAGATTTTCTAGAGAAATAAAATTTTTACAAAAGTTTCTATCGAAATAAAATTTTGACAAAATTTTCTGTAGAAATAAAATTTTGACAAAATTTTCTGTAGAAATAAAATTTTGACTAAATTTTTACAAAATTTTCTATAGAAATAAAATTTTGACAAAATTATCTACAGAAATAGAATTTTGAGAAAATTTTCTATTGAAATAAAATCTTTACAAAATTTCCTATTGAAATAAAATTTTTACAAAATTTTCTATAGAAATAAAATTTTGACAAAATTTTTTATAGAAATAAAATTTTGACAAAATTTTCTATAGAAATAAAATTTTGGCTAAATTGTTACAAAATTTTCTATAGAAATAAAATTTTGAAACAATTTTCCAAAGAAATTAAATTTTGACAAAATTTTCTATAGAAATAAAATTCTGACTAAATTTTTACACAATTTTCTGTAGAAATAAAATTTTTATAAAATTTTCTGTAGAAATAAAATTTTGACCAAATTTTTACAAAATTTTCTATAGAAATAAACTTTTGAGAAAATTTTTACAAAATTTTCTATAGAAATAATATTTTTTACAAAAGTTTCTATAGAAATAAAATTTTTACAAAATTTTCTATACAAATAAAATTTTGACAAAATTTTCTGTGGAAATAAAATTTTGACAAAGTTTTCTATAGGAATAAAATTTTGACAAAATTTACTAAAGAAATAAAATTTTGACAAAATTGTCTATAAAAAAATTTTTGACAAAATTTTCCATAGAAATAACATTTTGACAAAAGTTTCTATATAAATAAAATTTTGACAAAATTTTCTATAGGAATAAAATTTTGACTAAATTTTGCCAAAATTTTCTATACAAATACAAATTTGACAAAATTTTTAGAAATTTTCTATAGTAATAACATTTTGAAAAAATTTCTACAGAAATGGAATTTTGACAAAAATTTTTGAAAAAAAATTTACAAAATTTTCTATAGAAATAAAATTTTTACAAAATTTTCTATAGAAATATAATTTTGACCAAATTTCCAAAAGAAATTAAATTTTGACAAAACTTTCTATAGAAATAAAATTTTGACTAAATTTGTACAAAATTTTCTATAGAAATAAAATTTTGACAAAATTTTATAAAGGAATAAAATTTTGACAAAATTTTCTATAGAAATAAAATTTTTACTAAGTTTTTAAAAAATTTTCTATAGAAATAAAATTTTTACAAAATTTTATATAGAAATAAATGTTTTACAAAAGTTTCTATGGAAATAAAATTTTGAAAAAATTTTTTATGAAAATAAAATTTTTTGTAGAAATAATATCTTGACAACATTTTCTAAAGAAATGAAATTTTGACTAAAACTATAGAAATAAAATTTTGAGAAAATTTTCTACAGAAATAGAATTTTGAGAAAATTTTCTATAGAAATAAAATGTTTACAAAAGTTTTTATAGAAAAAAAAATTTTACCAAATTTCCTAAAGAAATGAAATTGTGACAACATTTTCTATAGAAATAAAATTTTGACTAAATTTTTATAAAATTTTCTATAGAAATAAAATTTTTACAAAATTTTCTATAGAAATAAAGTTTTTACAAAATTTTCTATAGAAATAAAGTTTTTACAAAATTTTCTATAGAAATAGAATTTTGAGAAAAATTTCTATAGAAATAAAATGTTTACAAAAGTTTTTATAAAAATAAATTTTTTACAAAATTTCCTAAAGAAATGAAATTGTGACAAAATTTTCTATAGAAATAAAATTGTGAAAAATTTTTTTATAGAAATAAAAATTTGACAAAATTTTCTATAGAAGTATAGTTTTGGAAAAATGTTAACTTTTAAATGATATTAATTTAATTTGGAAAAATTGTGTGCTGGTACGAATTTTGGTCTAATTGTGGAAAAATGTTGGTCAAAAATAAAAATTCATTGTGGCAACGCTACTCACAACCCAAGGGAATCAATGAATACGCGTATTGTAAAGCACTAACTCATTCAAACACAAACACCTATTTCCTCTCTCCATCTCTCTTTGTTGCTACTATCAACTCTTCGCTCATTAAGGCCCAACAGTTTTCCATTCTTGTTTTCATAGCTAATGTGCTCTTCTCAATGCTCCCATCCATCTACAGTCTTCTCGCAAATGAAGCTCGTCTTTCATGTTTACGAAATTAAACACTTTGTGATGAGAAGATTGCATCATCTTTTGTTATGTAAAGCAGTGATGTTAGGTGGCTGAGGGGGGAGGGAAAGTGAGGCTTCCTAAGTGACAAAATGTTTGCATTAAGGCATATGTGAATGAGTGCCTATGGCAACATTCATACAATTCATTCATTCTTTTCTTCGTGTTTATATTGTGATTATCTTAAGATGAGGATGTTTATTTATCCTTCAGGTGATAGAACAAACGCCTAAACTGTTTCCAAGGAAATGTCCTTTCGAAGAATATCATTCAAGCGGATTGTAAAGAAAAAATTTCCTATTTTATAGGTACTAAAATGGATATGAAATGTCCGAAGGTATTCAGGAAAAAAACATAAATACATTATGCGTACAAAGTTGATTTATTTTGTACATATTGTATAACATAAAATTACAATGACTTTTTATACCCTCCATCATAGGATGGGGGTATATTAACTTTGTCATTCCGTTTGTAACACATCGAAATATTGCTCTAAGACCCCATAAAATTCTGAAATTCTGAGTCGATCTAAGCATGTCCGTCCGTCCGTCCGTCTGTTGAAATCACGCTAACTTCCGAACGAAACAAGCTATCGACTTGAAACTTGGCACAAGTAGTTGTTATCGATGTAGGTCGGATGGTATTGAAAATGGGCCATATCGGTCCACTTTTACGTATAGCCCCCATATAAAGGGACCTTCAGATTTGGCTTGTGGAGCCTCTAACAGAAGCATATTTTATCCGATCCGGCTGACATTTGGTACATGGTGTTGGTATATGGTCTCTAACAGCCATGCTAAAATTGGTCCATATCGGTCCATAATTATATATAGGCCCCATATAAACCGATCCCCAGATTTGGCTTGCAGAGCCTAAAAGAGAAGCAAATTTCATCCGATCCGGCTGAAATTTGGTACATGGTGTTGGTATATGGTCTCTAATAACCATGCAAAAATTGGTCCACATCGGTCCATAATTATATATAGCCCCCATATAAACCGATCCCCAGATTTGGCTTGCGGAGCCTCAAAGAGAAGAAAATTTCATCCGATCCGCCTGAAATTTGGTACATGATATTGGTATATGGTCTCTAACAACCATGCAAAAATTGGTCCATATCGGTCCTTAATTATATATAGCCCCCATATAAACCGATCCCCAGATTTGGCTTGTGGAGCCTCTAAGAGAAGCATATTTCATCCGATCCGCCTGAAATTTGGTACATGGTGTTGGTATATGGTCTCTAACAATCATGCAAAAATTGGACCACATCGGTCCATAATTATATATAACCCCCATATAAACTGATCCCCAGATTTGGCTTGCGGAGCCTCAAAGAGAAGCAAATTTCATCCGATCCGGCTGAAATTTGGTTTGGTTATGGTCTCTAACAACCGTAACACAATTGGTCCATATCGGTCCATAATTATATATAGCCCCCAAATAAAACGTTCTCCAGATTTAACCTCCGGAGCCTCTTGGAGGAGCACAATCCATCCGATCCGGTTCAAATTAGGAACGTGGTGTTAGTATATGGTCGCTAACAACCATACCAAAATTGGTCCAATCACACAAAAATTGGTCCATATCAGTTCATAATCATGGTTGCCACTCGAGCCACAAAAAATCTACCAAGATTTTATTTCTATAGAAAATTTTGTCAAATGTTTATTTCTATAGAAAATTTTGTTAAAATTTTATTTCTGTAGAAATTTTTGTCAGAATTTTCTTTCTATAGAATATTTTGCCAAAATTTTTATTTTTATAGAAAAGTTTGTTAAAATTTTATTTCTGTAGAAAATTTTGTCAAAATTTTATGTCTACTTTGTCAAACTGAATTATATACGTATTGGATCGATCTTGTTTGATTTAATATATACCACGTATGGACTTACATACAATTTAGAAGATGGAGTTAGGAGGTTTTAAGATATCTTGCCATCGGCAAGCGTTACCGCAACTTAAGTAATTCGATTGTGGATGGCAGTGTTTAGAAGAAGTTTCTACGCAATCCATGATGGAGGGTACATAAGCTTCGGCCTGGCCGAACTCACGGCCGTATATACTTGTTTTTAATTAAATTAAAATAACCGTGTTCTTAAAAAGCAAAAACTTTAAAAAGACTCGTACAATATTTCATTGGATTCACATCGAGACTCCAAGAAAACGCAAAGCGGATGAGCTACCAAGACTAGGAAGTATCGGGAAACTTAAGTTTCTTGGTGTTCTATCGTTTAGTATCTACAAGTTCGGATCCAAAGAACTCATCGGTGGAAATGTAGATCCGAAGAAATCAGTGGTGCTGCTGTATATACAAAAACTCAGAGAGTGGAACTGTAGACACAAAAACCTTAATGGTACAACTTTAGATCCGAAGAACTCAGTGGAACTGTAGATCCAAAAGATCAAAAAACTCAGAGAGTGGAACTGTAGACACAAAAACCTTAAGGGTGCAACTTTAGATCCGGGTGCAACTCAGTGGGACTGTAGATCCGAAAAACTAGGTGCAACTTTAGATCCGAAGAACTCAGTGGGTGAACTGTATATCCGAAATTTGGAATGATGGACCTGTAGATGCAAAGAACTTAGTGGTGGAACCATAATTCCGAAGAACTGCAATTGAAGATCCGACAACCTCAGTGGGTGGAACCGAAAATCTGAAGACCTCAGTGAATGGACCTGAACATAAAAAAAAACTTAGGGGCGCAACTTTAGATCCGAAGAACTCAGCGGGTGGAACTGTTGTGAAGAACTCAGTGAGTGGATCTTTAGATTGGAAAAACTCAGTGTAGATCTGAAAAACTGAGTGGTGGAACCATAAATCCGAAAAACTCAGTTGTGATTTGTAGTTTCAAAGAAATCAGTGGGTAAAGTGTACAACCGAAGAACTGTGGTGGAATTGTAAATCCGAAGAACATAGTGAGTGGAACTTTACATACGAAAAACTCATTGTAGATCTAAAGAGCTGAGTGGGGCAATTGTAGATTCGAAGAACTCAGGGGGCGGCCAGTATATCCGCAATTCTCAGTGCTGGACCTGTAAATCCAAAGACCTCTGTAGGTGGATCTATAAATCTGTAGTACTCGGTCGATTGTAGATCCGAAAAACTTAGTGATGATGAATTTACAATTCGAAAACCATAAATCTGAAGAACTCAGTGGTGCAAACCTCAGTGGGTGGAATTGTGATCTCCAGTGTGTTGATCTTTATATCCCAAAAACCTCAGTGTATATCTGAAGAACTGAATGGTGGAACCATAAATCCGAAAAACTCAGTTGTGATTTGTAGTTTCAAAGAAATCAGTGGGTAAAGTGTACAACCGAAGAACTGTGGTGGAATTGTAAATCCGAAGAACATAGTGAGTGGAACTTTACATACGAAAAACTCATTGTAGATCTAAAGAGCTGAGTGAAGCAATTGTAGATTCGAAGAACTCAGGGGGCGGCCAGTATATCCGCAATTCTCAGTGCTGGACCTGTAAATCCAAAGACCTCTGTAGGTGGATCTATAAATCTGTAGTACTCGGTCGATTGTAGATCCGAAGAACTCATTGATGATGAATTTACAATTCGAAAACAATAAATCTGAAGAACTCAGTGCTGCAAACCTCAGTGGGTGGAACTGTAATCTCCAGTGTGTTGATGTTTCGATCCCTAAAACCTCAGTGTAAATCTGAAGAACTGAGTGGTGGAACCATAAATTCGAAAAAACTCAGTGGTGTAATTGTAGATCCGAAATTCTCAGTGATGGACTTGCAGATCCAAAGAACTTAGCGGTGCAACAGTATGTCCGAAAAATTCAGTAGTCAACTGTAGATCCGAAGAACTCACTGCGTGGACTTAGTAAATTTATATCGTAGAGACTTATCTCTTTTCCCAAGTATTAGTGCTTAACAATTGATAGCAATCAACGTCGATTCTTCAAACAGCATAGCATAACAAAAGGTTTTCCGGAAAGTTCAGTGCCTTTACAGTAAATATTAGTCGAGATCTGAAGAAAATATATAGAAATCAGTTATTTTTGGGATTTAGAGGTAAGAAGACGAAGACGCGTACTTTGAAACAATGAGTTCCCAAGATGCTGATCCGTCATTATTTACCTTATAGTGTAACATAATTTTATCGTCGGCTAAAGAATACTCAGTCGTTTCCACAGTCTCCGTAATAACCCACCAAAGAAGAACGCAAATATTTGCTAATATGTAAATGATTGGAGTTTAATGAGCTCACCGGTGTGCAGTTTATGGAATGGTGGTTGGTTTCCAGAATATCGGTTGTTGATGTGATATTCGGCTAGTTAATATGAGCTTGATCGGGAGATTCAGTTGGTTGGATGATGATTGGTTTCCACATAGTCTGTAGATCTTTAGAACTCAGATTCGTTGATGGGTTGTTCATAATAATTTCGTTCGGTAGATTAGAAATATTCGACCATTTGTAGTTGCTAGAGACGTATGTGATGAATCCATTATAATTTCAAGGATGAAACGTTGAAGTGAACTGACCATCGTTTCTGTATTAGTATTACCAATGAATACTCATTAGTCGTGACAACAAATTTAGTATCTACAAGTTCTGATCCAAAGAACTCGTTGATGGAAATGTAGATCCAAAGAACTCATTGGTGGAACTATAGATCCGTAGAACTAAGTGGTGCAACTGTAGATACAAAAACTCATATCAGTTGTGGAACTGTAAATCCGAAGAAATTCGTGGTTGAACTGTTGATGCGAACAACTTGGTGGTGAAACTATAAATCCGAAGTGAATTTATAGTTTGAACTGTTGATCTGTAGAAGTAAGTGATGGAATTGTAGATCGGAAGAACTCAGTGGATAGAACTATAGATCCAAAGAACTCAGTGGTGCAACTGTACAAACAACTCAGAGAGCGAAACTGTAGATACAAAAACCTTAAGGGTACAACTTTAGATTTGAAGAACTAAGTGGTGCAACTTTAGATCGGAAAACCGCAGTGGGTGGACTGCAGATGCGACATTTGCAATGGTGGACATGTAGATCCAAAGAACTCAGGGGTGGAGCAGTAAATCCGAAGAACTTAGTGATGGAGCAGTAAATCCGAAGAACTCAGTGGCCAAGTGTAGATCCGAAGACCTCAGTGGCTGGAACTGTAAATCTGTAGTACTCAATCGACTGTAGATCCGAAGACTCCAGTGGGTGGAACTGTATATCTGAAGAAATGGAACAATAGATACAAACAACTTAGTGTTGGAACTTTAGATTCGAAGAAATCAGTGGGTGGAACTGTTGTTCCGAAAAACTCAGTTGGTGGAGCTATACATTTGAAGAATTCTGTGAGTGGAACTTTAGATCCGTAAAAATTCAGTGTAGATTTAAAGAACTGAAATCAGTGAGTGAAATTTTAGATCCGAAGATCTTAGTGACGGAACTGTAGGTCAGAGGAACTCAATGTGGGTGGAACTCAAAAAAACTCTAGATCCGAAGAACTTAATGGTGAAACTGTGGGCCAGAAGAACTCAGTAAGGGACTGTAGATGTAAAAAAGAACTCAGTGGTGGAACTGTAAATCCGAAGAACTAAATGTTGGAACAGTAGATCCAAAGATCTCAGTTGGTGGATTGTGGTTCTGAAGGTCTCAATTGGCTGACAAAGGATGACAAAAATATCTCTTCTCTTTTGGAGACCAAGATCATATTTTAATAATCATAACAAAAACCGAAGAAATACGCTGACAAATAGTTATCAATATCTGTGGTACTACATCTCCGAGAAGTTGGTGTCAAATTCGACTGCCTTATTAAGTCCATTGTATATACCCCTGTCAAAATACTGCCCTCAGATATCCGAGTGGAGGTGAATCTATAAATCTGAAGAACTCAGTGGTGCAATTGTAGATCCGAAGATCTTAGTGGTCGAACAGTAAATCCTAAGAAATCATTGAGTGAAATTTTAGATCCGAAGATCTTAGTGAAGGAACTGTAGGTCCGAAGAACTCAATGGGTGGAACTCCAAAAAACTCTGTGGTGTAACTCTAGATCCGAAGAACTTAATGGTGAAACTGTAGGCCAGAAGAACTCAGTAGGGGACTGTAAATGTAAAGAAGAGCTCAGTGGTGGAACTGTAGATCCGAAGAACTAAATGTTGGAACAGTAGATCCAAAGATCTCAGTATGTGGATTGGGGTTCTGAAGGTCTCAATTGACTGGCAAAGGATGACAAAAATATCTCTTCTCTTTTGGAGACAAAGATCATATTTTAATAATCATTACTACTACATCTCCGACAACTTGGTGTCAAATTCGCCTGCCTTATTAAGTCTATTATATATACCCCTGTCAAAATACTACCCTCAGATATCCGAGTACCTCTGCAGTACTCCTCTCAGCTATTGTTGAACGAAGACCAACTACTTCTCTCATGAGAAGAAGTAAAACAGTACCTATAAAAATCTCCATCTTGTGAATAAGCGTGAGACCCACTGTTACATACCAAAGCCCCCATAACAGAAAACGTACCAGATAGTTTTGACAAAAAATCCAAATTCAACTGGCATAACATTAATTTCAAATTTAATTTGCTTTGGAGCAGATATTTCTCTCCACATCTTCTAAATGTGATATCGGTGGTCAAAGTTTGGGTAATTGCAACATCTTTTCAAATGAATTCAAAAATTCACAGTTTACCAAATTTAACACAATTTTTAGATATTTCAATGTCTATGCTGCAGACAACTTCAACAAAAATTCAAATCACGTTTTGATTTTTTGAACAGAGCGAGACAATTTAAATTGAAAAATTCTAAATTCACAATCCATTACCGCTAGATTTTGTTTTTTTTTTTTTTTTTTGCAAAATAAAAAACCTTAACTCAGATGAACACGTGCACATTTATATTTTAGTTTCGTTTTCCACCCTTACTCCCACTCATTTCAGGTAAAGACCTTTTGAGGTATTCCGGGGGTTAACGTGGACAGTTCGATGTCTGCTTTTGAAATATTTGCCATGGAGGCTTTTGGTCTTCTCATTTCATTTCGCATATTGACGTTGAGTTATTTTGTTTTAATTTATAATTTTTTTTTTATAACAAACACTTGAATCATTTGAGGAATTTACATGGTATCGTAGAGACCAATAACCACCACCACCGCCAGCATCAGCCTCATCATGAACTCTGATAAAGTCATGGATGTCAACACAGGAAACTTGGTTAGTAAACTCTTTTGTCAGAATTGGTTTGTAGTTCAATTACCCAGGCGATAAAGTGCTACCTTTGTACTTTTTTGCTGAACAAAAATTCCTTTTCCTTCAAATTTTACTAAACATCCCCAATATTGAAGCATGTTTTGGTTTGCAAAGGATTTGCAAGTTGAACATTTTCATTCCTTCTCGTAAATTGAATTTGCGTTTTAATTCAGTTAAGTTTGAGGTAAATATCAACCCATAGGCATTGTTAGAAGTTATGTTTGGCAAAGCAAACCTTTACTGACCTTACTCAGAGCTCTAAACAATTAACCCTCAACAAAAAAAGGATTTAATTAAAACACTCCTAGGTTTGAAGAAACATTTTGTGGATGAACTCTTTTTTAAGATTCAATTATCCCATTCTCTTTAGACTATGAATGAAATGTTTCAAATAATTTTATTTGAAGTTTTCCAAAAAAAAAATATGTGGCAAAATAAAGTCACAAATGAACTGGATTTTCGCCAAGAGGCAAAGGGTTTGAAAAAAAGATTATCGACAAAATTTGCTGATTCAGCGGCATCTTCATAAATTCAACATTGAAGATCCCAGTAAAGAAAATATGCTTCAACTAATGAAGCTTGTATTTCCAATTTGTGATCCAAAAAGAAGTACAAATTTATACCTCATATATTCCTCAAAAAGAAATGTTTGAGTTAAACTGCAATTTTTGAACTGGGATATCAGTCAAATTCTTCAACTATTACCAGTTATTCATCGAGATGGTTATTGAAATCTACAACCTTGGTTAACATTTACTTTGAAAATTGCCCCCCAAAAAAAGAGAACAGTCGAATCACTTATCACCTTCATTTTCTACGATATGGTCTTGTTACACCTTCATATGTCACTAAAGAGTTTAACCCAAACCGCATTCCCTTTACTGCAGACCTTCTCCGTTTATTCCAACATTGAATTTCTTTGATCTTTTCTCGACGATTGACACCCTCGCTTAATTTACTACTTCTTAATGATTTTTATCGAAAGTTATCCACCTCAAAAGATTTAAAATAAAAAAAATACCAAAGATACTAAATCCATTGACCATGATTCGCAGAGTTGATGTAAATCTATTAATCTTTTCGAATCTATCACCATACAGAGAAGATGTGGAGAAGAAATCCAACAGATTGGGCCTACAATGTTACACAAGACATTTGTTGGTTGATTGGCTGGCCGAGAGGCCCTACTTCTTTACGTCACCATCGAGCAAGTTGTAAAACCCACTTCTTACATTGGGGAAAATAGATTTCTCGTACTAGAATTCCATATTATCGCCGACGAAATGACCGTCACAGTTGGATACTTAGTAAGATTATGACTAGTGATGATGATGGAAAGGCGGATAGTGAGAAAGAAAAGCTGGATTTAGCAACAGTGGTTAAAAGCCACGTAAATTATATCAGAATACAGAATGAAGTGAACTACTAAAGATCTTCTGGTTTAGGATAACTTTTTTCGGCTGCAGAAATTTAAGTACACACAACATTTTTCTGATTCAATCACGAAATTAATTGATCAAATTAATTTTTTAATCGAAATGTCTTCAATCACAAAAATGATAGTATCAATTAAAAAATTAATTGAAAGTCAATTACAAAATTATTTGATCCAATTACAAAATTAATTTATACTATTAATTTTCATGATTGATTTTTGTTTCAATTAAAAAATTGTTTGTATCAATTAAATTTTTAATTGAATATTTTTTAAAACTCAATTAAAATTTTAATTGGAAGAATACTTAGTCATAACTTTAGCGAATTACAATGATTATATCAACATGTCGACTTAACATTATTGAAAACAATTTCGAGGAAAGCAATGTGTGCCGTGTTACACGCAGAAAAGGAATATGATCACCCCACCAACCATGTTCCAAGAGCAAAATGTTACTTTTTCACGCAAAACAAGTAGCATGTTTGTCAAAACCATGTTATTTTTTCGGAAATTATGTATCTTATTTCGGAAAGCATGTTATGTTTGCCGAGAAAAAAATATTTATGCGCTTGAAACATGTTTGAGATGATCATATTCCTTCTCTGGATGTACCGATGCAATATGGAAGAAATAAACTTTTAACAATATTTTCTATAAAAATAAAATTTTGGCAAAATTTTCTATAAAAATAAAATAAAAATAAAATTTTCAAAAAATTTCTATAGAAATAAAATGTTGACAAAATTTTCTATAGAAATATAATTTTGACAAAATTTTCTATAGAAATATAATTTTGACATAATTTTCTATAGAAATAAATTTTTGACAAAATTTTTTATAGAAATAAAATTTTGACAAAATATTCAATAAAAATAGAATTTTAACAAAATTTTATATAAAAATAATATTTTGACAAAATTTTCTATGGAAATAAAATTTTGACAAAATTTTCCATAGAAATAAAATGTTGACAAAATTTAACATAGAAATAATATTTTGACAAAAATTTCTATGGAAATAAAATTTTGACAAAATTTTCCATAGAAATAAAATTTTGACAAAATTTTCCATAGAAATAAAATTTTGACAAAATTTTCGATAGAAATAAAATTATGACAAATTTTTCTATAACAATAAAATGTTGTAAAAATTTTCTACAGAAATAAAATTTTGACAAAATTTTCTATGGAAATAAAATTTTGAAAAAAAATTTCTATAGAAATACAATTTGGAGAAATAAGAATTGACAATTTCTATAGAAATAAAATTTTGACGAATTTCTAAAGAAATCAAATGTTGACAAAATTTTCTAGAGAAATAAAATTTTTGTCAAAATTTTCTATAGAAATAAAAGTTTGACATAATTTTCTATAGAAATAAAATGTTGACATAATTTTCTATAGAAATAAAATTTTGACATAATTTTCTATAGAAATCATTTTTTTACAAATTTTCTATAGAAATATAATTTTGACAAAATTTTCTATGGAAATAAAATTTTGACAAAATTTTCCATAGAAATAAAGTTTTGACAAAATTTTCGATAGAAATAAAATGTTGACAAATCTTTCTATAAAAATAAACTTTTGACAAAATTTTCTATAGCAATCAAATTTTGACAAAATTTTCTACAGAAATAAAATGTTGACAAAATTTTCTATAGAAATAAAATGTTGACAAAATTTTCTATAGAAATAAAATTTTGACAAAATTTTCTATAGAAATAAAATTTGGACATAATTTTCTATAAAAATACAATTTTGACAAAATCTTCTATAGAAAAACCAATTTCACAAAATTTTCTATAGAAATAAAATTTTGACAAAATTTTCTACATAAATAAAATTTTCACAAAATATCAAAATAAAATTTTAACAAAATTTTCTATAAAAATAAATTTTTGTCAACGTTTTCTATAGAAATAAAATTTTGACAACATTTTCTATAGAAATAAAATTTTGTCAAAATTTATTATAGAAATGAAATTTTGACAAAATTTTCTGGAGAAATAAAATTTTTGACAAAATTTTCTAGAGAAATAAAATTTTTGACAAAATTTTCTATAGAAATAAATTTTGACAAAATTTTCTACAGAAAAAAATTTTGACATAATTTTCTATAGAAATAAAATGTTGACATAATTTTCTATAGAAATAAAATTGTAATTTTTATAGAAATAACAAAATTTTTTATAGAAATAAAATTTTGACAAAATTTTCTATAGAAATAAAATGTTGACCAAATCTTCTATAGAAAAACAAATTTTCACAAAAGTTTCTTTAGAAATAAAATTTTGACAAAATTTTCTACAGAAGTAAAATTTTGACAAAATTTTCTATAGAAATAAAATTTTGACAAAATTTTCTATGGGAATAAAATTTTGAGAAAATTTTCTATTGAAATACAATTTGGAGAAATAAGAATTGAGAATTTCTATGGAAATAAATTTTTCACAAAATTTTCTACAGAAATAAATTTTTCACAAAATTTTCTACAGAAATAAAATTTTGACATAATTTTCTATATAAATAAAATTTCCACAAAATGTTCTAACATATAAAAACAACATTTTAACAAAATGTTCTATAAAAAGAAAATTTTGACAACTTTTTCTATAGAAAGAAAATTTTTACAAAATTTTCTATAGAAATAAAATTTTTACAAAATTTTCTATAGAAATAAAATTTTTACAAAATTTTCTATAGAAATAAAATTTTTACAAAATTTTCTATAGAAATAAAATTATGACAAAATTTTCTATAGAAATAATATTTTGACAAAATTTTCTAAAGAAATGAAATTTTGACAAAATTTTCTACACAAATAAAATTAGGACAAAATTTTCTATAGAAATAAAATTTTGACAAAATTTTCTACAGAAATAAAATTGTGACAAAATTTTCTACAGAAATAAAATTTTGCCAAAATTTTCTATAGAAATAAAATTTTGAGAAAATTTTCTATAGAAATACAATTTGGAGAAATAAGAATTGAGAATTTCTATAGAAATAAATTTTTCACAATATTTTCTACAGAAATAAAATTTTGACAAAATTTTCTATAGAAATAAAATTTTGACAAAATTTTCCATAGAAATAAACTTTTGACAAAATTTTCTATAGAAATAAAATTTTGACAAAATTTTCTATAGAAATAAAATTTTGACTAAATTTTCTATAGAAATAAAATTTTGACAAAATTTTCTATGGAAATAAAATTTTGAGAAAATTTTCTATAGAAATGAATTTTGACAAAATTTTCTAAAGAAATAAAATTTTGAGAAAATTTTCTATATAGAAATACAATTGGGAGAAATACGAATTGAGAATTTCTATAGAAATAAAATGTTGACGAAATTTTCTATAGAAATAAAATATTGACAAAATTTTCTATAGAAATAAAATTATAACAAAATTTTCTATAGAAATAATATTTGGACAAAATTTTCTATAGAAAAAAAAATGTTGATAAAATTTTCCATAGACATAAATTTTTGACAAAATTTTCTATAGAAATAAAATTTTGACAAAGGTTAGGTGGCAGCCCGATGTGTCAGGCTCACTTAGACTATTCAGTCCATTGTGATACCACAGTGTTGAACTTATCTCCTATCACTGAGTGCTGCACTATTCCATGTGAAGCTCACTGACAAGGGACCTCCTTTTTATAGGCGAGTCCGAACGGAGTTCCACATTGCAGTGAAACCACTCAGAAATTTCACCAGCATATTACCGAGGTGGGATAATCCACCGCTGAAAAACTTCTTGGTGTTCGGTCGAGGCAGGAATCGAACCCACGACCTTGTATATGCAAAGCGGGCATGGTTAGCATGCCCACCACGGTGGCAATGGATGACAAAACTTTCTATAGAAATAATATTTTGACTATAGAAATATAACTTTGACCAAATTTTTTATTGAAATAAAATTTTGTCAGAATTTTCTATAAAATTAAAATTTGCAAAAATTTTCTATAAAATAAAATTTTGTCAAAATTTTCTCTAGAAATAAAATTTCTACAAAATTTTCTATAAAAATAAAATTTTGACGAAAATTTTTATAGAAATATAATATTAAAAAAATTTTCTATAGAAATAAAATTTTGACAAAATTTTCTATAGAAATGAACTTTTGACAAAATTGTTTATTGAAATAAAATTTTGTCAAAATTTTCTAAAGAAATAAAAATTTAACAAATTTTTCTATAAAAATAAAGGTTTATCAAAATTTTCTATAAAAATAAAATTTTGACAGAATTTTCTATAGAAATAAAATTTTGTCAAAATTTTCTATAGAAATGAACTTTTGACAAAATTTTCTATAGAAATAAAATGTTGACAAAATTTTCTATAAAAATAAAATTTTGTCAAAATTTTCTATAGAATTAAAATTTTGTCAAAATTTTCTATAGAATTAAAATTTGCGAAAATTTTGTATAAAATAAAATTTTGTCAAAATTTTCTCTAGAAATAAAATTTCTAAAAAATTTTCTATAAAAATAAAATTTTGACGAACATTTTTATTGAAATATAATATTAAAAAAATTTTGTATAGAAATAAAATTTTGACAAAATTTTCTATAGAAATAAACTTTTGACAAAATTGTTTATTGAAATAAAATTTTGTCAAAATTTTCTAAAGAAATAAAATTTTAACAAATTTTCTATACAAATAAAATTTTATCAAAATTTTCTATAAAAATAAAATTTGGTCAAAATTTTCTATAAAAATAAAATTTTGTCAAAACTTTCTATAAAAAATAAAATTTTGTCAAAATTTTCCATAGAAATAAAATTTAGACAGAATTTTCTATAGAAATAAAATTTTGACAGAATTTGCTATAGAAATAAAATGTTGTCGAATTTTTTGGAGAGAAATAAAATGTAAACCTAGAATACCCCCAAATTATTTATCATATAACAGAAATTTAATTCTACCATCAGCCGGGAGATAATAATGCAATGGCAATTGATTCAGATACTCTGAATACAGAGATGCGATAGTATATCGTAGAAAATACTTCCAGGTTTTTAACTCATATTTTCGATGTTTCTCTCAGTTCTTTTGACATTGCGTTCAACTGCAAATGGTTACCCCCATAAGAAACCAACATAAATGGAAAGCTGCGTTCAACTGCAAATGGTTGCCCCCATAAGAAACCAACATAAATGGAAAGCCGTTGCGAATGTTATGAAATTCGAGCTAAAATGTGACTAAAAAGGAATCGGCAAGGTGGAGTTCAGTTCCCCGAGAAGATGAGAAACAAAGCAAAAGTGACTCCCTAGCACCTACAGGTATCCTGTCCGTTAAACTTTTAGAAAATAAAAATTTTCCTACGTAGCTATTTTGAAAAATTTTCAAACCAACAAAACACTGTTCTTGCAATCATAGATTCCACAGTCTGCCTGCCATCGATGATTCAACACACCTCAAAACATTTGAAGGGAATTAACCAAAACGAAAAAGAGACACGAAAAACACAACTAAAATTTATGGCTTTAGTACTTGTCATGGGAGAAGTGGCATAACGGGTTGAAACGGGAGGAGTCAATGGATCATAAAACAGCTGGAAATGAGTTCGCTTCCAATTTAGACCTGTTATGGGAGGACAGACGATCAATTGCCTCCATTAGTAATATTATTGTCGGAGTATCAGATGTCAGTGGTAATGAGTATTTGCATTTAATTAGATACAAGTTCCTCGTATATCAGTCCATGCGAGAGTTCGGAAATTGCCCTTTCTTTTTTGGCGGTCAAAAGATTACAACGATTCCATATCAAATATCTGTGTAAAGATGGTGTTTATCTGGTTTGACTGTGTATTTTTGTTTTTGTGTTTTTTTTTCTCCTTAATCTCAAATCAAATCAGACGCATGCGCAGACAATCAACTCAGTGTTAATACACCGACGACTCATGCGGTAGACATTTATTTTAATTTATTGCGATATTAACTGAGATAATTTCAACTGTAAGCTAAAGGGCTAAATAGCCCAAAAAGTGTACACCGGCATTTGAATCCAAAATTTTGAAGATAAAAACCTGAATATAAACTTATTTTTATCTTAGTAGAAAATGTAGTGTAATCCAAAGTTTGTTTTAAATGGATATTTGGTTTATCCATGCTATGTTACTTTAATCGGAAATTCCCGGAATCAATTTTTCATAAAAAAGGAGATTAAAATCGCACTCTATTGGAATATATAGGAAATTGAGCAGACGACTCCATCTATACTTAAGGCAAAGTTTGCTTGGATCCAAAATTTCTTGCTGGATATGATCCACCTTCAATCGGCGGTCAGACTACTCTGAAAAAAAAACATGCCAGGATGCAAAAGATTTTTTTTTACACTAATGATTTTAGTATTGATTTCGAGCCAAAGTAAGGATACGTTTATGAAACAATTCCCTTTTAAATTTGAATTTTGCGCACTAAATACTAGGAAACATTTTAATTTATACGTTTTTTCAGCTTTTTGCTTCATAATACTTTGAAAACTTAAATTTCCCGATTTCAAGTAGAAATTCAAAAAATGTCTTTAAAACAAAGTGTTGAAAACCATTTCTTAATTTTTGAACGCTTCTTTGCTTTGTAGTCAAGATACAAAAAGTCAACGAATTTCGAGAATTGTTGTCAATTTTTCGTTCGTAATATATTTAGACGAAGAATTACACTAGAAGACGGGGAATTACTGGAAGAATATACAATCTAACTTTTAGGGCACACAATTTACACAGCAGAAATACAGAAATTTTCAAAATAAAATTCTCGATTTTTGCTTTCTTTCGTTAAATTTAGGGTACGCATCTTTGATAGGAAATTTTTCTGAATGCATGGCTTTTGCAATACTTCTGGCTTATCTTCACTCCAAAATCGACAATTTTGCTTATTTACATAGCCGATAAGCTAAAACGTAACTTTCTTAACAGAGCAAGCATATTGATAACAAAATTTTCTGAAATGTATGCGTTGTTCGTTTGTAAGACGATTCATTGTTAAATCCAAACTACGAAACTTGCGTTAGCTATCCAGAAAAACAGACAAAAAAAGGAGTGAACATGTTCTTTTTGGGTCCGGAAGTGGTGCAAACGATGGGCTTCCCAGCATAAAAATTGGAAGTTGTTCCACAAACAGGTCTTTTAAAGTGCTTCCTGGAATCCCCCATTAAGTTTTTTTCACTTCCTATATAGTCCTTTTGGACAAGTCCACAAACATTTCTTTTAGAGCGCATGGCGGGATCTCCTATCGGTTTGTTTTCCACGTCCGATGCAGTCCTTTTTGACAAGTATTAGAAAGTACACAATCAGGCACTTTTAGGCGAAAATTTAAGTTTTGGATAATTAATTAATTAAAATTGATCAATTAAATTAATTGATCCAATTAATTTTTTAATTGAAATGTCTTCAATTACAGAAATGATAGCACCAACTAAAAAATTAATTGAATGCCAATTAAAAAATTAATTCATCCAATAATTTTTATACCCTCTACCATAGGATGGGGGTATATTAACTTTGTCATTCCGTTTGTAACACATCGAAACCCCATAAAGTATATATATATTCCGTGTCGTAGTGAAATTCTGAGTCGATCTGAACATGTCCGTCCGTCCGTCTGTTGAAATCACTCTAACTTCCGAACGAAACAAGCTATCGACTTAAAACTTGGCATAAGTAGTTGTTATTGATGTAGGTCTGGTGGTATTGCAAATGGGCCATATCGGTCCACTTTTACGTATAGCCCCTATATAAACGGACCCCCAAATTTGGCTTGCGAATCCTCTAAGAGAAGCAAATTTCATCCGATCCGGCTGAAATTTGGTACATGGTGTTAGTATATGGTCTCTAAAAACCATGCAAAAATTGGTCCACATCGGTCCATAAAAATATATATATAGCCCCCATATAGACCGATCCCCCGATTTGGCTTGCGGAGCCTCTAAGAGAAGCAAATCTCATCCGATCTGGCTGAAATTTGGTACATGGTATTGGTATATGGTCTCTAACAACCATGCAAAAAGTGGTCCATATCGGTCCTTAATTATATATAGCCCCCATATAAACCGATCCCCAGATTTGGCTGGTGGAGCCTCTAAGAGAAGCATATTTCATCCGATCCGGCTGAAATGTGGTACATGGTGTTGGTATATGGTCTCTAACAATCATGCAAAAATTGGTCCAGATCGGTCCATAATTATATATAGCCCCCATATAAACCGATCCCCAGATTTGGCTTGGGGAGCCTCAAAGAGAAGCAAATTGCATCCGATCCGGCTGAAATTTGGTACATGGTATTGGTATATGGTCCCTAACAACCGTGCAAAAATTTGTCCACATCGGTCCATAATTATATATAGCCCCCATATAAACAGATCCCCAGATTTGGCTTGCGAAGTCTCCAAGAGAAGCAAATTTCATCCAATCCGGTTGTAATTTGAAACATGGTGTTAGTATATGATCTTTAACAACCGTGCCAGAATTGGTCCATATCGGTCCATAATTATATATAGCCCCCATATAAAACGTTCTCCAGATTTGACCTCCGGAGCCTCTTGGAGGAGCAAAATTCATCCGATCCGGTTCAAATTAGGAACGTGGTGTTAGTATATGGTCGCTAACAACCATACCAAAATTGGTCCAATCACACAAAAATTGGTCCATATCGGTTCATAATCATGATTGCCACTAGAGCCAAACATAATCTACCAAATTTTATTTCTATAAAAAATTTTGTCAAAATTTTATTTCTATAGAAAATTTTGTCAAAATTTTATTTCTATAGAAAATTTTGTTAAAATTTTATTCGGTTCATAATAAAATTTTCATCATAGTCAAAATTTTATTTCTATAGAAAATTTTGTTCAAATTTTATTCGGTTCATAATCATGGTTGCCACTCGAGCCAAAAATAATCTACAAGATTTTATTTCTATAGAAAATTTTGTCAAAAGTTTATTTCTATAGAAAATTTTGTTAAAATTTTATTTCTGTAGAAATTTTTGTCAAAATTTTCTTTCTATAGAAAATTTTGTCAAAATTTTTATTTCTATAGAAAATTTTGTCAAAATTTTTATTTCTATAGAAAATTTTGTGAAAATTTTATTTCTATAGAAAATTTTGTTAAAATTTTATTTCTGTAGACAATTTTGTCAAAATTTTATGTCTACTTTGTCAAACTGAATTATATACGTATTGGATCGATCTTTTTTGATTTAATATATACCACGTATGGACTTACATACAATTTAGAAGATGGTGTTAGGAGGTTTTAAGATACCTTGCCATCGGCAAGCGTTACCGCAACCCAAGTAATTCGATTGTGGATGGCAGTGTTTAGAAGAAGTTTCTACGCAATCCATGATGGAGGGTACATAAGCTTCGCCTGGCCGAACTTACGGCCGTATATACTTGTTTTTAGTTCCAAAATACGTGTCCTAAATTTAATGGAAAAAATATTGAAGCAAATATTATACAATTTCCTTTTATACACATTTAATTATTTTAAATAAATTTATCGTTAATGTTGTGTAAATTGCGCGTCCTAATACACAGAAAAAAATTTCCGTAGTTAAACTAACGCTAAATTTAACTTATTGGAAAAA
Source organism: Haematobia irritans (assembly GCF_050003625.1). Lineage (NCBI taxonomy): Eukaryota > Metazoa > Arthropoda > Insecta > Diptera > Muscidae > Haematobia > Haematobia irritans. The sequence goes on along the minus strand of NC_134399.1, from coordinate 116,332,295 downwards.
AAATTATTTACTTGTAATTAAATTTTATTATTTATATCGAAATTTTCCACAGCTTAATGAAATCTTATTGGTTTTAAGTATGTCTCAAAAATTTTATGAACTAAACGTGAGTATAAAGTTCAGTGACCGTACGCATAAATTCAATATGAACTAAACCAAATGAAAATTTGCGTACGATTCCCAAAAATAGTAAGAATGAACTACTGTATGGTTAAAATGGTCATGATTTGGCGCTAAGGATTTTCTTCTCTACTTTTAGTTAATTCCTTTCTTTTAGGAGATGATGTAATTTCGTGAACTGCAGTTAAAAAGTACAACAGGGCATTAAAATTTCCTGGTTTTAACAACGTTTTGTTGAAATCTCAAAATGTTGAGTAAAATTTAGTTCAATTTTCGTGCGTGGTAGTTATTTCTTCCTATAAAGCAGTTCACTTTTTTTGGGTGTATATGGTTTGCATAATATTTCATATTAATTCAATATTTTTTCAGTGTAAATATATTTATTTTATTTAAATGTATTTATTAAAATTTTCGCCCAACTCTCATAAAGTCTTATATATTTTAAGCGTACCAAAATAGTTTTATATTCCCTCACTTATTCCTCACTAATGGATATGAATTCCCTTCAAAAAAAATCGAAATCAATGACTATCAATTACCATCATTATCATAAAACTAAACAATTTGCATTTTCACAATTAATACCATTTAAAATGCTAATCAACATAAATATGCAATTTACATTCAATGACGCTATTAAAAGGGGGTATGAGAAAACGAAATACATGGAAATCTATTTTTCGATAAATTGCATTCACATTAATTTAATCAAGTGTTTAAATGGTAACGATTCAACGAACGAACATGAATGAATTAACAAATAAAATAAAGGTGTGAATTTAATTTTATCATTACTAAATAAATAAATGATATTTATTAACACGTGCCGACTGGCGGAGGGGATTCAGCTCGCTTTGCATCCCTTGGCATCGTTTGTATTTCAACAGTTTAACAACCACTACTACATCACTACTCTCCCTTATCTCTTCCAAATCTCTCACACACAATTCATAGGATGTTTAACATATGTTTGCTAGTGAAAACTTTTACCTCGTACATGCTTGGTTGTAAACGAATAAAAAACACCCACACACACACACACACATAAATAAACATGGACAACAACAGCAAAATGACATATCCTGTGTAAATTTACCATAATATTTGTATTTATATGTATATGTGTAGCTATATGTTTGTGGGGAAGAGAGCGACACATGTAAACACCTTCCTCCTACAAGCACATACATACTAGTTCACATTGTGAGACACCCGCCCACATTCACAACACACTCACACGGACCAAGCTATATGATTATTGTCAGGCTCCATGTTTACATTGAATTGAATTTGATCGTTGACAGCAAATTTTAAAAACTGAATTTTCTCACCTTAATCCCCACCGTCCTTTCAAACATTTTATTACCTTCACACACACACACATCCCCCCATCGTCTGTGGGGAATTTTTAGCCAGAAATTTGTGCTGTTAAAATTGCTATAAATTAATCATAAATTTATTGGGAAAGATTTTCTCGAACATCTACAGATGATTTAAAAATAATAAAATTTTGCAATGGATTGGAATGGGGGTTTTGAAAGAGTTTTAGAATTAGCAAAATCGGGCCTTGTGACAAACTAATGCCGACATAAACCACATATTTTTGTAAACGCCTCGATTTTGTACAAGAAATTAACAATTCCATTTAAAAGAGGGACCGTATTGACATAGCAAGGTCGAATCTGACCCAAAATTCATCAAAAGGATCAACATGGAGACGTGACCTGTATTTATGGGAATGACACGCAATCCAGACATCAATTGAGTAAGTGGCTTACACCGATGAGCTGCGACCGAAGAACCTGCTTCATTTTCAGAGAAGAGGCGATGCTCACAGTTTTCATGAAAAATGAAATAAATGTCGAATATCATTGGGAAAATTTTCTGAAGACAGTATTGAATCGTTGGACAGACAAACATATCGCAGATATATATTCCAACAGGACTCAGCCCCAACCCACTCAGCAATCGTCATAGATTAATGGCTTAGAAAGGACAAGCTCCTATCATGCTCCATTTCTACTACACAATAACCACCAAAATCTCCGGATCTCAAACACGTTTGTCATAGTTGGTAGAATTCTACAAAAAATGGTAGATTTTTGACTGTTTTGTAGATTGGTAGAATTCTTGATATTTTCGGTAAATTTTACCACATGTTTGTATCCAAATATGAGGTAAAGCACAAATTTCCTTCAGAAATAAAATTAAGCAAAAATTTTCTATAGAAATAAAATTTTGCAAATATTTTAAATAGAAATAAAGTTTTGCAAAAATTTTCTATAGAAATAAAATTTTGACAAAATTTTGCAAAAATTTTCTATACAAGAACATTTTGACAAAATTTTCCATAGAAATAAAATATAGAGAAAATTTTCTATAAAAATAAAATTTTGACAAAATTCTCTATAGAAATAAAATTTTGGCAAAATTTTCGATAGAAACAAAATTTTCACAAAAAAAAATTTTAAAAATTTCCAATAGAAGTAAAATTTTGACAAAATTTTCTATACCATAAGACTTTTGACAAAGTTTCCTATAGAAATAAAATTTTGACGAAATTTTCAATAGCAATAATATTTTGACAAAATTTTCTATAGAAATACAATTTTCACAAAATTTGCTAAGGAAATAAAATTTTGCAAAAATTTTCTATAGCAAAAAAATTCACAAAAATTTTCTATATTTTTCTATAAAGTTTTGTAAAAAATTTTTTAAAGAAATAAAATTTTGTCAATATTTTTCTATAGAAATACAATTTTGGCCAAAATTTCGATAGAAATAAAACTTTAACCAAATTTTTGATAGAAAAAAAAAATTGACAAAATTTTCTATAGCAAAAAATGTTGAAAAAATTTTCTATAGAAATAAAATGTTGACAAAATTTCCTACAGAAATAAAATTTTGACAAAATTTTTTATAGAAATAAAATTTTTAAAAAAATTTCTATAGAAATAAAAATTTTGACAAAATTTCTATAGAAGTAAAAACTTTGACAATATTTTATAGGGAAATAAAATTTTGACATAATTTTCTATAGAAATAAAATTTGCAGAATATTTTCTATAGAAATAAAATTTGCAGAATATATTCTATAGAAATAAAATTTTCAGAAAATTTTTTATAGAAATAAAATTTGGACAAAATTTTCTATAGAAATAAAAATTTTGACAAATAGAAATACAATTTTGACAATCTTTTCTATGGAAATAAAAATTTTGATAAAATTTCTATTGAAGTAAAAATTTTGTCAATATTTTCTATGGAAATAAAATTTTGATAAAATTTTCTATAGAAATAAAATTTGCAGAAAATTTTCTATAGAAATGCAATTTTCAGAAAATTTTCTATAGAAATAAAATTTGGACAAAATTTTCTATAGAAATAAAACTTTAGACAAAATGTCTACAGAAGTAAAAATTTTGACAAAATTTTATATAGAACTAAAAGTTTGACAATATTTTGTATGGAAATAAAATTTTGACAAATATTTATATAGAAATGAAATTTTCAAGACATTTTCTTTAGAAATCAAATTTTCAGAAAGTTTTCTATAGACATAAAATTTTCAGAAAATTTTCTATAGAAATATAATTTTCAGAAAAGTTTCTATAGAAATAAAATTTGGACAAAATTTTCTATAGAAATACAATTTTCAAAAATTTGCTATAGAAACAAAATTGTCACAAAATGTGTTATAGGAATAAATTTTTGCAAAAACTTTCTATAGAAATAAAATTTTGCAAAAATTTTCTACAGAAAACAACATTACAAAAATTTTTTATATTTTTCTATAAAGTTTGTAAAAATTTTCTAGAGAAATAAAATTTTGTCAATATTTTTCTATGGAAAAAAAATTTTGGCCATAATTTCGATAGAAATAAAATTGTAACCAAATTTTTGGTAGAAAGATATTTTGACAAAATTTTCTATAGCAAAAAATGTTGACAAAATTTTTCTATAGAAATAAAATTTAGAAAAAATTTTCTGTAGAAATACAATTTTGCAAAAATTTTCCATAGAAATGTAATTTTGCAAAAATGTTCTATAAAAATAGAATTTTGACTAAATTTTCTATAAAAATAAAATTTGTAAAAATTTTTCTATAGAAAAAAAAATGTAACACAGTTTTCTATAGAAATAAAATTTTGACAAAATTTTCTATAAAAATAAGATTTTAATAAAATTTTCTATTGAAATAAAGTTTTGACTATAGAAATAAAATTTTCAGAAAATTTTGGCCGAATTTCGATAGAAATAAAATTTTAACCAAATTTTCGACAGAAAAAAAATTCGACAAAATTTTCTATTGAAATAAAATTTTACAAAAATGTTCTATAGAAATAAAATTTTGACTAAATTTTCTATAAAAATTAAATTTTTAAAAAATTTTCTATAGAAAAAAATTTTTACACAGTTTTCTATAGAAATAAAATTTTAACAAAATTTTCTATAAAAATAAAATTTTAATAAAATTTTCTATTGAAATAAAAATTTTACAAAATAACCTATAGATATAAAATTTTCAGAAAATTTTCTATAGAAATAAAATTTGGACAAAATTTCTACAGAAGTAAACATTTTGACAAAATTTTATGTAGAAATAGCATTTTGACAATATTTTCTATCGAATAAAATTTTGACAAAATTTTCTATAGAATTGAAATTTTCAGAAAATTTTCTATAGAAATAAAATTTCACAAAATTTTCTATAGAAATAAAATTTCCAGAAAAAAATTTTTGCAGAAATAAAATGTTCAGAAAAATTTCTATAGAAATAAAATTTATAGAAATAAAATTTTGCAAAAATGTTCTGTAGAAATAGAATTTTGACTAAATTTTCTATAAAAAAAATTAAATTTTCTATATAAATAAAAAAAATTTGACAAAATTTTCTATAAAAATAAATTTTTAATAAAATATTCTATTGAAATAAAAATTTTACAAAATATTCTATAGAAGTAAAAATTTTACAAAATTTTCTATTGAAATAAAATTTTCAGAAAGTTTTCTATAGAAATAAAACTTGGACAAAATTTTCTATAGAAATAAAAAATTTGGACAAAATTTTCTATAGAAATAAAAATTTTGTTAAAACTTCTATAGAAGTAAAAATTTTGACAAAATTTTATATAGAAATAACATTTTCAGAAAATTTTCTATAGAAATAAAATTTTCAGAAAATTTTCAATAGAAATAAAATTTTCATAAAATTTTCTATAGAAATAAAATTTGCAGAAAATTTTCTATAGACATAAAATTTTCAGAAAATTTTCTATAGAAATAAAATTTTCAGAAAATTTTCTATAGAAATAACATTTTCAGAAAATTTTCTATAGAAATAAAATTTTCAGAAAATTTTCTGTAGAAACATAATTTGACAAAATTTCTACGAAAATAAAATTTTTACAAAAAAAATTCTGTAGAAAAAAATTGACAAAGTTTTCTATAGAAAAATTTTTTTGACAAAATTCTTATAGAAGTAACATTTTCATCAGATTTTCTATAGAAATAAAAATTTTTCCAGAAATAAAATTTTCAGAAAAATTGCTATAGAAATAAAAGTTTCAGAAAATTTTCGATAGAAAAAAGCTTTTCTGAAAACTTTTTATAGAAATTAAAATAAAATTTTGACAACATTTTATACAGAAAAAAGAATGACAAAATTTTCTATAGAAATAAAATTTTGACAAAATTTTTGAGAAATAAAATTTTGACAAAAATTTTCTATAGAAATAAAATTTAGACAACATTTCCGATGGAAGCAAAAAATTAGAAAAAAATCTCTATAGAATTAAAATTTAGATGAAATAAAATTATGGCAAAATTTTCTACACTTTTAAAATTTTGAGAAAGATTTTCTAAATTTGGTGGATTTTTGTTAAAATTTTCTTCACATTGTGGTACATTAATTGTGGTACGAGTGGCAACCATGATCTCCATATTTTGAACTGTTGCATCTGTGGCATTTTGGAGAGTAAGGTTGGCACTAAAAAATACCAAAATGTTGATCATCCCAAAACGGCGCTTCCCAGGAGTGATTTTAGAAGTTCTCGTTTATTTCAAATGTCAACTAAACCAACGCTGAAACATTTTTTTGTGTTCAATCGAGAATCCGTGCCATTGGACCCGCGAACCTTTATATGCAATGCGAACATGCTAACCATAACACCATTTGTGGTCCTTGCCTAACTTATAATCAATCTACAAAGGCCCTCATTTGTACTTCTTGTACTCTAGATTCAAGTATTCCAACGGTATGTACTCTTAAGCCACCTGAACTCAATTTGAATACATCTCAAGTTACATCTTTAGCATAGACATGTGCCATGCTCATGTTGTAGGTGTTCGTTCATATTTATTCTCCCTTCTTTACATGGCTGTCATCAATGACGAAACAAAATATGTAGAAGACCTTAGTAAATGGCTTGTATGGTGATATTATTTTATTATTAAAAAAATTTTCAAATTAAGCATGAAATTTATGTTACACATCCTCTCTGTGAATTGGATATTCATGGTGTCTGGTGTATTGAAAATCATTTCATGATAGCAAATCAAAACGAAAAATTATTGAAAAGATCATAAAATATTGACAATCGAAAGAATCCAACAAAACAAGCAAACAAACATGACATTAGAGACGGCTATTTAACCATTAATGGAATTTGTCTATAACATGTGGGTACTAACACACACGTTCACACGTAAAGAAATAAAATAAGGAGTAGGTAGTTTATCTATTTAGTTGGAAAATTTACGAGTTTTATCATATAAACAGATGTAAATCTAGTCCATTAGATATACATTTTTTTGGAGGCTTTCAAATCAATCTAAAGTCTAAAGGTGTAATAAAAATTTATGTCATTTTACTTTTGTAGCCATAAACAGAAATTATGTCGATTATAATTTGAATTTTTTTATTTGAGTTTTTTTCTTATGCTGGAGAAATTAACATATAAAATTAGTGTGAAAATGGCATGTAAATGGGGGTTATGAATGAAGAATTTGTAAATTTTGGAGTAGACAAACTGTGAAACATGAACGAAATTTGATATAGAAATTTTGAGATCAACGTACCTTCAGAAAACGCAAATTTCTATAGAAAATTAAACTTTAGTTTAGTTCCTGAAAATTAGTTGATTTAACCATGTGGTGAAATTTTCCTTGTATTAATTATTTTTTCGTTACTACATTACAGTTGGTAAAATATTTGAATTGAAATTTTCTAAAATAAGCCTAAATTTTCTATCATGGTGGGTTCATTTGATTTGGTTATGGTTTCAAAATATTCATTACTGTTTCTAAGTATTAAGAAAATTCTCATGAGCATAAAGATTTCATTTCCTTAAAATAAGAATGAGAGTTTTGTTATAGTAGGCTATATCATAGAAGACGCATTCCCATGTTTGTTTCCTTGACCAAAAGTCGTTAATCTCCTCAGCAAAGGCATTTCGTCCTTAGAGCTGAGGGATTCGATTATAATAACAAATATCCATTGAACGAAGGTCAATTGTCCAAAAAAAAACTTCAATATTTTTGAAAACTTCTTTAAGTTCGATGAATTGGTCCATAATTATATATAGCCCCCATATAAATCGATCTCCAGATTTGACCTACGGAGCCTCTTGGAGGAGCAAAATTCATCTGATCCGGTTGAAATTTGGTACATGGTGTTAGTATATTGTCTCTAACAACCATGCAAATATTGGTCCATATCGGTCCATAATTATATATAGCCCCCATATAAACCGATCCCCTGATTTGACTTCTGGAACCTCTTGGAGGAGCAAAATTCATCCGATCCGGTTGAAATTTGGTACATTGCCCTAGTATATGGCTGCTATTAGCCATACAAATATTGGCCCATATTGATCTATAGTTATATATAGCCGATCGCCAATCACACAAAAATTGGTAAATATCGCCAAAAATAATCTACCAACATTTTATTTCTATAGAAAATTTTCTCAAAATTTTATTACTATAGAATTTTTTTTCTCCAAATTTTATTTCTATAGAAAATTTTGTCAAAATTTTATTTCTATAGAAAATTTTGTCAATTTTTTTCCTATAGAAAATTTTGTCAAAATTTTATTTCTATAGAAAAATTTGTCAAAATTTTATTTCTATAGAAAATTTTGTCAAAAATATTTTTCTATAAAAAATGTTTTCAAAATTTTTTTCTATAAAAAAGTTTTTCAAATTTTTTTTCTATAGAAAATTTTGTCAAAATTTTATTTCTATAGAAATTTTGTCAAAATTTTATTACTATAGAAATTTTTTTCAAAATTTTATTTCTATAGAATTTTTTTTCTCAAAATTTTATTTCTATAGAAAATTTTGTCAAAATTTTATTTCTTTAGAAAATTGTGTCAAACTGAATTATATACGTATTTAATCGGCCTTTTTATACCCTCCACCACCGTCCATCCGTCCGCCCGTCCGCCTGTTGAAATCACGCTAACTTCCGAACGAAACAAGCTATCGACTTGAAACTTGGCACAAGTAGTTGTTATTGATGTAGGTCGGATGGTATTGAAAATGGGCCATATCGGTCCACTTTTACGTATAGCCCCCATATAAACGGACCCCCAAATTTGGCTTGCGATTGCTCTAAGAGAAGCAAATTTCATCCGATCCGGCTGAAATTTGGTACATGGTGTTAGTATAAGGTGTTAGTCTCTAACAACCATGCAAAAATTGGTTCATATCGGTCCACTTTTACATATAGCCCCCATATAAACGGACCCCCAAATTTGGCTTGCGATTGCTCCTAGAGTATCAAATTTCATCCGATCCGGCTGAAATTTGGTACATGGTGTTAGTATATGGTATCTAACAACCATGCAAAAATTGGTCCATATCGGTTATTAATTACGTATAGCCCCCATATAAACCGATCCCCCGATTTGACCTACGGAGCCTCTTGGAGGAGCAAAATTCACCCGATCCGGTTAAAATTTAGTACATGGTGTTAGTACATGGTCTCTAGCAAGCCATGCAAAAATTGGTCCACAATTGGTCCATATAGCCCCCATATAAACCGATCCCCAGATTTGACCTCCGGAACATCTTGGAGGAGCAAAATTCATCCGATTCGGTTGAAATTTGGTACGTTACCCTAGTATAGCCATACAAAAATTGGGCCATATCGATCTATAGTTATATATAGCCGATCGCCAATCACACAAAAATTGGTAAATTGTCTCTAACAACCATGCAAAATTTGGTCCACATCGGTCCATAATTATATATAGCCCCCATATAAACCGATCCCCCGATTTGGCTTGCGGAACCTCTAAGAAACGAAAATTTCATCCGATCCGATTGAAATTTGGTCCGTGGTGTTAGTATATTGTCTCTAACAACCATGCCAAAATTGGTCCATATCGGTCCATAATTATATATGGCCCCCATATAAACCGTTCCCCAGATTTGACCTACGGAGCCTCTTGGAGGAGCAAAATTCATCCGATCCGATTGAAATTTGGAACGTGGTGTTAGTATAAGGCCGCTAATAACCATGCCAAAATTGGTCCATATCGGTCCATAATTATATATAGCCCCCATATAAACCGATCCCCAGATTTGACCTACGGAACCTCCTGGAGGAGCAAAATTCATCCGATTCGGTTGAAATTTGGTACGTGGTGTTAGTATATTGTCTCTAACAACCATGCAAAAATTAGTCCACATTGGTCCATTATTGGTCCATATAGCCCCCATATAAACCGTTCCCCAGATTTGATCTCCGGAGCCTCTTAGAGGAGCAAAATTCATCCGATCCGGTTGAAATTTGCAACGTGGTGTTAGTATAAGGCGGCTAATAACCATGCCAAAATTGGTCCATATCGGTCTATAGTTATATATAGGCGATCCCCAATCACACAAAAATTGGTCCTTATCGGTTCATAATCATGGTTGCCACTCGAGCCAAAAATAATCTACCAAAATTTTATTTTTATAGAAGACATTGTCAAAATGTTATATCTATAGAAAATTTTGTCAAAATTTTATTTATATAGAAAATTTTGTCAAAAGTTTATTTCTATAGAACATTTTGTCAACATTTTATTTCTATAGAAAATTTTGTAAAAATTTTATTTCTATAGAAAATTTTGTCAGAATTTTATTTTTATAGAAAATTTTATCCAAATTTTATTTCTATAGAAAAATTTTTCCAAATTTTACTTCTATAGAAAATGTTGTCAAAATTGTATTTTGTCAAAATTTTATTTCTATAGAAACTTTAAACTTAATTATATACGTATTTAATCGGCGTTTTTTAGTTTAATATATACCACGTATGGGCTATGTGGTATATATTACGGTGTTAGGAAGTTTTAAGATACCATCGGCAAGTGTTACCGCAACCCAAGTAATTCGATTGTGGATGATAGTCTTCAGTAGAAATTTCTACGCATTCCATGGTGGAGGGTACATAAGCTTCGGCCTGGCCGAACTTACGGCCGTATATACTTGTTTTCTATTAAAAATCAACAACAAAATCATAATTTGCAAAACCTTCTCAAAAGAACTTCCATGGAAGAGAAAAAGTCAAACGGCATAGGTTCAAATCCCAGCGGGGATTAAGTTTATTTTTGTTTATTATTATTTTTTTACTTTTTTTTAATATTCTATTTTTTTGTAAAATTTAATTGTTAAAAATTTACACTTAAAATAGGCTTTCTAATACTTGTCCACAAGGACTGCATCGGAAGTAGAAAAAAAGCATTGGGGATCCCATGATGCGCTTTAGAAGAAATGTTTGTGGACTTTTCCAAAAGGACTGCATCGGAAGTTGACAAAATCGATGGGGGATTCTGGGATGGGCTTTAAAAGAAATATTTGTGGAACAACTTCCAATTGTTTTTGCTGCGAAGTTTTAAGATACCTCGTCATCGGCAAGTGTTACCGCAACCCAAGTAATTCGATTGTGGATGACAGTATTTAGTAGAAGTTTCTACGCAATCCATGGCGGAGGGTTTCATCGAGTACTTTTAGCTGGAATAAGTAATTTTTGTATGCGATTTTTTTGTTGCTCTGAGTAATCGATTCCTTATACATTCAGTTATTGAGACGTGTTTGCCAATAAACTGTGAGCACAAACCCCTTCGCATCATCTTTGATTTGTCTTCTTGAGCACATAACAGGAGCAATTTTTATTCTATTTACATGAAATATTTAATATCTAAAATTATATTTCAAGAAAGCCTGTGCAAAATATGCTCTGCGTATAGGTTCATATTTTAATATTGCCACCATATACATCGGTCTCCTATCTTGACTTCTAGAGGGCATTGAAGCTGTCAATATCCCCTTAATTGGCCGAATATACTCTTTTTCCCTAGTATGTTATTGACAACAACCCACCGAATTTCCAATAGGCTTCACAATAAAATTTCGATTTCATTTCTCGTTATTGTTTATTGAAAAAATCATATTTAATTCATATCAATGGTGAATATATTTAATTAAATAAAAATTAATCAATCCATAAGACCTTCATCTGTACTATTGAAAAAAATATATGAAATATGAAGATGATGCATTGCCTACAAAGAAAAATTTATATCAAGTTTCCATCCAATCAATATCATCATAATTTATAGTAGCATCATCATCATCATCATCATTATTACCATTATCATCTTCCACCTCCACAGTCACCTTGATTGCCATTGTATTAACTCCTTCTTTTGACCATTAATCATAAGTAAACCTCACCATCTCCATCATTGCATGATATGGAAAAAAAGAGAAACTACGAGGTATTCATTCGTTGGAGTTACAAAAATGAAAAACAACAAACACTCACACACACAACATGCAATTGAAAATGGTAGGAATTTCTCATCAACACCTCATTCACAACGAAATGTCAATTTAATGATCGTATATCATTTTCCTATGAATGAATGAACACAATAACAACAACAACAAGAAAATCTTGCTCTCTGGAGTAGCAAAAGCTTCAGATATGTACTCTAATACAATACCAAGAACAACAACAACGCCAACACTGACAATAGAAGACAATTCGTGATTTAGAGATGGTATTGATATCTTCGCTCTGTTGTACTTCGAACTCTGTTAAAGAGTTGTACTACTGATGTAGTTACCTCTGTGTGTTTTTGTTGTTGTTTTCTCTTATGGGGGAGTTAGATTCAATTTAAATGGTGATGATGGGATGTTCACATACAGTGGATTTGAAAGGGAGTGTACAATATAACATAGGAGAGTTTCAAGTCTTCACAGAACGGAAAAATTGTTTTATTTAATACAAAAATACAGAAAATTCAAATGAAATATTATTAGGTTAGGTTAGGTTAGGTGGCAGCCCGATGTATTAGGCTCACTTAGACTATTCAGTCCATTGTGATACCACATTGGTGAATTTACTGATGAAAATATTATTAAATGTTCCTGCCATAAAGTGTTTCAAAGTCCATACACACAAAGAAAGTATCATTAAAATTGAGCCAACGAAAATTTTTCATTGATATAACGAACCATTTTCATTAATACAATAAAAATATTCGTTAATTGTAGGAAAAGTTACGTTGATTAAAACAGATAATTCGTTATAATAACGAAAAATGTCATAGTATTAACGAATTTGTTTCATTGGCTCACTTTTAATGACACATTTTGTTAATATAACGAAAGTTTTTCTACCAGCGTAGTTGTAGGCGTTTTATCGATAATATTTTCTAATTTGAACTGAAAAAAAAATTCACTATTCAACAAAAATTTCGAAGGCATTTTATCACTTACTTAGGTTTGTAAGTTTAGCATTCTTAAAAAAACCACAAAAATATCATAAGCTATTTATCAACAATACAAAACTGCAGCTTTCGATAAAAATTTATCCATTTTTCCTTAATTGTAATTAATGAAATCTACGATTTGATAAAACTATCGTCGTCAGTTTATCAATATTCAGCCGGAAAATGTAATTGAAATCCGTAGTCACATGTTAGTGTGTACCATGGAGCAAATATAATATGTACTTTCCTTTGAAAACCCATCGTTACTTTATATATAAGGTCTGATCAAAACTAGTCATTATTATACCCTCCACCATAACAGGTTGGCTGATAGTCCCCGGTCTAACAAAGAAAAACACATTTTTTTGTCAAAATTCGTTTTATTATTCAACATAGTTCCCTTCAAGAGCGATACAACGATTATATCGACCTTCCAATTTTTTGATACCATTTTGGTAGTACTCCTTCGGTTTCGGCCTCAGTTTCGGAGATCACCTCTTCATTGCAGCCAAATTTTTTCCCTGCGAGCTGCCTTTTGAAATTCTGAGTCGATCTGAGCATTTCCGTCCGTCCGTCTGTTGAAATCATGCTAACTTCCGAACGAAACAAGCTATCGACTTGAAACTTGGCACAAATAGTTGTTATTGATGTAGGTCGGATGGTATTGCAAATGGGCCATATCGGTCCACTTTTACGTATAGCCCCCATATAATCGGACCCCCAAATTTGGCTTGCGATGCCTCTAAGAGAAGCAAATTTCATCCGATCCGGCTGAAATTTGTTCTCTAACAACCATGCAAAAATTATATATATGGTCTCTAACAACCATGCAAAAATTGGTCCATATCGGTCCATAATTATATATAGCCCCCATATAAACCGATCACCAGATTTGAACTCCGGAGCCTCTTGGAAGACCAAAATTCATCTGATTCAGTTGAAATTTGGTGCGTGATGTTAATATATGGCCTCAAACACCCATGCAAAAATTGGTCGATATCGGTCCATAATTATAGATAGGCCTCATATAAACCGATCCCCAGATTTGACCTCCGGAGCACCTTGGAAGAGCAAAATTCTTCCCATTCGGTTGAAATTTGGTACGTGATGTTAGCATATGGTATCCAACAACCATGCAGGAATTGGTTCCTATCAGTTCATAATTATATATAGCTCCCATATAAACCGATCCTCCGATTTGGCTTGCAGAGCCTCTAAGTGAAACAAATTTCTTCCGATCCGGCTGAAATTTGGTACATAGTATTAGTATATAGTCTCTAATAACCATGCACAAATTGGTTCACATCGGTCCATAATTTTATATAGCCCCCATATAAACCGATCCCCCGATTTGGCTTGCGGAGCCTCTAAGAGAAGTAAATTTCATCCGATCCGGCTGAAATTTGGTACATGGTTTTAGTATATGGTCTCTAACAATCATGCAAAAAGTGGTCCACATCGGTCCATAATTATATATAGCCCCCATATAAACCGATTCCCCGATTTGGCTTGCAGAGCCTCTAAGTGAAACAAATTTCATCCGATCCGGCTGAAATTTGGTACATGATGTTAGTATATGGTCTCTAATGACCACGCAAAAATTGGTCCATATCGGTCCATAATTATATATAGCCCCCATATAAACCGATCCCCCGATTTGAACTCCAGAGCCTCTTGGAAGACCAAAATTCATCTGATTCAGTTGAAATTTGGTACGTGATGTTAATATATGGCCTCAAACACCCATGCAAAAATTGGTCGATATCGGTCCATAATTATATATAGGCCCCATATAAACCGATCCCCAGATTTGACCTCCGGAGCACCTTGGAAGAGCAAAATTCTTCCCATTCGGTTGAAATGTGGTACGTGATGTTAGCATATGGTATCCAACTACCATGCAGGAATTGGTTCCTATCAGTTCATAATTATATATAGCTCCCATATAAACCGATGCCCAGATTTGACCTCCGATCTGGTTGAAATTTGGTAAGTGGTGGTAGTGTATGATATTTAACTACCATGTGAGTTGAAATTTGTGGCTGACAGTCTTTCGTAGAAGTTTCGACGCAATCCATGGTGGAGGGTACGTAAGATTAGGCCTGGCCGAACTTACGCCGTATATACTTGTTCTTCTTCATATGGGGCCGTTTTGCCGCGATTTCGACCTTCAAACGCTCCAATTACGCCATATAATAGTCACCGGTGATGGTTTTCCCTTCTTAAGATAATCGATAAAAATTATTCCATGCGCATCCCAAAAAACAGAGAACATTACTTTGCCAGCGGACTTTTGAGTCTTTCCACGCTTGGGAGACGGTTCACCGGTCGCTGTCCCTTCAGCCGACTGTCGATTGGACTCAGGAGTGTAGTGATGGATCCATGTTTCATCCACTGTCACATATCGACGGAAAAACTCGGGTGTATTACGAGTTAACAGCTGCAAATACCGCTCAGAATCATCAACACGTTGTTGTTGTTGGTCAAATGTGAGCTCGCGCGGCAACCATTTTGCACAGAGCTTTCGCATATATAAATATTGATGAATGATATGACCAACACGTTCCTTTGATATCTTTAAGGCCTCTGCTATCTCGATTAACTTCATCCGATCAACGGTCATACAAAATCATTTTGTGGATTTTTTTGATGTTTTCGTCGGTAACCACCTCTTTCGGGCGTCCACTGCGTTCACCGCCCTCCGTGCTCATTTCACCACGCATTAATTTTGCATACCAATCAATTATTGTTGATTTCCCTGGGGCAGAGTCCAGAAACTCATTATCAAGCCAAGTTTTTGCGTCAACCCTATTTTTCCCCTTCAGAAAACAGTTTTTTATCAAAACACGAAATTCCTTTTTTTCCATTTTTTTCACAATAACAAAAGTTGCTTCACAAAAGACGCTCTATCTCACAAACTAATTGACTTACAGACGTCAAATGTTGACACGAATCAACATACTAGAGGTCTGCATCGAATAACTTTTCACTACATGTATGCAATTCGCTGTCGAATATAGTACATACACTGTCTTTCTCTCAGAGCGCAAGTGAAGAGAACACTTGCTTGTCAAATACCACCAAGTACTTATCCGAAACAATATGTGTTCCGAAAAAAGGAACAATAAAAATGTAAGTACTTGAGAAAAAGTACAACATGGATTCTCTTCACTTCACGTGGTACCACAAGTATTGCTCAGTTATGTGCGAAGCAAAACTTTCCATTATTATTAATCAAAGATATGTCACATATTTCATATATTTATGTATATCAATCCGAAAACATATATTATGGAGAGTAACTGTTTTCTTGTATTTTTGAAACTGCACGTGGTACATGGAGTACTCTATGAAGTTTTGTTCTCGCAACATACTCGACGTGATCACTCTGAGTACACTTCAATAAGAGAGAAAGAGGAATATGTGTTTGTTGGTAGTGAAGACATCAGAGTAGCAACAAGAAGTTACTCGTGGCTTTTGGTGTTCATTAAAATGTGTACCAATTGTTTTGCGACTCTCTCAAATATATGTACTCATTTAGCAGGTACACGTGTACTCTGCATTTACAAATAGAATTGTGCAGACCTCTACAACATACTATATAAAACTAATATGCATTTAATACTAGCGACGCCATCTATGTGTCAGTTTGTGGACTTATCAGCCAACCGTATGATGTCCTTTATAGTACTCATAATCAACATTTTGGTGAAGACTTCTCTGGAGGAACCAAAGCGCCATAATGATTTTCCAATAGCATCATATCAGACGCTTGGATTGAGTAATCAAAAATGTATTCACAGAGACTGATACATTTTTACAACAACCTTTGTCTCTATTTTGCTTAATTTCGAGGCTGTCGAAACTTGAACGGTTACCTCATACCGATGTTCCTTTTTTCATAGCAGAGAAAATGGAAAACTTATGAATTAATATTTTCGAATATTTGATTTCCTTTCTAGCTCTAATTCCTACATTCCTTTGTACATCACTGTTAACATAAAACTATTGACAGTAATCTCTAACATGGGTATATATCTCTGTTAAACAACAGATATGAATCCCTCATTACAATGTGTACATAACTGCTAATCCATGGATTTGCTAGCAGTTGTCTAATGGAGCCTTTTGTTTCTTAGATTTTTCACTTCGTTTTTTCACTTCATCATCATTAATGTTCCACGAAAATCATACTCCCTAAAAATGTTTATATTTTTCAAGTAACACAAGTTAAGTACTCAAGAATATTGAATGTATGTGATATTCTCAAAAGCATTTTCATTTTTTGTCTAGAATATCATTTCGTTTTTTTTATTTTTTTGTTTCAAATCTAAACTAAACACGCTTGACCCACATTTCAGAGTATTATTCTATAGTAATGTGAAGAAGAATTATGTTTTGGGATTTTTATATGATTTCTCTTTCTTCAGCCATCCCTATTATTCTTGTGTTTTGAACCTATGATCTTAACATCTTTTAAAAGATTTTTCATAAGATATCATTCTTATTTAGGCTAAGTTAAACCATTTTATTAACTGCTTATTATTGGTATGGTATACAGAAGTACTTACATACATATATTGTTTTGGTAACCTAGTTTCTTGGATTATGCTTCCTTGTTTCCTTTTTGTTTAGTGAAAGCTTTCAAAGTTTAGTGATTGCTGATATAACACATCATCTTCTCAATTTTCCCATTGTCCTGGATCTTTTTCCTACTTGGGGGAAAAAAGGGGCAAAGTGGTTGTATCATAGATACATTTTGCTTGCATATTTATCGATGGATTTGAAGTGAATTCTGCAGAAAGGAAGAAGTACTGAGAATTTCTATACAATTAACCATAGGTTGGGTCACTTCCAAATATTCGTTTTATACTAGAGGTGTGCACGTGACACGAAATTGTCGTGACTCACGAACATTTTCGTGATTCGTGCGTGAGTCGTGAGTCACGCTCATGACAACAGCGTGAGTGTGCGTGAGCGTGATTAACAAACCAAAATGTCGTGCGTGAGCGTGAGTCACGAAAATAATATCTTCGTGAGTGTGCGTGAGTAAAGAATTACACTCACGAAAATATTTCTGCTCTCCAACATAAAACGCTAAAGAGTTAAATTCAATTACAATTTTAGTGACACCTGGGATGTTAAGAGTTTAATAACACTCTCGATTTTAATAATACTCATGTTTTCAGACACTTCGGTAAGGTAAATTAATCATAAAATTATTCGTGAGTCACGATATTTTTCGTGAGTCACGATATTTTTCGTTAGTCACGGTATTTTTCGTGAGTCACGACGTTTTCGTGCGTGAGTGTGCGTGAGTACAAATTTTCTTTTCGTGAGTGTGCGTGAGCGTGAGTCCTACCACAAAATATCGTGCGTGAGTGTGCGTGAGTATGAATTTTCAGTCGTGAGTGTGCGTGAGCGTGAGTAAACTATTACTCACGTGCACACCTCTATTTTATACCCCTTAAAGTGTAGCAAATTATTGTCGCATTACCATTCCGCGATTATTTCTATAACATATAATACTGCGTACGTTACGCACAGTAAAACCCAAATGCTGAAGCAAATAACATAGCTGGCATTTTTATTTACAATCCACTTAACCTAACACAAAAAGGATTTGCCAACATAAAGGACGAAACAGTAGAAGTTGCAGGTGACTTTGCAGTGTAGGTTCCTTTCACCTATTTCAATTAGAAGTAGTCACTATTGTGTTTCCATTTTCTATTTGTTTTTTAATGAAATACTGCATATATGTCATGTTGTAGATTACAAGAACTCTAACACCAACAATCCTACGTTGTTTTTTTCTAATTAGTTTTGTTTTTGTTTAGAATTTCTGGAAAATGTAGGTAACCTACATACTCCTCAAGAAAGACGTACGTCTATTTAACGAGTTCAGAGTTATGAAAGCATTTATATATACCTCGTTAAGATTGCATAGTGTTAGAATCGGATGCCATGGTAAAGACAACAATGGACAGAAATGGTCATTTGAAGTTATGAGTGAAGACCTAGAACCGGAGGGCAATTGTAAAGCCTTAAAGAGGAATAAAGAGAAATTGAAGAAAGTGAAGAATATTAAACTAGTATTTTAAAGCATTGAATTAGGGCTCTTCGTTAAGTTGGATGAAACGTTCAAAAGTCAATTAATATAATAATTTTAGAGCAATGTACATATATATAATAATAATAGTAATTTAACCCAAGTTATTAATATATTTATTTTTCTTTTTAATTACAGGTAAGTGTCCTTTCAACTACCTCTTAGCTTTCCATGGTGTAAGTATATATTAAGTTGCAAAGCCCTATAAAAAATAGTCTAAATCGTTCGATTTAGGATGTGAATTGACCACTCCCGAATGTGAATGTTCACCGAACTCGCCTCTCCATAACTCCATTGTTATGCGTGCGGTGCGATACCGCATAAAGGATGATACGGTCAAAATTTGGTCAAGGGAAAACGCGTGTAAATCGGTGAAATCATTTATTTAAAAAATCAAATTAATTTTTTTTTCAAGTTCAATTAGTACAAAATTCAGGAAAAATATTCAGTTAGGCTTTCGCTTTTCCAAATCCGAATTGCCGGGCCTCACGCTTGACACCTGCCATCAGATTTTGTACAGCCACCTTGTCCACCTTCTTCGCCGCAGAAAGCCAGTTTGCCTTGAACTGCTGCTCGTCCTTAGCAGTTTTTTTGGTCTTCTTTAGGTTCCGCTTGACAATAGCCCAGCATTTCTCAATTGGGCGGAGCTCTGGCGTGTTGGGAGGTTTCTTGTCCTTGGGAACCACCTGCACGTTGTTGGCGGCGTACCACTCCTTGGCCTTTTTACCGTAATGGCAAGATGCCAAATCCGGCCAAAACAGTACGGAACAACCGTGTTTCTTCAGGAAAGGCAGCAGACGTTTATTCAAACACTCTTTCACGTAAATTTCTTGGTTGACAGTCCCGGAAGCTATGAAAATGCTGCTTTTCAAGCCACAGGTACAGATGGCTTGCCAAACCAGATATTTCGTTGCGAACTTTGGCAGTTTTATGCGCTTGAAAATGTCTGCTACCTTTCCCCTTCTTTTTGCCGTATAAAACTCCTGTCCCGGAAGCTGCTTGTAGTCGGCTTTGACGTAGGTTTCCTCGTCCATTACCACTCAGTCAAACTTCGTCAGCAACGTCGTGTACAGTCTCCGGGATCGCGCTTTGGCCGTCGTATTTTTGTCTATCATCGCGCTTTGGAGTCACTATCTTCTTCTAAGTCGATAGTCCGGCTCGTGTTTTGGATCGATGCACGGTTGTAGACGATACACCCAGCTTATTTGCGGCATCTCGGAGAGAGAGGTTAGGGTTTCGCTTGAAACTACCGGCAACTCTCTTTGTCGTCTCAGCGGCTTCCGGTTTTCGATTTCCCCACCATCCAGACTACCTGGCTGTCGACAAACGTTCCCCAAACACTTTAATTACATTTGTAACGGTTGATTTGGCAACTTTTAGCGATTTTGCCAGCTTAGCGAGCGAGTAGCTCGGATTTTCGCGATGCGCGAGCAAAATTTTGATACGCTGCTCTTCTTGCTTGGACGGCATTTTGACAACTGAAGAGTGAATTCCAAAATCAAAATAGGAGCAACATTCTACACACACACACCTTCAAAATGAGGGGTGTTCAGGTTTTTTAAATGCAAAATTGAAAGAAATACGTCAAGTTTATATTGACCAAATTTTGACCGTATCACCCTTTATATAAAGGTTTGTCCCAAATACATACATTTAAATATCACTCGATCTGTACAGAATTTGATAGACTTCTACAAAATCTATAGACTCAAAATTTAATTCGGCTAATGCACTAGGGTGGAACACAATGTTAGTAAAAAACAAGTAAGGAAAGTCTAATGTCGGGCGGGGCCGACTATATTATAACCTGCACCACTTTGTAGGTTAGGTTAGGTGGCAGCCCGATGTATCAGGCTCACTTAGACTATTCAGTCCATTGTGATACCACATTGGTGAACTTCTCTCTTATCACTGAGTGCTGCCCGATTCCATGTTAAGCTCAATGACCTCCTAACCATTGCACCACGGTGGCTCCCTGCACCTGCACCACTTTGTAGATCTAAACTTTCGATACCATATCACATCCGTCAAATATGTTGGGTGCTATATATAAAGGTTTGGCCCAAATACATACATTTAAATATCACTCGATTTGAACAGAATTTGATAGACTTTTACAAATGCTATAGACTCAAAATTTAAGTTGGCTTATGCACTAGGGTGGAACACAATTAAAAAAAAAATATATAGGAAACATTTAAATCTGGAGCAGTTTTAAGGAAACTTCGCCAAAGTTTATTTATGATTTATCGCTCGATATATATATGTATTAGAAGTTTAGGAAAAGTAGAGTCATTTTTACAACTTTTCGACTAAGCAGTGGCGATTATACAAGGAAAATGTTGGTCGAAATCAGAAAAACATATATATGGGAGCTAAATCTAAATCTGAACCGATGTCAACCAAATTTGGCACGCATAGCTACAACGCTAAATATACTCCCTGTGCAAAATTTCTACTAAAACAGAGTTAAAAATTGGCCTCTGTGGTCATATGAATGTAAATCGGGCGAAAGCTATATATGGGAGATATATCTAAATCTGAACCGATTTCAACCAAATTTGGCACGTATAGCTACAATGCTAATTCTACTCCCTGTGCAAAATTTCAACTACATCGGAGTTAAAAATTGGTCTCTGTAGTCATATGAGTGTAAATCGGGCGAAAGCTATATATGGGAGATATATATAAATCTCAATCTCATATCTATATATGGGAGCTATATCTAAATCTGAACCGATTTCAACCAAATTTGTCACTCATAGCTACAATGCTAATTCTAATCCCTGTGCAAAATTTCAACTAAATCGGAGTAAAAGATTGGCCACTGTGGACATATGAGTGTAAATCGGGCGAACGATATATGTGGGAGCTATATCTAAATCTGAACCGATTTCAATAAAATTTGGCACACTTGACTACACTACTAATTGTACTCCTAGTGCAAAATTTCAACCGAATTGGGGTAAAACTCTGGCTTCTGGGACCGTATTAGTCCATATCGGGCGAAAGATATATATGGGAGCTGTATCTAAATCTGAACCCATTTCAATGAAATTTGGCACACTTGACTATAGTACTAATTGTTCTTCTTGTGCAAAATTTTAAGCAAATTAGGGTAAAACTATGTCTTCTGGGGCCATATAAGTCCATATCGGGTGAAATATATATATGGGAGCTATATCTA
Organism: Haematobia irritans; assembly: GCF_050003625.1. Lineage (NCBI taxonomy): Eukaryota > Metazoa > Arthropoda > Insecta > Diptera > Muscidae > Haematobia > Haematobia irritans. Next base: position 116,310,106 of record NC_134399.1, on the reverse strand, counting down.
AATCTGAACCGATTTCTTCCAAAATCAATAGGGATCTATTCTGAGCCAAAACACATACTTGTGCCAAATTTTAGGTCAATTGGACTAAAACTGCGACCTAGACTTTGATTACAAAAATATGTTCACGGACAGACGGACATGGCTATATCGACTCAGGAGCCCTTCTGGGTGTTACAAACATATGCACTAACTTATAATACCCTGTTCCACAGTGTGGCGCAGGGTATAAATAGACTAAATCGCTCGATTTAGGCTGTGAATTGACCACTCCCGAATGTGAATGTTCACCGAACTCGCCTCTCAATAACTCCATTGTTATGCGTGCAGTGCGATACCGCATAATAATTTTTTTATACCCCCCACCATAGGATGGGGGGTATATGTTATTAATTTTGTCATTCAACCACGTCTAACAACCATGCCTAAGTAGGTCCACATTGGTCTATAGTTATATATATCCCTCAGATAAATCGATCCCCAATCACACAAAAATTAGTTCATAATTGTATATAGCACCCATTTAAGCCACCCTCATATTTCAATTCTGGCTCTATACGTACCGTGCAAAAGTCCATATCGATTCGTAATTATTTGTAGACTTGCCTATAACATACATACCTTTTTTGTCTAATATATACAACATATGGAATAACTCACAATTTAGAAAACGATTTAAGATACCACAACCCAAGTAAAGGTTGGTTAAAATTTCAAGGACCGATGTTGATTTTGAATAAAACACAAACTATTTAGGAAATTATTGTAATTTTATTTTATTATGATATATTGGTATTACTCAATTATGTATGGAACAAAATATCGGCCAAATGGGCGCCGCGACCTCGGTGGCACACCTTCATCCGATGGTCCAAATTTCGATGACGCTGTGGCATAATGGAGTTTCTATGCCGTTAATGTGCCGAATTATCTCATCCTTAAGCTCTTGAATTGTTGCTGGCTTATCGACGTACACCTTTTCTTTCAAATAACCCCAAAGAAAAAAGTCCAACGGTGTCAAATCACATGATCTTGGCGGCCAATTGACATCGTCATTACGTGAAATAACACGGCCATTGAATTTGTTGCGCAAAAGAGCCATTGTTTCATTAGCTGTGTGGCAAGTGCTGAAACCGTGCTGCTGAAACCACATATCATCCACATCCATATCTTCCAATTCGGGCCATAAAAAGTTCGTTATCATCTCACGATAGCGAACACCATTCACAGTAACTGCCTGACCGGCCTCATTTTGGAAAAAATACGGCCCGATGATGCCGCCAGCCCATAAACCGCACCAAACAGTCACTCTTTGTGGGTGCATTGGTTTTTCGACAATCACTCTTGGATTCTCATTCGCCCAAATGCGGCAATTCTGTTCATTGACGAATCCACTAAGGTGAAAATGTGCCTCATCACTGAAGATGATTTTCTTCGAAAATTGGTCATCCACTGTGGCCATTTCTTGGAACCATTTAACACGTTGTTGGATTGTGTATCTCTCCATGGTTCAAATTGAGTAAGCCTGAAATAGAGAAATGTCAAATAAAATTCGGAAAACAACTTGGCGTTTAGGTGTGGTTCACATTCAACATCGGCCCTTACAATTTAACCACCCTTTAATTCGTTTGTGGATGACAGTCTTTCGTAGAAGTTTCTACGTTATCCATGGTGGAGGGTACATAAGATTCGGCCTGGCCGAACATACGGCCGTATATACTTGTTTCACACTAATATAATACATTTTAGAATATTGTTATTTATTTATACTTATATGTTATTTTATTTTAATTATAATTATAATTGTAATTTAATTTAATACATAATAATCTAACCATGTTACTCCAGTACTATAATTCATAAGATTAAATCTTGTTGTCCTGGAAATACCATTCAATAAATTAAATTAAATGAATGAAATAGTATAGTTCGTTATGTGTATGGGTTACGCAGGATCGATCATGTTTCGCATGTTACAGACTCCCTCTATGGCTTTAGTTTTAATACCCTGCTTAATGCCAAGTCGTTAGTATTTCTACATAAATTGATTTACAAACGAAAACCAAGATAGCTCTATGATAGAATTCGGTTTACCAGATCTATTAGAGTTAAGAATATAATAACCTTTAGAAGGACAAGTCTTGTATCCAAATGACAGTTTTTTTTATTGGCACAATACGTTTCTGGAATACCACTACCACTCGATATACATCAGCAACGCATCATCTATGCTTTCATACGGCCCTTGCAAAATTGCAACGCAATATTTCGTAGCATGTGCTCTATCTCATATATGAGAGTGATTCATAACAAAATAATTTGTGAGATATAAGACCACTGCTACAACCTCTGCTACAGCAGCAATAATAACATTAAACATAAACACCAAAGTTAATTGTTGCAATTAAATAAAATACAAGAAATTATATGAGGAGTCCCGAAGAGAAATGAGGTGCCAGCCAACAAAACGAAAGAAAAACAACAACAATTGGCCGTTAGTATATGACTCCCATATAAAAGAGAAAAGAGAAAGTCCACTTAATTTCCTTGTTGATGCAATAAAATAACAACACCGCCAAGAGCAATAAAATAAAAGAGAATTTCAGTAAAAGGTCAACAAATCCTAACAAGCTGCGAAAAAAAAAACAAATCTGGAATGGGCAAACTTTTAATTTCCGCATTTATATAAATTCCACGGGGGTGAGGAAGAGTAGAAGTGAGTGAGTTTATCTTTTCATTCGCAAGCATAATGTGTTTAAGCTGTTCAGCTCTGCGAAATGATTTCTGAGATTTATTTGCTAGAGGATCATTCTAAGGATTTTCCAGGCCATGTGATGCTCCTAAAACAATGGAAACTATAACTACATGAAATAACAAAGCTCTAAAGATTATTAACAACTAAAGAAGAGAAATGATAATGAACAAAGTTGGAGATGTAATACAAAAGAAAAGACAACAAATGTTGTGTCAATAACCAAAGAGCGTTCGTTTTTTTTTTTTTTGGTATATGGTCCCAAATAGGACTCTAAGGATATTCTTAAGTTATCTTGTTTAGCAAATTGTGTGTGAGTGTGCTAGAGAGAGGGGAATCCCATAAAGGGGTTACTTTGTAAGACAATTGCAGAATATATTCAAATATTTGTGAATGCCGCAAAGAAGCAATAAAATGTTTGTCTTGTTTTCTCCTAATCTTTGACTTACAAAAGGACAAGTTAGACAAAGTCAATTTGGATGGATGAAGGCGACTTTTTTATACCCAACATTACATTTCACGCCAAAAGTTACACTTTGTTACCTAAGCTAAGGCATTAGTAGCAAATAGGATTGTCATTCGGGATCAATTTTTATAAATCCCGGGATTTTAAGATGCTTTAAAATTTTTAAAATACTTTAAATATCTTGAGCGATAACTATCCACAGTACCAAAAATTTTAGTACATTAAGTAAATTTGGTTTAATTCAATTTTATTAACAAAAAAACGTAACAAATAAGAGTTAATTTTCAAATTGCTGCCTAACAAAAAAATATGAATACAAAAATAAATTAAAAACTATTACATATTGCTTTCGTATTCAACAAAAGATTTTAAGAATTTCCTTTTATACTTCATCGTTCAAAATTAAACTACCAAAATTTGGAGAAAATTCTAGCAAAATTTGGAGCAAATTCTACCAAACAAATGTCAAAATTTTATTTCTACACACAAACATTTTTTTTCTGGTTCAATCACGAAATTAATTAATCCAATTAATTTTTTAATTGAAATGTCTTCAATCACAGAAATGATAGTATCAATTAAAAAATTAATTGAATGCCAATTAAAAAATTAATCGATCCAATTAAAAAATTAATTCATACTATTAATTTTTGTGATTGATTTTTGTTTCAATTAAAACATTTGTTGAATCAATTAAATTTTTAATTGAATATTTTTTTAAAACTTAATTAAAATTTTAATTGGAAAAATTTTCGTGAAAATTTTTTCTGTGTATAGAAAATTTTGTCAAAATTTTATTTCTGTAGAAAATTTTGTCTAAATTTTATTTCTATAGAAAATTTTGTCAAAATTTTATTTCTATAGAAAATTTTATCAAAATATTATTTCTATAGAAAATTTTGTCAACATTTTATTTCTATAGAAAATTTGGTCAAAATTGTATTTCTATAAAAATTTAATCAACATTTTATTTTTATAGAAAATTTGGTCAAAATTTTATTTCTAGAGCAAATTTTATCAAAATTTTATTTCTATAGAAAATTCTGTTAATTTTATTTCTATAGAAAATTTTGTCAACATTTCATTTCTATAGAAAATTTTGTCAGAATTTTATTTCCATCGAAAATTTTGTCAAAACTTTATTTCCATAGAAAATTTTGTCAACATTTTATTTCTATAGAAAATTTTGTCACAATTTTATTTCCATCGAAAATTTTGTCAAAACTTCATTTCTAGAAAAATTTGGCCACAATTTTATTACCATAGAAATTCGTGTAAGGATTTTATTTCTAAAGAAAATTTTGTCAAAATTTTATTTCTATAAAAATGTAATCAAAATCTTATTTTTATAGAAAATTTTGTCAAAATTTTATTTCTATAAAAATGTAATCAAAATCTTATTTTTATAGAAAATTTTGTCAAAATTTTATTTCTATAAACAATTTTGTCAAAATTTTATTTCTATAGAAAATTTTGTCAAAATTTTATTTCTATAGAAAATTTTGTCAACATTTTATTTCTATAGAAAATTTGATCACAATTTTATTTCTATCAAAATTTAATCAAAATTTTATTTTTATAGAATATTTTGTCAAACTTTTATTTCTATAGAAAATTTTGTCAAAATTTTATTTCTATAAAAAATTTTGTCAAAATTTTATTTCTATAGAAAATTTTGTCAAAATTTTATTTCCATAGAAAATTTTGTCAAAATTTTATTTCCATAGAAAATTTTGTCAAAATTTTATTTCTATAGAATATTGTGTCAACGTTTTATATCTATAGAATTTATTGTCAAAATTTTATTTCTATAGAAAATTTTGTCAAAATTTTATTTCTATTAAAAATTTTGTCAAAATTTTATTTCTATAAAAAATTTTGTCAAAATTTTATTTCTATAGAAAATTTTGTCAAAATTTTATTTCTATAGAAAATTCTGTTAATTTTATTTCTATAGAAAATTTTGTCAACATTTCATTTGTATAGAAAATTTTGTCACAATTTTATTTCCATCGAAAATTTTGTCAAAACTTTATTTCTAGAAAAATTTGGCCAAAATTTTATTACCATAGAAATTCGTGTAAGGATTTTATTTCTAAAGGAAATTTCGTCAAAATTTTATTTCTATAGAAAATTTTGTCAACATTTTATTTCTATAGAAAATTTTGTCAAAATTTTATTTCTATAGAAAATTTTATCAAAATTTTATTTCTATAGAAAATTTTATCAAAATGTTATTTCTATAGAAAATTGTGTCAACAGTTTATTTCTATAGAAAATTTGGTCAAAATTTTATTTCTATAGAAGATTTTGTCAAAATTTTATTTCTAGAGAAAATTTGGCCACAATTTTTCTATAGAAATTTTTGTGAAGATTTTCTTTCTTTAAAAAATTTTGTCAAAATTTTATTACTATAGAAAATTTTGTCAACATTTTATTTCTATAGAAAATTTGGTCAACATTTTATTTCTATCAAAATTTAATCAATATTTTATTTTATAGAAAATTTTGTCAAAATTTTATTTCTAGAGTAAATTTTATCAAAATTTTATTTCTATATAAAATGTTGTCAAAATTTTATTTCTATAGAAAATTTTGTCAACATTTTATTTCTATAGAAAATTTTGTCAAAATTTTATTTCTATAGAAAATTTTGTCAAAATTTTATTTCTATAGAAAATTTTGTCAAAATTTTATTTCTATAGAAAATTTTGTCAAAATTTTATTTCTATAAAAAATTTTGTCAAAATTTTATTTCTATAGAAAATTTTGTCAAAATTTTATTTCTATAGAAAATTCTGTTAATTTTATTTCTATAGAAAATTTTGTCAACATTTCATTTCTATAGAAAATTTTGTCAGAATTTTATTTCCATCGAAAATTTTGTCAAAACTTTATTTCTATAGAAAATTTTGTCAACATTTCATTTCTATAGAAAATTTTGTCACAATTTTATTTCCATCGAAAATTTTGTCAAAACTTCATTTCTAGAAAAATTTGGCCACAATTTTATTACCATAGAAATTCGTGTAAGGATTTTATTTCTAAAGAAAATTTTGTCAAAATTTTATTTCTATAAAAATGTAATCAAAATCTTATTTTTATAGAAAATTTTGTCAAAATTTTATTTCTATAAAAATGTAATCAAAATCTTATTTTTATAGAAAATTTTGTCAAAATTTTATTTCTATAAAAAATTTTGTCAAAATTTTATTTCTATAGAAAATTTTGTCAAAATTTTATTTCTATAAAAAATTTTGTCAAAATTTTATTTCTGTACAAAATTTTGTCAAAATTTTATTTCTATAAAAATTTTTTTCAAAATTTAACTTCTTTAGAATTTGTTGTCAAAATTTTATTTCTATAGAAAAATTTGTCAAAATTTTATTTCTATAAAAATTTTTTTCAAAATTTTATTTCTATAGAAAATTTTGTCAAAATTTTATTTCCATAGAAAATTTTGTCAAAATTTTATTTCCATAGAAAATTTTGTCAAAATTTTATTTCTATAGAAAATTTTGTCAAAATTTTATTTCTATAGAAATTTTTGTGAAGATTTTGTTTCTTTAAAAAATTTTGTCAAAATTTTATATCTATCTATAGAAAATTTTGTCAACATTTTATTTCTATAGAAAATTTTGTCACAATTTTATTTCTATAGAAAATTTTGTCAAAATTTTATTTCTATAGAATTTATTGTCAAAATTTTATTTCTATAGAAAATTTTGTCAAAATTTTATTTCTATTAAAAATTTTGTCAAAATTTTATTTCTATAGAAAATTTTGTCAAAATTTTATTTCCATAGAAAATTTTGTCAAAATTTTATTTCCATAGAAAATTTTGTCAAAATTTTATTTCTATAGAATATTGTGTCAACGTTTTATATCTATAGAATTTATTGTCAAAATTTTATTTCTATAGAAAATTTTGTCAAAATTTTATTTCTATTAAAAATTTTGTCAAAATTTTATTTCTATAAAAAATTTTGTCAAAATTTTATTTCTATAGAAAATTTTGTCAAAATTTTATTTCTATAGAAAATTCTGTTAATTTTATTTCTATAGAAAATTTTGTCAACATTTCATTTGTATAGAAAATTTTGTCACAATTTTATTTCCATCGAAAATTTTGTCAAAACTTTATTTCTAGAAAAATTTGGCCAAAATTTTATTACCATAGAAATTCGTGTAAGGATTTTATTTCTAAAGGAAATTTCGTCAAAATTTTATTTCTATAGAAAATTTTATCAAAATTTTATTTCTATAGAAAATTTTATCAAAATGTTATTTCTATAGAAAATTGTGTCAAAATTTTATTTCTATTAAAAATTTTGTCAAAATTTTATTTCTATAAAAATTTTTTTCAAAATTTAACTTCTTTAGAATTTGTTGTCAAAATTTTATTTCTATAGAAAAATTTGTCAAAATTTTATTTCTATAAAAATTTTTTTCAAAATTTTATTTCTATAGAAAATTTTGTCAAAATTTTATTTCCATAGAAAATTTTGTCAAAATTTTATTTCCATAGAAAATTTTGTCAAAATTTTATTTCTATAGAAAATTTTGTCAAAATTTTATTTCTATAGAAATTTTTGTGAAGATTTTGTTTCTTTAAAAAATTTTGTCAAAATTTTATATCTATAGAAAATTTTGTCAACATTTTATTTCTATAGAAAATTTTGTCACAATTTTATTTCTATAGAAAATTTTGTCAAAATTTTATTTCTATAGAATTTATTGTCAAAATTTTATTTCTATAGAAAATTTTGTCAAAATTTTATTTCTATTAAAAATTTTGTCAAAATTTTATTTCTATAGAAAATTTTGTCAAAATTTTATTTCCATAGAAAATTTTGTCAAAATTTTATTTCCATAGAAAATTTTGTCAAAATTTTATTTCCATAGAAAATTTTGTCAAAATTTTATTTCTATAGAATATTGTGTCAACGTTTTATATCTATAGAATTTATTGTCAAAATTTTATTTCTATAGAAAATTTTGTCAAAATTTTATTTCTATTAAAAATTTTGTCAAAATTTTATTTCTATAAAAAATTTTGTCAAAATTTTATTTCTATAGAAAATTTTGTCAAAATTTTATTTCTATAGAAAATTCTGTTAATTTTATTTCTATAGAAAATTTTGTCAACATTTCATTTGTATAGAAAATTTTGTCACAATTTTATTTCCATCGAAAATTTTGTCAAAACTTTATTTCTAGAAAAATTTGGCCAAAATTTTATTACCATAGAAATTCGTGTAAGGATTTTATTTCTAAAGGAAATTTCGTCAAAATTTTATTTCTATAGAAAATTTTGTCAACATTTTATTTCTATAGAAAATTTTGTCAAAATTTTATTTCTATAGAAAATTTTATCAAAATTTTATTTCTATAGAAAATTTTATCAAAATGTTATTTCTATAGAAAATTGTGTCAACAGTTTATTTCTATAGAAAATTTGGTCAAAATTTTATTTCTATAGAAGATTTTGTAAAAATTTTATTTCTAGAGAAAATTTGGCCACAATTTTTCTATAGAAATTTTTGTGAAGATTTTGTTTCTTTAAAAAATTTTGTCAAAATTTTATTACTATAGAAAATTTTGTCAACATTTTATTTCTATAGAAAATTTGGTCAACATTTTATTTCTATCAAAATTTAATCAATATTTTATTTTATAGAAAATTTTGTCAAAATTTTATTTCTAGAGTAAATTTTATCAAAATTTTATTTCTATATAAAATGTTGTCAAAATTTTATTTCTATAGAAAATTTTGTCAAAATTTTATTTCTATAGAAAATTTTGTCAAAATTTTATTTCTATAGAAAATTTTTTCAAAATTTTATTTCTATAAAAAATTTTGTCAGAATTTTATTTCTATAGAAAATTTTGTCAAAATTTTATTTCTATAGAAAATTCTGTTATTTCTATAGAAAATTTTGTCAACATTTCATTTCTATAGAAAATTTTGTCAGAATTTTATTTCCATCGAAAATTTTGTCAAAACTTTATTTCTATAGAAAATTTTGTCAACATTTCATTTCTATAGAAAATTTTGTCACAATTTTATTTCCATCGAACATTTTGTCAAAACTTCATTTCTAGAAAAATTTGGCCACAATTTTATTACCATAGAAATTCGTGTAAGGATTTTATTTCTAAAAAAAATTTTGTCAAAATTTTATTTCTATAAAAATGTAATCAAAATCTTATTTTTATAGAAAATTTTGTCAAAATTTTATTTCTATAAAAATGTAATCAAAATCTTATTTTTATAGAAAATTTTGTCAAAATTTTATTTCTATAAAAAATTTTGTCAAAATTTTATTTCTATAGAAAATTTTGTCAAAATTTTATTTCTATAAAAAATTTTGTCAAAATTTTATTTCTGTACAAAATTTTGTCAAAATTTTATTTCTATAAAAATTTTTTTCAAAATTTAATTTCTTTAGAATTTGTTGTCAAAATTTTATTTCTATAGAAAATTTTGTCAAAATTTTATTTCTATAAAAAATTTTGCCAAAATTTTATTTCTATAGAAAATTTTGTCAAAATTTTATTTCCATAGAAAATTTTGTCAAAATTTTATTTCCATAGAAAATTTTGTCAAAATTTTATTTCTATAGAAATTGTTGTGAAGATTTTGTTTCTTTAAAAAATTTTGTCAAAATTTTATTTCTATAGAAAATTTTGTCAACATTTTATTTCTATAGAAAATTTTGTCACAATTTTATTTCTATAGAAAATTTTGTCAAAATTTTATTTCTATAGAAAATTTTGTCAAAATTTTATTTCTATAGGGAATTTTATCAAAATTTAATATCTATAGAAAATTTGATCAAAGTTTTATTTCTATAGCAAATTTTATCAAAATTTCAAAATGTGTAATGTCTCCTAGTTGTAGAGGTATATTTTGCAAAATCTACCAAAACATCGAGAATTCTACAAATCTACCAAACAGTAAAAAACTCAACCTATTTTGGTAGAATTCTACCAACTGTGGTAGCCGTGATTGAGGTCCAAAGGTTTTGATGACCATTGTGAGATAGAGGAACCTCATTCTTAAACCATTCAATCAATGAATACGAGCGGATAGTGACCATCGGTCGTTAAGGCTGCCCTCAGCATTATTATAGGCGGCGCTTGAGTCCTAGTGGCCAATGGGAGGTGTACATTTTGCAGTTTAGTTTCATTGGTGACTAAACCTGATAATTTTGTTAGTTCCAAAATTGCTCCATTTAGAATGCCTTCTCATCGAGATGTCAAGCGAAGCAACTGTTTGGCTCTTTCTAGCATCACCTTTTTTTTGGGAATTGGTGAGCTCTCGCACTTTGCTGTTAAACTTCTATGGCTTTAGTCCAAGCTCAAAATTTTCAATACACTACCAACAGAATAGCCAACGTTTTCCATTGATATAGGGTACATATCAACCGAAGAAAAGAATAAACACTCTCCACACTACATAAGAAAAAAAGTTATGCCAAAGATATACCCAAGTTTCTTTCATTAAAAGACAACTATTGTTCTGAGAATTGTAATCGCAATAAAAAAGAATGAAACAAATATTGTTCTCCACCCACACTCACACACAACGACTCATACACACCCAAAGCATTATCCTTGACAATTATTTTGTTAGATTGTGTGAAAGCAAGTGTGGTGTCGTTATCATTAGCACAATACAATGGATCACCTTTGCTCTTAGGGACAATAAAAATAATAATACTAAGAAGCTAAAGAATTTCTTGTATTCTCCAAAGGACACAAGAATTTTGCAAAAGACGAAAACAAGCCACAATAGGACTAGCCAAGGTCCCCCAAATGCAAACAATACCCCTTGATCAAATACTGAAGTGAAAAGAAAATGAGCTACATAAGTAAATGCTCATCAAAAAGGTCAACGTTTTTCTATTCTCTTTGGTTTCCTTGAAACTGAAAAACAACAGGAAATTATTAAGTGTTTCTGGGTAGGAGTAAGATTATCAAATATCCATTTTTTTCTGTTTGCGGCCTGTACTTCATTAAGTGATGTGGTGTCTGTCTTTGCAACTCAATAATGAATGAAATGAATTGCTGTGCAAACAATTAAAGGTTATTCGAGAGGAAGAGCTTCATTTACCTTTTTGAATGGATGAAGATAATTTCGTTTTTTTAGGAGAGAAAGATATATTAATTGCTTAAAATGTAAGATTAAGAGAAGACAAGACAATAAAATTAAAGAGATCAATGAAAAATGGAATTTTATGATTTTTTTTATGTAGATTAAGAAGGAATATTTTTGACAACATTTCTTATAGAAATGAAAATTTGGCAAAAAATTTCCTATAGAAATGAAATTTTGACAAAATTTTCTATAAAATTAAAATTATGACAAAATTTCTTTTAAAAATTAAATTTTGAGCAAATTTCCTATAAAAATTAAATTTTGAGCAAATTTTCGATGAAAATTAAATATTGACCAAAATTTCCTATAGAAATTAAATTTTGACAAAATTTTCTATAGAAATTAAATTGGACAAAATTTCCTATACATAAATGAAATTTGGACAAAATGTCCTATATGGGTGAATAATCTGAAAGGGCTCCTTTTCTTTGAAATTTTGACAAAATTCCCTATAAAAATGAACTTTTGACAAAATTTCCCATAGAAATTAAATTTTCACATAATGTACTTTAAAAATGAAATTTTGACAAAATTTCTTATAGAAATGAAATTTCGACAAAATTTCCTCTAGAAATGAAATTTCGACAAAATTTCCTCTAGAAATGAAATTTTGACAAAATTTCCTACAGAAATTGAATTTTGACAAAAATTTCTATAGAAATGAAATTTTGACAAAATTTCCTATAGAAATGAAATTTTGACAAAATTCCATATAGAAATAAAATTTTGACAAAATGTCTTATATAAATGAAATTTTGACAAACATTTCCTATAGATATGAAATTTTGACAAAATTTCCTATAGAAATGAAATTTTGACAAAATTTCCTATAGAATTGAAATTTTAACAAAATTTCCTACAGAAATGAAATTTTGACAAAATTTCCTATAGATATTAAATTTTGATAAAATTTCCTATAGATATTAAATTTTGACAAAAATTTCCTATAGATATGAAATTTTGGCAAAATTGCCTATAGAAATGAAATTTTGACAAAATTGCCTCTAGAAATGAAATTTTGACAAAATTTCCTATAGAAATCAAATTTTGACAAAATTTCCTATAGAAAGGAAATTTTGACAAAATTTCCTATAGAAATGAAATTTCGACAAAATTTCCTATGGAAATGAAATTTTCACAAAATTTCCTATACAAATGAAATTTTCACAAAATTTCCTATACAAATGAAATTTTCACAAAATTTCCTATACAAATGAAATTTTCACAAAATTTCCTATAGAAATGAAATTTTGACAAAATTTCTTATAGATATGAAATTTAAAAAAAAAGTCCTATAGAAATGAAATTTTGACAAAATTTTCTATAGAAATTAAATTTTGACAAAATTTCCTATAGAAATGAAATGTTGACAAAATTTCCTATAGAAATGAAATTTGGACAAATTTCCTATAGAAATGAAATTTTGATAAAATTTCCTATAGAATTGAAATTTTAACAAAATTTCCTATAGAAATGAAATTTTGACAAAATTTCTTATATAAATGAAATTTTGACAAAAATTTCTTGTAGAAATGAATTTTTGACAAAATTTCCTATAGAAATTACATTTTGACAAAATTTCCTATAGAAATTACATTTTGACAAAATTTCCTATAGAAATTAAATTTTGACGAAATTTCCTATAAAAATTAAATTTTGACAAAATTTCATATAGAAATGGCATTTTGATAAAATTTCTTATAGATATTAAATTTTGACAAAAATTTCCTATAGATATGAAATTTTGACAAAATTGCCTATTGAAATGAAATTTTGACAAAATTGCCTAAAGAAATGAAATTTTGACAAAATTTCCTATATAAATGAAATTTTGATAAAATTTCCTATAGATATGAAATTTTGACAAAATTTCCTATAGACAAAATTCCCTATACAAGTGAAATTTTGATAGAATTTCCTATAGAAATGAAATTTTAATAAAATTTCCTATAGATATTAAATTTTGACAAAGATTAGACAAAGATCGATAAAATTACCTATAGACATGAAATTTTAACAAAAATTTCCTATAGACATGAAATTTTGATAAAAATTTCCTATAGAAATGACATTTTGACAGTATCTCCTACGGAAATTACATTTTGATAAAATTCCGTATAGAAATGAAATTTTGATAAAATTTCCTATAGAAATGAAATTTTGATAAAATTTCCTATAGAAATGAAATGTTGACAAAATTTTTTGACAAAAAAATATATAAATGAAATTTTGACAAAATTTCCTATAGAAATGAACTTTTGACAAAATTTCCCATAGAAATTAAATTTTCACATAATGTACTTTAAAAATGAAATTTTGACAAAATTTCTTATAGAAATGAAATTTCGACAAAATTTCCTCTAGAAATGAAATTTCGACAAAATTTCCTCTAGAAATGAAATTTTGACAAAATTTCCTACAGAAATTGAATTTTGACAAAAATTTCTATAGAAATGAAATTTTGACAAAATTTCCTATAGAAATGAAATTTTGACAAAATTCCATATAGAAATAAAATTTTGACAAAATGTCTTATATAAATGAAATTTTGACAAACATTTCCTATAGATATGAAATTTTGACAAAATTTCCTATAGAAATGAAATTTTGACAAAATTTCCTATAGAATTGAAATTTTAACAAAATTTCCTACAGAAATGAAATTTTGACAAAATTTCCTATAGATATTAAATTTTGATAAAATTTCCTATAGATATTAAATTTTGACAAAAATTTCCTATAGATATGAAATTTTGGCAAAATTGCCTATAGAAATGAAATTTTGACAAAATTGCCTCTAGAAATGAAATTTTGACAAAATTTCCTATAGAAATCAAATTTTGACAAAATTTCCTATAGAAAGGAAATTTTGACAAAATTTCCTATAGAAATGAAATTTCGACAAAATTTCCTATGGAAATGAAATTTTCACAAAATTTCCTATACAAATGAAATTTTCACAAAATTTCCTATACAAATGAAATTTTCACAAAATTTCCTATACAAATGAAATTTTCACAAAATTTCCTATAGAAATGAAATTTTGACAAAATTTCTTATAGATATGAAATTTAAAAAAAAAGTCCTATAGAAATGAAATTTTGACAAAATTTTCTATAGAAATTAAATTTTGACAAAATTTCCTATAGAAATGAAATGTTGACAAAATTTCCTATAGAAATGAAATTTGGACAAATTTCCTATAGAAATGAAATTTTGATAAAATTTCCTATAGAATTGAAATTTTAACAAAATTTCCTATAGAAATGAAATTTTGACAAAATTTCTTATATAAATGAAATTTTGACAAAAATTTCTTGTAGAAATGAATTTTTGACAAAATTTCCTATAGAAATTACATTTTGACAAAATTTCCTATAGAAATTACATTTTGACAAAATTTCCTATAGAAATGAAATTTTGACGAAATTTCCTATAAAAATTAAATTTTGACAAAATTTCATATAGAAATGGCATTTTGATAAAATTTCTTATAGATATTAAATTTTGACAAAAATTTCCTATAGATATGAAATTTTGACAAAATTGCCTATTGAAATGAAATTTTGACAAAATTGCCTAAAGAAATGAAATTTTGACAAAATTTCCTATATAAATGAAATTTTGATAAAATTTCCTATAGATATGAAATTTTGACAAAATTTCCTATAGACAAAATTCCCTATACAAGTGAAATTTTGATAGAATTTCCTATAGAAATGAAATTTTAATAAAATTTCCTATAGATATTAAATTTTGACAAAGATTAGACAAAGATCGATAAAATTACCTATAGACATGAAATTTTAACAAAAATTTCCTATAGACATGAAATTTTGATAAAAATTTCCTATAGAAATGACATTTTGACAGTATCTCCTACGGAAATTACATTTTGATAAAATTCCGTATAGAAATGAAATTTTGATAAAATTTCCTATAGAAATGAAATTTTGATAAAATTTCCTATAGAAATGAAATGTTGACAAAATTTTTTGACAAAAAAATATATAAATGAAATTTTGACAAAATTTCCTATAGAAATGAACTTTTGACAAAATTTCCCATAGAAATTAAATTTTCACATAATGTACTTTAAAAATGAAATTTTGACAAAATTTCTTATAGAAATGAAATTTCGACAAAATTTCCTCTAGAAATGAAATTTCGACAAAATTTCCTCTAGAAATGAAATTTTGACAAAATTTCCTACAGAAATTGAATTTTGACAAAAATTTCTATAGAAATGAAATTTTGACAAAATTTCCTATAGAAATGAAATTTTGACAAAATTCCATATAGAAATAAAATTTTGACAAAATGTCTTATATAAATGAAATTTTGACAAACATTTCCTATAGATATGAAATTTTGACAAAATTTCCTATAGAAATGAAATTTTGACAAAATTTCCTATAGAATTGAAATTTTAACAAAATTTCCTACAGAAATGAAATTTTGACAAAATTTCCTATAGAAATGAAATTTTGACAAAATTTCCTATAGAAATGAAATTTTGACAAAATTTCCTATAGAAATTAAATTTTTAGGAAGTTTCCTATAGAAATGAAATTTTGAGCAAATTTACTATAAAAATGAAATTTTAACAAAATTTCCTATAGAAGTTAAAGTTTGCCAAAATTTCATATTGAACAGAAATGTTTAAAGTAGTGAAATTTTGACAAAATTTCCTTTTGAAATGAAATGTTGACAAAATTTTCCTACCGAAATGAAATTTTGACAAAATTTCCTATAGAAATGAAATTTTGACAAAATTTCCTAGAGAAATGACATTTTGATAAAATTCCGTAAGAAATGATATTTTGATAAAATTTCCTATAGACATGAAATTTTGACAAAATTTCCTATAGAAATGAAATTTTGACAAAATTTCCTATAGAAATTAAATTTTGACAAAATTTCCTATAGAAATGAAATTTTGACAAAATTTCCTATAGAAATGAAATTTTGACAAAATTTTCTATAGAAATGAAATTTTGACAAAATTTCTTATATAAATGAAATTTTGACAACAATTTCTTGTAGACATGAATTTTTGACAAAATTTCCCATAGACATTAAATTCGGTCAAAATTTCCTATAGAAATGAAATTATGACAAAATTTCCTATAGAAATGAAATTTTGACAAAATTTCCTATAGAAATTAAATTTTGATAAAATTTCCTATAGATATTAAAAATTTCACAAAAATGCCTATAGAAATGAAATTTTTACAAAATTTCCTATAGAAATGAAATTTTGATAAAATTCCGTATAGAAATGAAATTTTGTAAAAATTTCCTATAGAAATGAAATTTTGATAAAATTTCCTATAGAAATGAAATTTTGACAAAATTCCATATAGAATTAAAATTTTGTCGAAATTTCTTATATAAATGAAATTTTGACAAAATTTACTATAGAAATGAAATTTTGGCAAAATTTCTTTTAAAAATGAAATTTTGAACAAATTTCCTATAAAAATGAAATTTTGAATTTCCTATAGAAATGAAATTTTGACAAAATTTTTTATAGAAATGAAATTTTGACAAAATTTCCTATAGAAATTAAATTCTGACAAAATTTCCCATAAAAATTAAATTTTGACAAAATTTCCTTTAGAAATGAAATTTTGACAAAATTTCCTTTAGAAATGAAATTTTGACAAAATTTCCTATAGAAGTGAAATTTTGACAAAATTTGCTATAGAAATGAAATTTTGATAAAATTTCCTATAGAAATTAAATTTTTGGAAATTTTCTATAGAAATGAAATTTTGACAAAATTTCCCATAGAAATGAAATCTTAACAAAATTCCCTATAAAAAAAAAAAAAAAACTTTTGACAATACGAGTATTTCCCATAGAAATAAAATTTTCTCAGTAGGCAGTAGGCCAAAATGCCGCTGAGCCTCTTTCATTCAGCGGGCTTTACCTGTCGTATGAAGTCCATAATTAGAGCCAAGGTTAGCCAATTCGAACAATTCCAAATTGATTCTAAAATTTTATTACCGATTTTTTTTTTTGAACCAAAAAAAATCAAAACCAAGTTAACAAATAGTGCTGTACATACTTGTATTATATGTCGGCTAACGGTATGTCCCCATTCGGAACCATTTCAAAACCAAACTAAATCGAATTACTCGAAGTCCCAGTTTGCATCAAAAAATGCCAAAATTTTAACTACAAAAACCCATTTCTATGTCATACAAAGATATCCGTTGCAACTAGCTTATTTTGTCCCAATATATGAAGATGAGATTATAAGCAAATTACTGCAATTTACTTAAATCACTTCAAAACAGCAGAAAATTATTCCATAAAATTAAAGAGCCAAGTAAAACATTGTCATTATAGGCAAAACGTTTACATAAACACGTACACCACCTATTTAACTCTCATAGTAAACCAAAAAATGATGAGCCATTCAGATAGGTTTTTTTGGAGGGACGCTAAAGATACCCAAGAGCTGTAGTCACAAAAGTGGTCAATGGAGTAAATGGCCAACTCATGAGATTCTTTATGGAGTTTGAATTTTTATTTTTTTTTCTGTTGTTGGCTCTTTGACACAATTTTGTTTTATGAGCCAGGTTGAAGTAAACAGAGACTTTTCTCTCAATGCAAGTGGTGGCCAAGTAACTTCCTTATCCACCACCACAACCACTATTCTTCAAGAATAATTGCAGGTAATTTACTTTTTGAAGCAGTGAACAAAAACTGACAAAAATCAAAGAGCAAGAACAAATAGCAGATGGGGGGCCACAAACAGAATAAGAAAGAAAAAGTTTTATAATGTCTCTTGGTTTTTTTTTAATAGCCATTAAAAAGATTGGAATGCCTTTTTTTATTTTTCTACCAAGATTAAATAAAAGTAGTGACCTGGAAAAATATTCAGTGTGGGCCATAACTCAATATTATTTTTAACAAGAAGCCAAAGAGCAATGAAAAGACACCTAAATGTCTTTATTAAGCTGGACAATAAAGGTCGGGAAATATGACATCAGCCATGATGATCAAGAGTCAGTGATAAAACACAAGAATATTTAATAATTATATTTTTTTAAGAGCGTTTTAATGAATTTTATTTAGCTATAAAAAGAAATATTAATTTTATAAATTTAAAAGTGAACAGCTGTTAAGTTTTGAATAATACTGCCGTTGGACGGACATTTTGACGGACAGGTAAAAAAGATAGAAGACAAAATCGATAGTGGTGCGGTTGGGTTTATTTCAGGCTAACTTAGACTATTCAGTTAATTGTGACACTTCTAGGTTTTACCGCGAACCAGGGCTGCCAATAAAATTTTTAGAAAAATCGTCGCCTTTTTCCGAAGAAATCGTCATAATCGTCACTTCCATTTCAAAAATCGTCAAAAAATCTGCAATGTGAATTATATTAAAACCAAACTAATTTTTTTTGGTTAAAAACACAAGTATTTATTTCATATAAAGAAAAGAAAATTAACATACATAACTATGCAATTCAACAACAAAAACATAAGCACTTCAGTTTTGTATAAAAATAACATAAAAAACATTTTATGCAATGCTATGCAATTCCAAAAATAATATAAAAATTATTTTTTTAATATATAGTTATTAATTCAGTAAGATTTTTATTTAAAAATAAAAATAAAGACCTTTAATTCTTACATATGTGTTGCACGATTTTCCAAAATTTTAAAATTAAGAGGTACAATTTTCTATAGAAATGAAATTTTCCAAAAATTTTCTTAGAAATAAAATTTTGACAAAATTTTCTATAGAAATAAAAATGTGAAAAAATTTTCTATAGAAATATAATTTTGACAAAATTTTCTATAGAAATAAATATGTGCAAAAATTTCTACAAATATCAAATATTGACAAAGATTTCTATAGAAATAAAATTTTGACAACATTTTCTATAGACATGAAATTTTGACAAAATTTTCTATAGAAATAAAATTTTGACAAAATTTTCTATAGAAATAACATTTGAATAAAATCTTCTACAAAAATAAAATTTTGACGAAATTTTCTATAGAAATTAAATTTTGCAAAAAATTTCTTAGAAATAAAATTTTGCAAAAATGTTCATAAATATAAAGTTTTGCAAGAATTTACTATAGAAAAATTCTATAAAAAGATGTGCAAAAATTTTGAAAAATTTTCTGTAGAAATAAAATTTTTAAAACTTTTCTATAGAAATAAAATTTTGACAAAATTTTCTATAGAAATAACATTTTAACAAAATCTTCTACAGAAATAAAATTTTGACGAAATTTTCTATAGAAATTAAATTTTGCAAAAATTTTCTTAGAAATAAAATTTTGTAAAAATTTTCTATAGAAATAAAATGTTGACAAAATTTTCTATAGAAATAACATTTTAACAAAATCTTCTACATTTCGTCAAAATTGTCTATAGAAATAAAATTTTGACAAAATTTTCTATATAAATAAAATTTTGACAAAATTTTCTATAGAAATAAAATTTAGACAAAATTTTCTATAGAAATAAAATTTTAACAAAATCTTCTACAGAAATAAAATGTTGACGAAATTTTCTATAGAAATGAAATTTTGCAAAAATTTTCTTAAAAATAAAATTTTGCAAAAATTTTCATAAATATAAAGTTTTGCAAGAATTTTAACAAAATCTTCTACAGAAATAAAATGTTGACGAAATTTTCTATAGAAATTAAATTTTTGCAAAAATTTTCTTAGAAATAAAATTTTGCAAAAATTTTCATAAATATAAAGTTTTGCAAGAATATAGAAAAATTATAGAAAAATTCTATAAAAAAAATGTGCAAAAATTTTTAAAAATTTTCTGTAGAAATAAAATTTTGAAAACTTTTCTATATAAATACAATTTTGACAACATTTTTTATAGAAATAACATTTTGACAAATTTGTCTATAGAAATAAAATTTTGACAAAATTTCGGTAGAAATAAAATTTTGTAAAAATTTTCCATAGAAATAAAATGTTGACAAAATTTTCTATAGAAATAACATTTTAACAAAATCTTCTACAGAAAAAGAAATTTAACAAAATTTTCTATAAATTCAATATAAAGCATTTCTTTCGATTAGTACAATATTTTTACTTGTACTAACCGCAAAAATTAAAAAAAAAATAATTGTGGTTAGTTTATATTTATGAACAACTTCAAATTAAAAATATTTTGAAGTTGTTCAAAATATATATTTTTTTTTAATTTTGGTGGATTATTTTTGGCGCAAGTGGCAAAATGAGCAAAAACTTGCCATTTACATATCTGAAAACTGTCAAATGCATTTTCTTTTTTTGCTGGTTCTAACCGTGTAAACGAACTGCTTCTAGCCAAATTTTTTGAACGGAGCTAATATCGTAATTTTTGGGGCAAAAATCGGAAAATCGGCATTTGCTATTTTTTGACTAAAAAATCGTCAAAATGCAGATAAATCGACAAAATTGGCAGCCCTGTCGCGAACCCAACATTAGCGAATCTGGACAATTTTTAGCAAGGGAGGCTATAGACCCTATATCAATAATACAATAAGAATATACAATGGGAAATTGTAATCCAAATTCTGGGGAGCGGGCTAAGCCCTCCACCCATACGCCTTGTAGCATACACTTTCATATTTGTAATCGACAAGGTTCAATTTCCTCTTATACGTACCTTTAAAATGCTAATTCATTCCTACCCCACATCATAGCCGATATATTCAAGGAACCTTTTCCAAAACAAACATTTTTATCTATTTTCAGAGGAAAGTAATATTTTTCTCCATAATCAACTGACATTTCTGTCACATGAAAACAAAGAAATCTTCTTATCTCTAACAATCCCCACCTTCAAAATATTGATATAATAAATCCTATTGCCAACTTTCCCAAAAAAAAAAAAAACAGAAAAGCCAAAAAATATGAATCACAAACCAATATGAATCAAAAATAGCTTCGTTTAGCTCAAAACAAAAAAAAAATCTTCACCATATCACGACTTCAAACTTAAACTTATGAATTTTAAAATAAGTTACAGTTTTCTCGCAACATACTCTACAAAAGGAAACCAAGTCCACCCTCAAAACAGCACGAATCTTTACACGACTGCCAAACAAAGTAAAGCGTAGATATCGAATACATTTATTTTCAATAACTTCAATAACTAAACGATATCAACAAAAGGAACTATGGAAAAAGTACAAAAATCATTGGTGACATTAACAAAATTATTATGAATCTTTTTTGGAGCGATATGAAAACCACACAGTGGCTTTGAAATCTGAAAAATTAAAAATTTATTTTTGTAGAACATTTTTAAACAAGTTTATATTTTTATTTAATATTTATTTTATTTTTAAATAAATTTATAATCATTTTTAAAAATTAGATTTTTATAGATATTTTTTTTCAAAATTGTATTCCTATAGAAAACTTTCACAAAATTCTATTTATATAGATTTTTTTTTTAATTTATTTATATAGAAATTTTTTGCACAATGTTTTCTATTTTTATTTTAGTCATTTAGAAAATTTTGTCAAAATTGTATTTCCACAAAAAAATGTAAAAAATGTTATTTCTATAGGAAATTTTGTCAAAATTGTATTTCTTTAGAAAATTTTGTCAAAATTTAATTTCTTTAGAAATATTTTCTATTTTTATTTTAGTCATTTAGAAAATTTTGTCAAAATTGTATTTATATAGAAAATTTTGTCAAAATTGTATTTCCACAAAAAACAATTTACAACATTTTATTTTTATAGAAAATTTTGTCAAAATTTTATTTCTTTAGAAAATTTTGTCAGAATTTCATTTCGTTACAAAATGTTGCCAAAACTTTAGTCCTATCGAACATTTGTCAAAATTTAATTTACAGAAATTTTTTGCACATTTTTTTGTAGTAACAACTATCATCGAAAGTATTTTGATTTTTTTTTAATTTGTAAAAATTTTATTTCTGTATAAAATTATGCCAAAATTATATTTGAATGGCAAATGTTCTCACCATTTTATCTTTATAAAAAAAAATCATTTCTATAGAAAATTTAGTCATAAAATCTTATTTCTCCAAAAAAATTAATCAAAATATTGTTTCTGTAGAAAATTTTGTCAAAATTGTATTTCCACATAAAACAATTTACAACATTTTATTCTTATAGAAAATTTTGCCAAAATTTTATTTCTTTAGAAAATTTTGTCAAAATTTCATTTCTTTAGAAAATGTTGCCAAAAGTTTAGTCCTATCGAACATTTGTCAAAATTTAATTTACAGAAATTTTTTGCACATTTTTTTGTAGTAGCAACTTTCATCGAAAGTCTTTTGATTTTTTTTTTATTTGTAAAAATTTTATTTCTTTATAAAATTATGTCAAAATTATATATGAATGGCAAATGTTCTCACCATTTTATTTTTATTAAACATTTTTTTTACAAGTTTCATTTCTATAGAAAATTTAGTCAAAAAATCTTATTTTTCCACAAAATTTAGTCAACATTTTATTTCTATAGAAAATTTAGTAAAAATTTTATTCTTGTAGAAAATTTTGTCAACATTTTATTTCTATAGAAAATTTTGTCAATATTTTATTTCTTTAGAAAATTTTATCAAAATTTTATTTCTATACAAAAATTTCACAAAATTTTATTTATATAGAAAATTTTTTAAAAATGTTATTTATATGGAACATTTTTTAAAAATTTTATTTATATAGATTTTTTTTGCAAATTGTTTTCTATTTTTATTTTAGTCATTTAGAAAATTTTGCCAAAATTTTATTTATATCGAAAATTTTATCAAAATTGCATATCCGCAAAAAAATGTACAAGATTTTAATTCTAAAGAAAACTTTGTCAACATTTTATGTCTATAGAAATTTTTGTCAAAATTTCACTTCTTTAGAAAATGTTGCCAAAAGTCCTATCGAACATTTGTCAAAATTTAATTTACAGAAATTTGTTTCACATTTTTTTGTAGTAGCAACTATCATCGAAAGCCTTTTGTTTTTTTTTTTTTTTTTTGATAATAGCAAATGTTCTCACCATTTTAGTTTTATAAAAAAATTGTTTACAAATTTCATTTCTATAGAAAATTTAGTCAAAATTTTATTTCTATAGAAAATCTAGTAAAAATTTTATTCTTATAGAAAATTTTGTCAATATTTTATTTCTATAGAAAATTTTGCCAAAATTTTATTTCTATAGAAAATTTTCTAAATATTTAATTTCTGTAGAAAATTTTCTGAATATTTTTTTCTATAGAAAATTTTTGAATATACTTCTATAGAAAATTTTCTGAATATTTTATTTCAATAAAAAAATTCTGAATATTTCATTTCTGTAGAAAATTTTATGTATTTAGAAAATATTGTCAATATTTTATTCCTATAAAAAAGTTTTCTTAAAATTTTATTTCTATATAAAATTTTGTCAAAATTTTATCTCTATAGAAAATTTTGTCAAAATTTTATTTCTGTAGAAAATTTTGTCAAAATTTTAATCCTATAGAAAATTTTATAAAAATTGTAGAAAATGTTCTCAAAATTTTATTTATATAGAAAATTTTGTCATAATTTTATTTCTATAGAAAATTTTGTCAAAATTTTATTTCTATAGAAAATTTTGTCAAAATTTTATTTCCATAGAAAATTTTCTAAAAATTTTATTTCTATAGAAAATTTTGTCACAATTTTACTCCTATAGATTTTTTATACCCTCCACCATAGGATGGGGGGTATATTAACTTTGTCATTCCGTTTGTAACACATCGAAATATTGCTCTAAGACCCCATAAAGTATATATATATTCTGGGTTGTGGTGAAATTCTGAGTCGATCTGAGCATGTCCGTCCGTCCGTCCGTCCGTCTGTTGAAATCACGCTAACTTCCGAACGAAACAAGCTATCGACTTGAAACTTGGCACAAGTAGTTGTTATTGATGTAGGTCGGATGGTATTGCAAATGGGCCATATCGGTCCACTTTTACGTATAGCCCCCATATAAACGGACCCCCAAATTTGGCTTACGAGGCCTCTAAGAGAAGCAAATTTCATCCGATCCGGCTGAAATTTGGTACATGGTGTTAGTATATGGTCTCTAACAACCATGCAAAAATTGGTCTATATCGGTCCATAATTATATATAGCCCCCATATAAACCGATCCCCCGATTTGGCTTGCGGAGCCTCTAAGAGAAGCAAATTTCATCCGATCCGGCTGAAATTTGGTACATAGTGTTAGTATATGGTCTCTAACAACCATGCAAAAATTGGTCCATATCGGTCCATAATTATATATAGCCCTCATATAAACCGATCCCCAGATTTGACCTCCGGAGCACCTTGGAAGAGCAAAATTCTTCCCATTCGGTTGAAATTTGGTACGTGATGTTAGTATAGGGTATCCAACAACCATGCAGGAATTGGTCGAACTTCCGGCCGTATATACTTGTTTTACATTTCATTTCTATAGAAAATTTAGTTTCTGAATATATTATTTCCATAGAAAATTTTCTCAAAATTTTATTTATATAGACAATTTTATGTATTTAGAAATTTTTGTCAAATTTTTCTATAGAAAAATTTTCAAAAAATTTTATTTCTATGGAAAATTTTGTCACAATTTTACTCCTATAGATTTTTTTTACATTTCATTTCTGTAGAAAATTTAGTCAAAAATCTTATTTCTCCAGAAAATGTATTCAAAATTTTATTTCGATAGAAAATTTTGTCAACATTTTATTTGTATAGAAAATTATGTCAACATTTTATTTCTATAGAAAATTTTTATTTCAATAAAAAATTTCAAAATTTTTTTTCTAAATTTTTATTTCAATAAAAAATTTCTGTTTGTCAAAATTTTATTTCTTTAAAAAATTTTAACAGAATTTTAGTTAGCAAATTTTGTAAAAATTTTATTTCTGTAGAAAATTTTATCAAAATTTTATTTTCTCAAAATTGTATTTCTATACAAATAAATTTTTAAACAAATTTAGTTTAAATTTTCTATAACAAATTTTCGTAATATTTTATTTCTTTAGAAATTTTTCTGAATACTATATTTCTATAGAAAATTTTCTGCATATTTTTCTATAGAAAATTTTCTGAATATTTTATTTCTATAGAAAAGTTTCTACATATTTTATTTCTGTAGAAAATTTTCTCCAAATTTTATTTTTATAGAATTTTATTTTATTTATTTTATTTATTTAGAAAAATTTGTAAAAATTTTATTTCTATAGAAAATTTTCTGAATATTTTGTTTCTATAGAAAATTTTCTGAATATTTTATTTCTATAAAAAATTTTCTAAAAATTGTATGTCTATAGAGAATTTTCAATAGAAAATTTTCTCCAAATTTTATTTTTATATATAGATTTTATTTATTTAGAAAAATTTGTAAAAATTTTATTTCTATAGAAAATTTTCTGAATATTTTGTTTCTATAGAAAATTTTCTGAATATTTTATTTCTATATAAAATTTTCTAAAAATTGTATGTCTATAGAAAATTTTGATAGAGTTTTATTTCTACAGAAAATTTTATAAAAATTGTATCTCTATACTAATATTTTTTGAATATTTTATTTCCATAGAAAATTTTCTCAAAATTTTATTTCAATAGAAAATTTTATTTCTTTAAAAAATTTTGTCAAAATTTTATTTCTATTGGTAAGTTTCTGAAAATTCTATATCTATAGAACATTTTCTCAAAATTTTATTTCCATAGAAAATTTTCTCAAAATTTTATTTATATACAAAAACTTGTCAAGTTAAAACTTAGTTCTCTATAGAACACTGTGTTTTCCTATGATAAAGCATCGTTACTCGAACAAAAAACCTCTTCTATTTGCTGCCCCCCAAGGCAATGAAAAAAAAGTAGAACTGAAAGGAAAAAAATACGAGACTTTATTAAATGCATCAACTCCTTCCTGGGAAGGAGTATTTAAATACATTCAGACTGAATTGAAGAAATACAACTCAAAATAAACTTAAAAACTATAGAAGGGAGAAAATAAATGTGGAATTCGCCCATACAGCAATATTGGCTACCAAGATGACGGTTATAATGGACCGTGTTGGTGGTATGGCATAGTCTGCCAGTGGCTGTGGCGGCGCTTATGTAAAATACATTAAACATGACCATAACTTTGTGGTAAAGGATGTTGGTTGTCGTTATTTGAGTTCCAGATGCAGCAACATCAGCAGCTTACTTACAAAATACTTACATGTATCCCCCTTCACTGTTGTGTATTTTGTGGGCAAAACAAAGCGCAAACATATTTTGTACTTTTGTAGAAAATTTCATTCCTCCTTTTTTTTGTTTAATAGAAAGAAGAAAAAACTCCAGGAATAGTTCAAAGAACAAAGTAAAAGTGGCTGCTGTTTTCAGTTGCAATTCCAATTCCTATAACCGATTTAGTTGCGACAGAGTGGGTTATGGTATGCTAATTAAGGGAAGAGATGTTTCTTTTCAAACTTTTCCAATTTTGTCGGATAGAAATAAACATGCTACAATCTACTTATAGAAAAATTTTATAATTTTTTTTATTTTTTTTTTTTTTAATTTATTTTTATTGAAAAATTTCACAGAATTTCATTTGAATAGCAAATTTTCTCAAAATTTTATTTATATAGAAAAATTTGTTAAACATTTATTTATATAGAAAACATTGTCAAAATTTTATTTCTATAGAAAATTTTTTCAAAATTTTATTTCTATAGAAAATTTTGTCAGAATTTCATTTGTATGGATTTTTTATTCAAAATTTTTGAAAATCAGATATTTTTTGTATAGACGATTTTCTTAAAATTTCATTTCTATAGTAACTTTTCTCAAAATTTTAATTTCTTAATTAAATCTTATCTCAATATTTTATTTCTATAGAACATTTATTCAAAATTTTATTTCTGTAGAAAATTTTCTCAATTTGGCCAATATTTTATTTCTATAGAAAATTTGGCCAAAAAATTTATTTCTATAGAAAATTTCGCCATAATTTTATTTCAATAGAAAATTTGGCAAAAAAAAATTATTTCTATAGGAAATTTCGCCATAATTTTATTTCAATAGAAAATTTTGCCAAAATTTTAGCTAAAATTTTGTTTTTATTGAAAATTTTACTTTTCCTTCCATAGAAAATTTTGTAAAAATTGTATTTCTATAGAAATTTTTCTCAAAATGTTTTTTCAATCGAAAATGTGGCCAAAATTTTATTTCTGTAATAAGTTTTGCCAAAATTTTTATTGAAGATTTGTTTTTTACAAAAATTTTATTCTTACGGAAATTTGTTTTAAAAATTTTATTTCAACAGAAAAATTTCTGAAAATTTTATTCCTATAAAAATTTGTTTTAAAATTTTATTTCTATAGAAAATTTTCTCAAAATCTTATTTCCATAGAAAATTTTCTCAAAATCTTATTCCTATAGAACATTTTGTCAAATTTTTATTTTTATAAGAAATTTTCTCAACATTTTATTTCCATATTTTTTTTTTTAATTTTATTTCTATAGGAAATTTTGTCAACATTTTATTTCTATAGCTTTCTCAAAATTTGATTTCTAAAGAACTTTTATTTCTATAGAAATTTTATTTTTATAGAAAATTTTGCAAAATTTGATTTATATAGAAAATTTTGTCAAACTTTTATTTCTATAGAAAATTTTGTCAAACTTTTATTTCTATAGAAAATTTTTCACAAAATCTTATTTTTATAGAAAATTTTGCAAAATTTGATTTATATAGAAAATTTTGTCAAACTTTTATTTCTATAGAAAATTTTGTCAAACTTTTATTTCTATAGAAAATTTTTCACAAAATCTTATTTCTGTAGAAATATTTTTCAATATGTTTTTTCAATCGAAAATGTGGCCAAAATGTTATTTCTGTAAAAACTTTTGCCAAATTTTTTTTGAATTTCTACAGAAAATTTTATGAAAATTTTATTCCTATAGAAATTTTTTTCAAAATTTTATTTCAACAGAAAATTTTCGCAAAATGTTAATTCTATAGAAAATTTTCTCAAAATCTTATTTCTATAAAATTTTGTTAAATTTTTATTTTTATAAGAAATTTTCTCAACATTTTATTTTATTAAAAAAATTTATTTCTATAGGAAATTTTGTCAACATTTTATTTCTATAGTTTTCTCAAAATTTGATTTCTAAAGAAATTTTATTTCTATAGAAATTTTATTTCTATAGAAAATTTTGCAAAATTTAATTCTATTGAAAATTTTGCAAAATTTGATTTATATAGAAAATTTTGTCAAAATTTTATTTCTATAGAAAATTTTTCACAAAATTTGATTTCTGTGTTTTCTGGTTTATTTCCCAATTTATCACACCTTCACTACCGATGTGCTACCCTCCACCACCACAAAGACCACTAAAGTTGATTACATTACGAATAAGTCGTCAAATGCAACATCCCATTACCTCTTTAATGCATAAAATAATGTAGCGATTTAATAGCAAAAATATGGATTTTTAAAGCGATTTTATTACTGCATCTTATGCTCCATATAAACCATACCTAGGAAACTAAATAGCATGCAACGAAATGATAAGGGCTTACAAATTCTTTAGCCACTTAAGGATTTTAGTCCTCCTCCTATCAGCCGCCAGATTGTCCGCCAATGTAAAATAAATTCGTGGAAATGTTTAAATCTGCAAAGATATATTTATTGAAATTGCCAATCGTATCGATGCGATACAATGACCACGAATAATAAAAAGTTGCACGTATCCAATTTGGGATGCTGCTCCTGCTGTTGGCTGGTAATATTGAATTCCCAGATAAATGTGAGCATAGACAAAGGTCAATGTTTAAATGTTATAGCAAGCAATGGGGTCATAACTATACTCATTTATGGTGCTCCTGTAAATTCTAAAAGCTAAGAAACAGGCCATCTAAACGGTTTTCCTGGTCGGAAATGGAAACAAGTAAAAACGTTTACATGATCCCCCATGCACTTAAAAAAAATATATAAAGTAATACAATTTGGACAAAATTTTCTATTGAAAAAAAAAATGTTGAGAAAATTTTTTATAGAAACAAAATTTTGAGCAAATGTTTAATGTAAATAAAATTTTCCGAAAATTTTCTGTAGAGATAGAATTTTGACAAAATTATAGAGATAAAATTTTGACAAAAGTTTCTATAGAGATAAAATGTTGACAAAATATTCTGTTGAAATAAAATTTTCAGAAAATAGATAGATACAATTTTGACAAAATTTTCTATAGAGATAAAATTTGGACAAAATTTTCTATAGAGATAAAATTTTGACAAAATTTTCTATAGAGATAACATTTTGATAAAATTTCCTAAAGAAATAAAATTTTGACAAAATCTTCAATCGAGATAAAATTTTGACAACATTTTCTATAGAGATAAAATTTTGACAAAATTTTCCATTGAGCCAAAATGTTGACAAAGTTTTCTATAAAGATAAAATTTTTACAAAATTTTCTATAGAGATAAGATTTTGAAAAAAAAAATTCTATAGAGATAAAATTTTGACAAAATTTTCTACAGAGATAAAATTTTGACAAAATTTTCTATAGAGATAAAATTTTAACAACATTTTCTATAGAGAGATACAATTTTGACAACATTTTCTATAGAGAGATAATATTTTGACAAAATTTTCTATAGATATAAAATTTTGAAAAAATTATCTATATAGACAAAATTTTGACAAAATTTTCTCTATAGATAAAATTTTGACTAAATTTTCTATAGGGATGAAATTTGACAAAATTTTCTATAGAGATAAAATTTTGACAAAATTTTCTATAGAGATAAAATTTTGACAAAATTTTCTATAGAGATAAGATTTTGAAAAAAAATTCTATAGAGATAAAATTTTGACAAAATTTTCTACAGAGATAAAATTTTGACAAAATTTTCTATAGAGATAAAATTTTAACAACATTTTCTATAGAGAGATACAATTTTGACAAGATTGTCTATAGAGAGATAATATTTTGACAAAATTTTCTATAGATATAAAATATTGACAAAATTATCTATATAGACAAAATTTTGACAAAATTATCTATATAGACAAAATTTTGACAAAATTTTCTATAGAGATAAAATTTTGACTAAATTTTCTATAGGGATGAAATTTGACAAAATTTTCTATAGAGATAAAATTTTGACAAAATTTTCTATAGAGATAAAATTTTGACAAAATTCTATAGAGATAAAATTTTGACAAAATTTTCTATAGAGATAAAATTTTGACAAAATTTTCTATAGAGATAAATGTTTACAAAATTTTCTATAGAGATAAAATTTAAGATGTCAATATTTTCATTCGCTAGAGAATTTTGTCAAAATTTTATTTCTATAACAAAATTGTTAAAATTTTATTCCTATAAAAAAATTTATAAATTTTATTTCTATAGAAAATGTCGTTTCTATAGAAAATTTTATTACTACAGAAAACTTTGTAATATTTTATTTCTAGAGAAAATTTTGTCAAAATTTTATTTCTATAGAAAATTTTGTCAAAATTTTATTTCTAGAGAAAATTTTTTCAAAATTTTATTTCTATTGAAATTGTTGTCAAAATTTTATTTCTATAGAAACTTTTGTCCAAATTTAATTTCTGTAGAGAATTTTGTTAAAATTTTATTTCTATAGAGAATTTTGTCAATATTTTAATTCGTTAGAGAATTTTGTCAAAATTTTATTTCTATAGAATATTTTGTATTTTTTTTTTTCAATAGAAAATTTTGTCAAATTTTTATTTCTATAGATAATTTTGTCAAAATTTTATTTCTATAGAAAATTTTCTCAAAATTTCATTTCTATAGAAAATTTTCTCAAAATTTTATTTCTATAGAAAAGTTTGTCAAAATTTTATTTCTATAGCAAAGTTTGTCCAAATTTTATTTCAAAAGAACTTTTGTCAAAGTTTTATTTCTATAGAAAATTTTGTCAAAATTTAATTTGTATAGAAAATTTTCTCAAAATTGAGAGATTTTTCTATAGAGATAAATTTTTGACAAAATTTTCTATAGGGATAAAATTTTAACAAAATTTTCTATAGAGATAATATTTTGACAAAATTTTCTATAGAGATAAAATTTTGACAAAATTTTCTGTTGAGATAAATTTTTGACAAAATTTTCTATAGAGATAAAATTTTAACAAAATTTTCTATAAAGATACTATTTTAACAAAATTTTCTATAGAGATAAAATTTTGACAAAATTTTCTATAGAGATAAATTTTTGACAAAATTTTCTATAGAGATAAAATTTTGATAAAACATTCTATAGAGGTAAAATTTTAACAAAATTTTCTATAAAGATACTATTTTAACAAAATTTTCTATAGAGATAAAATTTTGACAAAATTTTCTATAGAGATAAATTTTTGACAAAATTTTCTATAGAGATAAAATTTTGATAAAACATTCTATAGAGGTAAAAGTTTGACAAAATTTTCTATAGAGATAAAATTTTGACAAAATTTTCTATAGAGATAAAATTTTGACAAAATTTTCTATAGAGATAAAATTTTGACAAAATTTTCTATAGAGATAAAATTTTGACAAAATTTTCTATAGAGATAAAATTTTGACAAAATTTTCTATAGAGATAAAATTTTGACAAAATTTTCTATAGAGATAAAATTTTGACAAAATTTTCTATAGAGATAAAATTTTGACAAAATTTTCTATAGAGATAAAATTTTGACAAAATTTTCTATAGAGATAAAATTTTGACAAAATTTTCTATAGAGATAAAATTTTGACAAAATTTTCTATAGAGATAAAATTTTGACAAAATTTTCTATAGAGATAAAATTTTGACAAAATTTTCTGAAGAGATAAAATTTTGACAAAATTTTCTATAGAGATAAAATTTTGACAAAATTTTCTATAGCGATAACATTTTGACAAAATTTTCTATAGATATATAACATTTTGACAAAATTTTCTTTAGAGATATAAAATTTTGACAAAATTTTCTATAGAAATAAAAATTTCAGGAAATTAAAACAAAAATGTTCATAAAATTAAAAAAAATACAAATTTCAGAAAATCTTCTATAGAAATAATATTTTCAGAAAATTTTCTATAGATATAAATTTTAAGAAAATTTTATATAGACAACTTTCTATAGAAATTGTCTATAGGGATAAAATTTTGGCAAAATTTTCTATATACACAAAATTTTGACAAAATTTTCTATAGAGATAAAATTTTGACAAAATTTTCTATAGAGATAAAATTTTGATAAAATTGTCCATAAAGTAACATTTTGACAAATTTTTCTATCGAAATAAAATTTTTAGGAAATTTTTTTAAAAAATAAAATGTTCATAAAATTAAAAAATAAAAATTTCAGAAAATCTTCTATAGAAATAATATTTTCAGAAAAATTTCTATAGAAATAAAATTTAAGAAAATTTTATATAGACAATTTTCTATAGAAATTAATTTATAGAAAAATTTTCTATAAAGCCTAAATTTTGTCAAATTTTCCAAGGTTAAAATTTTTCGGTGTACGGACCGTGATATCTACATTGTTCACTTTATCATTTATTTGTTTTTAACAAATTTGCATATTGCCATTCAAAATTTTAGGTTTTTATTGTTTTATACCAGAAAAAAAACAACAATTACCATTTTGGGGTTTTGTGGTAGCTTCTGATCTTTCATTGTACAATCAAAATTGCAAAGAAGGAAAATTTTGAAAATGTTCTAAAACGATTGTTTAACTTGGAAATGATTCTAGATCTCCTTTCATTTCATAAATGGTAACAAGTGGTTCTCATTGTTTGCTTTCGGGGGATATTTTTGCTTTGAGCATAATAGCCAAGCGAAATCATTTGTTCCTTTACTTCCATTTCCAAGTATGGAGGTTAAAGTTGAAATTTGCTCAAATTTGTTCGGGTATGAATGATATTTCCGATAAGAAGATATGATCACGTTTTGAACATTTTATGCAAATATCTAGAAATGTCTTGCAAACACTGCAAAAAATTATAGTTAAATTGTGAAAATAGAAAAATTGTTGATATTTTATGCAGTTTATATAAAATAGCTTCTCTGATGTGTTTGAAATCAAACCTTGACAGGAAAACAAGTTCGTTTAGTATCTGAATGTGGATTCATGGTGTAGCTACCAATGGGTCTTTTCTTATTTACATTTCAAAGAGGGTATCAAGCATCTATTTAGAAATTTTTATAAATAATTTCTTTATTTTTCTAATATCCGTTGCGGAACAGAATCTCGAGTGCTTCCTTTTTCAGGAGAAAGAATACATAACACTTGAGAAAGACACTGGCCGCTGGTTTCAAATTACAAGTAGCAATGTCACTCGAATATTGTTTTCCTATTTACCGCATCTTGAGAAATTTATATTCTTTGTAAGGCAACACAAAGGATGTTTTTGGTGTACTTGTGGTCTTCAAGAAAAACGTCGGAGAAAAAGTAGGCACTTATCATATCTTCCACCACCGATAGCCAATGCAAAATTCCTCTCAATTACTTTGGTTGTTATAAAAACAATTTTCGGCAATTTTGCTTTGCAATTCAAAAGATTCGTCGAATCCATTAACATTTTAATCAAAACAAAATTTCACTCATCAATTTCGTGATTGCAACCACATAGAAATAAAGTTTTGACAAAATTTTCTATAGAAATAAATTCTTGACAAGATTTTCTATAAAAATAAAATTTTGACAAAATTTTCGATAGAAATAAAATTTTGACAAAATTTTCTATAGAAATAAAATTTTAAGAAAATGTTCAATAGAAACAAAATTTTGACAACATTTTTTATAGAAATAAAATTTTGACAAAAT
Source organism: Haematobia irritans (assembly GCF_050003625.1). Taxonomy (NCBI): domain Eukaryota; kingdom Metazoa; phylum Arthropoda; class Insecta; order Diptera; family Muscidae; genus Haematobia; species Haematobia irritans. The sequence goes on along the minus strand of NC_134399.1, from coordinate 116,275,923 downwards.
TTTCTATAGAAATAAAATTTTGACGAAATTTTCTAGAGAATCAAAATTTTGATAAAGTTTTATACAGAAATAACATTTTGAGAAAATTTTCTATAGAAATAAAATTTTGAGAAAATTTTCTATAGAAATAAAATTTTGAGAAAATTTTCTATAGAAATAACATTTTGAGAAAATTTTCTATAGAAATAAAATTTTGACAAAATTTTCTGTGGAAATAAAATTTTAACAAAATTTTCTGTAGAAACAAAATTTTCTATAGGATTACAATTTTGACAATATTTTCTTTAGAAATAAAATTTTAACAAAATTTTCTATCGAAATAAAAATTTAACAAAATTATCTTAAGAAATAAAATTTGGAGAAAATTTTCTATAGAAATAAAATTTTTACAACATTTTCTATAGAAGTAATATGTTAACAATATTTTCTATAGAAACAAAATTTTGAAAAAATATTCCATAGAAATAAATTTTTGACAAGATTTTCTATAAAAATAAAATTTTGACAAAATTTTATATAGAAATAAAATTTTGACAAAATTTTCTATAGAAATAAAATTTTGACAAAATTTTCTATAGAAATAAAAATTTTCGTTTTTGCTTTTTACTGTTGGTTTGTATTTCAATCATATTTGTTGTTTTAATCTTAGCTTTAAAACCATTGCGTTAACTAAACTACAAGAGTAGCTTAACCAACAGAGGAAAATAAGGTTTGTCAAATTTATTTGGGCAAAGCCCTATAGACTACAAGATGGTTGGATGGACGCACGTTTCGGAATTACCACATTCCTCATCAGAATCCTCTAGCCAGCCAAAAAAGCGCCTCCAAAAAAGTAATGAAAATGTTCTTTTTGGATCCGGAAGTGGTGCAAAATTTACGCAGAAGCGATGATGGGCTTGTCATAGGACGGAAGTCCTCCATTTCAACAGCCGTTGCACTGAATTTGCATCACTTCTTTAGGTGTGAACCGAATTCAATGTTTTGGATGTAAATTAAAAAATTCTGTGATATTTAGTCAAATAAATAATTTTTTATATGGATGCTTGTTTCCCGAAAAACTCGAAAATACCAACTCCAAAGTGCTACAACAACAATAACGCCCATGTATCAGAATAAATTCGGGTAGTTCACTAAACCCAAAGTGAACCACACTCAAACCTTCCGAAATAAGTTTTATGATAGTTGTCCTTTGCCTAAATACAAAAATAAATAAATCTTATATAGGCAAAGGCCAACTATCATAAACCTTTTTTCGGAAGGTTTAGTGAACTACCCAAATTTATTCTGATAATTGGTTGATAGTTTTGCTGCAAGTAGAGGATGCTGATGAGGAATGTGGTAATTCCGGAACGTGCGTTCATCCAACCATGGTGCATTCTTTGTCCAAATAAATTTGACAAACATTATTTTCCTCTGTTGGTTAAGCTACTCTTGTAGATTAGTCAACGCAATGGTTTTAAAGCTGAGATCAAAACAACAAATATGAAATCAAATTTTGACAAAATTTTCTATAGAAATAAAATTTTGACAAAATTTTCTATAGAAATAAAATTGTGACAAACTTTTCTATAAAATACAATTTTAACAAAATTTTCGATAGAAATAAAATCTCGACAAAATTGTCTATAGAAATAAAATTTTGGTAAAATTTTACACAGAAATAAAATTTTGACAAAATTTTCTATAGAAATAAAATTTTGACAAAATTTTCTATAGAAATAAAATTTTTGACAAAATTTTCTATAGAAATCAAATTGTGACGAAATTTTCTATAGAAATAAAACATGGAGACATTTTTCTATACAAATAAAATTTGGAGAAAATTTTCTATAGAAATAAAATTTTGACAGAATTTTCTATAGAAATAAAATTTTAACAAAATTTTCTATGGAAATCAAATTTTGACAAAAGTTTCTGTAGAACTAAAATTTTGATGAAATTTTCTATAGAAATAAAATTTTGACGAAATTTTCTATAGAAATAAAATTTTGACGAAATTTTCTATGGAAATAAAATTTTGACAAAATTTTCTGTAGAAATAAAATTTTGACAAAAATTTCTATAGAAATAAAATTTTGACAAAATTTTCTATAGAAATAAAAATTCTCGTTTTTGTTTTTTACTGTTGGTTTGTATTTCAATCATATTTGTTGTTTTTATCTTAACTTTAAAACCATTGCGTTGACTAAACTACAAGAGTAGCTTAACCAACAGAGGAAAATAATGTTTGTCAAATTTATTTGGGCAAAGCCCTATAGACTGCAAGATGGTTGGATGGACGCACGTTTCGGAATTACCACATTCCTCATCAGCATCCTCTAGCCAGCCAAAAAAGCGTCTCCAAAAAAGTAATGAAAATGTTCTTTTTGGATCCGGAAGTGGTGCAAAATTTACGCAGAAACGATGATGGGCTTGTCATAGGACGGAAGTCCTCCATTTCAACAGACGTTGCACTGAATTTGCATCACTTCTTTAGGTGTGAACCGAACTCAATGTTTTGGATGTAAATTAAAAAATTCTGTGATATTTAGTCAAATAAATAATTTTTTATATGGATGCTTGTTTCCCGAAAAACTCGAAAATACCAACACCAAAGGGCTACAACAGCAATAACGCCCATGTATCAGAATAAATTCGGGTAGTTCACTAAACCCAAAGTGAACCACACTCAAACCTTCCGAAATAAGTTTTATGATAGTTGTCCTTAATACAAAAATAAATAAATCTTATATAGGCAAAGGCCAACTATCATGGACTTTTTTCGGAAGGTTTAGTGAACTACCCGAATTTATTCCGATAATTCGTTGATAGTTTTGCTGCAGGTAGAGGATGCTGATGAGGAATGTGGTAATTCCTGAACGTGAGTTCATCCAACTATCGTGCATTCTATAGGGCTTTGCCCAAATAAATTTGACCAACATTCTTTTCCTCTGTTGGTTAAGCTACTCTTGTAGTTTAGTCACCGCAATGGTTTTACAACTGAGATCAAAACAACAAATATAAAATTAAATTTTGAGAAAATTTTCTATAGAAATAAATTTTTAAAAAAATTTTCTATAGAAATAAATTTTTAAGAAAATTTTCTATAGAAATAAAATTTTGACAAAATTTTCTATAAAATACAATTTTAACAAAATTTTCGATAGAAATAAAATTTCGACAAAATTGTCTATAAAATAAAATTTTGACAAAATTTTCTATAGAAATAAAATTTTGACAACATTTTCTATAGAAATAAAATTTTGGTAAAATTTTCGATAGAAATAAAATGTTGACAAAATTTTCTATAGAAATAAATTTTTATAAAATTTCCCATAGAAATAAAACTTGGAGACATTTTTCTATACAAATAAAATTTGGAGAAAATTTTCTATAGAAATAAAATGTTGACAGAATTTTCTATAGAAATAAAATTTTAACAAAATTTTCTATGGAAATAAAATTTTGACAAAATTTTCTGTATAACTAAAATTTTGACAAAATTTTCTTTAGAAATAAAATTTTGACGAAATTTTCCATAGAAATAAAATTTTGACGAAATATTCTATAGAAATAAAATTTTGACAAAATCTTCTATAGAAATAAAATTTGACAAAATTTTCTTTAGAAATAAAATTTTGACAAAATTTTCTATAGCAATAAAATTTTGGCAAAATTTTCTGTAGACATAAAATTTTGCAAAATTTTCAATAGAAATAAAATTTTTACAAATATTCCATAGAAATAAAACTTTGACAAAATTTTCTTTAGAAATGAAATTTGAAAAAATTTTGTATAAAAATATAATTTTTTTTAAGTTTTTTGGTTTTTGGTTTAGTCAACGCAATGGTTTTAAAGCTAAGATCAAAACAACAAATATGAAATCAAATTTTGACAAATTTGTCTATAGAAATAAAATGTTGACAAAATATTTTATTGAAATAAACTTTTGAGAAAATTTTCTATAGAAATAAAATTTTAAGAAAATTTTCTATAGAAATACATTTTTCTATAAAATACAATTTTAACAAAATTTTCGATAGAAATAAAATTTCGATAAACTTGTCTATAGAATAAAATTTTGACAAAATTTTCTATAGAAAAAAAATTTTGACAAAATTTTCTATAGTGAGACATTTTTGACAAAATTTTCTATAGAAATAAAATTTTGACAAAATTTTTTATAGAAATAAAATTTTGAAAAATTTTCTATACAAATAAAATTTGGAAAAATTTTCTATACAAATAAAATTGTGAAAAATTTTCTATACAAATAAAATTTTTTTTTTCGTTTTGTTTGTTATTGTTGGCTTCTCTTCAATCGTTATTATTGTCTTTGATCTCAGCTTAAAGCCATGCATTGACTAAACTACAAGTGTAGCTTAACCAACAGAGGAAAAGTATGCTTGTCAAATTTATTTGGGCAAAGCCCTATAGACTGCAAGATGGTTGGATTTACAGCTGTTTCGGAATTACCACATTCCTCATCAGTATCCTCTACTTGTAGCAAAACTATCAACCAATTATCAGAATAAATTCGGGTAATTCACTCAACCCAATGTGAACTACACTTGAACCTTCCGAAAAAAGGATTTGATAGTCGGCTACTGCCTAAACAAATTTTGCAAGCATATCTCTTTTCCTTTGCCAAACTCAAATCATCGATTTGAATGTATTTGGCTGGGTTTGTTTTTGAGCGTGCTTCCTCTATCTTCATTCGTTTTGTTTGTTATTGTTGGCTTCTCTTCAATCGTTATTATTGTCTTTGATCTCAGCTTAAAGCCATGCATTGACTAAACTACAAGTCTAGCTTAACCAACAGAGGAAAAAATTGACAAAATTTTCTACAGAAATAAAATTTTGGCAAAATTTTCTATACAAGTAAAATTTGGAGAAATTTTTATATAGAAAAAAAATTGTGACAAAATTTTCTATAGAAATTTTTATATAGAAATAAAATTCTCTATAGAAATAAAATTTTGACAAAATTTTCTATAGAAATAAAATTTTTACAAAATTTTCTATAGAAATAAAATTTTGACAAAATTTTCTATTGAAATAAAATTTTGACAAAATTTTCTATAGAAATAAAAATTTTGAAAAAATTTTGTATAAAAATAAAATTTTTTTGTTTTTTGGTAAAATTTTCTCCAAATTTTCATAGATTACTTATGGCTCGAATGTCTCAGATTTTTTAAATATAATTCATTGATTCTATAACACATTCCAAAAAGTACTATCCATTATGGGCACATTCGATCCACACAATAAATGCTATAAAATGGCATGCGAAATGTTTCGATTGCCATTGTTTGAAAATAACCATAATTTGTTTAACTTAAAACCCGTGTAAAAACAGACGACAAAAAACACAATTCTACCAAAACAAAAGAAAAAATCCAAATGAATGAATGAAAAACAGCAAAGACATTGTATGAAAAAATCCCAGTAAACAATAATCATGATTAAATACCAGATGAAATCTCATATCTTTTTAAACTATGCAACTTAGCCAGACTTCTCCTCTTCATCTTATGAAGAGACACAAGACTATGACAAAAACCGAAATGGGCAGATAAATCCCATAAACACTCTCTAGCTCTCTAAGTAATACCCAAAGACATGCATCCGAACTCCCAGCAGGAGATTTCAGAGATACGCAAAAACTAAAAGAAACAACACCAACAGCAAAAACAAATCAAAGAAAGAAATGCAATAGCCAAGATAGTTTATCATGACAGCAGCTCACAAGAGGTTGACTACTGAATGTTCTTTTTTTTTTTGTCGACTGGTCTCGTTGAATGCATTCAAGGTTCCCCACAGACAGGCCAAGAGAGAAAAAAAGGACCGCCGCATCTTTACATTTGTATGGAGGAATAATTTCTCTTTGCAAAGTACCTCACTACCTCATACCAATTTGGCAAGTGTGACCATGACGAATTATAGCTCGTTTAGCTGATAGATGCAGATACTATGGGCAGATGGCTTAAGTATTTTTTTTTGTCCTACCATTTTTAGTGATGTTATATGATTTTATCTTGCCATTGTTCCAAGGTAGAGACAAAAACACACACACACAGAGATGATAATGTCCTTTTTTCGATATTTTTTGTTTAGTTTTGATTTTCAATCTGTACAAATTCTTTTGTATGACAACCATTTATTTAAGCTCATAAAAATTTCTAGGGATTTGCTAAAATTTCCTACAACATTCACTAGAAATACTCAATGAAAAGATGCAAATAGATAACATCAATTGGATTTGCTTGGCATTTACTTTCAAATGTGGCCGAAGACACCATTTCATTGGCATTTGTTTTAGGAGTGATCCTGTAAAGTGTGACCAAGGCTGAATTCATATGAATTTGGAATAGAAAAAAAAGAACAATGACCAACACAAAATACAGGAGCTGGTGGGAAAAAATATTAGCATTAATTTGTATTTTGTTAAAAAATATAATTGAAAATTTTTTCACTCTGTTATATTGAAGGTCTTTATTAAAAAAATATATATATTTTAATTTTATTATATCAAAATTTATTCAAATCATCCTTACTTATCATAATATTTTTTTTCAGGTAAGTCCATGAATATTGTTCAGTCGAAGGAGTAAGTATAAAATATTAAAATAGAAAAAATGTCGGCAGTCATTAACCCTTTAACTACCGATATCCACTACAGAGGTCATTCGAAAACGACACCAAACTTTATTACCCCACTTAATTTCAATTTATTTTTCGATGTTATTTTAAAGACGAGACTGTAATCTTAATACGCCATATATTTTTCCATATTGGTGGACACTAAAATGTATTTTTATAAACTTCTTTAACATTCAACGAAAACTATAAATATATATTTTTTTTTAAATCGACATTTTTCCAGTAGAAATCAACCACTCTTTTCTACAAAATTTTAAAAATTTGTTCCATTCACAAAACAAAAAATTGTCATTGCCAAATAATCTTGGCGGAAACTTAGTTCAAATTCAGTAACCCATTACCATTAAATGGAAATCTTGGTTACTTTCAAAGGAAATTTTTCTTAAAAAATCTGAATGAAGCGAGTTATAAAAATTTTAATGAAAATAATTTCCTGAGTAGTTAAAATAAAGAACATATTTGGGAGGATTTTTCTGTGCCTTTAGAATATCTTCCAATTTTTTTCGCTGTGCAGTCGTTTAATCTGGTACCGTCCCATATACCGTTTGCATATAATGTTACAATGGTAGTCACATATAAAAATAGAATATCAATCAGAGGATCCTGCGACTATTGGAAAATGGGCGTGAGAAGTTGACCCTGCAGAGATTTTACTATCCATCAATAAATGTCTCAAAGAGTTCATTGTCGATCCTGAAATAATGCAAATTTGGATCTAGTAATGAATTTTTCATAGACTTACCATAGGGAGGAAATCTTCCTTTTAGCCATCCGCTGCTTCAATTTCTCATTAGTTCTTCAGATGTGATGATTTCCAGTATTTCCTATTGCATTTTAAAAACTTGTAAAGGATAAAACGTCTTATAAATTTGTCATTTTCTATTTGTTATGAATAATGTGTTTTTGGAACTACGTCTACAGACAAATTAATCGGCACTCTTTTATAATATATGCTGGAAATGTTCATTATTTTATTACTCCGAGTATTCTCTAGGAATAAATTTTTAACTAAATTTTCTGTAGGAATAAAATGTTGACAAAATGTTCTCTAGGAATAAAATTTTGACAAAATTTTCTTTTGGGATAAAATTTTAACAAAATTTTCTCTAGGATAAAATGTTGACAACATTGTCTATAGGTATACAATTTTGACAAAATTTTCTATAGGAATACAATTTTGACAAAATTCTATTTAGGAATAAAATTTTGATACAATTTTCTATAGAAATAAAATTTTGACAAATTTTTTCTAGGAATAAAATTTTGACAAAATCTTCTCTAGGAATAAAATTTTGACAAAGTTTTCTCTAGGAATAAAATTTTGGTAAAATTTTCTAAAGGCATACAATTTTGGAAAATTTTGCTAATAAAATTTTCTCTAGGAATACACATTTGACACAATTTTCTCTAAAAATAACATTTTGACAAAAATTTTTCTAAGAATAATATTGACTAAATTCTCTCGGGGAATAAAATTTATACAAAATTTTCTATAGAAATAAAAATGTGACAAAATTGGCTATATAAATAAAATTTTGACAATATTTTATATAGGAATAAAATGTTGACACAATTTTCTCCAGGAATAAAAACTTTACAAAATACTTTCTAGCAATAAAAATTTGACAAAAACTTCCCTAGGAATAATTTTTTTTCAAAACTCTCTTGAGGAATAAAATGTTGACACAATTTTTTCTAAGAAGAAAATTTTGACAAACTTTTCTCTAGGAATATAATTTTGACAAAATTTTCTGTAGGAATAAAATGTTGACAAATTTTCCTCTAGGAATACAAAGTTGACAAAATTTTCTCTAAGAATTACATTTTGACAAAATTTTCTCTAAGAATAACATTTTGACAAAAAATTTCTAAAATCATAAAATTTTGGCAAAATTTTCTGAAGACATAAACTTTTGACAAAATTTTATCTAGGAATAAATTTTTTTTGGCAAAATTTTGTGAAGGCATAAAAATTTGACACAATTTTCTCTAGGAATAAAATTTTGACAAAATTTTGGCAAAATTTTCTAAAGGCATAAAATTGTGAAAAAAATTTGTGAAAAAAGGAATAAAATTTTGACAAAATTTTTCGAGGAATAAAATTTTGACAAAATTTTTCTAGGTATAAAATTTTGACAAAGTTTTCTTTACAATTTTGAAAAAAATTTACTAGGAATAAAATTTTCACAAAATTTTCTCTAGGAATACACATTTGACACAATTTTCTTAAAGAATAACATTTTGACAAAAAATTTGTTAAGAATAAAATATTGACTAAATTCTGTCGGGGGATAAAATTTATACAAAATTTTCTATAGAAATAAAAATTTGACAAAATTGGCAAATCAAATAAAATTTTTAAAAAATTTATATAGGAATAAAATGTTCACACAAATTTCTCCAGGAATAAAAAATTTACAAAATATTTTCTAGGAATAAAAATTTTACAAAATCTTCTCTAGGAACAAAAATGTTTCAAAATTCTCTCTAGGAATAAAATGTTGGCACAATTTTCTTTAAGAATACAGTTTTGACAAATTTTTCTCTAGGCATAAAAATTTTTTTAGCAATAAAATTTTGACAAACTTTTCTCTAGGAATATAATTTTGACAAAATTTTCTGTAGGAATAAAATGTTGACAAATTTTCCTCTAAGAATACAAAGTTGACACAATTTTCTCTAAGAATAACATTTTGACAAAATTTTCTCTAGGAATATAATTTTGACAAAATTTTCTCAGCAATAAAATTTTGACAAAATTTTCTCTAAGAATAACATTTTGACAAAAATTTTCAGAAGGCATAAAATTTTGGCAAAATTTTGTGAAGGCATACAAATCTTACAAAATTTTCTATAGAAATAAAATTTTGACAAAATTTCCTCTAGGAAATAAGTTTTGGCAAAATTTTCTGAAGACATAAAATTTTGACAAAATCTTCACTAGGAATAAAATTTTGATACATTTTTCTATAAAAATAAAATGTTTACAAAATTTTCTCTAAGAATAAAATTTTGCGAAAATTTTCTATAGAAATAAAATTTTAACAACATCTAAAAGCATAAAATTTTGAAAAAATTTTCTCTAGGAATACAATTTTGACAAAGTTTTCTCTAGGAATAAAATTTTGATACAATTTTCTATAAAAATAAAATTTTTACAAAATTTTCTCTAGGAATAAAATTTTGAGAAAATTTTCTATAGAAATAAAATTTTAATAACATTTTCTAAAGGCATAAAATTTTGACAAAATTTTCTATAGGAATATAAAGTTGACACAATTTTCTCTACGAATAACATTTTGACAAAAATTTTTCTAAGAATAAAATATGACAAAATCTTCTCGGAGAATAAAATTTATACAAATTTTTCTATAGAAGTAAAATTTTGACACAATGTTCTATAGGAATAAAAATTGTACAAAATATTTTCTAGGAATTAAAATTTTACCAAATATTCTCTAGAAATAAAAATTTTTGAAAATTCTCTCTAGAAATAAAATGTTGACACAATTTTTCTAAAAATACAATTTTGACAAAATTTTTGCTAGGAATAAAATTTTTTCTAGCTATAAAATTTTGAAAAACTTTTCTCTAGGAATATAATTTTGACAAAATTTTCTGTAGGAATTAATGTAGACAAATTTTCCTCTAGGAATACAAAGTTGACACAATTTTCTGTAAGAATAACATTTTGACAAAATTTTCTCTAAGAATAACATTTTGACAAAAATTTTCTGAAGGCACAAAATTTTGGCAAATTTTTCTGAAGACATAAAATTTTGACAAAATTTTCTCTAGGACTAAAATTTGTTTGGCAATATTTTGTGAAGGTATACAAATTTTACAAAATTTTCTCTAGAAACACAATTTTGACAAAATTTTCTTAAGGAATAAAATTTTGGCAAAACTTTCTAAAGGCATAAAATTGTGAAAAAATTTCTCTAGGAATAAAATTTTGACAAAATTTTTCTAGGAATAAAATTTTGAGAAAATTTTCTATAGGAATTAAATTTTGAGAAAATTTTCTATAGGAATTGAATTTTGAAAAAATTCTCTAGCAATAATATTTTGACAAAATTTTCCCTAGCAATAAAATTTTGACACAATTTTCTCTAGGAATAAAATGTTGACAAAATTTTCTTTAGGAATAAAAATTTTACAAAATATTTTCTAGGAATAAAAATTTTACAACATTTTCTCTAGGAACAAACATTTTTCAAAATTCTCTCTAAGAATAAAATGTTGACACAGTTTTCGCTAAGAATACAATTTTGACAAATTTTCTCTAGGAATATAATTTTGACAAAATTTTCTGTAGGAATAAAATGTTGACAAATTTTCCTCTAGGAATCCAAAGTTGACACAATTTTCTCTAAAAATAAAATTTTGACAAAATTTTCTCTAGGAATATAATTTTGACAAAAATTTTCTCTAGCAATAAAATGTTGAAAAATGTTCTCTAGGAATACAATTTTAACAAAATGTTCTTAAGGAAATAAAATTTTGACTAAATTTTCTATAGAAATAAAATTTTGACTAAATTTTCTATAGAAATAAAATTTTGACAAAATTTTCTCTAGGAATAAAATTTTGACAAAATTTTCTCTAGCAATACAAAGTGAAAAAAAATTCTCTAGGAATAAAATTTTGACAAAATTTTTCTAGGAATAAAACTTTGACAAAATTTTTCTAGGAATAAAATTTTGACAAAATTTTCTCTAGGAATGAAATTGTGACAAAATTTTCTTAAGGCATACATTTTTGACAAAATTTTCTAGGGGAATAAAATTGTGAAAAAATTTCTCTGGGAATAAAAACATTTTGAGAAATTTTTCTATAGAAATAAAATTTTGAGAAAATTTCCTATAGAAATAAAATTTTGACAAAATTTCCTATAGAAATAAAATTTTGACAAAATTTCCTATAGAAATAAAATTTTGACAAAAATTCCTCTTTAAATAAAATTTTGACAAAATTTCCTATAGAAATAACATTTTGACAAAAGCTCCTATAGAAATAAAATTTTTACAAAATTTCCTATAGAAATAAAATTTTGACAATATTTCCTATAAACATAAAATTTTGAGAAAATTTTCTTTAGAAATAACATTGTCTATAGAAATAAAATTTTGACAAAATTTCCTGTAGAAATAAAATTTGAACAAAATTTCCCATAGAAATAAAATTTTGTTACAATAAGTTTTTTTTTGGGTTGTTTTTTTTTTGTAAACTTTTCTTAAAATTTTGGCTCGAGTGACAACCGTGTTATGCACTCGTTCCTTCTCGAGGCTTGTCCTGCCCCAATATCTCGAAATGTTTGCTTGCCTCTTAAACTGCTTAAAATAAGATTTTTCGTAGGAAGCTAAAGACCACGATATCATAAAAACTAACTGTAACTCTATATTAACAGACGACTATCATGGTTTCATCTCCAATTATTTTGGATTTTTACTCAACTTTTTTCCCATAATATAAGGCAGTCTCCAAACAATTGATTACTCTACCCACGTGTAAAAAAATCAGCACGTTTTTATTTAAATCACACAATTTAAGTGCATTTCCTTTAGTTTCATTAATTATGATGTAAAATTGTCTGGAATGATTTCTTCTGATATTCGTGTTGACAGATAGGCAGTCTGGTCGATTGTGAATATAATGATGTAGCACGCTTTGCAATGGGACGATCAGAGGATATAGTAGGGCGTTCATGTGACACCCCGGTAAATAAATTTCAACGACGATGTGTGTGTTCTCTTCATCATCAACGTTAATCATCCATCCTCGCATCATCAATATGAAGAACTCGGTGTCAACCTACGTTAAATTTTCAACGATTTTATTATGAAAAATTGATAATGATTCTTCATTACGGTAGTGGAAAGCGATATACTCTTTTTCTTCTCTTCTTGGATAGTTTACTTCAGTGGTTAGTAGCTGATGTGATTGACTGCATCGATGAATGACTTTATTTTATTTCATTTTTCGCAATAAATTTCATGGTGGTGGCAATGTCATGTAATTTTTCGTGTAATTGTTGATTAAAATGTCATTAATTTACATAGATGCACATGCCATTACGAATTTCTTTAATGGAGTGGAAATTTGGAGAAATTCAAAATAAAATCAATAAGAAGGAATAATCTGCGGAGAGAATATCATCGTAAATCAACTTGCCACAGCAGGTATTTTGATCAGAAATGGAAAAAACAGGTAGGGACCCTTGGATGTTAAAATCTTAGTGAAATAGCTTCCATGTTTTTTGCTGGGATTTTGGACTCTGGAATATTTAAGAAATTTGTGAAACCTAAAATAATGTAAACTATCAATATAAGGTAGATGACATTATAGAAGCATTGATTAAAGGAAATAGTTTCTACAATAAAGAGCACTGATTACCATCAGTGCAAAAACTGGGTAACCGCATGCGATTCCTTTAACATTACCAGTAACCAATGTCCCATAACTCGCAGCATTACAAGAGTTTTAAAAATAATGGTTTACCAATAACAATCAATATCGGTGACCAGTGCTCTACTATAATTTGGGTACCAGGTTCGAATCCTTAGCGATCCTCCTTTTTTACAAAGGACGACCAATCCTTCGAGGGTCATGTTTGGTTAAAAAAATTGTATACCCTTCACCACTTTGTGAAACTACAGGGTGGCTCCACTATTTGAAACTTCAATGGCATTAGTCCAAACTCAATATGCGTAGCATCCATTCTCGCGAAATATTCAGCTTACGAGCTAGTTTTCTATCACTGCGACGTGGATTTCGATCAAATTTGGCCTTCACTTCTCGGATCATTTCTGGTATTGTTATCGTGTTTTTTGTCAATGGTACGAGAAGTCAAAAATGTATATTTTACACTATAACGATGGCAATTTGTGGTATAAAGTAAACGTCAGGACACAAATGCCACGATAGGGAATATTTGGTGTGAACGAGCCCTTATTGGTTTTTATACCCTCCACCATAGAATGGAGGTATATTACCTTTGTCATTCCGTCTGTAACACATCTAAATATTGGTCTACGACCACATAAAGTATATATATTCGGGGTCATGGTGAAATTCTGAGTCGATCTAACTATGTCCGTCCTTGTGTCTGTGTCAATCACGCTAACTTCCGAACGATCTATCTATCTATCGACTTGAAACTTAGCACAAGTAGCTGTTATTGATGAAGGTCGGATGGTAGTGCAAATGGGCCATATCGGATCACTTTTACGTATAGCCCCCATATAAACCGTCCCCATATTTTGTTTGCGGATCCTCTTGGAGGAGCAAAATTCATCCGATCCGGTTTAAATTTGGTACGTGGTATTAGTATATGGTGTCTAACAACCAAGCAAAAATTGGTCCATATCGGTCCATAATTATATATAGCCCCCATATAAACCGATCCCCAGATTTGACCTACGAAGCCTCTTGGAGGAATTTGTAATTTGGAATGTGAGGTTAGTATATGGCCGCTAACAACCATGCCAAAAGTGATACATATCGGTCTATAGTTATATATAGCCGATTCCCAATCATACGCAAATTGGTCCATATCGGTTCATAATCATGGTTGCCACTCGAGCCAAAAATAATCTACCAAAATTGTATTTCTATTGAAAATTTTGTCAAAAGTTTATTACTATCGAAAATTTTGTCAAAATTTTATTACTATAGAAACTTTTATCAAAAATTTATTTCTATAGAAATTTTTGTCAAATTTGATTTCTATAGAAAATTTTGTCAAAATTTTATCTCTATAGAAAATTTTGTCAAACTTTAATTTCTATATAAAATTTTGTCAAAATTTTATTTCTATAGAAAATTTTGTCAAAATTTTATCTTATAGAAAATTTTGTCAAAATTTTATCATATAGAAAATTTTGTCGAAATTTTATTTCTATAGAAAATTTTGCTCAGATATTTTTTCTATCGAAAATTTTTTCAAAATTTTATTTCTATAGAAAATTTTATCTTATAGAAAATTTTGTCAAAATTTTATTTCTATAGAAAATTTTGTCAAAATTTTATCTTATAGAAAATTTTGTCAAAATTTTATTTCTATAGAAAATTTTGTCAAAATTTTATTTTTATAGCAAATGTTGTTAGAATTTTATTTCTGTAGAAAATTTTGTAAAAATTTTATTTCTATAGAAAATTTTGTTAAAATTTTATTTCTATAAAAAATGTTGTTAGAATTTTATATCTATAGAAAATGCTGTTAGAATTTTATTTCTATAGAAAATTTTGTCAAAATTGTATTTCCATAAAAAATTTTGTTAATTAAAAAAAAAAAAATATTTCAATAGAAAATTTTGTCAAAATATTATTTCTATAGAAAATTTTGTCAAACTGAATTATATACGTATTTAATCGGAATTTTTATACCCTGCGCCACACTGTGGAACAGAGTATTATAAGTTAGTGCATATGTTTGCAACACCCAGAAGGAGACGAGATAGACACATGGTGTCTTTGGCAAAAATGCTCAGGGTGGGCTCCTGAGTCGATATAGCGATGTCCGTCTGTCCGTGAATACATTTTTGTAATCAAAGTTTAGGTCGCAGCTTTAGTCCAATCGACCTCAAATTTAGCACAAGTATGTGTTTTGGCTCAGAACAGAACCCTATTGATTTTGGAAAAAATCGGTTCAGATTTAGATATAGCTCCCATATATATATTTCGCCCGATATGGACTTATATGGCCCCAGAAGCCAAAGTTTTACCCTAATTTGCTTAAAATTTTCCACAAGAAGAAAATTAGTACTATAGTGAAGTGTGCCAAATTTTATTGAAATCGGTTCAGATTTAGATATAGCTCCCATATATAGCTTTCGCCCGATTTACACTCATATGACCACAGAGGCAAATTTTTTGCTCCGATTTTGTTGAAATTTTACACAGAGAGTAGAATTAGCATTATAGCTATGCGTGCCAAATTTCGTTTAAATCGGTTCAGATTTAGATATAGCTCCCATATATAGCTTTCGCCCGATTTACACTCATACGACCACAGAGGCCAATTTTTAACTCCGATATAGTTGAAATTTTGCACAGGGAGTAGAATTAGCATTGTTGCTATGCGTGCCAAATTTAGTTGAAATCGGTTCAGATTTAGATATAGCTCCCATATATATCGTTCGCCCGATTTACACTCATATGACCACAGAGGCCAATTTTTAACTCCGATTTAGTTGAAATTTTACACAGGGAGTAGAATTAGCATTGTAGCTATGCGTGCCAAATTTAGTTGAAATCGGTTCAGATTTAGATATAGCTCCCATATATAGCTTTCGCCCGATTTACACTCATATGACCACAGAGGCAAATTTTTTGCTCCGATTTTGTTGAAATTTTACACAGAGAGTAGAATTAGCATTGTAGCTATGCGTGCCAAATTTGGTTGAAATCGGTTCAGATTTAGATATATCTCCCATATATAGCTTTCGCCCGATTTACACTCATATGACCACAGAGGCCAATTTTTAAATCCGATTTAGTTGAAATTTTGCACAGGGAGTAGAATTAGCATTGTAGCTATGCGTGCCAAATTTGGTTGAAATCGGTTCAGATTTAGATATAGCTCCCATATATATGTTTTTCAGATTTCGACAAAAATGGTCAAAATACCAACATTTTCCTTTTTCCACTGCTTAGTCGAAAAGTTGTAAAAATAACTCTAATTTTCCTAAACTTTTAATACATATATATCGAGCGATAAATCATAAATCAACTTTTCCCATATTTTTTTACTAACATTGTGTTCCACCCTAGTGCATTAGCCGACTTAAATTTTGAGTCTATAGATTTTGTAGGAGTCTATCAAATTCTGTCCAGATCGAGTGATATTTAAATGTATGTATATGGGAAAAACCTTTATATATAGCCCCCAACACGTTACACGGATGTGATATGGTACCGAAAATTTAGATCTACAAAGTCGTGCAGGGTATAATATAATCGGCCCCGTCCGACTTTAGACTTTCCTTACTTGTTTTAGTTTAATATATACTACGTATGGATCTTTAACAAAATTTCCTATAGAATAAAAATTTGACAAAATTTTCTATGGAAATAACATTTTGACATTTTGTCAAAATTATAGAATAAAAATCTTCTATAGAAATTTTAACAAATTGTGCTTTAGAAATATATTGTTGTTCTATAGAAATAAAATTTTGACAAAATTTTCTATAGAAATAAAATTTTGACAAATTTTTCTATAGAAATAAAATTTTGACAAAATTTCCTATAGAAATAGAATTTTGACATAATTTTCTATAGAAATAAAATTTTGACAAAATTTTCCAAATAAATTTAATTATTTTTATAATTTGTATTTAAACTTCAATTTCTATAAAAATAAAATGTTGACAAAATGTTCTATAGAAATAAAATTTTTACAAAATTTTCTACAGAAATAAAATTTTGACAAAATATTCTATAGAAATAAAATTTTGACAAAATTTTCTATAGGAATAAAATTTTGAAAAATTCTCTATAGAAATAAAATTTTGACAACATTTTCTAAAGAAATAAAAAGTTTAGTGTACGGTGAATTGCGAAACAAACAGCAGCACAAGAACTCAAGTTAGTTATTTTTCGATAAAATATATTTTCAATAACAATTGTGATTTTTGTGAACATTAAATGTAATTTAATTTTTGTATTTTATGTAGATACAAAATCCCAGAAGATGGTTAGTGGCACTAACCGAAATATTGGAAATAAATATTAAAACAAATCAATAATCGATTGTTTCTATGACCTCAAGCCGAACAAAATTAATAATCAGAAATAAAATTTGGACAACATTTTCTATAGAAATAAAATTTTGACAAAATTTTCTATAGGAATAAAATTTTGAAAAATTCTCTATAGAAATAAAATTTTGACAACATTTTCTAAAGAAATAAAATTTGGACAAAATTTGCTATAGAAATAAAATGTTGACAAAATTTTCTATCGAAATAAAATTTTGAAAAATTTTCTATAGAAATAAAATTTTGACAACATTTTCTATAAAAATAAAATTTTGACAAAATTTTCTATAGACATAAAATTTTGACAAAATTTTCTATAGAGATAAAATTTTGACTAAATTTTCTATAGAGATAAAATTTTGACAAAATTTTCTATAGAAATAAAATTCTAACAATATTTTCTATAGAAATAAATTTTCACAAAATTTTCTATAGAAATAAAATTTTGCAAAATAATTTTTTTTAGAAAATCTAAAAAAAAATTGTCCATATAGGTCTAGATATAAATATACGTATACTTTTATAATAGTCTTTAAAATTGATATTATGCAATTTTAGCACCTTTTGGCTTCGAAAAGTATATTTTTAGTACTTTTTTAGTACTTTTTCGTCAACATCATTTATCATCCCTGAAAAAAAAACAATTTGTCAAAATTTTTTAACATACCACTCTATTTCAAGATTATACATTTATAATTGCATACAAAATACTTCTCTAAAAAGTCCTACATTCTGAACTTAAGGCATCATACTATCCTCGTATCCATAGTAATTGCAGAAATCAATGATATTTTCAGTGAATTGCAAATATTTACTAGTAGACACGTTTACTATCATCCGTTCAGCATCATCAATATGGACAAGTTGCTAGTTACTCCTTTGACTGAAGGGAAATTCTATTCATTTCACTTTAAAATGAGATCATTATTCTTGATTTAAAAGAAATCAAGATGTGCACCAAGTTCATTTGCCTTAAACTAGAATTTATGATGTGTTGGTAATTAAAGCAACACTTTTATAGGGACATGGTCACATTAATGATGATTGTGACGGAGATTAGGTTGCTGGAAAGAAAAACCATATGGACTAAATGGACCTAATGAGAATCTTAAGAAAAGGGTGATGGTTATTCTAAAGCAAGATATCCAAGAAGCTTGTAGAAAAGAAAACTCCTTTATTTTGTTTCAACTTTTTAATTTGAATTTATATTTCCAGAAAATCAAAGAGGAGGGTTGCTGTATAAATTGTTTATGGAAACATTTCATTACAAATCTACCAGTTTCCTTAACTCTTAATTTATCATTAATTTTCGATTAAATCTTCCCGGATGATGTCTGCTCGGTAAAGAAACCGATGTTCTTGTTTGGAAAACATTTAAGACAACCTTGAAATCAGGCATGAGGATAGTGTTTTAGGTGCGGCGGTAAAGCCTTTTTCTCTACTATTTCTGCTGCTGTTGCATTCCATGATGATGATGATGACAATTCTAATCTAGCGATAAGATCGTAAGATATTCATTTTTATTACTTTGTTTAAATTATGTTCAAGTAGAAGTTGTCATCGAAAAACGAACATGCAAACCCAAAAGAGAAATCTTTGACCCTCTGAAATCTGTCTGTCCAGCGTCTGTTTATTTTGTCCATTCAAGCGTGTTTCCTTTAGACAATGACATCTGAAGAGAAGATCAAAGACAGAAGGATGTTCATCTTTTGTGGTAGCTATAGCACTACTTGCATCATGTTTTTTTTTCTTTTTCCATCTTCAACAAAATTCATCCAAAAGCCACTTGAGAATCAATTGAGTTAGGTTAAGGTTGTCAATACATATGTGATTCAATTTCCAATTTCAATATATTTTTGTATCATGGTATTTTGTTTTATTTTTTGTTTTTTTTTCTGTTTTCTTATTGTGGGAATTTTTTTTTTGTTTTCCTTCACCCAAATTCAATTTCAAATATTTTCTTTAACATCTCATTAATTAATTATTCATTATGTAAGATAGTTTCGTTTTTCTAGAAGGATATAGCGATGATTCTTCTTATTTTTTTTTTTTGTTATTATCAGGATCACTTTTATTGTTTTAAGATTCAAATTCCAAATTTGAAAAGGTCCAAATTCTTAATTTGTATTCTATATTTAATTTGACTTGAATAATTAACTACCAAGCAATAAATAATAGCGGAATAGTTCAAAACAAAGTTGGATAAATTTTCTGAGAAAATTTTATGTTTACATTTTCTAAGAACTATTGTTATAAAATTAAATACATATGGGCTATAACATAATACAGTAACATGAAATGGAAGAAATTTTAATATAAACTATACATGATCAAAGACTGGTTAGAATTTATCACTTTAAGATAATTTCTTATAAATTTGGGGGAAAATCTA
Source organism: Haematobia irritans (assembly GCF_050003625.1). Classification (NCBI taxonomy): domain Eukaryota; kingdom Metazoa; phylum Arthropoda; class Insecta; order Diptera; family Muscidae; genus Haematobia; species Haematobia irritans. The sequence goes on along the minus strand of NC_134399.1, from coordinate 116,256,126 downwards.
AAATATCGTAAAGTTTTATTAGGCTTTGTTTACATATAAACAATTTAAACTAACTCAATTATGAATTTATCTATGCAATTATTATTGTTTGTTTTTTTTTTTTTTTTTTTTTAATTAAATTAACTTCAATCGCGAAAATAAGTTTTTTTTTGTATAGAAAATTTTTTAAAAATTTTATTTATATAAAAAATTTTCTCTACATTTTATTTCTATAGAGTATTTTGTCAACATTTTATTTCTATGTACAAATTTTATCAAAATTTTTTTTCTATAGATATTTTGTTAAAATTTTATTTCTATAGAAAATTTTGTCAAAATTTTATTTCTATGGAAAATTTTGCCAAAATTTTATTTCTATAGAAAATTTTGTCCAAATTTTATTTCTATAGAAAATTTTCTCAAAATTTTATTTCTATAGAAAACTTTGTCAAAAATTTTTTTCTATAGAAAATTATGTCAAAATTTAATTTCTATATAAAATTTTGTCAAAATTTTATTTCTATAGAAAATGTCGCCAAAACTTTTTTCTATAGAAAATTTTGTCAAAATTTTATTTCTATAGAAAATGTCGCCAAAACTTTTTTCTATAGAAAATTTTGTCGAAATTTTATTTCTATAGAAAATATAGTCAAAATTTAAATTTTTATATAAAAAATTTTGTCAAAATTCTATTTCTATAGAAAATTTTGTCAAAATTCTATTTCTATAGAAAAATTTGTCAAAATTTTATTTCTATAGAAAATTTTGTAAAAATTTTATTTCTATAAAAAATTTTGTCAAAATTTTATCTGTATAGAAAATTTTGCCAAAATTTTATTTCTATAGAAAATTTCGTCCAAATTTTTTTTCTATGGAAATTTTTCTCAAGATTTTATTACTGTATAAAATTTTGTAAAAATTTTATTTCTATAGAAAAATTTTTTAATTTTTTTTCTATAGAAAATTTTGACAATTGTTTTTTTCTATAGAAAATTTTGAAAAAATGTTATTTCTATAGAATATTTTGACAAAATTTTGATGTTTTTCCATAAAAAATTTTGTCAAAATTTTATTTCTTCCAGAAAATTTTGTCAGAATTTTATTTCTATAGAAAATTTTGTCAGAATTTTATTTCTATAGAAAATTTTGTCATTATTTTATTTCTATAGAAAATTTTGTCAGAATTTTAGTTCTATCGAAAATTTTGTGAAAAATTTATTTCTATAGAAAATTGTGTCAACATTTTATTTCTACAGAAAATTTTGTCAAAATTTTATTTCTATAGAAAATTTTGTCAAAATTTTATTCCTATAGAAAATTTTTTCAAAATGTTATTCCTAAAGAAAATTTTGTTAAAATGTTATATCTGTAGAAAATTTCGATAATTTTTTTTGATATAGAAAATTTTGGCAAAATGTTAATTGTTTTCATAATAAAATTTGTCAAAATTTTATTTCTATAGACAATTTTGTCAAAACTTTATTTCTATCGAAAATTCTGTCAAAATTTTATCTCCATAAAAAATTTGCCAAAATCTTATCTCTATCGAAAATTTTTTCAAAATTCTATTTCTATGAAAAAATTTTGTCAAAATTTTACTTCTATAGAATATTTTGTCAAAATTTTACTTCTATAGAAAATCTTGTCAACATTTTATTTCTGTAGACAATTTTGTCAAAATTCTATTTCTATAGAATATTTTGTCAAAATTTTATTTCTATAGAAAATTTTGCCAAAATTTTGTTTCTATAGAAAACTTTGACATTTTTATGTTAGCCTGATATCAACGCAGTCTGGTCTTTCGTCCAAATCAATTACTTTACATTAATTACAATTTTAAATGCGAGCTAATTGGACATGAAGATTCAGAAATTGGTATTATTATGCTATTGAAAAGAAAATGCCAGATACCCATCTTACAAGCCTGACTATACATATGTTTCAGTGTTGGCTAATCCACATTTCCATAGTCTCTAGTAAGATCTGGCTGGGTGAGGTGATTCAATTTGAGTCTTATATGCTAATTTCTTATGGAAACACTTTTTTTGTATAGAAAATTTTGTCTAATTATACAATTATTTTTCGAGCTTTATGGACAGATATAGATTAAGGAACATGGTCAATAGAGTCATTGAAAAGAAAACATGTTTCGGTTCGGGCGAATGAACCTTTTGACAAAATATTAATTGTTTTTTAAAAAATTTTTGTCAAAAAAACGACAACAAAAATTTTATTTCTATAGAAAATTTTGTCAAAATTTTATTTCTATAGAAAATATTGTCAAAATTTTATTTCTATAGAAAATTTTGAAAATTTTTTTTGTATAGAAAATTTTGGCAAACTGTTAATTGTGTTTATAAAAAAATTGTTGTCAAAACTTTATTTCTATAAAGAAATTGTCAAAATTTTATTTCTATAGAAAATTTTGTCAACATTTTATTTCTATAGAAAATTTTGTCAAAATTCTATTTCTATAGAAAATTATGTCAAAATTTTATTTCTATAAAAAATTTTGTCAGAATTTTATTTCAATTTTGTCAAAATTTCACTGCTATGGACAATTTTGTCAAAATTTTATTTCTAAAGAAAATTTTGTCAAAATTTTATTTCTATAAAAAAAATTTTGTCAAAATTCTATTTCTATAGAATATTTGTCAAAATTTTATTTCTATAGAAAATTTTCTTAAAATTTTATTTCTATAGAAAATTTTGTTAAAATTTTATTTCTATAGAAAATTTTGTCAAAACTTTATTTCTATAGAAAATTTTGTATGATTACAGTACAAACCAACAATAAAAAACAAAACACGAATGAAGTAAGAGGAAGCACGCTTAAAATAAACCCAACCAACTGCACTCAAATCGATGATTTGATGGTGGCAAAGGAAAAGAGAGATGTTTGTATGAATTTATTTCGGCATAAGACAGCTATCATATCATATCATAAACCTTTTTTCGGAAGGTTCAAGTGTGGTTCACTTTTGGTTTAGCGAACTGCCTGAATTTATTCTGATAATTGGTTGATAGTTTTGCTGCAAGTAGAGGATGCTGATTAGGAATGTGGTAATTCCGAAACGTGCGTCCATCCAACCATCTTGCAGTCTATAGGGCTTTGCCCAAATAAATTTGACAAACATTATTTGACTCTATTGGTTAAGCTACTCTTGTAGTTTAGTCAACGCAATGGTTTTAAAGCTAAGATCAAAACAACAAATATGATTACAGTACAAACCAACAATAAAAAACAAAACACAGAATTTTATTTCTATAGAAAATGTTGTCAAAATTTTATTTCTATAGAAAATTTTGTCAAAATTTTATTTCTATAGAAAATTTTGTCAAAATTTTATTTCTATGGAAAATTTTGTCAAAATTGTATTTCTATAGAAAATATTGTCAAAATTGTATCTCTATAGAAACATTTTGTCAAAATTTTATTTCTATGAAAAAACTTTGTCAAAACTTTACTTCTATAGGCTATTTTGTCAAAATTTTATTTATATAGAAAATTTCGTTAAAATTTTATTTCTGTAGACAATTTTGTCAAAATTCTATAGAAAATTTTGTCAAAATGTTATTTCTATAGAAAAATTTGTCCAACTTTTATTTTTCCATTTGTTTTGTTATTGTTGGTTTTGTTCTTTAAGCATTGTTGTCATTTTTTTATTTCAGCTTAAAACCATACATTGACTAAACTACAAGAGTAGCTTAACCAACAGAGGAAAAGAATGTTTGTCAAATTTATTTGGGCAAAGCCCTATAGACTGCAAGATGGTTGGATGGACGCACGTTTCGGAATTACCACATTCCTCATCAGCATCCTCTACTTGCAGCAAAACTATCAACCAATTATCAGAATAAATTCAGGCAGTTTATTAAACCCAACAAAAACCACACTTGAACCCTCCGAAAAAAGGTTTTACATTGATAGCCGGCTTATGCCGAAATAAATTCGAAACAAACATATCTATAGAAATTTTTTTCTATAGAAATTTTTTTCAAAATTTTATTTCTGTAGAAAACTTTGTCAAAAATTTTTTTCTATAGAAAATTTTGTCAAAATTTTATTTCGGTAGACAATTTTGTCAAAATTCTATTTCTATAGAAAATTTTGTCAAAATTTTATTTCTATAGAAAATTTTGTCAAAATTCTATAGAAAATGTTGTCAAAATATTATTTCTATAGAAAATGTTGTCCAAATTTTATTCCTATAGAAAATTTTATCAAAATTTTATTTCTATAGACAATTTTGTAAAAATTTTATTCCTATAGAAAACTTTGTCAAGATTTTATTTCTATAGAATATTTTGTCAAAACTTTATTTCTATAGAAAATTTTGTAATTCTATGGCAATTCTATGGTGGAGAGTTCTAAAAATGGACCGTTATAAATATTATTGTCATATGGCAAATATGAGAATGCATGTTTCCAAGAGAACACTAATTTTCAAATTACGAATTGTACACCGACAAATCGTTTAGGGATGTAAAATAACTCTATATTCCAAGTTGCAGGCCAATAAATTAAAATAAATATTCAAAATAAGGAGATATGCCACCAATCTTCAGTATATATATTTATAAAAACACAAGATTTCAAAACAAATAATTGGCAAAAGTTTAAGAAGTAAAATCCTGGCATCGGCCTATATGGCTGTGACATAAAACAAAATATGATCGAAAATCAATATTGTAATATGTTGCAAATGGAATGTCAAAAGTTATCATAGTGGGCAATAAAATGGATCAATTCTGCCCATATTCTAGTCTAACCTACTATAACAAATCGCCATCATTGAAAGTTGCGGCACGATTACAGACTACCCACTATTTTTATATCACCGTGGAATTTCATCCATATCAATACATATCATGGTCTGAAACCTATTTTCGATATGGAGACTAGTAAATGCATTATTCCACGACTTTTCGTTTTCGTTGTTCAATTGAAGAACTTAAATATTTGTTTAATTATAAAAATAAAGTGTTTTCAAATTTTTTATGCCTCCGACTCTGACTCTTAGACTCCGACTCCACAGCCATGGTTCATAGTCTTGCTAACTCATCCCCTTTGTAGTTCCCTGACAAGTTCCTGTGGGCAGGCACCCATATTAGGTGACTATTGTACTGGTCAGGCATGTCGTTAAGATATTTGCGTCAGTGTTCGAGTCCAACGATTTTATTGGAACATTACTTCTCAGCCAATCTGAAACATCCTTTACTGCTAATATTTCAGCATGAAGGTAATTTAGGTAATTTTTCGCGATTTTAACTCCCAGATCTTTAGGATCTTCAGTTTCTAAAATGAAAATATTGCTTATGGAAAACTTTATAATATCTAAAATTCTAATGAAAAAGACTGCAAATTTTAATAGAATTTTCTCCTTCTCAGATTGCCATACATATAATTTATACGTTAGTGTGAAGTCTTAATTATATAACTATCACTTCCGGAACTTTATTAACAGCACTATCTACCCCTATTCACATAATTTTTTTTCTTGTTTCATTCATATATCCATCCATTTATATTTATGTGAAGACTGTTAAATTTCACATTAATCCGTCATAATTATACCATAAGTCATTCTTAATAATAACTCCTGCTTTTTCTTTTGTCGTCTTTTGAAAAACAAACAAAAAAGAAGGTGGTACCCATACCAGATGTTCCATAAACAAATATCAGTCACTCTGCCCCCTTCCACACTGCCTAACTGCAAGATATTGATCCAAATTTTATTTCAAGAGCATAAGAAACTCAAAACAAGAAACTAAAAGTGAACATCATAAATAAAAGTCAATTTTCTAATTAAGTTATTCCAAAGTTGATAGCCATGAACCAAAAAACCCAACCAAAATAAAAAGAAAATAAATGAAAACTCCCAAAAAAAAAAAGAGTAAGAAACGGCAGCAGCAACAGGGCCTGCAATGCCACCAGGTTCCATCCAATGAAGAAGTTCAAAAACATTTATTCACAGATCTGAGGCAAAAGATAAGCACCCAACATCTAACATGAAGATATCCATCCAGTAGTGTTACCCAACAAACAACCCAATCTGGGGTTGGTCAAACGAATGAATGGCCAGAGGGTGGACGGACGGACAGGCGATCAAATTGCCTACCAATGAAAAATTTTTAACTACAACTCATTTATTTAAACTGGTGCTGCCATCGATAGCTACGATGTTGAAGATGATCAAGATGAGGATGCACCACTGTGTGGCCCAGTCGCCATAAAGCCAACAGAAGCTGTTGAACGAGTGGAATGCCTGCTGAGCCATGATGCCCCGGTTGCATGGAATTTCATGTATGTGTCGGTGCCACAGCGTAAAACACCCCAAATGTATTTGAACTTCAGACACCTTGGATAATCACTTTGGGAGCAATCATGCATAGTGGGAAGGGAACCATTGAACGAAATTGGTAACAATTCGAAAAATTTGGACAATATTTTGTAAAAATTTTATTTCTATAGAAAATCTTCTAAACATTTTTATTTTTTAGAAAAATTTGTGAAATTTTTATTTCTATAGAAAATTTTTTGAAATTTTCATTTTTATAGAAAATTTTGTCAAAATTTTATTTCTATAGAAAATATTCTCAAAATTTTATTTCTATAGTAAATTTTATCAAAATTTTATTTCTATAGATAATATTCTCAAACTTTTACAGAAAATTTTGTAAAAATTTTATTTCTATAGAAAAGTTTGTCAAAATTTTAGTTTTATAGAGAATTACGTCAACATTTTAGTTTTATAGACAATTTCGTCAAAATTTTATTTCTATAAAAAATTTTCTCGAAATTTTATTTCTATGGAAAGTTTTTTAAAAATTTCTATAGAAAATTTTCGACAAAAATTTATTTTTATAGAAAATTTTCTCAAAAATTTATTTCTATAGAAAAACTTCTCAATATGAAAAATTTCTGAAGATAATTTTCTGAAAATGTTGTCTCCAACAGAAATTTTTATTTCTATAGAAAATTTTCTGAAAATTCTATTTCTGTAGAATATTTTCTGAGAATTTATTATAGAATATTTTATCAAAATTTTATTTCTGTTAAAAAGTTTGTCAAATTTCAGTTTTATACAAATTTTTTTCAACATTTTAGTTTTATAGAAATTTTGTCAATTTTTTTTCTATAGAAAATTTTGTCAATATTTTTTCTATAGAAAATTTTGTCAATATTTTTTCTATAGAAAATTTTGTCAAAATTTTAGTTTTATAGAAAATTTTGTCAAAATTTCATTTCTATAGATAATTTTGTCAAAATTATTTCTATTGAATTTTGTCAAAATTTTATTTCCATAGAAATTTGTGTCAAAATTTTATTTCCATAGAAAATTTTCTAAAGAAGATTTTTGACAAAAATTTATTTTATACAAAATTTTTTCAAAAATTTATTTCTATAGAAAAACTTCTCAATATGAAAAACTTCTAAAGACAATTTTCTGAAAATTTTACTTCCAAAAGATTTTTTTTTAATTTTCTGAAAATTCTATTTCTATATAATATTTTCTGAAAATTTTATTTCTATTAAAAATTCTGTCAAAATTTTATTTCTATAGGAAAGTTTGTCAAAATTTTAGTTATATAGAATTTTTTGTCAACGTTTTAGTTTTATAGAACATTTGGTCAATATTTTTTTCTATAGAAAATTTTGTCAATATTTTTTTTTCTATAGAAAATTTTGTCAAAATTTTATTTCTATAGAAAATTTTCGACAAATTTTCTTTCTATAGAAAATTTTTGACAAAAATTTATTTTTATAGAAAATTTTTCAAAAATTTATTTCTATAGAAAAACTTCTCAATATGAAAAATTTCTAAAGACAATTTTCTGAAAATGTTGTTTCCAAAAGATTTTTTTTTAATTTTCTGAAAGTTATATTTCTATATAATATTTTCTGACAATTTTATGTCTATAGGAAATTTTTTGAAAATTTTATTTCTATATTTCTATAATTCCATAGAAAATTTTGTCAAAATTTTATTTCTATAGAAAATTTTGTCAAAATTTTATTTTTACTGAAAATATTCTCAAAATTTTATTTCTATAGAAAAGTTTGTCAAAATTTTAGTTTTATAGAGAATTTTGTAAAAATTATTTCTATAGAAAACATTGTCAAAATTTTATTTTCATAGCAATTTTTGTAAAAAGTTTATTTCTATAAAAAATGTTTTCAATATTTTATATCTATATAAAAAATATAGTCAAAATTTTATTTGTATAGAAAATTTTCTTAAAAATTTATTTTTATAAAAAATGTTCTCAACATTTTATTTCGAAAAATTTTTTTCAAAATTTTATTTCTATGGAATGTTTTCTAAAAATTTTATTTTTATAGAAAAATGTTCAACAAAATTGTTTATTTCTATTTTTTATTTTTTTTTTATTTTTATTTTAATAGAAAATTTTGTCAAATTTTTATTTCTATAGAAAAGTTTGTCAAAATGTTAATTCAACAGAAATCTTTCTCAAAAATGTATTTCTAAAAAAGTGTTCTCAACATTTTATTTCTATCGAAAATTTCCTCAAAATTTTCTTTCTATGGAAAGTTTTCTAAAAATTGTATTTTTATAGAAAATTATGGACACAATTTTGTTTCTATAGAAAATTTGTGACAAAATTTTTTTTTATAGATAATTTTCTCAAAATTTTATTTCTATAGAAAATTTTTTCAAAATAAAAAAATTCTATAGAAAATCTTCTGAAAATTTTATTTCTATAGAAAATTTTCTCAAAATTTTATTTCTATATAAAATTTTCTCAAAATTTTATTTCTATAAAAAATGTTAGCAAAATTTTATTTCGAAGAAAATTTTCTCAAAAATTTATTTCTATAACAAATTTTCTGAAAATTTTATTTCTATAGAAAATTTTATTCCTATACAACATTTTCTGAAAATTTGATTTCTATAGAACATGTTCTGAAAATTTTATTTCTATAGAAATTTTTTTTTTTTCAAAATTTTATTATATTTATTTATTTTGTTTTTATAGAAGATGTTCTCAAAATTTCACGCAGAGAAGAAACATGATTGCCACAATCATATTCGAAGAGCAAAATAATATGATAGCAGCTATTTTTGCGGCGACCATGTAACATTTTAACCTGCAACCATGTTGGCTCAGTGAACATGGTTCTAAGAAAAATACAATTGTCCTCATCTAAAATGTTATTATATTGATAAAAATAATTTTGTTTCCATTAAAAGACAATGGTCACGATCTAAAATGTTATGTTATTCGTCAAAAATGTTTTTCTTCTAGTTAAAAGAACATGGTCACAACCTAAAATGTTTTGATTTTTATGAAAAAACTTTTTTCGTCGTCGAAAAAAGGACGCCACTTGAGAAAAGAAAACACAAAATCAACTTTATTTATTTGTTTTTATTTATTTATAAACTAATTCATTGTTTATTTGTATTTATAAAGTTGTGCAAGCAAACTTCACATATTTTTACACACTCTAGTTTGGTTCAATTTCAATAATAAGAAATCATTCCATATTTACTTCGTGCCCATCAAATGTACAAACACAGACATCATATAACTGCAAATAAAAATAAATTATACCATATGTCAAAATGCAGAACAAAAACCAGGTACATTTGTTTCAATTACACTTTCCTTTTTTGTATTCACATAAAACCACGTCCCATTTCTGAATAAATAAATTAACACAAAACACAATAATTCCGTATTCTCCGTCCATTCCAAGAAACAATCAACACACGACTGACGCGCAAAATGAAAATCGTGTGTACCTGCTCAATGTTTTTATAAAATTCTTGTCGCTGCAAAAAAATTAAAAAATTAAATGGTCACGAAAACAATGTACATGGTCTTTATGGCCATGTAATGCTTGTAAACATATCTATACGTAAACTATAAAAATACTTTTTTCTTTGCAAAAAAGTAAAAAAAATTGAATGGTCAGGTACATGATTTTCCTGACCATATAATGGTCTCAAATTCTATCATTTAAATAATAGAACATGTTTGCGGCATTTGAGAACCATTTAAATGCTTATTGCCAACATATATTTTTCTCCGCTCGAAAATTATTTTTACAAAGACAAAATACATGGTTTTCGCGACAATTAAATACTCTAAATAAGCATTAAATGGATGCGGCAACCATGTCCAAACATGTTTTTTCTGTGCGTGTTTATTTTTGTGAACAATTTTCTCCAAATTGTATTTCTAAAATTTTTGTCAAAATTTAGTTTCTATAGAAAATTTTCTGAAAATTTTATTTCTATAAATATTTAATTTGTACAGAAAATTTTCTCAAAATATCATTTCTATAAAAAATTTTCTGAAATAAAAGATTTTCTGAAAATATGTTTCCATATAAATTTTCAAACAAATTTGGTTCTATATAACATTTTCTGAAAATTTTATTTCTATAAAAATTTTCTGAAAATTTTATTTCTATAAAAATTTTCTGAAAATTTTATTTCTATAAAAATTTTCTGAAAATTTTATTTCTATAAAAATTTTCTCAATATATTATTTCTATAGAACATTTTCTGAAATTCTATTCCTATAAAAGATTTTCTGAAAATATGTTTCCATATAAATTTTCTGAAAAATGTGTTTCTATATAAAATTTAATGAAAATTTTATTTCTATAGAACATTTTCTGAGCATTTTATTTTTAAAGAAAATTTTGGGAACATTTTTTTTTCTATAGAACATTTTCTGAAAATTTTATTTCTACATAAAATGTTTGTTTCCATTGAAAATGTTCTCAAAATTTTATTTCTGTGGAAATTTTTCGAAAGAAAAGTTCTATAGAAAATTTTCTGAAAATTTTATTTCCACGAAAATTTTATGCCGACAAGAAATTTAGTTAAAAGTGTATTTCTATAGAAAAATTTGTCAAAATTTTATTTCATTAAAAAATTCTGTTAAATGTTTCTTTCTATAAAATTATAAAATTTTATTTCATTAAAAAATTCTATTAAATGTTTCTTTCTATAAAATTATTTATTTTTAATCCACTGTGTAACAGGCCTACCTGTTTATATGTACATAGCTTTGGAATTTTTATTCGATTTTGAGTATTTTGTTTTTGTATCGGTTCTTGTTTTTTTAGGATTTAACAACACTTTCGTTAAATCATTTATAACTCTTAAACTTTATCGGCCTATATTTTTAGTAAAGAGACCAATTGTGGGTTATCATACGAATGTTGTTTTATTTTTTTCGGTTACCTCATACTTTGAAGAGGTGGCCACCCCAATTGATACATGATGAAAACATTATAACCGCTTAGTCATTTCAATTCTATTGTTATCGATATGATAAACCATGAAAGACACATGGCCCTGAGAATTGGTATCGTTTACTGTTGAAGAGCTCCTTACAAAATATTTGTACAGCAGACATTCTTCACTCCCATTTATTGTTAGTAAGAGGAATGAAGAAGTTCGAATGAATATGCAATTCATGTTTGTTTATACTGCAATCATCCTATGATGGTATTTCTAACACTTTTTTCCCCTAAGGGCTATAGAGAGTATCAATGAACCTCTCCTCAATCTAGGTTGGGAATGATTAACCATCTCATTATCCACCATCAAAGGCTCTTCGGGAGATTGCAGCTTCTGTTTTATGTTTGCTGTGATTATTCTGAAATGTTCACACATTTCATTGCCTATTTGGTTTTTCTGGAACTCACCGATTTGTTTTTTTTTTTTCGTTCTAAGCAATTACCCATCTACAGTTGCTTTTTCTTCAGGGGCAGAAAAATCAACTAGTAAAGTTTCCTTTCATACGAAGCCTTCAATTTTTGAATAATGGAACTGTTAATAATTCTTCGCCTTTGGCATCCATATGCCGCGCTACTGTTTAATGGACTACAACCGTATTCCTGCATATGCTCTTGGTGTTGATGTTATCGAACGATGTCGTTAATGTTCATTCTGTATAGAATTATTTGCTAAATACTCTACAAAATATTAAACAGAAGCAAATTTATTTATTTTCAATTGTGTGTTATATATACAGGGAATAATTTGCTCAATTGCAAAAATTTTCTACAGAAAGTTAAAAAGATGCCCAAAAATAAAAATTATACAAATAAATAAAATTTTCACAAATTTTTCTAATTAAAAAAAATCAGAAAATTTTCCAAAAAAATAATATTTCCAAAAAATTTTCTATAGAAATAAAATTTTCAGAAAATTTTCTACAGAAATAAAATTTTCTGAAAATTTTCTATAGAAATAATATTTTCAGAAAATTTTCTATAGAAATATAATTTTCAGAAAATTGTCTATAGAAATAAAATTTTCAGAAAATTGTCTATAGAAATAAAATTTTCAGAAAATTTTCTATAGAAATAAAATTTTCAGAAAATTTTCTATAGAAATAAAATTTTCAGAAAATTTTCTATTGAAATAAAATTTTCAGAAAATTTTCTATTGAAATAAAATTTTCAGAAAATTTTCTAAAGAAATATAATTTTCAGAAAATTTTCTATAGAAATATAATTTTCAGAAAATTGTCTACACAAAAATACATTGTTAGGAAGGCCTTTATAACGATAAAATGTTGACAAAACTTTCTAAAGCGATAAAGTTTTGGCAAAATTTTCTATGGCGAAAAAATTTTGACAAAATTTTCTTTAGTGATACAATTTGGAAAAATTTTTCTACAGCGATAAAATTTTAACAAATTTCCTTCAAAACTTAAATTTTGAGAAAATTCTCTATAAAAATAAAATTTTGACAAAATTCTCTTTATAAAAAATAAAATTTTGACAAAATTTTCTGTAGAAATTAAATTTTGACAAAATTTTCTGTAGAAATTAAATTTTCACAAAATTTTATATAGAACACTTTTTTGAGAAAATTTTCTACAGAAATAAAAATTTCTATTGAAATAAAATTTTCAGAACATTTTCTATAGAAATAACATTTTGACAAAATTTTCGGAAAATTTTCTATAGAAATACAATTTTCAGAAATTTGTCTAAAGCACTTAAATTTTCGGAACTTTTTCTCTAGAAATACAGTTTTCAGAACGTTTTCTATAGAAATAAACGTTTCACAAAGCTTTTCCTGAATATCAGACAAACACAAATTGATTTATTTTCACTTTTGCTAATACACTTAGAATACTTTGCTGTAATTCTACCTTTTGTTTGCAAAGTATGAATCTTCTAAAGAAAGATTAAAAAATTATCCAACAAATAAATGCTATACAAAGTTTTTTTAAATAAATAAAATGTTGCCAAATATTCTATGGCAATACCATTTCGGCAAAATTTTGTCTAGAAACAAAATTTTGACAAAATTTTCTACAGAAATACAATTTCGAAAAAACAACAAGTTTAAATATATTTTAAAAATAAAATTTTGAAAAAAAAATTCTTTAGAAGTAACATTTTTTTACAGAACTTTTTCTGTAAATTTTGACAAAATTTTATATTGAAGTAAAATGTTTACAACATTTTCTATAGAAATAAAATTTTCAATGGTAATACCATTTTGGCAAAATTTTCTCTAGAAACAAAATTTTGATAAAATTTTCTACAGAAATACAATTTCCAAAAAAAAAACATGTTTATATATATTTTAAAAATAAAATGTTGAGAAAAATTTCTTTAGAAGTAACATTTTTTTACAGAAAAAGAGATTTTGACAAAATTTTATATTAAAATAAAATGTTTACAACATTTTCTATAGAAATAAAATTTTGAGAAAATTTTCTATAAAAATACTATTTTGTATACTAAAAATAAAATTTTCAAACAATTTTTATAGAAATAAACTTTCAAAAAATTTTCTGAAAAAATTCAAAGAAATAAAATTTTCAGAAAAATAAAATTAAAAAAAAATTCTTTAGAAACAAAATTTTGGGAAACTTTGCTATAGAAACAAAACTTTTGAAACAATTTTCTATGGTTATAAAATTTTCTATAGAAATAAAAATTTGACAAAATTATTGTGGAAATAGAATTTAAACAAAATTTTCAAAATTTTTTTAGAAATAAAATTTTCTATTGAAACGAAATTTCATAGAGAAATCAAACTTCATATAGAAATAAAATGTTCTATAGAAATTAAATTTTCTGTAGGAATACGATTTTTGCAAGAAATGATTCTACAACGATCAAAATTTTCTACTGCGGCAAAATTTTCTATAGAAATAAAATTTTGACAATCATTTTTGTACGTTAAATTTTGACAAAATTTTTTATAGAAAAAAATTCTGAAAATTTTCTATAGAAATAAATGTTTCTGAAAATTTTCTATGGAAATAAATGTTTCTGAAAATTTTCTATAGAAATAAAATTTTGTATAGAATTGAAATTTTCAAAAAATTTTCAATAGAATTAAATTTTCTATATAAATAAAATTTTTGAGAAAATTGTCTATAGAAATAAACTTTTGAGAAAATTTTCTATTGAAACAAATATTGTTAGAATATTTTCTATAGAAATTACCTTTTGAGAAAATTTTCTATACATAAAAAAAAATTTTTTTGACAAAATTTTTTCTAGAAACAAAATTCTTTATAATATTTTCTACAGTAATAAAATTTTTAGAATATTTTCTATAGAAATAAACTTTTGAGAAAATTTTTAGAATATTTTCTATAGGAATAAACTTTTGAGAAAATTTTCTATATAAAAAAAAATTGACAACATTTTTATAGAAATAAATTTCTTCAGAAAATTTCTATAGTAATAAAATTTTTTAGAAAATTTTCAGAAAAATTTTCTTTTTTACAGAAAAAGAGATTTTGAAAAAATTTTATATTGAAATAAAATGTTTACAACATTTTCTATAGAAATAAAATTTTGACAAAATTCTCTATAAAAATAATATTTTGTATATTAATATAAAATAAATAAAAATTTCACACAATTTGTATAAAAATTAAACTTTCAAAAATTTAAAAAAAAAAAAATCTGAAAAAATTCAAAGAAATAAAATTTTCAGAAAATTTTGTTACAAAAAGTAAAATTAAAAACAAAAAAATTAGAAATAAAATTTTGAGAAACTTTGCTATAGAAACAAAACTTTTGAAAAATTTGTCTATGGTTATAAAATTTTTTATAGAAATAAAAATTTGACAAAATTATTATGGAAATAGAATTTTAACAAAATTGTCTATAGAAATAAAATTTTGGCAAAATTTTCCATAGAAATAAAATATGACAAACTTTTTTATAGCAATAAAAATCTTGACTTACTTTTCTATAGAAATAAAATTTTGACAAACATTTTTGTACTATAAAATTTTCTATAGAAATGAAACTTCATATTGAAATAAATTTTTTTGTAGAAATACGATTTTTGGAATGTTTTCTATAGAAATAAAATTTCCGAAAATTTTCTATAGAAATAAGATTTTGGCAAAAATTTCCATAGAAATAAAATTTTCCATAGAAATTAAATTTTCCATTGAAATGAAACTTCATATAGAAATAAAATTTTTTGTAGAAATACGATTTTTGGAAAGTTTTCTATAGAAATAAAATTTCTGAAAATGTTTCTACATCGATCAAAATTTGTCAAAATTTTCTATAGCGATCAAATTTTGACAAAATTTTCTATAGAAATAAAATATGACATACTTTTTTATAGCAATAAAAATCTTGACTTACTTTTCTATAGAAATAAAATTTTGACAAACATTTTTGTACGATAAATTTTGACAAAATTTTTTCTAGAAAAAAATTCTGAAAATTTTCTATAGAAATAAATTTTTCTAAAAATTTTCTATAAAAATAAAATTTTGTATAGAATTGAAATTTTCACAAAATTTTCAATAGAATTAAATTATCTATATAAAAAAAAATTTGAAAAAAATTTTATAGAAACAAAATTCTTCAGAAAATTTCTATAGTAATAAAATGTTTAAAATATTTTCTATAGAAATAAACTTTTGAGAAAATTTTTTATATAAAAAAAATTTTGACAAAATTTTTTATAGAAATAATTTTTTTCAGAAAATTTCTATAGTAATAAAATTTTTAGAATATTTTCTATAGTAACAAAATTTTTAGAAAATGTTTAGAAACATTTTTGTACGATAAATTTTGACAAAATTTTTTATAGAAAAAAATTCTGAAAATTTTCTATAGAAATAAATTTTTCTGAAAATTTTCAATAGAAATAAAATTTTGTATAGAATTGAAATTTTCACATAATTTTCAATAGAATTAAATTGTCTATATAAAAAAACAAATTTTTTTTTTAATTTTTTATAGAAACAAAATTCTTGAGAAAATTTCTATAGTAATAAAATTTTTAGAATATTTTCTATAGAAATAAACTTTTGAGAAAATTTTTTATATAAAAAACTTTTTGACAAAATTTTTTATAGAAATACAGTTTTTCAGAAAATTTCGATAGTAATAAAATTTTTAGAATATTTTCTATAGTAATAAAATTTTTAGAATATTTTCTATGGAAATAAACTTTTGAGAAAATTTTCTAGAAAAAATTTTTTTTGACAAATTTTTTTATAGAAATAAAATTCTTCAGAAAATTGCGATAGTAATAAAATTTTTAGAAATACAATTTTCAGAAAATTTTCTATAAAAATGAAATTGTGAGCAAATTTTCTATAGAAATAATATTGTGAAAATTTTTCAGAAAACTTCTTATAGAAATAAGATATTCAGAAATATGATTTTCGGAAAGTTTTTTTATAAAAATAAAATTTTCCGAAATGTTCTTATAACAATAGTATTTTGTCGAAATTTCTCTATTGAAATAAAATTTTCATCAAATGTTAGTAAAACATCCTAAAAATGGTAACATTTTTCTTGGATATTTTCAATTTATTTTTTCTATGCCATTTATGCCAAATATGTGCATTTGATTAATTTTGATCAAAATTAACCGCATGTCATTTTCACTTTAAATATTTCTAACACTTGCTAGATGCTATTGGCCAAATGTTTATCACAGCGGTGGTCAACATCATTCAAAATCATGCCAAGTCACTGCAGCTCTATAAGCCATTCAATCAATGGTGATTTTAAGATGGTTTTTATGTGCTGGGTAAATTATCGCAAATGTCGTTAGTCATTAAAGCCATTTGGTTTTTAATTCAAATGGATAATTTAGATATTCGATATTCAATGGTAATCGTTTCCATCCATTGCATGTCCATGCCATAAACCACATTTAAGTAGGCCCCCAGATTTAGCATGGCACATCTTACCACCTTAAATAGAGATTAAAAGATGAAATTTCAATTGCTCGGGGTGGTAATGGTGGCGTCGGTGGCTTGTGCCACTTTTTTTTTTGGTTGTGGATGAGGTTTTGTGGTTTCTACCATTACCACCGGGCAGGCTGCATCGATTTGTTTGGCAAATTTTCTATTCATTAAGAAGTTAAATGAGGAGCCACCACCACCAGTTGGAGAAAGAAATCTCAGTATGGTTACTCAACACGACATCTGCAACAAACATGCAGATGAGGTGGCATCTATCAGGGTGTTGCATAGACGGAAAGACTGCTGGTGCTCTTGGTCATAAATTGGTTCATTTGTCTGGCTTGTGATGTTCGTTCCCCTTTTGATCCGTTGTTGGATACTTCACTCCATCGTGTATTGGCTGTGCTTCCTAGGTGGGTCTTCTTGCTGTGATAGCAAACTAATATTGCTGCAGGGAATAATGAGCACTACTGACTCCTAGTTTCGTGTTGACTAACACTTTTCAAAGTTAGCAAGCTGTTATAACCTCGTTCAGTTGTTTTTTTTTTTTTGTTTTTTGCTTAAAATGCTTGAAGCTAATTCAATTAGATTGCCATTAATTTTGTTTTCTATCGAAGAGCTCTATGATATATTGGCTGGAGTTTCAATATTGCAGTAGAGGAAGAGAGGAGTTGTTGAATATATGTCAGGGATAGATGATTGTTGGGTTAATAGAAAAATTATTTCCAAAGTAACCATAAACAAGTGGAATACCAGGGATTATAGGAAACCAGAGATATCACTAAGGGACTCAGAGAATATATGAAGTCAAGGTAGTATTTAAGGCTTTTTCTTAAGATGGATCAAAGTGTAGGCAAATAGCTTATATTTAAAATGATGTCTGAGTTGGATTGAAGAAAAAACACATCCTATATGGTTGTAAACTACTCCACTAGAAACTATACAAAATGTTTTACAAGGCTATCCGGGTGATCATCTAGTCCCTGAAAAGTAAGGCTGTAATTTGCACACTCCTAGTAACAGCCACAGCTGTATACTCACAGGCAATATATGGACATTAAGGTCATCTCTTTGGGCACTGACGCGATACAATGGATACCATTCACGTCTTGCATACAAATGGTCGGGGTTTGCAGTAGATGCAATATGACATCAGGAGTATCTGTGTCTGCGAACTTATTTCTAATCCTTGAAGTGCCAACTCTAAGAATTTGAGATCATATAGAATTATTGCTTTATCTTTTGCTACCCTTCCCTTAATACAGAATCACTACAATATTGCAATAAATGTAATATGACTTTAGAGCCATATGTCCTAATTGTTTGCAGACTATCACATTTTCTTCTAAGAGATGGTTTGTAATATGATTATGTAACTGAAAATCTGCATGAAGAGTGATACAGCAGACGAAACGAAGATACAGCAGAGGGCGAGAGAGAGAGAGGTACAGCAGTCGAAATGTCACAATCGTGACCATATGCCGGATACATGATATATAACAGAAAGTATCTAATAGTCACTTCGAAGTGAATAGGACTCTAATGTCGGTTTTATATGAACCACACCAAGAGATCCCTCAAACGGCTATCACTGACGATTACATTCAAAATTCCACTACCTTATAATTGCTACTGCCGATTGGAGATGTGAAAGATAGATGAGTTAGTAAGTATTTCAATTGATCGCAAGGGTCATAGTTTGCGTTAATTTTTGATCCAGAGAAAATTCTCCTTTTTTGTCAAAATTTTATTTCTATAGAAAATTTTGTAAAAATTTTATTTCTATAGAAAATTTTGTAAAAATTTTATATCTATAGAAAATTTTATTTCTATAGAAAATGTTGTCAAAATTTTACTTCTACAGAAAATTTTGTCAACATTTTATTTCTATAGAAAATTTTGTCAACATTTTATTTCTATTGAAAATTTTGTCGAAATTTTATTTCTTTAGAAAATTGTGTTAAAATTTTATTTCTTTAGGAATTTTTGCAAAATTTTATTTCTTGAGGAAATTTTGCAAAATTTTATTTCTAGAGAATATTTTGTCAAAAATTTATTTCCATAGAAAATTTTGTCAACATTTTTGTTTTATAGAAAGTTTTACACACATAGTGTGACATGTCATTTGAACTCGGCTATAAGGCTATAAAGAGGAAGTCACTTGTCCCTTGAGCTCAACGTAGAATCGAGCAGTTGTCATTGATTTGACCAAATTTTATTTCTATAGAAAATATTGTCGAAATTTTATTTCTATAGAAAACTTTGTCAAATTTTTATTTCGACTGAAAATTTTATCAAAATTTTATTTCTTTTGAAAATTATGTCAAAATTTTATTTTTATAGAAAATTTTGTCAAAATTTTATTTCTACGGAAAATTTTATCAAAATTTTTGTTTTATAAAAAATTTTGTTAAAATTTTATTTCTATAGAAAATTTTGTCAAAATTTTATTTCTTTTGAAAATTTCGTCAGAATTTTATTTCTATAGAAAATTTTGTCAAAATTTTATTTCTACAGAAATTTTATCCAAATTTTATTTCTATAGAAAATTTTTTTTAAATGTTATTTCTTGAGGAAATTTCTCAAAATGTTATCTATTGAGGAAATATTTTATTTCTTGAGAAACACAGAAAAAAATGCACGAAAATTGTTCCAATATAAATTTTAATTGTGTTTTAAAACATATTCAATTAAGAATTTAATTGATTCAACAAATTTTTTAATTGAACCAAAAATTAATCACAAAAAATAATGGAATCAATTAACTTTTTAATTGATACTATCACTTCTGTGAATGAAGACACTTCAGTTAAAAAATTAATTGGATCAATTAATTTCGTGATTGAATCATTCATATTTTTTTGTGTGAAAGTTTGTCAAAATTGCATTTCCATAGACAATTTTGTCAAAATTTTATTTCTAAAAAAAATTTTGTCAAAATTTTATTTCTATAGAAAATTTTTTTCAAATTTTTATTTCTGTAGAAAATTTTGTCAACATTTTAATTCCATAGACAATTTTGTCAAAATTTTATTTCTAGGGGAAATTTTGTCAAAATTTTAGTTCTATAGAAAATTTTAGTTCTATAGAAAATTTTGTCCTATAGAAAATTTTGTCAAAATTTTATTTTTATAGAAAATTTTGTCAAAATTTTATTTCTATCGAAAATTTTGTCAAAATTTTATTTCTATAGAAAATTTTATCAATATTTTATTTTTATAAAATTTTGTCAAAATTTAATTTCATGGAAAATTTTGTCAAAATTTTATTTCTTGAGGAAATTTTGTTCCAATTTCAGAGAATATTTTGTCAAAATTTTATTTTTCCATTCGTTTTGTTTTGTTATTGTTGGTTTTGTTCTTTAAGCATTGTTATTGTTATTTGATTTCAGCTTAAAACCATGCATTAACTAAACTACAAGTGTAGCTTAACCAACAGAGGAAAAGAATGTTTGTCAAATTTATTTGGGCAAAGCCCTATAGACTGCAAGATGGTTGGATGGACGCACGTTTCGGAATTACCACATTCCTCATCAGCATCCTCTACTTGCAGCAAAACTATCAACCAATTATCAGAATAAATTGAGGCAGTTCATTAAACCCAATAATGAACCACACTTGAACTTCCCGAAAATAGGTTTTGTATGATAGCCGGCTTATGCCGAAATAAATTCAAAACAAACAAAATCTCTTTTTCTATGCCACTGTCAAATCATCGATTTTAGTGCAGTTGGCTGGGTTTATTTTGAGCGTGCTTCTTCTTCTTTTTCAAACAAAACGAATGGAAAAAGAAGAGGAAGCATTTTCTGTAGAAAATTTTGTCCAAATTTTATTTCTAGAGGAAATTTTGTCAAAATTTTTGTTTTATAGAAAATGTTGTCAAAATTTTATTTCTGTAGAATTTTTTTTCAAAATTTTATTTCTATTGAAAATTTGGCAAAATTTTATTTCTATAGAAAATTTTGTCAAAATTTTATTTCTTTTGAAAATTTTTTCAAAATTTTATTCCTATAGAAAATTTTGTCAAAATTTTATTTCTTTTGAAAATTTTGTCAAAATATTATATCTATAGAAAATTTTGTCAAAATTTTATTTCTATAGAAAATTTTGTCAAAATTTTATTTCTATAGAAAATTTGGCAACATTTTATTTCTATTGACAATTTCGTCAAATTTTATTTCTAAAGAAAATTTTGTTCAATTTTTTTTTCTATAGAAAATTTTGTCAAATGTTATTTCGATAGAAAATTTTGTCAAAATTTTTGTTTTATAGAAAGTTTTGTCAAAATATTATTTCTACAGAAAATTTTGGCAAAATTTTATTTCTATTGAAAATTTTGTCCAAATTTTATTACTATGGAAAATTTTTTCAAAATTTTTGTTTTATAGAAAGTTTTGTCAAAATTTTATTGCTATAGAAAATTTTGTCAAAATTTCATTTTCATAGAAAATTTTGTCAAAATGTTATTTCTAGAGGAAATTTTGTCAAAATGTTAGTTCTATAGAAAATTTTGTCAAAATTTTATTTCTATAGAAAATTTTGTCAAAATTTTATTTCTATAGAAAATTTTGTCAAAGTTTTATTTCTATAAAAAATTTTGTCAAAATTTTACTTCTAAAGAAAATTTTGTAAAAATATTATATCTATAGAAAATTTTTTCTAAAGAAAGTTTTGTCCAAATTTTATTTACATAAAAAATTTTGTCAAAATTTTATTTCTATGGAAAATTCTTTCAAAATTTTCTATAGACAATTTTATTTCTATGGCAAATGTTGTCAAAATTTTATATCTATAGAAAATTTTGTCGAAATTTTATTTCTATAGCAAATTTTGTCAAAACTTTTTTCCATAGAAAATTCTGTCATAATTTTATTTCTATAGAAAATTTTGTCAAAATTTTATTTCTTGAGGAAATTTTATCAAAATTTTTTTTTCTATTGAAAATTGTGTCAAAATTTTATTTCTATAAAAATGTTGTCAAAATTTTATTTCAATAAAAATGTTGTCGAAATTTTATTTCTATAGAAAATTTTGTCAAAATTTTATTTATATTGAAAATTTTTGTCAAAATTTTATTTCTATAGAATATTTTGTCAAAAATTTATTTCTTGAGGAAATTTTGTACTACTAATGCTCTGTACTATTTTACGTATATTGGTAAAATTTATAGAAGTTAGGTTTTAAAAATGTTTGCAAATTCTGAAAGACTTATTTACCATTAGCTTCCTAGCCATTATGTACTATTCTCACAATATTTTCTTATCCTGCAATATTCGCACTCTCTACTCTTATCACAATTTACCCTAAATTCCATTCTCATTAGAGTTGTTGACTGAGCATTTAAGCAATCGACACCTATGACAGACAACACCATGTTCTGTTCAGTTGCATCGTGTAAATATTTGCATTCATTCATGCATTCGTTTGATCTTGTAATGGAAGCACTTCTATCTTAGGTAAATTGACTGACCACTGATACAATGAATGGCATATGTTTGATTGCAACTTTTGTTAGGTGATGACAACAGTGAATGGGTTGGCAAGGCAGGCATGAATACATCGATGCATTTGTCTCTACGACTATGTATAGTAAACATGTGCGTTTTTTCTTCTCTACAGTCAACAATAGCCCACGAAACTGAATATAAGGTCCCCCTCATCCTAAGGTGTGGTAAAATTAAATTTTTGAAAGAACCTGTCTGAGGTGCAAGGGAATATTTTTGTTTACTGGGTAAAGCTTTAGTAACTAAGGCAACAAGTTGCAAAAGTGTGAATTGACATTAAGTGAGAGAATTTATTTTGCGAATTTTTCGAGGGGTAAAGAGATTCATTTTAATATTATACAAAACTACATTAACATCTTTAACTAAAAATAAATATTGTACAAATATAGGAATTGCAGGAGAAAATATTCATGTCTCCTATATTTACATAAAACCCCCAATACTAGCTAAAGATCCTCTCATACCAAGATCAGGTCTCCGAGAAGAAACTTGCAAACTTTTCTTTTTTGAAAAATTTTTTTTTTTAATCAAATCCTCATATGAGTAGGTTATGAGGAAACAAGAACCACAGAATATTGTAGCGTTGCATGGAGAAATCATCAGTAGCAGCTGTTTGATATGACACATCTTGCAATGTGCGAAAATTAGGCCTAAAAAAAGCCTAAGAGGAAAGTGTCACCAAATACCGGCAGACTAAATATAGATTTTTGATTCTGCTCTGGATTGCATACAGGTTGGACATATAAACATGAGGCAAATAATAAATAAAATAAGGCAAATGTGGAAAGTTTCAATTGCACTGAGAATAATATTAAAATTATTGCGCTAGGAATATGAGCACCCAAACCAATGTGTTTTCTGTTCTTGTAAAAAATGCGCATCTTTTTTGCATTTTTCCCGGAAAATGTACTATTTAGGATCTTTTCTAAAAACAAAACAGGCAAAAGTGGGAAAAAGCTTCGAATTCTGTTGTGAAAATATTGCCACACATAAAGAAAAAAAACGCGGGCATTTTCAGCACTGCCGACAAACGAGAGTGCTACGATTGCTCTGTTTGCTCCTTTGAATTATTTTCTGCTGACAACATTTTAAAAATGTGTGCATGTGCAAAAAATTATATGAAAAACAACAACACCAAAGTTTTTTCTCCTAGAGTATCTTCTTTGAAATGTTGTGCCTGTTTCCATTATGAAATCGCAATATTTCAAATGGAAATTAACCCCAATTTCTTTTTTGAGATTGTGGTGAGTTTTCCAGTGGATCCTATTTTCACATTCTCCGGGGAAGATACTTTTTCCAATATATAGATCCCAACTGAGCCACGGTCTAAGGGTTTTAAAAAGTTCGGATTTTAAGACTTCGGATTTTAAGACCTACACAGAAAAAAATTTCACGAAAAATTTTCCAATTAAAATTTTAATTGAGTTTTAAAAAATATTCAATTAAAAATTTAATTGAATCAACAAACTTTTTAATTGAAACAAAAATCAATCACAAAAATTAATAGTATCAATTAATTTTTTAATTGACCTTCAATTAATTTTTTAATTGATACTATCATTTCTGTGATTGAAGACATTTCAATTAAAAAATTAATTGGATCAATTAATTTCGTGATTGAATCAGAAAAAAAAAATTTTGTGTGTATACATAGATAGACTCAATGTGACTAATTCGAAACCACAGTCATATAGGTTCAATTAGGCTTCATTTTCATACCGTTTGTTACATCAAAAGTGAAAATGAGACCTAATTTAGTTTTGGGATCAATTTTTATGCTTCACACAGACAAAAATTTCACGAAAAATTTTCCAATTAAAATTTTAATTGAGTTTTAAAAAATATTCAATTAAAAATTTAATTGCATCAACAAAATTTTTAATTGAAACAAAAATCAATCACAAAAATTAATAGTATCAATTAATTTTTTAATTGGATCAATTAATTTTTTAATTGACCTTCAATTAATTTTTTAATTGATACTATTATTTCTGTGATTGAAGACATTTCAATTAAAAAATTAATTGGATCAATTAATTTCGTGATTGAATCAGAAAAATTTTTTTTGTGTGCAGTTGCGTTATGTTGGGTTTCATTTTCCATGAAGTATCGCCCCACGTTTGGGGCTTTATTTTATTTGTGTTTTGGGGCTCATAAATCCTTAATGGGCTAACGGGAACAAAAATTGATATGGGTTCAAGTAGAGTTCATGTTCACACCATCTTTTAAATCAAAATTGAAAATGAGCCCTGTTTCAGTTTTGTGATCGATTTTCAAATCCCAGAATGTGAAAATAGGCCCCTCTTGAAATCGAAGAAATTTCGGGTTAATATTGGATTTTATTATCATAACGCAAATGGGCCCCAAAAATAAAATGAAGTTACACCTCAAAAAGCACAAAAATTTGGTGTTGTTGTTTTCCATGTAAGTTTTTGTGGTCATAGGTTTTGAGGATCATGGGGCCCCATATTTATAGCGCCGCTTCAGTTGCTTTATATTGGGTTTCATTTTCATGGCATTGGCATTCATTATAAAATATCGCCCCACATTAGGGGCCTTTTTTGATTTGGATTTTGGAGCTCATAGACCCAAATTGGGCTAATGCGAAACCAAAAGAAATATAATTTAAGTTAGACAACAAGAATAGAATCAGTGACCAATATTCCCATTTTTTGTAAAATACTTGGAATGTTCCAAAATCGATAAATGAAAAAAATACGCTATAAATCAGTGTGAAAATTCGATGGGAATATTATGCCGGTCTTATGTTATTTTGGTACTGGATGTATGCTATCCAAAATAATGGACTGTAGTCTAAATGAGCCTAAAATATCCAAAAATTCTTCCATCAGATCGAGAAGCTAAGCACGGATTTATCGAACCACCCTCGTATGGCAAAACTTTCTCATTTAATATCGTACTATACAACATGATGTGAAATAATTTTCGTTTACTCACAAAAAAACATAATCGTCAGCATGATGATGATACGTTCTGAATATTTTTGCATTCATTCATTGATGTTAACACAATTTACACATTGTAAATTAAGCGAACTAAAATTCTTTGCAGATTAAAGATGGATCATAGAAAGATTTACGGGCGACATTTATGCGCTAATAAAAAAGCGATGAAAATATTTCATCTTTACGAGATATACAGAAGCGGACCAAACACAAAAATTTTGTAAACATTGCAGGACATAATTTAAAATAAATGACATAATTTTCCCTCATAACATTTCTCATATAATTGGAAAACTTATATGTATATATTTTTATTTATTAATTTATTTAATGCATTTTTTGCTGGAATTATTTTATTAACTTTACATTTAAAGTCTACGTGTTTCTATTGCATTTTTCCCACTTTAATCCTCCCAGTATGAAAATAAAACATGAACAAAGAACCTTACAACAGGACTAGAAGATAACAGAGAATATTTTTTTTATCAATCCATAGATTGCCCAGTCAGTCGAGACATAAATTCTTGAGTACTTAATTGAATAGCACCTCTGGGAAATAAACCAACAGTATAGCAGCATGGCAGCAGTAACATAAAACTACAGATAAATGTGAGCGTATAAAACATAAACTAAACGAAGCTGACAAGTCGATAGACATACCAAAAATTCGATAAATCGATACATGAAAAAACAACTCCGCAAAAAAACAATAAAACGTATAAGCAATAGAATCCTAGATATACCAGAAACAGTGGTGTGACTTTCAAAAGGACACACAATTAAATTTTATAGAGATAAAATTTTGACAAAATCTTCTATAGAAATAAAATTTTGCGAAAATTTTCTATAGAAATTAATTTTGAAAAATTTTCTATAGAAATACAATTTTGACAAAATTTTCTTTAGAAACACAATTTTTACAAAATCTTCTATAGAAATAAAATTTTGAAAAAAATTTCTATAGAAATAAAATAAAATTTTAAGAAAATTTTCTATAGAAATAAAATTTTAAGAAAATTTTCTATAACATTTTGAGAAAATTTTCTATAGAAATAAAATTTTTACAAAATATTCTATAGAAATAAAATTTTGAAAAAATTTTCTATAGAAATACAATATTGAGAAATATTTATTTAGAAATAAAATTTTGAAAAAAAATTCTATAGAAATAAAATGTTGAGAAAATTTTTTATAGAAATAAAATGTTGACAAAATTTTCTATAGAAATACCATTTTGAGAAAATTTTCTATAGAAATAAAATTTTGAGAAAATTTTCTATCGAAATAAAATTTTGAGAAAATTTTCTATAGAAATAAAATTTTGAGAAAATTTTCTATAGAAATAAAATTCTGAACAAATGTTCTATAGAAATAAAATCTTGACAAAATTTTCTTTAGAAATAAAATTTTGAAAAAAAATTTCTATAGAAATAAAATTTTGAGAAAATTTTCTATAGAAATAAAATTTTGAAAAAATTTTCTATAGAAATAAAATTTTTACAAAATATTCTATAGAAATAAAATTTTGACACTATTTTCTATACAAACACAATTTTTACAAAATATTCTATAGAAATAAAATTTTTACACTATTTTCTATAGAAACACAATTTTTACAAAATATATACTATAGAAATAAAATTTTGAGAAAATTTTCTATAGAAATAAAATTTTGAGAAAATTTTCTATAGAAATAAAATTTTGAAAAAATTTTCTATAGAAATACAATTTTGAAAAAAATTTCTTTAGAAATAAAATTTTGAAAAAATTTTCTATAGAAATAAAATTTTGAGAAAATTTTCTATAGAAATAAAATTTTGAAAAAATTTTCTATAGAAATAAAATTTTGAGAAAATTTTCTATAGAAATAAAATTTTTACAAAATATTCTATAAAAATAAAATTTTGAGAAAATTTTCTTACAAATAAAATTTTGAAAAAATTTTCTATAGAAATAAAATTTTGACACTATTGTCTATAGAAACACAATTTTGACAAAATATTCTATAGATAAAATTTTGAGAAAATTTTCTATAGAAATAAAATTTTGACAAAATTTTCTTTAGAAACACAATTTTTAAAAAAACCTTATATAAAATAAAATTTTGAAAAAATTTTCAATAGAAATAAAGTTTTGAGAAAATTTTCTATAGAAATAAAATTTTTAGAAAATTTTCTATAGAAATAAAATTTTGAGAAAATTTCCTATAGTACTAAAGTTTTGACAAAATTTTCGATAGAAATAAAATTTTCAGAAAATTTTCTATTGAAATAAAATTTTCAAAAACTTTTCTATAGAAATGAAATTTTGACACAATTTTCTATAGAAATAACATTTTGAGAAATTTTTCTATAAAAAAATTGAGAAATTTTTCAATAAAAATAAAATTTTGACAAACTCTTTTCTAGAAGTAAACTTTTAACAACATTTTCTATAGAAATAAAATTTGTTATTGTTGGTTTATTTTTCAATCGTTATTGTTGTTTTTGATTTCAGCTTAAAACCATGCATTGACTAAACTAAACTGTGGTAATTCCGAAACAGATGTACATCCAACCATCGTGCAGTCTATAGAGCTTTGCCCAAATAAATTTGACAAGCATACTTTTCCTCTGTTGGTTAAGCTACACTTGTAGTTTAGTCAATGCATGGTTTTAAGCTGAAATCAAAAACAACAATAACGATTGAAGAATAAACCAACAATAACAAACAAAACGAATGAAGATAGAGGAAGCACGCTCACAAACAAACCCAGCCAACTACATTCAAATCTATGATTTGAGTTTGGCAAAGGAAAAGAGATATGCTTACAAATTTGTTTAGGTAGTAGCCGACTATCAAACCTTTTTTCGGAAGGTTCAAGTGTAGTTCACTCTGGGTTGAGTGATTTACAATCAATTATAATTGGTTGATAGTTTTGCTGCAAGTAGAGGATGCTGATGAGGAATGTGGTAATTCCGAAACAGCTGTACATCCCACTATCTTGCAGTCTATAGGGCTTTGCCCAAATAAATTTGACAAGCATACTTTTCCTCTGTTGGTTAAGCTACACTTGTAGTTTATTCAATGCATGGCTTTAAGCTGAGATCAAAAGCAACAATAACGAAATAATATTTTGACAAAAATTTCTATAGAAATAAAATTTTGACAAAATTTTCTATAGAAATAAAATCTTCAAAAAATGTTCTATAGAAATAAAAATTTTTCAGAAAATTTTTTATAGAAGTACAATTTTGACAAAATTGTCTATAGAAGGAAAATGTTGACAAAAATTTCTATAGAAATAAAATTTTGACAAAATTTTCTATAGAAATAAAATTTTGACAAAATTTTGTAAGAAATCAAATTTTAACAAAACTTTCTATAAAGTAAAGTTTCGAAAAGTTTTCTAAGAAATAAAGATGGATCATAGAAAGATTATCGGGCGACAATATTTTCTATAGAAATAAAAATTTTACCAAATTTTCTTAGAAATAAACTTTGTATAGAAATAAAATTTTGACAAAATTTCCTAACGACTTAAAATTTTGACAAAATTTTCTTAAAAAAAAATTATAACACAATTTCCTAGAGAAATAAAATTTTGTCAAAATTTTCCATTGAAATAAAATTTTGGCAACATTTTTAGGAAATAAAATGGTGACATATTTTTTAAAATTTTCTGAATAAGTAAAATAGTGTCCACTTTTTAGTTTTACATAATTTTTTGTCCAAGTTTTATTTCTATAGAAAATTTTGTAAAAAATTTATTTCCATAGAAAAAAATAAAATGTTGAAAATTTTTTCTATAGAAATCTTCTCTCGACCACTGTTTCACTTGATAGTTAAGCTACTCCTCCCGAAATTTGTACACGGAGGATTTGTATTCGATCGGCATTGCGGCATATGTCTTCATGTATGAATGGCCAAGCGTTCAACCATAAAGTGGTGTTAACCATAAATTGAAGTGTGAAAAAAAATTGCCCGACGAAATCATAGGGGAAAAAAATCATTAAAACCAAAACTGAATGTGATAAACGGAAAACGAAAGTATTGATATGACGTTAGTTAGTAAAAACATGGTTATGTGGGTGATGATGGCCTAGGTTAACAGATTTGTGGGGATGGTGGGAAGCGGCATTGGACAGTGTTGTGGAGTAGTAGCTATCAATAAGATGGGCAAGTGTAATACCACAGCGCAATATTTGATTTGCAGACCACTAACGATAAAAGTGTCCAAAATTCATATATTGTAATATTTTATGATAGGGTGAATAATGTTCATTGTTTTTCTATTTTCGATAAGAAAATCATAGGAATTTGGAGATTAGGAATCTCCATGCGTTTGTAGAGAAAAATATTAAATTTCATTAAATTACCAGCAAAAATCAATTAGATGATATAGTTAATGATTATTATTATAAGCGTCAGACAAATAAACGAAAATAATTTTTTATAAAGATGTTCATTGATGTAAAATTTCGCTTGAGAGGAAAGTATTTTTTGTGTGTATCACAATGGACGAAATAGACTAAGTCAGCCTGAAATGTCGATCTTTGGTGTCTAATAAAATATTAAAAACTTTTGGTGAGTGGTACATTTCCTACTATATAAATATTTTCCTTAGGGACGAAATTTTACAAAAACGAAATTCCTCTTTTAAATTTATGACAAGCCTTGCAGCAAATGTCCCTAATATTTTCCTAATATGCTCTAAGGAATTGTTTTTTTTTTTTAAGAAAACTTCATTTTTCTAAAAATCCATTCCTCAGAAAAGAAAACTCTTCGATCAGTGTACCATAGACTTAATTGACTCTGTCCCTTTTGGCCCCCAACAATAAAATCTCTTACTTTACTTGATATATGAAATTACAAAGTGTAGCAATTTATGATTTGCCATGCAATTATTCTTCAAGTGCCAACTGTAATCTGTTTGAAAATAAATCAAGCTTTTATCAACTCGTAGTAATGGGAAATTATGGTAATAAAACCAAACTGATCTTCCCTTTCAAAAGCATGTTCGATGGCTTCGTGAATGAAAGAACAAAAGACATGCCGCCTTGTAAAACGCCTAGGAGAAAAATAAAACGAAAAGTTAGGCAAATTTCATTTTCATTTACAGGAATCCAAGGAAATAACATTTATATCAAAAAATCCATTTCATGGCCATGTCTAGTCTAGCTGACTATCCTATGGCCATTCTCTTTAAACTGGACCATTATCCTTGTTCGTGGCATCCATTCATGTCAGCATCAACAGAACACTTTCATGTCATAATCTTCATTTGATTGTCTCATCACAAAAGTTTGCCTAGAAATCTTCCCCACGTTGTGATAGTCGGTGTTTAATAACTTTTAATTTCAGACCATACATAGCACGCTGAGTAAAAAAAATATTCCGAAAAAAAATTACAACTACAGGCAAAAGAGATGAAAAGTTTCCCGGCCTGTTTGGTTTTAGTTTTAACCGCTTTGGGTAATTAAGAATTCATTTGTGCGTTGTAATGTGAACGAAGATAACAGCAAACATAAGGCACAATACGGATGCATATGCCTTAAGGCATTCATGGATGCACCGTTGCACAGTGGGATGAAACAAATGAAATGGAGGAATAAAACTTTCCTTATATTATTAAGTTAAATTGATTTAAAATTATAATAAAACAAAAAATTAAAATTACTCGTATAACACAAGTAAAGAAGTAATATTGTTTTTAAATTAAATTTTAAATTTAATTTTAAACTAAAATTTAAAATAAAGTAAAAACTACACCCAAAGAAAAAATATTTTCCTCAAAAACGAAATTTTAGAAACACGAAATACCCCTTTCTTATAAATTATTTTATTTTAAGGGAAATACACACGAAATTAGGATGAATCTTTTTTTTATATTTACAAAAAATGCTTTTGCATCAAAACACAACTCTTCTTTCAGTGTAGAAATTAAATAAATGTAATTAGTTTAATAATTCATATTTAAACTTCAATTTCTTTAGAAATAAAATTTTGACAAAATTTTCGATCGAAATAAAACTTTGACAAAATTTTCTATAGTAATAAAATGTTGACGAAATTTTCTATAGAAATAAAATCTTGACAAAATTTTCAATAGAAATAAAATTTTGAAACAATTTTCTATAGAAATAAAATTTTCACAAAGTTTTCTATAAAAATAAAATTTTGACAAAATTTTCTACATAAATAAAATTTTAACAAAAGTATCTATAGAAATAAAATTTTGACGAAGTTTTCTACAGAAATAAAATTTTGACAAAATTTTCTATAGAAAAAAATTTTTGACAAAATTTTCTATAAAAATAAAATTTTGACAAAATTTTCTATAGAAATAAAATTTTGACAAACTTATCTATAGAAATAAAATTTTGACAAACTTATCTATAGAAATAAAATGTTCACAAAATTTTCTAAATAAATTTGGTTATTTTTATAAGTATTTGTATTTAAACTTAAATTTCTATAAAAAATAAAATTTTGACAAAATTTTCTATAGAAATAAAATTTTGACAAAATTTTATATAAAAATGAAATGAAAATGAAATGACTATCAAACCCTTTTTCGGGAGGTTCAAGTGTAGCTCACGTTGGGTTGAGTGAATTACCCGAATTTATTCTGATAATTGGTTGATAGTTTTGCTGCAAGTAGAGGATGCTGATGAGAATGTGGTAATTCCGAAACAGCTGTACATCCAACCATCTTGCAGTCTATAGGGCTTTGCCCAAATAAATTTGACAAGCATACTTTTCCTCTGTTGGTTAAGCTACACTTGTAGTTTAGTCAATGCATGGCTTTAAGCTGAGATCAAAAACAACAATAACGATTGAAGAGAAGCCAACAATAACAAACAACACGAATAAAAATGAAATGTTTACAAAATTATGAACATTTTCTAAAGAAAGAAAATTTTTGACAAAATGTTCTTTAAAAGTAAAATTTTAACACTAGTTGCTATTGAAATAAAATTGTGACAAATTTTTCTATAGAAATAAAACTTTGACAAAATTTTCTACATAAATAAAATCTTAACAAAAGTATCTATAGAAATAAAATTTACACGAAATTTTCTACAGAAATAAAATTTTGATAAAATTCTATAGAAACACAATTTTGACAAAATTTTCTATAGAAATAAAATTTTAACAAAATTTTCTACATAAATAAAATATTGACAACATTTTCTATAGTAATAAATTTTGACAAAATTTTCTATAAAAATACAATTTTGAAAAACTTTTCTATAGAAATAAAATTTTGACAAAACTTTCTATAGAAATAAAATTTTGACAAAATTTTCTACAGAAATAAAATTTTCTATAGATATAAAATTTTAACAAAATTTTTATAAAAAAATACAATTTTTACAAAATTATGAAACATTTTCTATAAAAAGAAAATTTTGACAAAATTTTCTATAAAACTAAAATTTTGACAAAATTTTCTATAGAAATAAAATTTTAACAAAATTTTCTACAGAAATAAAATTTTCTATAGATATAAAATTTTAACAAAATTTTTGTAAAAAAATACAATTTTTACAAAATTATGAAACATTTTCTATAGAAAGAAAATTTTCACAAAATTTTCTGTAAAACTAAAATTTTGACAAAATTATCTATAGAAATAAAATTTTGACAAAATTTTCTATAGAAATAAAATTTTGACAAAATTTTCTATAGAAATAAAAATTTGGCAAAATTTTCTACAGAAATAAAACGTTGACAAAATTTTCTGTAGAAATAAAATTTTGACAAAATGTTCTATAGACATAAAATTTTGACAAAATTTTTATAGAAATAAAATTTTGACAAAATTTTCTATAGAAATAAAATTTTAACCTAATTTTCTTTAGAAAGAAAATTTTGACAACATTTTCTATAAAAATGAAATTTTGACAAAATTTTCTATAGAAATAAAATTTTGACACAATTATCTATAGAAATAAAATTTGACAAAATTTTCTATAGAAGTAAAATTTTGACAAAATTTTGTCAAATAAAATTTTGACAAAATTTTCTATACATCTAAAATTTTAACAAAATTTCTATAAAAAATACAATTTTTACCAAATTATGAAACATTTTCTATAGAAGTAAAATTTTGACAAAATTTTCTATAGAAATAAAATTTTGACAAAATTGTCTATAGATATAAAATTTTGACAAAATTTTCTATAGAAATACAATTTTCACAAAATTTTCCATAGAAATAAAATTTTGACAAAATGTTCTACAGAAATAAAATATTGACAAAATTTTCAACAGAAATAAAATTTTGACAAAATTTTCAACAAAAATAACATTTTGACAAAATTTTCTACAGAAATAAAATTTGACAAAATTTTCTATAGAAATAAAATTTTGACAAAATTTTCTACAGAAATAAAACTTTGACAAATTTTTGTATAGATCTAACATTAAAAAAAAAAACTTTCTATAAAAAAATAAAATTTTTACAAAATTATGAAATAGTTTCTATAGAAAGAAAATTTTGACAACATTTTCTATATAAATAAAATTTTGACAGAATTTTCTATAGATATAAAATTTTGACAGAATTTTCTATAGATATAAAATTTTGACAAAATTTTCTATAGAAATACAATTTTAACAAAATTTTTCTAGAAGTAAAAATTTAACAAAATTTTCTATAGTAATAAAATTTTGACATTTAGGGTAACTTTCACTTGTAAAGTTTTTACTTTCATCCCACTGTGAACCCTGAGGACAAAGTTGTGCGACTCATCACTGTTAATGTTTATTTTCACAATTTTGAAGTGTTGCCTGCATAAATAAAAATCAGTTAATTTAATTTACTTTTGATTACATATGACGAAATTTGTTTAAAATGGCATTGCTAATAAATGATGAGTTCACATCAAACAAGTAATCTTTGAATGTCCACTGGATTGTTTGTTGCAAAATAATACCCTGTGAAGTAATTTATTTTAAGTTCATCTCCCCTTATATTGTGGTATTTTGTATTTAGACTTAATTCATAAAAAAGTGATTTTGTGATTGTAATCCGATAACAAAGATTTATGAACTTCGGAAATTGATTCAATAGCAGATAGCAAATGAATAATCACATCACAAATGCACTTCAAAGAAATTTAATTTCTAAATATGTGTATTCAATAAAAAAACACAACGTTGTTTGTTTTAACAATTATGATTATAATCTTGCAATAATAAATTCCTTGCGATTTGTCAGACAAGGTGTTGAAATCGAATTAATTTGATGATCATACAAATCAATGTCATTGCTAATAAAGGGAGAGAGAGATCAACAAAAGTTTTTTGTTGTAAGCAAAAAAGATTTCTTGTCCAATAATTACTAATGAGATTTACATAAATATAAAACATTTATTTTATATGAATATTTTTGATTCGAAAAAAAAACAAAATCGATGTGAGTTTAAAATAAACCTCTTTTCCTTAAAAAAAAATGAACATAATCATGGAGCAACTCTTCGATATTCTAGATTTCGTCGTTTGAGTTAATGATAAAAATTACAGACGGTGTGCCTAGCCGAAGGACAAACAAGTATATACAGCAGTAAGTTCGGCCGGGCCGAATCTTAAATACCCACCACCATGAACCAAATATTAGGGTTTCCTTTGAAATTTCAGGAGGGCTTGAGGACTTGAGGACACAACCCGAAGATAAATTTAAAGATTTCACCTATGAGGACTATATCACATTCTGGATTTATAAGAACCATTTTTGTTTGAGGTTTAGAGGAATCATTAACATCTCTTGTAAGTGTGCAAGAAAATTATAAAATAACGTCTTGATTTGAAATCTTAAATCTGTAGAAGTAAAATCTGGAAATTTTACATTGAGTTTCAAGCAATTTTCATGATCAGTGCGCCTTCTACACCCTCAAGAAGTGAAGTCGGTCTATATGGAGGCATTACCAAATGGACCGATATAAACTTAATCCGATACACGTTTTTGTGAGCCTAAAATACCAGAATATTTACAATTTCAGGCATATCAGATAAAAACTACGGTTTCTAGAAACCCAAGGAGTTAAATCGGGAGATCGTTCTTATGGGGGCTATACTAAAATATGGACCGATACTCACCATTTTCGGCACACCTCTTTGTGACCCGAAAATACCTCTAGATTTCCAATTTCAGGCAAATAGGATAAAAACTTCGGATTCTAGAAGCCCACGAAGTAAAATTGGGGAATCGGTCTATATGGGGGCTATACCAAAATATGGATCGATACTCACCATTTTCGGCACACCTCTTTATGGTCCTAAAATACCTCTAGATTTCCAATTTCAGACAAATTGGATAAAAACTACAGTTTCTATAAGCCCAAGACCCCAAATCGGGAGATCGGTCTATATGGGGGCTATACCAAAATATGGACCGATACTCACAATTTTTGGCACACGTATTTGTGGTCCTACAATACCTCTAGATTTCCAATTTCAGGTAAATTGAATAAAAACTGCGGTTTCTATAAGCCCAAGAAGTAAAATCGGGAGATCGGTCTATATGGGGGCTATACCAAAATATGGACCGATACTCACAATTTTTGGCACACATATTTGTGGTCCTACAATACCTCTAGATTTCCAATTTCAGGTAAATTGAATAAAAACTGCGGTTTCTATAAGCCCAAGAAGTAAAATCGGGAGATCGGTCTATATGGGGGCTATACCAAAACGTGGACCGATACTCACCATTTTTGGCACATCTCTTTATGGTCATAAAATACCTCCAGATTTCAAATTTCAGGCAAATTGGATAAAAAATACGATTTCTATAAGCCCAAGACCCCAAATCGGGAGGTCGGTTTATATGGGGACTATATCAAAACCTGGACCGATATAGCCCATCTTCGAACTTGACCTGCCTGCAGACAAAAGACGAGCTTGTGCAAAATTTCAACACGATTGCTTCATTATTGAAGTCTGTAGCGTGATTACAACAGACAGACAGACAGACAGACAGACAGACAGACAGACGGACAGACGGACATCGTTATATCGTCTTAGAATTTCTCCCTGATCAAGAATATATATACTTTATATAGTCGGAAATCGATATTTCGATGCGTTACAAACGGAATGACAAACTTATTATACCCCCGTCACCATTCTATGGTGGTGGGTATAAAAAGGTAAATCTGCCACCATATAAGTGACAATTGATGATTATAGATGAAAATCAAGAATTACTTGAAAAAAGAATTGTAGAGATTTTTACAAATAATGGCGCCCAACGTGGGGACAGATATGATGATATATAAATTCTTTATGATTTTTGCTTTCATTTTTTACATCGACACATTTCATAGTCAAAGTGTTCATTTTATGAAAAATATGATACAAAAATGTACACTGCAAAAAAGTTTATTTTCTTTACCTTGATGATTTTGGTTTAATGCCGAAACGAGAAATTGCAATATGATATATTTTTCCAAAAGTCAAAAATAATCTATTTAAATTTGGTGAACATTTTTCCAAAAAAAACTACAAAACAAAAAATCGTATGTTGCTAAATTTAATTTTCTCAAAATTTAATTTCTATAAAAATTTTTCTAATTTTTTTTAGTTCTATAGAAAATTTTCTCAAAATTTTATTTCTATAGAAAATTTTCTCAAAATTTTATTTCTATAGAAAATTTTTCTCAATTTTTTTTTCTATACAAATTTGCGAAGTTCCTCTTAGTTGGATAGGAATATTTTGCAAAATCTACCATTTTTGGTAGAATTCTGACAATTGCTGCAATCGTATTTGACGTACTTAATTCTGAGAAACAAAATTGAATTTATTCGCTTGTTCTGCTGCTTTCATCATATGGAATCAAAGTGTTTTAAAAACATGTTAACCAGTAACGCTGTAACAAGTTTGCATGACATATTTCTAGAAGTTTTTACAAGTGACTTTCTTGACATTCCCAACCGAACGTTGGATGCACCTGTTTTGGTGAATCGAAAGACATGTATGGAGATTGCCTGGAAAAGTTCTCTTTTATGTTTTTTATGGTCCTTCAGAAATAATTTTGTAAAAATATCCGATTAAGTATTTTTAAAAGTTTTGACAACGAGGGTGCCCAACGAGGGTGACAGTTATGATGGATGCCTGGAAAACTTATCGTTTGTGTTTATTGGCCATTGTGGTCCTTCTGATATAATTTTGTAAAAATATCCGATAAAGTATTTTTAAAACTTGTTGCAAATTTGGCGCACAACGAGGGTGACAGGTAGGTTGGTTGCCCGGAAAAGTTCTCTTTTAAGTTTATTGGCCATTATGGTCCTTCTGAAATAATTTTGTAAAAATATCCGATAAAGGTATGGTGGATGCCTGGAAAACGTATAGTTTGTATTTATTGGCCATTATGGTCCTTCTGAAATATTTTTTTGGAAATATCCTACAAAGTATTTTTAAAAGTTATTGCAAATTTTGGCGCCCAACGGGATGACAGGTATGGTGGATGTCTGGAAAAGTTCTCTTTTGTGTTTATTGAACATTACAGACCTTTGTAAAAATATCCGATAAAGTATTTTTAAAAGTTTTTACAAATTTTGGCGCCCAACGAGGGTGACAGGTATGGTGGATGCCAGAAAATTCTCTTTCGTGTTTATTGAACATTACAGACCTTTGTAAAAATATCCGATAAAGTAGTTTTAAAAGTTTTTGCAAATTTTGGCGCCCAACGAGGGTGACGGGTATGGGGGATGCCTGGAAAACGTATCGTTTGTGTTTATTGACCATTATGGTCCTTCTGATATAATTTTGTAAAAATATCCGATAAAGTATTTTTTAAAGTTATTGCAAACTTGGCGCCCAACGAGGGTGACAGGTATGGTTGATGCCTGGAAAAATTATCTTTTGTGTTTATTGAACATTATACTCCTTCTGAAATAATTTTGTAAAAATATCCGATAAAGTATTTTTAAAAGTTATTGAAAATTTGGCTCCCAACGAGGGTGACAGGTATGGTTGATGCCTGGAAAAATTATCTTTTGTGTTTATTGAACATTATACTCCTTCTGAAATAATTTTGTAAAAATATCCGATAAAGTATTTTTAAAAGTTATTGCAAATTTGGCTCCCAACGACGGTGACAGGTATGGTGGATGCCTGGAAAACTTATCGTTTGTGTTTATTGGCCATTAGGGTCCTTCTGAAATAATTTTGTAAAAATATCCTATAAAGTATTTTTAAAAGTTATTGCAAATTTTGGCACCCAACGAGGGTGACAGGTATGTTGGATGCCTGGAAAACGTATCGTTTGTGTTTATTGAACATTACAGACCTTCTGAAATAACTTTGTAAAAATATCCTATAAAGTATTTTTAAAAGTTATTACAAATTTTGGCACCCAACGAGGGTGATACCTGTCCTGGATGCCTGGAAAAGTTTTCTTTTGTGTTTATTGACCATTATGGTCCTTCTGAAATAATTTTGTAGAAATATCCGATAAAGTATTTTTAAAAGTTATTGCAAATTTTGGCGCCCAGCGAGGGGCCCATTATTAACTTTGACATTCCTAAATATTGTAATTCCGATAAACCTCTTTTCAGAAAAGGAACCATCGCTCTCACTTCTTCAAAAAAAATGTATCCCTGTTCTGTTATTTGATGTCGCAACACTTATACGATATTTTTAGAATTTGATATTTGATCATTTTATGCAGATAGATAGAAGAACCCATTTTTTTCTTCTGGAACGAAATTGTAGACAAACGAAATGTCCCTTTTCGTATTTTCTTTTAGAGCTAAACAATGCAACAAATTTTACTATCTATTCCTTCTAGCTTTTAACGTTTTTTCGTCAAAACAAATCTTTGTTTAAATGAACATTTTTGACCATTAAATACTTTTCTGGATGTAATTCCTTTAGCTAATAGGGCCTATCGCATTGACATAAATAAACTAAATTTAATTTTATGTTTCCCAGCGTTTCATCGATATAGGTCGAGATCATCAAGAGATTTATATGTGAAATATGCTGCGCAGATCGAAATTGGCGCCCAACATGGGGCAAAGAAAACATTTCAGCAATTCTAATAATAACTATTATATAACAAAACTTAGCACGAAGCATTTACAATATGTTCCCCTCCATCACTTTTGAAATTTTATATTCTTTTCTGTTTGCAGTTTTTCGTACAAGATAAAATTTTGGGAAAGCTTAATTGGCGCCCAACATGGGGCATATAAAAAAAACTGTCATGCTTTAAAATGTCTGTCTACTTTTATCTCTTATCTCCCTCTATTCCAACTTTATGCATTCCATTCCCCATCAACCTAAAGCAATTCACATGGAA
Source organism: Haematobia irritans (assembly GCF_050003625.1). Lineage (NCBI taxonomy): Eukaryota > Metazoa > Arthropoda > Insecta > Diptera > Muscidae > Haematobia > Haematobia irritans. The sequence goes on along the minus strand of NC_134399.1, from coordinate 116,216,191 downwards.
CTATTTCTTTCACCATCCTTGACAGAAAGTCAAAGAAATTTATATTTAGTGATTGAAAAATATTTATCAACAATTAGTGGTGTGTATGTGTTTACAGTTTCGTGATTAAACAACAAAACGCTGATTTTCTTTTAGTGTCAATTAATAAAGAAATAGCTTCAAGGCATGTTTGTCAATCGATGCGCCCTTCATACCACACTATTTTCAATTCCATTGATTATGCATAGCTCTCTGACTCCCCCTTATGCAAATGCCACGATGTTGATGATCTGGGTAAATTTCAAACAGTAGTCTAATATGAAATCTCAACATCAATTTAAATATCCGGTGGCCACTAACTGGTCATTAATGTCCAGAAGATTTTCAGAGTGGCAGGCAGTATGTGGTATAAGGCTAAAATAACAACCGAGATAAGCTAGACAAGCATTAGCACTTGAATATCTAACACCATACGCTAAAGTATTATTTGTGATCACTGAAAGAGAATGAAGAATTAGGGATGTCATTTATAATTAAAAATTAAAATTAAATTCAAATAAAACAAAATTAAAATGAAGTTAAAATAAAAATTAAAATTACAATTAATATTATAATTAAAATTCAAACTAAAATTAAAATTATAATTAAAATTCAAACTAAAATTAAAATTAATATTAATATTAAAATTAACAAGTATATACGGCCGCAAGTTCGGCCAGGCCGAATCTTATGTACCCACCACCATGGATTGCGTAGAAACTTCTACGAAAGACTATCATCCACAATCGAATTACTTGGGTTGTGGTATCTTAAAACTTCTTAACATCGTTTTCTAAATTGTGATTTAGTCCATACATGGTATATATTAGACAAAAAAGTTATGTATAGGTAAGTCTACAAATAATTACGAATCGATATGGACTTTTGAACGGTACGTAGAGAGCCAGAATTGAAATATGGGGGTCGCTTATATGGGGGCTATATACAATTATGAACTTGATATGGACCAATTTTTGTGTGATTGGGGATCGATTTATCTGAGGGCCATATATAACTATAGACCGATATGGACCTAGTTAAGCATGGTTGTTAACGACCATATACTAGCACAATGTACCAAATTTCAACTCACTCTGATGAAATTTGCTCCTCCAAGAGGTTCCAAAACCAAATCTCGGGATCGGTTTATATGGGGCTATGTACGATCATGGACTGATATGGACCACTTTTGGCATGGTTGTTAAATATCATATACTACCACCACGTACCAAATTTCAAGCAGATCGGATGAATTTTGCTTCTCCAAAAGGCACCGGAGGTCAAATCTGGGGATCGGTTTATATGGGAGCTATATATAATTATGGACTGATAGGAACCAATTCCTGCATGGTTGTTGGATACCATATACTAACATCACGTACCAAATTCCAACCGAATGGGAAGAATTTTGCTCTTCCAAGGGGCTCTGGAGGTCAAATCTGGGGATCGGTTTATATGAGCCTATATATAATTATGGACCGATATCGGCCAATTTTTGCATGGGAGTTTGAGGCCATATATTAACACCACGTACCAAATTTCAACTGAATCAGATGAATTTTGGTCTTCCAAGAGGTTCCGGAGGTCAAATCTGGTGATCGGTTTATATGGGGGCTATATATAATTATGAACCGATGTGGACCAATTTTTGCATGGTTGTTAGAGACCATATACTAACATCACGTACCAAATTTCAGACGGATCGGATGAAATTTGCTTCTCTTAGAGGCCTCGCAAGCCAAATCGGAGGATCGGTTAATATGGGGGCTATATATAATTATGGACCGATATGGACCAATTTTTGCATGGTTGTTATAGACCATATACTTACACCATGTACCAAATTTCAGACGGATCGGATGAAATTTGCTTCTCTTAGAGGCCCCGCAAGCCAAATCGGGGGATCGGTTTATATGGGGGCTATATATAATTATGGACCGATGTGGACCAATTTTTGCATGGTTGTTATAGACCATATACTTACACCATGTACCAAATTTCAGACGGATCGGATGAAATTTGCTTCTCTTAGAGGCCTCGCAAGCCAAATCGGGGGATCGGTTTATATGGGGGCTATATATAATTATGGACCGATATCGACCAATTTTTGCATGTTTATTAGAGAGCATATACCAACACCATGTACCAAATTTCAACCGGATCGGATGAAATTTGCCTCTCTTAGAGGCCTCGCAAGCCAAATCGGGGGATCGGTTTATATGGGGGCTATATATAATAATGGACCGATGTGTACCAATTTTTGCATGTTTGTTAGAGACCATATACTGACACAATGTACCAATTTTCAGCCGGATCGGATGAAATTTGCTTCTCTTAGGGGCCTCGCAAGCCAAATCGGGGGATCGGTTTATATGGGGGCTATACATAATTATGGACCGATGTGGACCAATTTTTGCATGGTTGTTAGAGTCCATATACTAACACCATGTACCAAATTTCAGCCAGATCGGATGAAATTTGCTTCTCTTAGAGGCCTCGCAAGCCAAATTTTGGGGTCCATTTATATGGGGGCTATACGTAAAAGTGGACCGATATGGCCCATTTGCAATACCATCCGACCTACATCAATAACAACTACTTGTGCAAAGTTTCAAGTCGATAGCTTGTTTCGTTCGGAAGTTAGCGTGATTTAAACAGACGGACGGACGGACGGACGGACGGACGGACGGACATGCTCAGATCGACTCAGAATTTCACCACGACCCAGAATATATATACTTTATGGGGTCTTAGAGCAATATTTCGATGTGTTACAAACGGAATGACAAAGTTAATATACCCCCCATCCTATGGTGGTGGGTATAAAAATAAAAATAAAATTAAAGTTAAAATTTAAATTAAAATTAAAATTAAAATTAAAATTAAAATTAAAATTAAAATTAAAATTAAAATTAAAATTAAAATTAAAATTAAAATTAAAATTAAAATTAAAATTAAAATTAAAATTAAAATTAAAATTAAAATTAAAATTAAAATTAAAATTAAAATTAAAATTAAAATTAAAATTAAAATTAAAATTAAAATTAAAATTAAAATTAAAATTAAAATTAAAATTAATCTAATTATACAATTATTTTTCGAGCTTTATGGACAGATATAGTTTAAGGAACATGGTTAATAGAGCCATTGAAAAGAAAACGCCAGATACAAATCTATACACGCCTGGACTGTACATGTTTCGGTTCGGGCGAATGAACCTTTCCACAGCCTTTAGTATAGATCTGGCTGGGAGAGATGACTCAATTTTATTTTTTTTTTAAATTAAAATTAAAATTAAAATTAAAACTAAAATTAAAATTAAAATTAATATTAAAATTAAATTTAAAATTAAAATTAAAATTAAAATTAAAATTAAAATTAAAATTAAAATTAAAATTAAAATTGAAATTAAAATTAATATTAATATTAAAATTAAAATTAAAATTAAAATTAAAATTAAAATTAAAATTAAAATTAAATTTAAAATTAAAATTACAATTAAAATTAAAATTAAAATTAATATTAACATTAAAATTAAAATTAAAATTAAAATTAAAATTAAAATTAAAATTAAAATTAAAATTAAAATTAAAATTAAAATTAAAATTAAAATTAAAATTAAAATTAAAATTAAAATTAAAATTAAAATTAAAATTAAAATTAAAATTAAAATTAAAATTAAAATTAAAATTAAAATTAAAATTAAAATTAAAATTAAAATTAAAACTAAAATTAAAATTAAAATTAAAATTAAAATTAAAATTAATATTAAAATTAAATTTAAAATTAAAATTAAAATTAAAATTAAAATTAAAATTAAAATTAAAATTAAAATTAAAATTAAAATTAAAATTAAAATTAAAATTAAAATTAAAATTAAAATTAAAATTGAAATTAAAATTAAAATTAATATTAATATTAAAATTAAAATTAAAATTAAATTTAAAATTAAAATTAAAATTAAAATTAAAATTAAAATTAAAATTAAAATTAACATTAAAATTAAAATTAAAATTAAAATTAAAATTAAAATTAAAATTAAAATTAAAATTAAAATTAAAATTAAAATTTAAATTTAAATTTAAATTTAAATTTAAATTTAAATTTAAATTTAAATTTAAATTTAAATTTAAATTAAAATTAAAATTAAAATTAAAATTAAAATTAAAATTAAAATTAAAATTAAAATTAAAATTAAAATTAAAATTAAAATTAACATTAACATTAACATTAACATTAACATTAAAATTAAAATTAAAATTAAAATTAAAATTAAAATTAAAATTAAAATTAAAATTAAAATTAAAATTAAAATTAAAATTAAAATTAAAATTAAAATTAAAATTAAAATTAAAATTAAAATTAAAATTAAAATTAAAATTAAAATTAAAATTAAAATTAAAATTAAAATTAAAATTAAAATTAAAATTAAAATTAAAATTAAAATTAAAATTAAAATTAAAATTAAAATTAAAATTAAAATTAAAATTAAAATTAAAATTAAAATTAAAATTAAAATTAAAATTAAAATTAAAATTAAAATTAAAATTAAAATTAAAATTAAAATTAAAATTAAAATTAAAATTAAAATTAAAATTAAAATTAAAATTAAAATTAAAATTAAAATTAAAATTAAAATTAAAATTAAAATTAAAATTAAAATTAAAATTAAAATTAAAATTAAAATTAAAATTAAAATTAAAATTAAAATTAAAATTAAAATTAAAATTAAAATTAAAATTAAAATTAAAATTAAAATTAAAATTAAAATTAAAATTAAAATTAAAATTAAAATTAAAATTAAAATTAAAATTAAAATTAAAATTAAAATTAAAATTAAAATTAAAATTAAAATTAAAATTAAAATTAAAATTAAAATTAAAATTAAAATTAAAATTAAAATTAAAATTAAAATTAAAATTAAAATTAAAATTAAAATTAAAATTAAAATTAAAATTAAAATTAAAATTAAAATTAAAATTAAAATTAAAATTAAAATTAAAATTAAAATTAAAATTAAAATTAAAATTAAAATTAAAATTAAAATTAAAATTAAAATTAAAATTAAAATTAAAATTAAAATTAAAATTAAAATTAAAATTAAAATTAAAATTAAAATTAAAATTGAAATTAAAATTACAATTACAATTACAATTACAATTAAAATTAAAATTGGAATAAAAATTATAATTATAATTAAAATTAAAATTCAGACAAAAACTAAAATTTCAATTTCAATTGAAATTGAAGTTGAAATTAAAATTAAAATTAATTAAATTTAAATAAATTAAATTTGGATACTTACAAAATCAATATAATTTTTCTTTAAATTTTATTGAAAAAAAATTATTTAAATTTTAGACTATTTAAATTATATAGTTGAAATTAATTAAATTAAAAAATTAAATTTGGATACTTACAAAATCAATATAATTTCTTTAAATTTTATAGAAAAAATAAATAATTTAAATTTTAGACTATTTCAAATTATATAGTTAAATTAAATTTACATAAATTAAATTAAATTCCTTCTTTAATGAAATGCAATAAAACATTTTCTACACTGACTTCCCTACACTCATAACCCAAGCATCTCTTGATGATGAGAAAATAAATATGCATAAATTTTCACTTTAGGCTACAAAATTCGATGCATAAATAAAATTAAAAGACAAAGGGGGTATGGATATAGAGTATCTCCGAAATGGGATGACACGTCATGGAGATATTTTGATATAAGACTTGAACCATCTCCAAAAACAAAAACACAACACGAAAACTCAATGAAACATTTTTTTCTTGAATTATAATACGAATGTTGGTCCACATGGACCGGTTTGATTTTTCCTCATAAATCTTCATTAATGTCCAAAATCTCAGTGTAAATTGTTACTTTACCATTGTTGTTGCAGATCATGCTGGCAATTATGACGGTGTAGTTAAGGAAAATACTGAAGTGAAAAAATTATGATTTGATAGAAAAAAAAAACTAGACAAAAAAAACATAAACTTTACTTGGAAACATTGACAAAAACGGTTTGTTGGAAAAAGTGTGCTATTATCTTAAATCTTGCAAATAACATGTTTTAGGAGCTTAGCTTCAGGGCTTTCACATGTCACTCTCAATGCACAAGCCACACGCATCTTAAGATTGATCTCAACACAATGGCAGCCAACGAATGAACAGACGGTCTGACATAGAATTGACAGAGAAATTCCTCTTAGGAGAAAGATCGATTAGAGCGTATGTTGATGGTATGCAAAGTGTCAAAAAAAAATGATTTCTTTAATTTTCCTCGGTATGAAATATGAATTTGTCAGAGGTATTGTTATGATATCAAATTTTTCATTTTTAAACGAGGTTTGGATATTAAGAGCGGCAAACGATTTCAAGGAATTATATTAAATTATGAAATTAATTTAATATAATTCCTTGAAATCGAAACAAAATTATTTAAGAAAAGGGTATTTTAACTCTAAAATTTAAAAATAAATCAAAAATTAAAAATTGAAATTTCAAATAAAAATTAAAATAGATATACTATAATTAGAATTAATTGAATTAAAATTAAATTAGAAAAGTAATATAATTTAATTTTTATTAAAATTGATTTATTTAACTTAAGTTATTCTCTTGCCCACCCACACCTTCAAAAAAGTCCCTTAACATATACCACAAACACATTCTACTTCGAGCATATATATTATCAGGGTTGGTCCAAACATAATATTGTTTGTATTGTTCAAACATATTATGTTTCACCTTAGGCATATACTGGTAGAAAAAAAATTTATGAAATTTTCTTTGTGTGGATATATTTTTAAGGCGCTAATTGGTTAGGTTAGGTTAGGTGGCAAGCCCGATGTATCAGTCTCACTTAGACTATTCAGTCCATTCCCTACGGGAATTTGGTGCAGATTGCCCCTAACGGACCTACCACAGCACTGTACCGGTGATCCAGTTTGTCGCAGTTTTTAAATAGTCATAATTTAATGATTTACACACTCGCTTGATAATAATCTTATTGGATCTACACATTTAGTGAAGTAACAGGTTGGCTGATAAGTCCCCGGTCTAGCAAAGAAAAACACATTTTTTTGTCAAAATTCGTTTTTATTATTCAACATAGTTCCCTTCAAGAGCGATACAAGGATTATAACGACCTTCCAATTTTTTGATACAATTTTGGTAGTACTCCTTCGGTTTTGCCTCAAAATAGGCCTCAGTTACGGCGATCACCTCTTCATTGCAGCCAAATTTTTTCCCTGCGAGCATCCTTTTGAGGTCTGAGAACAAGAAAAAGTCGCTGGGGGCCAGATCTTGAGAATACGGTGGGTGGGGAAGCAATTCGAAGCCCAATTCATTAATTTTTGCCATCGTTCTCAATGACTTGTTGCACGGTGCGTTGTCTTGGTGGAACAACACTTGTTTCTTCTTCATATGGGGCCGTTTTGCCGCGATTTCGACCTTCAAACGCTCCAATAACGCCATATAATAGTCACTGTTGATGGTTTTTCTCTTCTCAAGATAATCGATAAAAATTATTCCATGCGCATCCCAAAAAACAGAGACCATTACTTTGCCAGCGAACTTTTGAGTCTTTCCACGCTTCGGAGACGCTTCACAATAACAAAAGTTGCTTCACAAAAGACGTTCTATCTCACAAAACTAATTGACTTACAGACGTCAAATTTTGACACGAATCATTTGAAGGTTGGTACTATATAAAAATTATATGCATTTAATACTAGCGACGCCATCTATGTGCAGACCGGGGACTTATCAGCCAACCTGTTGGGATTACCAGAATAACCTATTGTTTAACACATTTCAAAAGCTTTTGATTTCTGGTGCTGTTCGGATAATCAAAATGAAATAGATTCCTAAGAGTTTGTCCGAGACTGGTTCATGTGGACCTGTCGATGGAGTGCTACTACTAAAATGTTCCAGGACGTGTCCTTAGGAACGAGATCAAGACGTGTCCTAAAGTGTAAATTTACCCGGTCAATGACAAACCATTATTAAAGTGACCGGTCCCTTCCATACGCCTTGACCAGAACTAGGACTGGTCCATACACACCAGGGACTAGTCCTGTACCGGTCCTATGGTTGATCCATTTCCCGTAGGGTTGTGATACTTAATTGGTTACTTCCATTATTTTCTTGCAGCATACTCTCTAGGTCTCTCTTTCTAAACACATATATGTTTATATGCTACTTCTAAATTAATATACGTTTGAATCCAAGCATATTATATATACAAAAAATGTTTGTCCCAAACATATTATGTTCTAACATATTAATATATATGTCGCAAACATTTTATGCTAGTTTATTAACATTATATGATTGCACTTAAAAATATGGTGTTACAAAATTTGAGTTCCAAACATATAATTTTTATCATCTTTTTTATATGAAAAACAATCTTTTTCATCCGTGCAGAAAAAAAATTGGAAGTTATTCCTCCATCGATTTTTTTCGTAAACATAATAAAAAAGACCCAAAATAAAAACGATTCCCAACATCTCAGAAAAAAAATTTTTCAAAGTTCTTCTAAAGACACAACTTTAAAAGTACTTCCAAAGATGTCCCCCCACAAATGTTCTTTATGTTAACTATACATGAAGTTATTTAATTTTTTATAAATCGCTCTTTTGGATAATTTTAACTGTTTTAAATGTTTTAAAATTTTATTAGTTAGAAAAATTTGATAATTTTTTTTTTTTGGTGTATGCCCAATAATTATTTTTCTCTTTGTGTGGCAAAACTTTTTTTACAAATCACAAAAAGTTCAAAAGTTAAATGTATAAGCATTTTGTGCGAAATCACTTATATGCAAATAAAGCCAAACTGTAAAATGTCTGACTATTATTGGGATACTTTAAAAAGGGGTGCATTTGAAAGGCAATTGTATTTCTCCATTTCAAATATATTCATATTTATTTCCACTTATTTTCCCTCTACGAGATTTTGGCTTTCCATTGAGGTAGATTTAAACATACTCCCCATGCATCACTCTCAAAGGTAAAGGGTGATTCTTTTGAGGTTAGGATTTTCATGCATTAGTATTTGACAGATCACGTGGGATTTCAGACATGGTGTCAAAGAGAAAGATGCTCAGTATGCTTTGACATTTCATCATGAATAGACTTACTAACGAGCAACGCTTGCAAATCATTGAATTTTATTACCAAAATCAGTGCAGAAAATCCGCTTTTTTATCGACAAATTTTGTTCAGCGATGAGGCTCATTTCTGGTTGAATGGCTACGTAAATAAGCAAAATTGCCGCATTTGGAGTGAAGAGCAACCAGAAGCCGTTCAAGAACTGCCCATGCATCCCGAAAAATGCACTGTTTGGTGTGGTTTGTACGCTGGTGGAATCATTGGACCGTATTTTTTCAAAGATGCTGTTGGACGCAACGTTACGGTGAATGGCGATCGCTATCGTTCGATGCTAACAAACTTTTTGTTGCCAAAAATGGAAGAACTGAACTTGGTTGACATGTGGTTTCAACAAGATGGCGCTACATGCCACACAGCTCGCGATTCCATTTTGAGGGAAAACTTCGGAGAACAATTCATCTCAAGAAATGGACCGGTAAGTTGGCCACCAAGATCATGCGATTTGACGCCTTTAGACTATTTTTTGTGGGGCTACGTCAAGTCTAAAGTCTACAGAAATAAGCCAGCAACTATTCCAGCTTTGGAAGACAACATTTCCGAAGAAATTCGGGCTATTCCGGCCGAAATGCTCGAAAAAGTTGCCCAAAATTGGACTTTCCGAATGGACCACCTAAGACGCAGCCGCGGTCAACATTTAAATGAAATTATCTTCAAAAAGTAAATGTCATGGACCAATCTAACGTTTCAAATAAAGAGCCGATGAGATTTTGCAAATTTTATGCGTTTTTTTTTTTAAAAAGTTATCAAGCTCTTAACAAATCACCCTTTACAATGCTATTCTCACAAATATATATATATATGGCAAAGGCAAAAAGGCACATTCTTGTGTAGTCAACCAATTGGCATTTTCCTTTGGAAAGTTTTATAACAAACCTGTCATCAAGGCATTGACAAATTGTCATCATTTCGGATGGTGTAAATCATACTGAAGCGATATCTGGGTGTTTTTATATACAGACCTTTTTTTCCATGGAGGAACGTTTAAAGACAGTTTTTTATTCTAGTTTAGCAAAGGCACAGTGGAGCGGATATTTATATTAAAAAAACAAATTAATTTAAAATATTTGTCGACAAAATTTTCCATAGAAACAAAATTTTGACAAAATTTTCCATAGAAATAAAATTTTAACAAAATTTTCTATAAAAATAAAATTTTGACAAAATTTTCTATAGAAATAACATTTTTACAAAATTTTCTATATAAATAATATTTTGCCAAAATTTTCTATAGAAATAAAATTTTGACAAAATTTTCTATAGAAATAAAATTTTGACAAAATTTTCTATAGAAATAAAATTTTGAAAAATTTTTCCTTAGAAATAAAATTTTGACAAAATTTTCTATAGAAATAAAATTTTGAAAAAATCTTCCATAGAAATAAAATTTTGACAAAATTTTCTATAGAAATAAAATTTTGGCAAAATTTTCTATAGAGATGAAATTTTGAGAAAAATTTTCTATGGAAATAAAATTTTGAGAAAAATTTTTACAGAAATAAAATTTTGACAAATTTTCCTATAGAAATAAAATGTTGAAAAAATGTTCCATAGAAATAAAATTTTGACAAAATTTTATATAGAAATAAAATTTTGGCAAAATTTTTTATAGAAATACAATTTTGACAAAACTTTAAATAGACATAAAACTTAGACAAAATTTTTTATAGAAAAACGTTTTATGGCTTTTTTTTATTTCAGCTTAAAACCATGCATTGACTAAACTACAAGTGTAGATTAACCAACAGAAGAAAAGAAGACAAAATTGTCTATAAAATAACATTTCGACAAAATTTTTTATAGATATAAAATTTTGAAAATCGACAAAATTTTTTGTGGATATAAAATTTTGAAAAGATTTTACATTGAAATAAAATGTTGACAAAATTTTCTATAGAAATAAAATTTTGACAAAATTTTCTATAGAGATAAAATTTTGAAAACATGTTCTATAAAGGTACAATTTTGACAAAATTTTCTATAGAAACAAACTTTTTACAAAATTTTCCATAGAAATATAATTTTGAAAAAAAATTTTATATAAATATAATTTTGAAAAAATTTTCTATAGAACTAAAATATTGACAAAATTGTCTATAGTAATAAAAGTTTGACAAAATTTTCGATAGAAATAAAATTTTATTTCACTTTTGACAAAATTTTCAACAGAAATAAAATGTTTACAAAATTTTCTATAAAAATAAAATTTTGACAAATTTTTCTATAGAAATAAAATTTTGACAAATTTTTTTATAGAAACAGAATTTTTAGATAATTTTCTATAGAAATAAAATTTTTAAAAAATTTCTATAGAAATAAAATTTTGAGAAATTTTTCTACAGAAATAAAATTTTATATAGAAATAAAATTTTGGTAAAATTTTATATAGAAATAATATTTTGGTAAAATTTTATATAGAAATAAAATTTTGGTAAAATTTTCTATACAAATAAAATTTTTACAGAATTTTCTATAGAAATAAAATATGTACAAAATATTCTACAAAAATAAAATTTTCGATGCAAATAAAATTTTGAAACAATTTTCCATAGAAATAAAATTTTGACAAAATTATCCATAGAACTAAAATTTTCTATATAAAATTTTATTTCTACAGAAAATTTTACCAAAATTTTATTTCTATATAAAATTTTATTTCTGTAGAAAATTTTGTAAAAATTTTATTTATATAGAAAATTTTGTAAAAATTTTATTTATATAGAAAATTTTGTCAAGATTTTTTTTTATATAAATAAAATTTTAAGAAAATTTTCTACAGAAATAAAATTTTATATAGAAAATTTTATTTCTATGAAAAATTGTTTCAAAATTTTATTTCTATGGAAAATTGTTTCACAATTTTATTTCTATGGCAAATTTTATTTCTGTAGAAATTTCTTGAGAAACTTTTCCACAGAAAAAAAATTATATAGAAATAAAATGTTGGTAAAATTTTCTATAGAAATAAATTTTTTACAAAATATTCTACAGAAATAAAATTTTCCATAGAAATCAAATATTGAAAAAATTTCTATAGAAATTTTTACAAAATTTTCTATAGAAATAAAATTTTGGGAGCATTTTCTATAGAAATAAAATTTTGGAAATTTTACAAAATTTTCTATAGAAATAAAATTTTGACAAAAGTTTCTATAGAAATTAAATTGTGAAAAAATTTCCCATAAAAATAAAATGTTGACAAAATTTTCTATAGAAATAAAATTTTGAAAAAATCTTCCATAGAAATAAAATTTTGAAAAAATCTTCCATAGAAATAAAATTTTGACAAAATTTTCTATAGAAAACAAATTTTGGCAAAATTTTCTATAGAGATGAAATGTTGAAAAAATTTCGTATAGAAATAAAATTTTGAGAAAAATTTCTACAGAAATAAATTTTTTTCCCTATAGAAATAACATTTTTACAAAATTTTCTATAGAAATAAAATCTTTATAAAATATTCTACAGAAATAAAATTTTCCATAGAAATAAAATTTTGAAATAATTTTCCATAGAAATAAAATTTTGACAAAATTTTCCATAGAAATAAAATTGTCTATATAAACTATTTTTTCTATTAAATTATCAAATTGAAAATATATGTTTGTTTTAGGTTATTGAATTAAATAATCTTCCGCTTACATGTTAATTTTCAACAATATTTAACTTTTGTTTAATTCATATAAAAGTCTTTAACCTGTTTTTGCTTTTAATAATATGTATCTTAAATGACTTGGCTTATATTGTCAGCCAGAGTCTCATTTGTTGTAATATCTACTATGGTAAAATCTCATTAAATGAATTGTATTTAAAGATTAAACTAATAAAGAAGAATTTGAAAATGAATGAATGATATAAAATTTCCATAGAAATAAAATGTTGACAAAATTTTCTATAGAAATAAAATTTTGACAAATTTTTCTATAGAAATAAAATTTTGAAAAAATGTTCCATAGAAATAAACTTTTGACAAAATTTTATATAGAAATAAAATTTTGACAAAATTTTCTATAACTATACAATTTTGACAATACAATTTGAAATGTTGACAAAATTTTGTATAGAAATAAATCTCTTTTTTATAAAATTTTCAATAGAAATAAAATTTTGACAAAATTTTCTATAGAAATAAAATTTTGACAAAACTTTCTATAGACATAAAACTTAGACAAAATTTTCTATAGAAAAACGTTTTATAGTTTTTTTTTTTTTTTTTGTTTGATTTCAGCTGACTACACTACAAGTGTAGCTTAACCAACAGAGGAAAAGAAGACAAAATTGTCTATAAAATAACATTTCGACAAAATTTTTTATAGATATAAAATTTTCAAAAGATTTTACATAAAAAAAAAGTTGACAAAATTTTTTATAGAGATAAAATTTTGAAAAATTTTTCTATAAAGATACAATTTTGACAAAATTTTCTATAGAAACAAAATTTTCCATAGAAATATAATTTTGAAAAAAAATTTTATATAAATATAATTTTGAAAAAAATTTCTATAGAACTAAAATATTGACAAAATTGTCTATTGTAATAAAAGTTTGACAAATTATGCTATAGAAATAAAATTTTTACAAAATTTTCTATAGAAATAAAATTTTGAAAAAACTTTCCATAGAAATAAAATGTTGACTAAATTTTCCATAGAAATAAAATTTTTTCTATAGAAATAAAATTTTGACAAAATTTTCTATAGAAATAAAATTTTCGATAGAACTATATTGACAAAATTTTGTATAGAAATAAAAATTTGACAAAATTTTCCGTAGAAATAAAATTTGAAAAAAAAAATTTATATAAATATAATTTTGAAAAAAATTTCTATAGAACTAAAATATTGACAAAATTGTCTATTGTAATAAAAGTTTGACAAAATTTGCTATAGAAATTAAATTTTTACAAAATTTTCTATAGAAAAAAATTTTGAAAAAACTTTCCATAGAAATAAAATGTTGACTAAATTTTCCATAGAAATAAAATTTTTTCTATAGAAATAAAATTTTGACAAAATTTTCTATAGAAATAAAATTTTGACAAAATTTTTTATATAAATAAAATTTTCGATAGAACTATGTTGACAAAATTTTGTATAGAAATAAAAATTTGACAAAATTTTCTGTAGAAATAAAATTTTGAAAAAATGTTCCATAGAAATAAAATTTTGACAAAATATTCTATAGAAATAATATTTTGACAAAATTTTCTATAGAAATAAAATTTTTACAAAATTTTCTATAAAAATAAAATTTTGACAAAATTGTCCATAGAAATAAAATTTAGACAAAATTTTCCATAGAAATAAAATTTAGACAAAATTTTCCATAGAAATAAAATTTTGACAAAATTGTCTATAGAAGTAAAATATCGACAAAATATTCTATGGAAATAAAATTTTGATAAAATTTTCTATAGAAATAAAATTTTGACAAAAATTTCCATAGATATAAAATTTTGACAAAATTTTCCATAGAAATAAAATTTTGACAAAAGTTACTATAGAAATAAAATTTTGACAAAATATTCTATAGAAATAATATTTTGACAAAATTTTCTATAGAAATAAAATTTTTACAAAATTTTCTATAAAAATAAAATTTTGACAAAATTGTCCATAGAAATAAAATTTAGACAAAATTTTCCATAGAAATAAAATTTAGACAAAATTTTCCATAGAAATAAAATTTTGACAAAATTGTCTATAGAAGTAAAATATCGACAAAATATTCTATGGAAATAAAATTTTGATAAAATTTTCTATAGAAATAAAATTTTGACAAAAATTTCCATAGATATAAAATTTTGACAAAATTTTCCATAGAAATAAAATTTTGACAAAAGTTACTATAGAAATAAAATTTTGACAAGATTGTCTATAGAAATAAAATATCGACAAAATTTTCTATAGAAATAAAATTTTGACAAAATTTTCTATAGAAATAAAATTTTGATTTTTTTAAGTTTTGTAGAATTTTGGTAAATGTTTCTTTAAATTTTGGTAGAAGTTTTTTGGCACGAACGGCATCCGTGGTTGTCATAGGGCGAAAGACATATGTTTAAGCATCTGCAGCATTGATTTAGCATTAGTTCTTCAAGTGTGATGGTATTTCGGATTTCATTTAAAACAAAATAAGAAAAATCATAAAAAAAATCTATAGAAAAAAAAATTTCGACAAAATTTTCTATGGAAATAAAATTTCGACGAAATATTCTATGGAAATAAAATGTTGACAAAATTTTCTATAAAAATAAAATTTTGACAAAATTTTCTATAAAAATAAAATTTTGACAAAATTTTCTATAGAAATAAATTGTTGGCAAAATTTTCTATGGAAAAAAACTTAACAAAATTTTCTATAGAAATACAATTATAACAAAATTTTCAATGGAAATAAAATTTTGACAAAATTTTCTATAGAAATAAAATGTTGACAAAATTTTCTATAGAAATAAAATTTCTACAAAACTTTCTGTAGAAATAAAATTTTTAGAAAATTTTCTATAGAAGTAAAATTTTGACAAACGTTTCTATAGAAATAAAATTTTTAAAAAATTTTCCATAGAAAGAAAATCTTGAAAAAATTTTCTACAGAACTAAAATTTTATATAGAAATAAAATTTTGGTAAAATTTTCTATACAAATAAAATTTTGACAAAATTTTCTATACAAATAAAATTTTGACAAAATTTTCTATAGAAATAAAATTTGTACAAAATATTCTACAGAAATAAAATTTTCGATAGAAATAAAATTTTGAAACAATTTTCCATAGAAATAAAATGTTGACAAAATTTTCCATAGAAATAAAATTTTTTATATAAAACTTTATTTCTACAGAAAATTTTACCAACATTTTATTTCTATATAAAATTTTATTTCCGTGGAAAATTTTCTCAAAATTTTATTTCTATAGAAAATTTTATAAAAATTTTATTTATATAGACAATTTTGTCAAGATTTTATTTTCTATAAAAATAAAATTTTTAGAAAATTTTCTACAGATATAAAATTTTATATAGAAATAAAATTTTGGTAACATTTTCTGTAGAAATAAAATTTTATATAGAAAATGTTATTTCTATAGAAAATTTTGTCAAAATTTTATTTCTATGGAAAATTGTTTCACAATTTTATTTCTATGGCAAATTTTATTTCTGTAGAAATTTCTTGAGAAACTTTTCTACAGAAAAAAATTTATATAGAAATAAAATATTGGTAAAATTTTCTATAGAAATAAAATTTTTACAAAATATTCAACAGAAATAAAGTTTTCCATAGAAATAAAATTTTGACAAAATTTCCTATAAAAATTTTTACAAAATTTTCTATAAAAATAAAATTTTGGGAAAATTTTCTATAGAAATAAAATTTTGACAAAATTTACTATAGAAAAAAATTACCAAAATTTTCTATAGAAATAAAATTTTGACAAAATTTTCTATAGTAATAAAATTTTGGCACAAGTTTCTATAGAAATAAAATTTTGAAAAAATTTTCCATAGAAATAAAATTTTGGTAAAATTTTATATAGAAATAAAATTTGTATACAATTTTCTATAGAAATAAAATTTTGAAAAAATTTTCCATAGAAATAAAATTTTGACAAAATTTTCTATAGAAATAAAATTTTGACAAAATTTTCAATGGAAATAATATTTTGACAAAATTTTCTATAGAACTAACATTTTGACAAAATTTTCTGTAGAACTAACATCTTGACAAAATTTTCTATAGAAATAAAATGTTGACAAAATTTTCTATAGAAATAAAATTGTTGCAAAGTGTTCTACAGTACTAAAATTAAAGACATAACATTTTATTCTAGTTGGTAAAGGCTCAGTGGGGCAGATGTTTATATTAAAGTAAAAAATATACACAAATTAAGTTAAGTTATATAAAAAAGTTTTAAACATTAGGTTTGTTTCGGTAGTAACGGGGTTAATGAGGTTGTACACAATTCCCCCCACTGTGCCAAAGCTAAACCATTTGCTGCGGTTCAGAACAGAGTAGACGAATGTTGAAAAAAATACGGAACTCTTCAAGTCCCATCAGTATCGTCATTGAGTTTCAACAATTTAAGGTGCACAAGAACATCGAGTACAGATTATCAATGTCATCATTTCTTTTTTCCAAACATGGAAAAAGACTTTTTCGCAGAGAAAAAATTCTGTTCAGGTATTTTCAGTTTTTGTTGATGACAATTCTCTTCGAGAGTTCAATGGAGAACATCAATGGTTTCTTATCTATATAGAGTTTGCAGTTTATGGTTGATGGAATAGTTGTTTTTTTATCATCGTTGCCGGAATCTGCAATACCGGTAATAAACTTAATTTGTCATTATTTGATTGATTGTTATTGCATGCGTTGGACATATTTGGTCGTATGATTTGTAGCTCGTCAATTGTGTGAGAATTTTTTTTTTGTTTCATAAGAAAATATTGGAGCAACAATGTTTGGTTTTTAATTGTTGGCGTGATGGAATGATTAAGTGGTTGTGGCAATAAATTATCTATTGCTAAAAGACTTTTTTTTCCGAAGCAAAGAAAAAACAAGTATATACAGCAGTAAGTTCGGCCGGGCCGAACCTTAAATACCCACCACCATGAACCAAATATTAGGGTTTCCTTTGAAATTTCAGGAGGGCTTGAGGACCTGGGGACACTTCCCGAAGATAAATTTAAAGATTTCACCTATGAGGACTATATCAGATTCTGGATTTATAAGAACCATTTTTGTTTGAGTTTTAGAGGAATCATTAACATCTCTTGTAAGTGTGCAAGAAAATTATAAAATAACGTCTTGATTTGAAATCTCAAATCTGTAGAAGTAAAATCTGGAAATTTTACATTGAGTTTCAAGCAATTTTCATGATCAGTGCGCCTTCTACATCCTCAAGAAGTGAAGTCGGTCTATATGGAGGCATTACCAAATGGACCGATAGAAACTTAATCCGATACACGTTTTTGTGAGTCTAAAATACCAGAATATTTACAATTTCAGGCAAATCGGATAAAAACTACGGTTTCTACAAACCCAAGGAGTTAAATCGGGAGATCTTTCTTATGGGGGCTATACTAAAATATGGACCGATACTCACCGTTTTCGGCACACTTCTTTATGGCCCGAAAATACCTCTAGATTTCCAATTTCAGGCAAATTGGATAAAAACTTCAGATTCTAGAAGCCCAAGAAGTAAAATCGGGATATGGGTCTATATGGGGGTTATACCAAAACATGGACCGATACTCACCATTTGTGGCACACCTCTTTATAGTCCTAATATACCTATAAATTTCCAATTTCAGGCAAATTGTATATAAACTACGTATTCTAGAAGCCCAAGAAGTAAAATCGGGAAATCGGTCTATATGGGGGCTATACCAAAATATGGACCGATACTCACCATTTTCGGCACACCTCTTTATGGTCCTAAAATACCTCTAGATTTCTAATTTTGGACAAATTGGATAAAAATTACGATTTCTATAAGCCCAAGACCCCAAATCGGGAGGTCGTTTTATATGGGGACCATACCAAAACATGGGCCGATACTCACAATTTTTGGCACACGTATTTGTGGTCTTACAATACCTCTAGATTTCCAATTTCAGGTAAATTAAATAAAAACTGCGGTTTCTATAAGCCCAAGAAATAAAATCGGGAGATCGGTCTATATGGGGGCTATACCAAAATATGGACCGATACTCACAATTTTTGGCAGACGTATTTTTGGTCCTACAATACCTCTAGATTTCCAATTTCAGACAAATTGGATAAAAACTACGGTTTCTGTAAGCCCAAGACCCCAAATCGGGAGGTCGTTTTATATGGGGACCATACCAAAACATGGACCGATACTCACAATTTGTGGCACACGTATTTGTGGTCTTACAATACTTCTAGATTTCCAATTTCAGGTAAATTGAATAAAAACTGCGGTTTATATAAGCCCAAGAAGTAAAATCGGGAGATCGGTCTATATGGGGGCTATACCAAAATATGGACCGATACTCACAATTTTTGGCAGACGTATTTGCGGTCCTACAATACCTCTATATTTCCAATTTCAAGTAAATTGAATAAAAATTGCGGTTTCTATAAGCCCAAGAAGTAAAATCGAAAGATCGGTCTATATGGGGGCTATACCAAAACATGGACCGATACTCACCATTTTTGGCACACCTCTTTATGGTCATAAAATACTTCTAGATTTCAAATTTCAGGCAAATTGGATAAAAACTACGATTTCTATAAGCCCAAGACCCCAAATCGGGAGGTCGGTTTATATGGGGACTATATCAAAACCTGGACCGATGTAGCCCATCTTCGAACTTGACCTGCCTGCAGACAAAAGACGAGTTTGTGCAAAATTTCAGCACAATTGCTTCATTATTGAAGACTGTAGCGTGATTACAACAGACAGACAGACAGACAGACAGACAGACAGACAGACAGACAGACAGACGGACAGACGGACATCGTTATATCGTCTTAGAATTCCTCCCTGATCAAGAATATATATACTTTATATAGTCGGAAATCGATATTTCGATGTGTTACAAACGGAATGACAAACTTATTATACCCCCGTCACCATTCTATGGTGGTGGGTATAAAAACAAGTCCATTCAAATAAATAAGGTCATATTAGTGGGATAATTTAGACTCTTGTCAAATAATAAAAGGGGCCAGTGAAATCATATTAAAATCTAAAATAATACTAAGAAGCTTCTCAATTTATTTTCTAGTATCCCCAACAACATATTTTTATATTTATTTAAATAAAATTTATACAAATTTTTTTGTATTGCATTTTAGCCAAGATTAATGATAGACATTTTATTGGAAAATTCTGTCACAAGACTCGCATTATTTTTTTTTTATTTTGCTGAAAAAATAAGATTTATTATACCCTTCACTCCATTAGCATTCCAATGAATTAGTAAAAACTCGAGAAATATACAAATTATAAACAAATTGTGGTGTCTGGTTTATCTGTAAGAAATCATGGATTATTTTCACAAATCAAATAAAAGGGAGCCCAATTAACGCCACAAGACTTGCGTCCCTAAACATCTACGCAATGATATTCAAATAAACAAGAAATTAATATATCGCACATCTAACACAAAACCATTTGTTTTGCTAAGTCAGCAAAGACTTAAATATCGGAGCTCAAAATCAAATACGTTTAAAAAATTTATAAATATAACAATATTTAATACATATTATATACAATTTAAATTATTCCATTATTATTGTTATAACTTGTTTTTGTTGTTGTTGTTTTGTTTTTTTTTTTTTTTTTTTTTTTTTTTTGATACACGATAATATTTTGTGGGATACATTTGGTATCGAAAACAAAAAATTCCAAAAAAATGGTACATTGTTTTAATTTTTCTTTATGGATTAAAATAAACTGAAAATTTTTGAAGAGTTATAGTTATTTTTGTTATTGTTATTTTTGCGTTTAGATTGTGCAATACAGTTTTAGAGTCATTGGAAGAACATTGTTAGCAAATATTGGATCAAATCAATAACAATAATAGGATTGTGTGGGTTCGACCGAACACCAAAAAGGTTTTTCAGCGGTGGATTATGCTGGTGACATTTCTGATTATTTCAAAGCTTCTCTAAGTGGAGCCACCGTGGTGCAATGGTTAGCATGCCCGCCTGGCATACACATGGTCGTGGGTTCGATTCCTGCTTCGACCGAACACCAAAAAGTTTTTCAGCGGTGGATTATCCCACCTCAGTAATGCTGGTGACATTTCTGAGGGTTTCAAAGCTTCTCTAAGTGGTTTCACTGCAATGTGGAACGCCGTTCGGACTCGGCTATAAAAAGGAGGTCCCTTGTCATTGACCTTAACATGGCACCACTTAATCGGGCAGCACTCAGTGATAAGAGAGAAGTTCACCAATGTGGTATCACAATGGACTGAATAGTCTAAGTGAGCCTGATACATCGGGCTGCCACCTAACCTAACCTTCTCTAAGTGGCTTCACTACAATGTGGACTCGGCTATAAAAACGACGTCCCTAATCATTGAGCTTAACATGGAATCGTGAAGCACTCAGTGATAAGGGAGAAGTTCACCACTGTGGTATCACAATGGACTGAATAGTCTAAGTGAGTCTGATACATCAGCCTGCCACCTCCTCTAACCTAACCATATTATCCCAAAATAACTCCTTGTGGAGTGAAAATAAACGATTTCACTAGAATGTATGTAGGTCGGATGGTATTGAAAATGGGTCATATCGGTCCACTTTTACGTATAGCCCCCATATAAACCGACGCTCAGAATTGGCTTGCGGAGCCTCTTGAAGGAGCAAAATTCATCCGATCCGGTTGAAATTTGGTACATAGTGTTGGTATATGGTCTCTAACAACCATGCAAAAATTGGTCTATAATTATATATAGCCCCCATATAAACCGATCCCCAGATTTGGCTTGCGGAGCCTCGAAGAGAAGGAAATGTCATCCGATCCTGCTGAAATTTGGTACATAGTGTTAGTATATGGCCTCTAACAACCATGCAAAAATTGGTCCACATCGGTCCATAATTATATATAGCCCCCATATAAACCGATCCCCATATTTGGCTTGCGGAGCCTCAAAGAGAAGCAAATTTCATCCGATCCAGTTGAAATTTAGTACGTGGTCTCTAACAACCATGCTAAAATTGGTCCACATCGGTCCATAATTATATATAGCTCCCATATAAACCAATCCCCAGATTTGGCTTGCGGAGCCTCTAAGAGAAGCAAATTTCATCCGATCCGATTGATATTTGGAACATGGTGTTAGTATATGGCCGTTAACAACCATACCAAAATTGGTCCATATCGGTCTATAGTTATATAGCCGATCCCCAATCACACACAAAGATTGATCCATATCGGTTCATAATCATGGTTGCCACTCGAGCCAAAAATAATCTACCAAAATTTTATTTCTATAGAAAATTTTGTCAAAAATTTGATTTCAATAGAAAATTTGGTCAAATTTTTATTTCTATCGAAAATTTTGTCAAATTTTAATTTCTATAGAAAATTTTGTTAAAATTTTATTTTTAAAGAAAATTTTGTCAAAACTTTATTTCTATAGAAAATTTGGTCAAAATTTTATTTCTATAGAAAAATTTGTCAAAATTTTATTTCTATAAAAAATTTTGTTAAAATTTTATTTCTATGGAAAATTTGGTCAAAATTTTATTTCTATAGAAAATTTTGTCAAACTGAATTATATACGTATTTAATCGGTCTTTTTTAATTTAATATATACCACGTATGGACTTACTTACAATTTAGAGGACGGTGTTAGGAGGTTTTAAGATACCTTGCCATCGCCAAGCGTTACCGCAACTCAAGTAATTCGATTGTGGATGACAGTGTTTAGCAGAATTTTCTACGCAATCCATGGTGGAGGGTACATAAGCTTCGGCCTGGCTGAACAATATATAACTATAGACCGATATGGACCAATTTTGGCATGGTTGTTAGCGGCCATATACTAGCGCAATGTACCAAATTTCACCACGTACCAAATTTCAACGGGGTCGGATGAATTTTGCTCCTCCAATAGCTCCGGAGGTCAAATCTGGGGATCGGTTTAAATGGGGATTATATAATTATGGACCGATGTGAACCAATTTTTGCATGGTTGTTAGATATCATATACTTACACCATGTATAAAATTTCAGCCGGATCGGATGAAATTAGCTTCTTAGAGGCTCCTCAAGCCAAATCTAGGGATCGGTTTATATGGGGCTATAAATAATTATGGACCGATGTGAACCAATTTTTGCATGGTTGTTAGAGACCATATACATACACCATGTACCAAATTTCAGCCGGATCGGATGAAATTTACTTCTCTTAGAGGCTACGCAAACCAAATCGGGGGATCAATTTATATGGGAGCTATATATAATTATGGACCGATGTGAACCAATTTTTGCATGGTTGTTAGATACCATATACTAACACCATGTATTAAATTTCAGCCGGATCGGATGCAATTTGCTTCTCTTAGAGGCTACGCAAGCCAAATCTGGGGATCGGTTTGTATGGGGGCTATATATAATTATGGACCGATGTGGACCAATTTTTGCATGGTTGTTTGAGACCATATATCAACACCAGGTACCAAATTTCAACCGGATCGGATAAATTTTGCTCCTCCAAGAGGCTCCGCAAGCCAAATCTGAGCGTCGGTTTATATGGGGGCTATACGTAAGAGTGGACCGATATGGCCCATTTTCAATACCATTAATAACAACTACTTCTGCCAAGTTTCAAGTCGATAGCTTGTTTCGTTCGGAAGTTAGCGTGATTTCAACAGACGGACGGACATTCTCAGATCGACTCAGAATTTCACCACGACCCAGAATATATATACTTTAAGGGGTCTTGGAGCAAAATTTCGATGTGTTACAAATGAAATGACAAAGTTAGGATGGGGGGTATCCTATGGTGGAGGGTAGAACACACATCAATCATTCAAGAAAATATTTTCCTGATTCAATCACCAAATTAATTGTTCCAATTTATTGCTTAATTAAATTGGAAATATTTTGGTGATAGTTTCTTCTGTGTAAAAATGTTTTGTATCAAATAAATTTTTAATTGACTTTGGTTATCATTTCGGTGATTGAAGGCATTTCAATTAAAAATTAATAGAATTTTTTTAAACAGGTAAAAGTTCGTCATTCGTTTCTTAAGCGACTTTCGTTTTAATTTTTTACTTGATTAAGTTTTACAGTTTACAGGTTTTCTTCCCTTGAAGTTGTCTTAACTTGTAACTTTTCACAGCCAGTCCCCCAGTGTTAGTTCAATTTCATTTAATTAAATGCAATTTCATTCGCCTTAATTTAGAGTTATTTTTTAATTATACAATGCAATCTCTTGCAACTTTCATTAAGTTTTATTTAATTTAAATTAATTTATTTTAATGCAAACCCCAAATCTAAAATGTAATGTGATATTTTTCTTGGCTGGTCTTAATAATATGCTGACAACTTCTAATCAAGCCAAAATAAATATTTTCTCTTGTTTACTCCTCAAAATTTGTTAAACTTTATTGTTATTGATATCGCCCAATATTAGCGCTAAATAATATTTTGATCTGTGAACTCGTTTGTGATCCCTCAGCTCTGGCCAATAATATATGTGGCATTTATTTGCACCCCAGCTTAATTACAAACATTTTATGTTAATCTAAAAAATTATAAACCAAATAGTTAAACAATAAAAAAGAAGTAGGCACACATATTTGATCAATGATGGACTTAAGAAATCTCCATGTGATAATATGCAAATGAGTCAAGTAAATATTTATGGTTTTTAAAGTTAATGGATAGTTAACAAATTATAGCAATCGCTAATACAAATACCAATGATTTAGCTAATTTTTGTAGCAAATGTTAAGTTCGTTGGAAATATATGAATTAAATTTTGTATTGTAACGCTAAATAGGGCTTTAATAAAACACAGAAAAAATTATGGCACCTGGTGACAAAAATTTAGAAACGCTATTTGCTAATAACCGGATCGAATGGTACACATGTAATAAACAACATATTGAATATGCAAATATGTTAATTTAATTAGAATGGAAAGATTTGTGTAAAAATTACTTAATTTAAATAAGATTGATGGTTTATTTGATATATTGTTCTGTTCTTCACACGTTTCTGATCAGAAGATAAAAGTGTTAAACTTCGTAAAGGGAAATTTTTCAGTAATTTGGCAGTTCAATAAAATTAGAAAACGGTTTTTTTAAAACATGTTAGCTAAAACAAAACATTAAAAATTTTGACAAAATTTTCTATAGAAATAAAATGTTGTCAAAATTTTCTATAGAAATAAAATTTTAACACCATTTTCGAAAGAACAAAAATTTTGACAAAATTTTCTGTATAAAAAATTTGAACACCATTTTCGAAAGAAATAAAATTTTGACAAAATTTTCTATAGAAATAAAAGTTTGACAAAATTTTCTATAGGAATAAAATTTTGAATTTGATAGAAATAAAATTTTGACAAAACTTTCTATAGAAATAAAATTTTGACAAAATTTTCTATATAAATAAAATTTAGACAAAATTGTTTATAGAAATAAAATTGTGACTAAATTTTCAATAGAAATAAAATTTTAATTAAATTTTCTACGGAAATAGAATTTTTTATAGAATTTTTTGACAAAATTTTCGATAGAAATAAAATTTTGAAAAAAATTTTCATACAAATAAAATGTTTACAAAATTTTCTATGGAAATAAAATTTTGTCAAAATTTTTGATGAAAATAAAATTTTGGCAACATTTTTTATGGAAATAAAATTTTGACAAAATTTTCTATAGAAATAAAATTTTTACAAAATTTTATATAGAAATAGAATTTTTGCAAAATTTTCTATAGAAATACAATTTTGACAAAATTTTCTATAGAAATAAAATTTTTACTAAATTTTCTATAGAAATAAAATATTTAGTAAATTTTCTAAGAAGTAAAATTTCGACAAAATTTTCCATAGAAATAAAATTTTGACAAAATCTTCTATAGAAATGAAAAATTGACAAACATTTCTATGGAAATAAAAATTTGACAAAATTTTGTCAAAATTTTATTTCTACGACAATTTTGTCCAAATTTTATTAGCCACAATGTTTTCTATAGAAATAAAATTTTGACGAAATTTTCTAGAGAAATAACATTTCATGAAAATTTCTATAGAAATAAAATTTTGACAAAATTTTAGATTTTTTACTGTTTGATAGATTAGTATAATTCTTGATGTTTTGGTAGATTATGTAAATTATTCCTCTCCAAATAAGAGGTACCCAACAAAATTTTCTATGGAAACAAAAAATTGAGAAAAATTTCTATAAACATTTTGTCAAAATTTTATTTCTATAGAAACTTTTGTCAAATTTTTATTTCCATAGAAGATTTTGTCTAATTTTTATTTCCATAGAAATTTTTGTCAATTTTTTATTTCTATAGATTTTCTAAAAATTTTATTTCTATAGAAAAATCAGTCGAAATTTTACTTCTATAGAAAATTTTGTCAAAATTTTATTTCTATAGAAATAAATGATTGACAAAAATTTCTACGGAAATAAAAAAATTGAAAAAATTTTCTAAAGAAATAACAATTTGACAAAAAAATAAAATTTTGACAAAATTTCCATAGCAATTTTTATTAATTTTTTTATTTTGACTTTTGTCAAAATTTTATTTCTATAAAAAGTTTTGTCAAGATTTCATTTCTACAGACAATTTTGTCAAAATTTTCTATAAAAATAAAATTTTGACAAATTTTCTATAGAAATAACATTTTGAGAAAATATCTATAGCAATAAAATTTTGACAAAATGGTAGATTTTTTACTGTTTGATAGATTAGTACAATTTTTTATGTTTTGGTAGATTATACAAATTATACCTCTCCAACTAAGGTACTAAAAAGTTTTCTATAGAAATAAAATTTTTACAAAATTTTCTATAGAAATAAAATGTTGACAAAATTTTCTGTAGAAATAAAATTTTGATAAAATTTTCTATAGAAATAAAATGTTGACAAAATGTTTTATAGAATTACAATTTGACAAAATTTTCTATAGAAATAAAATTTTGACAACATTTTCTAAAAAATGTAAAATTTTTACAAAATTTTCTATAGAACTAAAATGTTGACAAAAAAATTTCTATAGAAACAGAATTTTCACAAAATTTTCTATAAAAATAGAATTTTGACAAAATTGTTTGAAGAAATAAAATGTTGACAAAATTGTTTATAGAAATAAAATTTTGACACAGTTTTCTATAGAAATATAATTTTTGCAAAATTTTCTATAGAAATAAAAAATTGACAAAAATTTCCATGCAAATAATAATTTCACAAAAATTTCTACGGAAATAAAAAATAGACAAAATTTTCTATGGACATAAAAATTTGACAAAATGTTCTATAGAAATAAAATGTTGACAAAATTTCTATGTAAAATTTTGTCAAATTGTTATTTCCATTGAAAATTGTATTTAATTTTTATTTCCATAGAAATTTTTGTCAATTCCTTATTTCTATAGAAGATTTTGTCAAAATTTTATATCTATAGAAAATTTTGTCGAAATTTTACTTCTATAGAAAATTTAGTCAAAAATTTATTTCTATAAAAATTTTTGGCAAAATTTCATTTCTATAAACAATTTTGCCAAATATCTTTTGGAAACATGTAGAAATAACAATTTGAGAAAATTTCTATAGAAATAAAATTTTGACAAAATGGTAGATTTTTTACTGTTTGATAGATTAGTAGAATTCTTAATTTTTTGGTAGATTATGCAAATTATTCCTCTCCAACTAAGAGGCACCTATAGAAATGAAATGTTGACATAATTTTCTATAGAAATAAAAGTTTGTCATAATTTTCTATAGAAATAAAATTTTGACAAAATTTTCTGCAAAAATAAAATTTGGACACAATTTTCTATAGAAATAAAATTATGACAAAATTTTCTATAGAAGTAAAATTTTCCCAACATTTTCTATAGAAATAAAATTTTGGAAAAATTTTCTATAGAAATAAAATTTTGTAAAATTTTTCTATATAAATAAATTTTTGACAAAATTTTCTAAAAAATTTAAAATTTTGACAAAATTTTCTATAGAAATAAAATTTTGAAAAATTTTCTATAGAAATAAAATTTTGACAAAATTTTCTATAGAAATAAAATTTTGACAAAAAGTTCTATAGAAATAAAATTTTAACGAAAAAAATTAAATTTTGAAAAAATTTCTATAGAAATACAATTTTGTCATAATTTTCTATAGAAATAAAATTTTGTCAAACTTTTCTATAGAAATAAAATTTTGACAAAATCTTCCATAGAAATAAATTTTTGACAAAATTTTCTGTATAAATAAAATTTTAACACCATTTTCGGAAGAAATAAAATTTTGACAATATTTTCTATTGAAATAAAATTTTGACGAAATTTTCTATAGAAATAAAATTTTGACAAAATTCTCTATAGATATAAATTTTTTGACAAAATTTTCGATAGAAATAAGATGTTGACAAAATTTTCCATAGAAATTAAAATTTGACAACATTTTTTATAGAAATAAAATTTTGACAAAATTTTCTATAGAAATAAAATTTTGACAAAATTTTCTATGGAAATAGAATTTTCGCAAAATTTTTTATAGAATTTTTTGAAAAAATTTTCGATAGAAATAAAATTTTAACAAAATTTTCTATAGGAATAAAATTTCGACAAAATTTTCTATAGAAATAAAATTTTATCATAATTTTCTATAGAAATAATTTTTTGTCAAATTTTTCTATAGAAATAAATTTTTGACAAAATTTTCTATGAAACTAAAATTTTGACAAAATTTTCTATAGAAATAAAATTTTGCCATAATTTTCTATAGAAATAGACTTATGAATAAATTTTCTGTAGAAGTAAAATTTTCGCAACATTTTCTATAGAAATAAAATTTTGTCTAATTTTTCTATAGAAATAAATTTTTGACAAAATTTTCTATGAAACTAAAATTTTAACAAAATTATCTAGAAAATTTAAAATTTTGACAAAATTGTCTATGGAACTAAAATTTTGACAAAAAATTTCTATAGAAATAAAATTTTGACAAAAAATTTTCATAGAAATAAAATTTTGACAAAAAATTTCTATAGAAAAAAATTGTGGGAAAATGTTCTATAAAAATAAAAATAAAAATTTGACCAAAATTTTCCAGATACTTTGACTTAAAAACAGTTTGCCGAAATCGCTGAAACCTTCAACCAAAAAGAAAACAACTTTAAACAAAATTTAAAAAAATCACATTATAAATTCTAGTACAGAACTTGTATGGCTTATAATTAGAGGGGAATTAATCAGATCTTAAAATTCCTTGAGGCTATAAAAATATTTATAAATCAAATACCATCATTTGTATTTAATTTTTCACTTTAATTAAATTACTTCGATTGATCGATTCATCCACATTCCAAACAAAAACTAATTTATTATCTTTCCTCTTATTTATTTGTCTTTTTTTTTTTTAGTTTGCAATTGCAACAATCATGCCCGCCAATGTCGCTTCAATATGGAACTTTTCAAATTATCAGGGCGTGTGTCAGGAGGCGTCTGCCAGAATTGCCGTCATTCAACAACGGGCCGACATTGTCATTATTGCAAAGAGGGCTTCTATCGTGATCCCACAAAGCCATTAAATCATCGACGAGTATGCAAACGTGAGTAAACCAAAAAAAAATTATATCAATATTTGTTCAATGTTCCACAGCAAAAAAGCCAAAAAAAAACACAAAACAACTATACCAATATAATTAATCGCCAAGACGAAGAAATTAGTAATTATGTGTAATAAAAAAAATTAAAATAATGTCTTAAATAAATAAACAGAAAAAAAATCCACAGTCAATATGTTACCCTTATGGCCATGGTGTTGGAGAAAGATAAATAAATACAATCAACACTTGACCGAGATTAAAAACCAAATATACAGAGAATATACACTGGGGGAAAAAACAACCAATTAAACATTTTAACTCCAATATAATGTAAATTTATTTACATGCCTGTTTTTCCAAGTGTATGCATTTGTATATGTCTCCAAATGAGGCTAAGCGTTTAATTTCATCAACTACTTGAAACACTCGAAAAAATAATGTCTGTCCATTATGTCTGTCTGTATGGCAATTTGTGGGGATAATTGAAGGTCTTTTAAAGGAAATATCAATTAGATCATTAGCAAACAATTGGAATATTTTGCCTCCTCCTCCTGGATAATGAAAAATCATCCGTTTTTCCTTCCTAACACTGACCTCCAGCTGTGTATTGGCGTTAGCTGAAATTCGGCAGACCAATTTTTACATTTAAATTTAGAAAATTACTTGATTAATTACCAATAATTAGATTGTCGAAAAATCTTTTCTCGACAAATTAATGCAACCTAATTTGTTGAGACTTTTTTGTTTTCTTTTGGTTATCATTGAACTCAAAATTGTGGCAATTAATTTTGTTGGGTAATTTCTTTGGTATGCCCACTGGAGCCACTTGAGGTTAGAGTTTTTTGTTTCTTTCTTCCTTTGATTTTATTTTGTTAATGTGCTCATTATATTTTGTTTGGTTTTTGTATTTCCTTCGTTCGCTGCTTCTAAGAATAATGAGAATTTAATAAATGAAAAAAAAAACAAAAAGGAGAATTTATTATTTTTAATTTCCAAATTTTGCATGGATTGAGGTAAAGTTTGGTAAACATGGGTTGGCCATTATTTTTACGAAAATAAACAAAAGAAAATGTTCAATGTAATTACATTTATAATAGGAATTATAGAGATAAAGATGTAGTATGGAAATTGGGGAAGTAAAAAGACCTAAACACAGAAAAAAAAATTTCAGGAAATTTCAGACAAAAAAAAATCCCCTTTGTTAGAAAGTATTTTCTTTAAGAGAAAATAAAGAAAGCAAAGCAATTCGAATGAACCTTTTTAAGGGGAAAATAAGCTATGTTTGTGTAAACTTTCGTTCTTCATAACAGTTGTTTTAATATAATTTGATTAAATTTATAGATAATTAAATTAAATTAAATTTGATTTAATTTAATTTATATTTTTATTAATTTTTCAATTAATTTAAAATAAATTGAATTAAAATAAATCCGAAATGAAAATTTAATTATTTTAAATTGTTTATATTTTAAAAATATAAATATTTTGTATTTTCTTGTCAATTTAAAATTAATTTATTAAATTAAATTATATATTAACTTTGTCATTCCGTTTGTAACACATCGAAATATTGCTCTAAGATCCCATAAAGTATATATATTCTGGGTCGTGATGAAATTCTGAGTCGATCTAAGCATGTCCGTCCGTCCGTCTGTATATGGTCTCTAACAACCATGCAAAAATTGGTCCATATCGGTCCATAATTATATATAGCCCACATATAAACCGATCCCCATATTTGGCTTCCGTAGCCTCTAAGAGAAGCAAATTTCACACGATCCGGCTGAAATTTAGTACGTGGTGTTAGTATATGGTATCTAACAGCCATGCAAATATTGGTCCATATCGGTCCATAATTATATATAGCCCCCATATAAACCGATCCCCGATTTGACCTCCGGAGCCTCTTGCAGGAGCAAAATTCATCCGATCCGGTTGAAATTTGGTAAGTGGTGTTAGTATATGGTCTCTAACAACCATGCAAAACTTGGTCCATATCGGTCCATAATTATATATAGACCCCATATAAACCGATCCCCAGATTTGTCCTCCGGAACCTCTTGGAGGAGCAAAATTCATACGATCCGGTTGAAATTTGGTACGTGGTGTTAGTATATGGTCGCTAATAACATTGCCAAAATTGGTCCATATCGGTTCATAATTATATATAGCCCCCATATAAACCGTTTCCAAGATTTGAACTCCGGAACCTCTTGGAGGAGCAAAATTCATCCGATCCGGTTGAAATTTGGAACGTGGTGTTAGTATATGGTCTCTAACAAACACGCAAGAAGTGGTCCATATCGGTCCATAATTATATATAGACCCATATAAACCGTTCCCCAGATTTGTCCTCCGGAACCTCTTGGAGGAGCAAAATTCATCCGATCCGGTTGAAATTTGGTACGTGGTGTTAGTATATGGCCGCTAATAACCATGCCAAAATTGGTCCATATCGGTCCATAATTATATATAGCCCCCATATAAACCGTTTCCAAGATTTGATCTCCGGAACCTCTTATAGGAGCAAAATTCATCCGATCCGGTTGAAATTTGGAACGTGGTGTTAGTATATGGTCGCTAACAACAATGCCAAAATTGGTCCATATCGGTTCATAATTATATATAGACCCATATAAACCGATCACCAGATTTGTCCTCCGGAACCTCTTGGAGGAGCACAATTTATCCGATCCGGTAGAAACTTGGAACGTGATGTTAGTATGTGGTCTCTAAAAAACACGCAAGAAGTGGTCCATATCGGTCCATAATTATATATAGACCCATATAAACCGATCCCCAGATTTGTCCTCCGGAACCTCTTGGAGGAGCAAAATTCATCCGATCCGGTTGAAATTTGGTACGTATATGGTTAATATATGGCCGCTAATAACCATGCCAAAATTGGTCCATATCGGTCCATAAATATATATAGCCCCCATATAAACCGTTTCCCAGATTTGATCTCCGGAGCCTCTTGGAGGGGCAAAATTCATCCGATCCGGTTGAAATTTGGAACGTGGTGTTAGTATATGGCCGCTTATAACCATGCCAAAATTGGTCCATATCGGTCTATAGTTATATATAGCCGATCCCCAATCACATAAAAATTGGTCCATATCAATTCATAATCATGGTTGACACTCGACCCAAAAATAATCTATCAAAATTTTATTTCTGTAGAAAATTTTGTCACAATTTTATTTCTTTAGAAAATTTTGTCACAATTTTATTTCTATGGAAAATTTTATTACAATTTTATTTCTATAGAAAATTTTGCCAAAATTTTATTTCTATAGAAAATTTTGTCAAAATTTTATTTCTATAGAAAATTTTGTCAAAATTTTATTTCTATAGAAAATTTTGTCAAAATTTTATTTCCATAGAAAATTTTGTCAACATTTTCTCTCTATAGAAAATTTTGTCAAACTTTTATTTCTATCAAAAAATTTTGTCAAATTTTATTTCTATCGAAAAATTTTGTCAAAATTTTCTCTCTATAGAAAATTTTGTCCAAATTTTACTTCTATAGAAAACGCTGTCAAGATTTTTTTTTGCAAAATTATATTTCTATAGAATTTTTTTCAACATTTTATTTCTATAGAAAATTTTGTCAAACCGAATTATATATGTATTTAATCGGTCTTTTTAATTTAAAATATACCACGTATGGACTTACGAGTACTTACAATTAAGAAGACGGTGTTAGGAGGTTTTAAGATACCTTGCCATGGGCAAGCGTTACCGCAACCCAAGTAATTCGATTGTGGATGACAGTCTTTAGAAGAAGTTTCTACGCAATCCATGGTGGAGGGTACATAAGCTTCGGCCTGGCCGAACTTACGGCCGTATATACTTGTTTTAATTGAAATGTCTTCAATTACAGAAATGATAGCACCAACTAAAAAATTAATTAAAAGTCAATTACAAAATTAATTGATCCAATTAAAAAATTAATCGATACTATTAATTGTTGTGATTGGTTTGTGTTTCAATTAAAAAAAATTTGTATAATCGATTAAATTTTTAATTGAATATTTTTTAAACTCAATTATAACTTTAATTGAAAAAATTTTGTGAATTTTTTTCTGTGTATGTTATATAAACCTAATTATTTTTTATTATAAAAAAATAAATGCAAAATTATTTGAATTAAATATAAAATTTATGTTGCAGCATAGCCATATTAACAAATATTTTTGTTTGTGTTTTTCAAATTTAAATTAAATTTTTCTTCTTCAATTGTTTATTAACCCTCATCGTATTCATCTATGGATATCGCTTGAAGGATTTAGTATGAAAATTGAAAAATATAAAATATATAAAAATTCCTTAATATACTTAAATTAAATTTATTTAACTTGATTTGATTTAATTTTTTTAACTATTTTTTTTTGTGTCGAATAATAAATTGGGTTAAATTAGATCAAACCAAAATAAAATTGATTAATATTAATTATAATCAGTTTGAATTAAATATAAAAGTTCTATTACAAATTAACTACAATAAACATATACTTTCTTTTTATATTAAATTTCAATCTAATTTTTTCTTCCTCAAATTAATTTAATTTATATTTTGATTTGATTTAATTTATTTTATTATTTTTTCTTTACTTATCAAATAATTTTAAATAAATTGAATTAAATTAATTCATACGAAATTAAAATTTTATTATTTTAAATTAAAGTTTAATTATTTTAAAAAATTATATGTAAAATTATTTAAATGAATTGATTAATATTAATTATAATCAACTTCAATTAAATATAAAATTTCTATTACAAATTAACCATAATTTTTTGTAAATTAAAATTTTTAAAAAATTTCAAACTATTGTTTTGTTCCTGAAATTTTTATCCACCCGTCGTGATATCCATAGATGAATACCTTGAATATACCATTACCCAATGCAGTTTGTGTTTATAATAATTTAAATTTTCCATATGTATATTTGCTTATTCTTGAATATTTGTATGTTTATCTTTGTATGTTATTGTGTATGGCTATGGCTATGGGGGAAAAACAAATAAAAGGAAAATTTTAATTATTTTTTCCTCCAAATATGAAGAACAAAACTAAATTTGGATGCCTTGCATAAATTATGCCAAAGATGTTGGATGAATCAGAATATATGGTTCAATTGGCCTCTTATAAATTAACTTAAAGTAAATATTTATTTGCACCTCATTTTGTTTATACAAAGAATTAAATTATATTCCATGAATCTAATAAAATTCTTAGTACTTAAAAATTTTAATTGAATTGACCATACGAAGGCAGATCTAAAACAGGAATTTGTTTAAACAAACATATTTGGAAAAATTTTAATATTGAAGAAAAACCTCAATCCGGAGATAGCTCGATCAAGATTGCAAAGTATATTAGACTATGGGTCAGTGTTTCCATTGAGAATTTCTAAAAAGTAGCACAAAAAGTGTCACTTACAGAAAAGCTGACACTGTCTCATAACGAAAAATTTTAATTGAAAGCATTTAAATCAGTTTTTTATATAAAGACTGATGAAATCAATTATTTAAAATTAAATTTAAATTGTCCAAATAATCGAGATTTCCTTTAAAATCACCAAAGGAAATTTAAAATATTTTTTTCTCCAACTGTGAAGAACAAGACTAAATTAATTGTCTGGCATAAATTATCATCCAAAGACTTTGGATGAGTCAGAATGTGTTGAAAAATATATTTGGAAAATTTTTAATATTAAAAAATCCTTAGAAAATCAAATCGGGAGATCTATTTACGTGAAAGCCTATTGTTTATTCGTTTTTTTTTATGAAATTTATTTTAATAATTTGACATATATTTTTTGAAAGATTATGTTCACAATCACGGAAAGTAGTACTCTACTAAAAACGCGAGATTGTTTACTATTTGAAGTCCACCACTGTGGTATCACAATTGACTCAATAGTCTAAGTGAACCTGATACATCGGGCTGCTACCTAACGTAACCTACTATTTGGTAGAAATCTTAATGTTTTGGTAGATTTTGCAAAATATAACTCTCCAACAAAGATTTTCTATAGAAATAAAATTTTGACAACATTTTCTTAGAAATAAAATTTTGACAAAATTTTCTATAGAAATAAAATTTTGACAAAATTTTCTATAAAAAAGAAATAAAATTTTGACAAAATTTTCTTTAAAATAAAAATTCGACAAAATTTTCTATAGAAATAAAATTTTGACAAAATTTTCTATAGCAATAAAATGTTAAGAAAATTGTCTATAAAAATAAAATTTTAAGAAAATTGTCTATAGAAAAAAATTTAAGAAAATTCTCTATAGAAATACAATTTTGACAAAATTTTTCGTAGAAATAAAATTTTGACAAAATTTTCTATTGAAATAAAATTTTAAGAAAATTTTCTATAGAAATAAAATTTTAAGAAAATTTTCTACAGAAATAAAATTTTAAGAAAATTTTCTATAGAAATAAATTTTAAGAAAATTTTCTATAGAAATACAAATTTGACAAATACAAATTTGACAAAAAATAAAGTTTTGTCAAAATTTTCTTTAAACATAAAGTTTTGTAAAAATTTTCTATTGATATAAAATTGTGAGAAAATTTTCTATAGAAATAAAATTTTGACAAAATTTTTTATAGAAATAAAATTTTGACAAAATTTTCTATAGAAATAAAATTTTAAGAAAATTTTCTATAGAAATAAAATTTTAAGAAAATTTTCTATACAAATAAAATTTTAAAAAAATTTTCTATAGAAATAAAATTTTAAGACAATTTTCTATAGAAATAAATTTTAAGAAAATTGTCTATAGAAATACAATTTTGACAAAATTTTTGATAGAAATAAAATTTTGACAAAATTTTTCATAGAAATAATATTTTGACAAAATTTTTTATAGAAATAAAAATTTGTTACAAAATTTCCTTTAGAAATAAAATTTTGACAAAATTTTCTACAGAAATAAAATTTTGACAACATTTTCTATAGAAATAAAATTTTGACAAAATTTTCTTTAAAATAAAAATTCGACAAAATTTTCTATAGAAATAAAATTTTGACAAAATTTTCTATGGAAATAAAATTTTAAGAAAATTTTCTATAGAAATAAAATTTTAAGAATATTTTCTATAGAAATAAAATTTTAAGAAAATTTTCTATAGAAATAAATTTTAAGAAAATTTTCTATAGAAATACAATTTTGACAGAATTTTTCATAGAAATAAAATTTTGACAAAATTTTCTATAGAAATAAAATTTTGATGAAGTTTTCTATAGAAACAAAATTTTTTTTGTTTTGTTATTGTTGGTTTTTGTTCTTTAATCATTGTTGTTGTTTTTTTTTATTTCAGCTTAAAACCATACATTGACTAAACTACAAGTGTAGCTTAACCAACAGAGGAAAAGAATGTTTGTCTAATTTATTTGGGCAAAGCCCTATAGACTGCAAGATGGTTGAATTTTAAGAAAATTTTCTATAGAAATAAAATTTTAAGAAAATTTTCTATAATAATAAATTTTAAGAAAATTCTCTATAGAAATACAATTTTGACAAAATTTTCTATAGAAATAAGAATTTGTTACAAAATTTCCTTTAGAAATAAAATTTTGACAAAATATCCGTTAGAAATAAAATTTTGACAAATTTTTCTTTAAAAATAAGATTTTGACAAATTTTTCTTTAAAAATAAAATTTTGACAAAATTTTCTATAGAAATTAAATGTTTACAAAATTTTCTATAGAAATTAAATGTTTACAAAATTTTCTATAGAAATAAAATTTTGACAAAATTTTCTATAGAAATAAAATTTTAAGAAAAATTTCTATAGAAATAAAATTTTAAGAAAATATTCTATAGAAATAAATTTTAAGAAAATTTTCTATAGAAATACAATGTTGACAACATTTTTCATAGAAATAAAATTTTGACAAAATTTTCTATGGAAATAAAATTGTAAGAAAATTTTCTATAGAAATAAAATTTTAAGAAAAATTTCTATAGAAATAAAATTTTAAGAAAATTTTCTATAGAAATAAATTTTAAGAAAACTTATTATAGAAATACAATTTTGAAAAAATTTTTCATAGAAATAAAATTTTGTTGTTTGGTTGTGGTTTATTGTTGGGTTTAATGAACTGCCTGAATTTATTCTGATAATTGGTTGATAGTTTTGCTGCAAGTAGAGGATGCTGATGAGGAATGTGGTAATTCCGAAACGTGCGTCCATCCAACCATCTTGCAGTCTATAGGGCTTTGCCCAAATAAATTTGACAAACATTCTTTTCCTCTGTTTGTTAAGCTACACTTGTAGTTTAGTCAATGTATGGTTTTAAGCTGAAATCAAAAAACAACAACAATGGTTTAAGAACAAAAACCAACAATAACAAAACAAAACGAATGAAAGAAATAAAATTTTGACAAAATTTTCTATAGAAATAAATTTATTATAAAATTTTCTATAGGAATAAAATTTTGATGGAAATAAAATTTTGACAAAATTTTCTATAGAAATAAAATTTTGACAAAATTTTCTATAGAAATAAACTTTTTATAAAATTTTCTATAGAAATAACATTTTAAGAAAATTTTCTGTAGATATAAAATTTTAAGAAAATTTTCTATAGATATAAAATTTTGACAAAATTTTCTTTAAAAATAAAGTTTTGTCAAAATTTTCTTTAAAAATAAAGTTATGTAAAAATTTCCTATGGATATGAAATTGTGAGAAAATTTTCTATAGAAATAAAAATGTTGATAAAATTTTGTATAGAAATAAAAATGTTGATAAAATTTTCTGAAGAAATAAAAATTTTGAAAAAATTTTGAAAAAATTTTTATAGAATTAAAATTTTGAGAATATTTTCTATAGAAATAAAATTTTGTACAAAATTTTCTATAGAAATAAAATTGTGTACAAAATTTTCTATAGAAATAAAATTTTGTACAAAATTTTCTATAGAAATAAAATTTTTATAATATTTTCTATAGAAAAAAAATTTTGACTGAATTTTCTATAGAAATAAAATTTTGACAACATTTTCTATAGAAACAAAATGTTTACAAAATTTTCTATAGAAATAAAATTTTGACAAAATTTTTTATAGAAATAAAATTTTTACAAAATTTTCTATAGAAATAAAATTTTGACAAAATTTTCTATAGAAATAAAATTTTGACAAAATTTTCTATAGAAATAACAATTGTGACAAAATTTTCTATTGAAATAAAATTTTGACAAAAATTTCTATAGAAATAAAATTTTTATAATATTTTCTATAGAAAAAAAATTTTGACTGAATTTTCTATAGAAATAAAATTTTGACAACATTTTCTATAGAAATAAAATTTTGACAAAATTTTCTATAGAAATAAAATTTTGACAACATTTTCTATAGAAATATAATTTTCCAAAATTTTTTATAGAAATAAATAAAAATAAAGAAAAAAATGTTTGATATGGTTAATGTATGTAAAATAGCATTTTATGATGCATAAAAGCATTTTAACTTCAAGTGAACTTGATCTCACACAACTATCAACGATGCTTAATTAAAGAAAATTCCCTCACAAAAAAAAAAAAAAAAAAAAAAAAAAAAAACATTATAGTTTTTGTAGGACAACCGACAAGCACAATCATAAAACGAAAACCTCAACATACACAACTGCCTTCTCCCATGCACTAGGCTCACCCACATTGTCAGCAACCCAGAACAGTGGCAAAATCAGATCTTGCCATAGTCTCATGACATTAACAACACCCTCAATTAATTAACATATTGACGATAATGTGTTGTTGCTGATATTTGATGTTGGCAGTTGTGCTGCAACAGGCTTCGTTGCTATTTTGCTGGTGGAAAGGGAAAGCCCGGCGACCAAAGCTAATAGTGTTGGCAACTGACAGAGTGAATGCCAAGTACCCGCCAGTACTTTGTAAATCATTAGCCAAGAAAATAAAACATTTTCGATGTAAAGACTAGCAGACAACAGACAGTAGCAACAAAACTGCCACACAAAATTGCAGATGTTGTAACATTTGTCTAAAATAAAATTTTTAACAAACAAACAAAAAAACGAAAAAACACCGCATAGTCAGCTTGTGAACAAGTCAACCTAGTGATCAGATAGGTTAGTTTCTATGTAAAAACTGGATGACTTTGATTGTTGAAAAAAAATCTTAGATGTAGAACTTGTGTTGCCTTTTTACCAAAACATGACTATTGTTGCTGTTTGGAACAGGTGTCGTTAAGTTCATAGTTGAGTGATGCAAACTTAGCAAGTACAAACGCAGAGTGCATTCGGGGAGACTTCTATTTGCCCGATTTTTGATACCAATAAAATTTAGCCAATTAGACCAAAAGAATATTTCACAATTTTGATGTATAGTCAACTGAGAGGACCTCATGTTTACCTGATCCCATTTAATTGTTTTTGCTCTTAATACAATTTCAGAGATTTATATGAAATTTGCAGAAAACAAATAGGAAGTTATAGAAGTACTAAGACCACATAATGTTCACAGAAATCATCTAACCATGAGTCCCCTTTCGCAAGTTCCACATGATTTGTTGGCGATAGCAATGGGAACAGATTTCCCATTCGAAATTTCGTTCACTTTGATTTTAGTACCAAAAGTGGAACACATTTAACAAACCGCCAAAAACGAAAACTTCTGTAACTTCATCTCAGCATGGCGCCTCTTTGTCTTTTATTTTGCCGTCCCTATTTTTATACATAATTTTATTAAATGTTTTCTTGCAAAATTTATGAGGTTTCAGAAAATTTACAAACCATGTTTTGGTTTATTACATTTCCAATTGATTTTGAATTGATAACAAATTTTACAATAACAATGGTCTCCGAATAAATCCCAATAAATTGTTTCAATTCATTTTTATTTTTAGTTCCTTTTTGTTAGCGTTTTATAAGTCTGGATTATCAGTGAAGAAAAAATACCACAAAGATTGAAGAAACTTACAGTCTTTGTTTCATTTAATTCATGATTTTGGAATATTTTGCTTCTTCTGTTCAGCGACAATGATTCACCGATTTTTTTTCAATTTCTTTGATGAGACTACAAACAAAGGACATCTTTTGGGATTTTTTTTTTATACAACATATGCGATTAAAAGATGAGGCATCACTTTTTTGAAATTCGACCCAATTTGGGTATTCTGAGAGGGGTGAAAGTTTAATAAATTAGCTTTATAAAATTTTGCCAGAGATGTGCACATGTAAAAAGGAGAAATGAAAAGAACAGTTTTTGTGAACCTATATACAGTGAAGCCTCTTAAACATGGACACTCTACAAAGTAGGCACCCACCTCTCAAAAGTGAACAAGTTTCGTCAGACGTTTTAAATTATACTCTCAAAAGGTGTCTAAATTTAGGCGACTTTAGGAGTTTATGGTGGCTTTCTGGGCGCCCAAGATGTTAAATCTGGAGATCAGTCTAGATAGGGGTCTATATTAAATTACGGATGGATGTGGACTAATTTTTGTATGGTTGCTTCAGGGAAATAACAAAATCACTTACCGAATTTCAAGAAGTCAAAGGTGAAGATCAGTCGTCTATGTGGAGAGGGTTTCCAAAAATCCACGAAAACTCGAATTGGCGTCATGGGATTGGACCAAAACAAATATCAAAAATAGAGTTCTTAACTACTCTACTGTTAACAAAGGCCCGTCCAAGCTTGTCTTTAAGAACTGCAGCACAAGATCTTTGATCTCTTTTAGATATATGTGTCTCATCCGTCGATTCCTTTCACCATTTTCACCCATTTCTTGTAACCATTGTAAGAAGTTGCTCTGTTGGGCCGAAAGTGTACAACCATTACAGTCACGATCGCAACTTGAGACAAAAATAATCTACCAACATTTAAAGAAAACCTTACCAAAAACTGCCAAAAAATATTATTTTGCAAAAATTTATTCCTTCACAAAGTTTTTTCAAAATTCTATTTTTACAGAAAATTTTCTCAAAATTTTTTTCTTTTGGCAAATTTTGTCAAAATTTAATTTCTATAGAAAATTTTGTCAAAATTTTATTCTATAGAAAATTTTGTCAAAATTTTATTTCTAATGAAAATTTTGTCAAAATTTTATTTCTATAAAAAATTTTGTCAAAATTTTATTTCTATAAAAAATTTGGTTAAAATAATATTTTTATAAAAAAATTTGTCAACATTTTATTTCTATAAAAAATTTTGTCAAAATTTTATTTCTATAGAAAATTTTGTCAAAAATTTATTTCTATAGGAAATTTTGTCAAGATTTTATTTCTATAGAAACTTTTATCATTTTTTTTATAGAAAATTTGGTCAAAATTTTATTTCTATAGAAAACTTGGTTAAAATTTTATTTCTATAGAAAATTTTGTCAAAATCTTATTTCTATAGAAAATTTTGTCAAAATTTTATTTCTATAGAAAATTTTATTTTTTTAGAAAATTTGGTCCAAATTTTATTTCTATAGAAAATTTTGTCAAATTTTTATTTCTGATGAAAATTTTTTTCAACATTTTATTTCTATACAAAATTTTGGTAAAATTTTATTTCTATAGATAATTTTGTCAAAATTTTATAACTATAGAAAATTTTAACAAATTCACATTTTTATTTCTATACAAAATTTGGTCAAAATTTTATTTCTATAAAAAATTTTGTCAAAATTTTATTTTTATAGAAAATTTGGACAAATTTTTATGCAAAATGTTGTCAAAATTTTATTTCTATAGAACATTTAGTCGAAATTTTTATAATTTTCTATAGAAATTTTATTTCTATAGAAATATTTGTCAATAATTTATTTCTATAGGAAATTTTATCAAAATATTATTTCTATAGAAAATTTTGTCAAAATTTTATTTGCGTAAAAAATTTTGTTAAAATTTTATTTTCGTAAAAAATTTTGTCAAAATTTTATTTCTATAGACAATTTTGTCAAAATTTTATTTCTACAGACAATTTTGTCAAAATTTTATTTTTTTATAAAAAAATTTTGTCAAAATTTTATTTCTATAGAATATGTTGTCAAAATTTTATTTCTATAAAAAATTTTTTCAACATTTTATTTCTATAGAAAATTTTGTCAAAATTTTATTTATATCGAAAATTTTGTCAAAATTGTATTTTTATAGAAAATTTTGTCAACATTTTATTCCTATAGAAAATGTTGTCAAAATTTTATTTATATCGAAATTTTGTCAAAATGTTATTTCTATAGAAAATATTCTCAAAATTTGAATTCTATAGAAAATGTTGTCAAAATTGTATTTCTATAAAAAAATTTTGTCAAAATTTTATTTCTGTAGAAAATATTGTCAAAATTTTATTTCTATTGAAAATTTGTTCCAAATTTTATTTGTCAAAATTTTATTTTTATAAAAAATTTTGTCAAATTTGTATTTCTATAGAAAATTTTGTCAAATTTGTATTTCTATAGAAAATTTTGCCAATTTTTTTTTCTGATGAAAATTTTGTCAAAATATTATTTCTATAGAAAAGTCAAAATTTTATTTCTATAGAAAATTTTGTCAAAATTTTATTTCTATAGAAAATTTTGTCAAAATTTTATTTCTATAGAAAATTTTGTCAAATTTTTATTTCTGATGAAAATTTTGCCAAAATATTATTTCTATAGAAAATTTGGTCAAAATTTTATTTCTATAGAAAATTTTGTCAACATTTTATTTCTATAGAAAATTTTGTCAAAATTTTATTTCTATAGAAAATTTTTGTAAAAATTTTATTTTTGAAAAAAATTTTGTCAAATTTTTATTTCTATAGAAAATTTTGTCAAATTTTTATTTCTGATGAAAGTTTTGTCAAATTTTTATTTCTGATGAAAATTTTGTCAAATTTTTATTTCTGATGAAAATATTATTTCTATAAAAAATTTTGCCAAAATTTTATTTCAATAAAAAATGTTGTCAAAATTTTATCTCTATACAAAATTTTGTCAAGAATTCGGTCATCAACCCATAAATAACATTTTTCTGATTTAATTATTTTTTTATTAATTATTTAATTGAAATTGCTTCAATCTTCAATTAATTGAAAATATTCTTGATAAAAAACTAAGGATTCTTCGGCACTTCCAATTAATTTGTTCATTTGATCAATTTTAAATGTATGTCAATGGCAGCAATTTTTTATAATAATAAAGATAATAAATGATTTGTCGTTTTTTTTTTTTTATTTTTATAATTTTCTTTTAATTTTACAATTGTAATTATTGTAGAATTTTTCTTGATTCTCATGTACAAATTTTTCAATTATATCTTCATTCGGAAATATTTATTTTATATAATTAAAACATTAATTAACGTACTTAATATTATAATAAAACAATTAAATTTTTTTAAACAGTTTCTTAACTGACTTTAGTTGTTAATTTGATAAATAAAAAAACAAATTATATCAATTAATTTAAATTCAAGTAAATTTTTAATCAGAAACATATTGGTGACATTTGTATTTTGTTCGTCATTTATTATTAAATTCTGATTCACTTTTTTAAATAATACTTCAATTCCTAGAAAAGCCATAATACTATAGATCTCGGTAGTTAGTGAGCCTTCAATAAATTCGATGCAATACGGTTTCGGTAGACTTTTGTATACTAATGTTGTTGTTGTATGATCAACCTTGAATCAATGTTAGTTGCAGGATATATGATAGATATCTCTTCAGAGTCTTCAAAAGGAAAACGTTGGAGGGAAATTCTCGCGCTTTACAGATG
Organism: Haematobia irritans; assembly: GCF_050003625.1. Classification (NCBI taxonomy): domain Eukaryota; kingdom Metazoa; phylum Arthropoda; class Insecta; order Diptera; family Muscidae; genus Haematobia; species Haematobia irritans. The sequence continues at coordinate 116,171,985 of NC_134399.1, read as the reverse complement.
ACTCATTATCCAAACATTTTTTTTCTGCGGTCTGTATTCAATCTAATTCGGATGATTCCTATTTTTGTAATATATTGCAAATGTTATATACACTTTGAAATATTGAAACATTTTGGGCAGATACATTTCAAAGTAATTGACAAAATTTGTTTTTATATACCCCAAAGGATTATTGACTCACCCAGGTAATCCCCAAAACTTGATTGATCGCGTATTTATTTATAGCTTAACATTTGCAATTGAAATTTCTTTAACGTCTCCAATGCCTCTCTAATCCCCTATCAATGTAAACAAGAATGAAAAAAACCAACACCAAATTCCAAGAAATTTATCGCCACCTTTTAAATCATTGGAAACAATCACAACTGGCAAAAGATCAAATTGGCCATAAAATCAAACTCCACTGAACAATTTTAACGACCATAACTAACAATGGTGGGGAAATGGCATTAATTAGATGCTAATTAAATAACAGTGGATAAATCACACCCCAAAATATCAAAGCGGAGCCGTATGGCAAAAAAAAAACGCAGAGAGACACAAAAAGAAGCAGGCCTATAAAAATCAATGTAAATCATTTCACGCCTGTAAATCTGCAAATTAGCCAACACCATAAGGTAAAGGTGTTGTCCAAAACACCTCAATAGAATAACCACAGATGAAAGTCAAACAAGTTTACCAGCAAAAAAGCAACCGATACAAATCTTCAGCAAATATTTACAATTTCCAGTTGAACACAATGCACACCCACCTTCTATATAAAAATTCCATTAATTTTGCTCTATATCTGGATTTACACCAAAAAAAAAAAACATCAACAACATAAAAACAAAAATGCAAATAAAATCACCTTTTATTAAGTCGCGTGAATCCCATAAACACTGTTTGTATAGATGAATCAATGGCTGATTGAAATATTAAGGAAGTTCCTAAGAACTGATGGATGAATGAATGGTTGCCTTTGGGTCAAGAAGTGAAATAATTCCTATAAAAATAAATAATATTTCAAAGAAATATAAACAAACCCACTTTGATGAAAGGTGTATTTCTTCACATTTTCAAATGCAATTTATTTTTGCATTTTTATTTCCCACTAATAAGGATGGGGTAAAAATTGTGATGATATTTTTACAAGGTTTGTTAAAATGAAATATTAAAATACTAAATACGAACGAATGGACATATCTGGAATAAATACCTAAGGCCATGCATTAGGTTAGGTATAAGGGTAGCCCGTTATTTTTAGACTCACTTCGACAAAATTTGGAGAAAATTCTATCACAAAAGACTATCAAACAAAAAAAATCTATAGAAAATTTTGTCAAAAATTTACTTCCATAAAAAATTTTGTCAACATTTTATTTCCATACAAAAAATTTGTCAAAATTATATTTCTATAGAAAATTTTTTCGAAATTTTATTTCTATAGAAATTTTTTGCAAAATTTTATTTCTATAGAAAATTTTTTCGAAATTTTATTTCTATAGAGAATTTTGTCACAATTCTATTTCTATAAAAAATTGTTTGTCAAAATTTTATTTCTATAGAAAATTTTTGTCAAAATTTTATTCCTATAGAAAATTTTTATAAAATTTTATTTCTTTAGAAAATTTTTTCGAAAATTTATTTCTATAGATAATTTTGTCACAATTCTATTTCTATAAAAAATTGTTTGTCAAAATTTTATTTCTATAGAAAATTTTTGTCAAAATTTTATTTCTATAGAAAATTTTTATAAAATTTTATTTCTTTAGAAAATTTTTTCGAAAATTTATTTCTATAGAGAATTTTGTCTATATTCTATTTCTATAGAAAATTTCGTCAAAAGTTTATTTCCATAAAAAATTTTGTCAACATTTTATTTCCATACAAAAAATTTGTCAAAATTATATTTCTATAGAAAATTTTTCGAAATTTTACTTCTATAGAAAATTTTTGCAAAATTTTATTTCTATAGAAAATTTTGTCAAAATTTGATTTCCACACAAATTGTTAAAATTATAATTCTATAGAAAATTTTTTCGAAATTTTATTTCTATAGAAAATTTTGTCACAATTCTATTTCTATAAAAAATTGATTGTCAAAATTTTATTTCTATAGAAAATTTTTGTCAAAATTTTATTTATATAGAAAATTTTTATAAAATTTTATTTCTATAGAAAATTTTTTTTCGAAAATTTATTTCTATAGAGAATTTTGTCTATATTCTATTTCTATAGAAAATTTCGTCAAAAGTTTATTTCCATACAAAAAATTTGTCAAAATTACATTTCTATAGAAAATTTTTTCGAAATTTTATTTCTACAGAAAATTTTTGCAAAATTTTATTTCTATAGAGAATTTTATTTCCATGCAAAAAATTTGTCAAAATTATAATCATATAGAAATTTTGTCAAAATTTTATTTCTATAGAAAATTTTTGTCAAAATTTTATTTCTATAGAAAATGTTTGTCAAAATTTTATTTCTATAGAAAATTTTTATAAAATTTTATTTCTATAGAAAATTTTTTTTTTTCGAAAATTTATTCCTATAAAGAATTTTGTTTATATTCTATTTCTATAGAAAATTTTGTCAAATTTTATTTCCATACAAAAATTTTGTCAAAATTATATTTCTATACATAATTTTGTCAAAATTTTATTTCTATAGTAAATTTCGTCAAAATTTTATTTCTATAGAAATTTTTTTCGAAATTTTATTTCTATAGAGAATTTTGTCTAAATTCTTTTCTATAGAAAATTTTGTCAAAATTTTATTTTCATACAAAAAATTTGTCAAAATTATAATTCTTTAAATAATTTTGTCAAAATTTTATTTCTATGGAGAATTTTGTCAAAATTTTATTTCTATAGAAAATTTTTTCAAAATTTTATTTCTATAGAGACTTTTTTGTCAAAATTTTATTTCTATAGAAAAGTTTACCAAAATTTTATTTCTATAGAAAATTTTTGTAAAATTTTATTTCTATAGCAAATTTTATTTCTATGGGGGAGAGGAAAACTCTACCAAAACATCGAGAATTCTACCAATCTACCAAACAGAAAAAATCGACCATTTGTGGTAGAATTATACCAACTGTGGCAACTTATGGAGTGATGTCAATTTTCATAGTTATCTCAATGACAAGCGGTCTTCTTCTAAGTGATATTTAACCCATGAGCATTTCCATTACTAAACTGGTAAACGAGGGCTTTCAGAAATGGCACTGAAAAAAAATGTTGACCTAATATGACGGACAACCTAAATTTTAGGACATGCAATTTAGCCCACATCAAGGACAGGTTTATCTAAAATAATTAAATTTTAATTAAAAGAAGTTCCATAATCATTGCTAAAAAAATTTTTAAAATTAAATTTAATGACAAGCATTGCAACGATTGTTTATTTGTTTATTTGCTTTTAAACAAAACCTAGGCCAATAATATTGATATCTGATTTCGAGAAAATTTTATAAAAATACTTTTTTGAAAAAATTTTCCACAGAAATAACCTTTTGTGAAAATTTTCTTCTGAAATAAAATTTTGAGAAAATTTTCTATAGAAATAAAATTTTGCGAAAATTTCCTATCAATATTGGGCTTTTGACCAAATTTGCGATAGAAGTACAATTTTTACCAAATTTACTATGGAAATAAAATTTTGAGAAAACTTTATATAAAAAGAAAATTTTGAGAAAATTGTACATAGAAATTTTTTTTTTTTTGTGAAAATTTTCTTCTGAAATAAAATTTTGAGAAAATTTTCTATAGAAATAAAATTTTGCGAAAATATCCTATCAATATTGGGCTTTTGACCAAATTTGCGATAGAAGATAGATAGATAGATTTTTACCAAATTTTCTATGGAAATAAAATTTTGAGAAAACTTTATATAAAAAGAAAATTTTGAGAAAATTGTACATAGAAATAAAATTTTGAGAAAACTTTATATAAAAATAAAATTTTGAAAACATTTTCTATAAAAATAAAATTTTGAGAAAATTTTCTATAAAAATAAAATTTTGAGACAATTTTTTATAGAATTAAAATGTTGACCAAATTTCCTATGGAAACAAATTTTTTACAAAATCTTCCATTGAAACAAAATTTTGATAAAATTTTCTATAGAAATAAAATTTTAAGAAAATTTTCTATAGAAATAAAATTTTAAGAAAATTTTCTATAGAAATAAAATTTTAAGAAAATTTTCTATAGAAATACAATTTTAAGAAAATTTTCTATAGAAATAAAATTTTGAAAAAAATTTCTATAGAAATAAAATTTTGAAAAAATTTTCTATACCCGTGTAAAAATTGAGGGATCTAATCAGATATGATTAGATCTCAAAATTGGCCCCTTTAGATATAAGCAGATATACCAACATATGATGAGATAGAATTAGATATAAATGTATATCATTTCATATATGACCAGATCTAACATCAGATCCAATAATATATAGGGACAGATATAATTACATCTAAGACATTAGATCTAGGCCAATTTTGAGATCTGATCAGATCTAATTCCATAGTAATTAGATATGATTAGATCTTACCATTTTTCGGATCTACTAATATCTAATTGTATCAAATTAGATCTCTCAATTTTTTCTCGGGTAGAAATAAAATTATGAGAAAGATTTCTATAGGAATAAAGTTATGATAAAATTTTCTATAGAAATAACTTTTTGACAAAATTTTCTATAGAAATAAAATTTTGAGAACATTTTCTATAAAAATAAAATTTTGAGAAAATTTTCTATAGAATTAAAATGTTGACCAAATTTTCTATGGAAACAAATTTTTTACAAAATCTTCCATTGAAAGAAAATTTTGATCAAATTTTCTATAGAAATAAAATTTTTAGAAAATTTTCTATAGAAATAAAATTTTTAGAAAATTTTCTATAGAAATACAATTTTAAGAAAATTTTCTATAGAAATAAAATTATGAGGTAATTTTCTAGAGAAATAAAATTTTGACAAAATTTTCTAGAGAAATAAAATTTTGCCAAATTTTATATAGAATTAAAATGTTGACCAAATTTTCTATGGAAATAAATTTTATACATAATTTTCCATTGAAACAAAATTTTGATCAAATTTTCTATAGAAATAAAATTTTTAGAAAATTTTCTATAGAAATAAAATTTTTAGAAAATTTTCTATAGAAATAAAATTATGAGGTAATTTTCTAGAGAAATAAAATTTTGACAAAATTTTCTAGAGAAATAAAATTTTGCCAAATTTTATATAGAATTAAAATGTTGACCAAATTTTCTATGGAAATAAATTTTATACATAATTTTCCATTGAAACAAAATTTTGATCAAATTTTCTATAGAAATAAAATTTTAAGAAAATTTTCTATAGAAATAAAATTTACAGAAAATTTTCTATAGAAATAACTTTTTGACAAAATTTTCTATAAACTAAATATGATTTAAAATTTTACTTTTCATGTTGTTTGATAGCCAAAAAATTGTCGCTGATAGGAGGGGTCATTCACTCACTCGAAGAAATAAAATAATAAACATTTTCTTCAAAAATTGGTAGTTTTTTTTTGTCACGAACGCAACCGTTATCCGTTAAACTTTTGCGGCATTTTGAGAAAATCTTCTACAGAAATAATTTTTTTATAGAAATAAAATTTTGAGAAAATTTTCTGCAGAAATAAAATTTTGAGAAAATTTTCTGTAGAAATAAAATTTTGATTTTTTTTTTTTAACAATAAAATTGAAAATGAAAGAAATGTAGCAGTTTGTTTCAATGCATATCAAGCACACTATATTAAAAGGAGTTATTAAAAACGCACTTCATTTTTCTTGTGAATTAACGAACACACAGTTTTTCAATTCAATTTCATCTAAACTTTATCTGATAATGACATTGACATTTTAATTATAACAAAAACTTTTACCACATAGTCCACACAACCAAAATAAAAAGACACAGCTATTTTGAAACTCATTAAAAAGTGTCAAAAACATGAATACAAGACAAAATAGTAAAGGCATACGGCACTTAACTCATAAGATATCCTTCAACTAGAACCAAAGATTCTCATCTTAAGACTCGTATACTTGAACACTTGAATGCAAGTTTAACTGAAAATTATTACAAAATATCTGGGTAAACATACGGAAGTTTTCATCAGCATCACTAGCATCATAAGATGAAAGTTACTAAGTTAATCATTTACACCAATGTCATCCTCGGGTCCATGTTGACTTTTGGTCAAAAGAGAAACTTTTCTTACATCCAAAGACCAAAGAAGCAGAAGATTGACATCCTCCCTCCCTCCCTCTCTTCAATGTAGTATGTGATTGTTGTCTAATATTTCACTTTCAGCTATAGAAGTTAAAAGGCAGTCGAGAAACTTTAAAGTTTCTTCCAGGGGTAAAAAGGCAGTGGAGTGACAGTGCAACATTGTTAGTCTGGTTAAGAAAACTTAAATATTTGTATCAAAAGAACAAGACTTGTTTCGTGTTGGTAGAAAGATACTCCTCATAGTTTATGTTTAGAAAAGGAAAATGAACGAATAATTCTTTGAAGAATTTTTTGTTTGTTTTCTTAGTTTCAGTAGCAAACGAAGAACTTCATCAAATATCTCCTCTGCCGAAGGACGGACATGATTAATACAAGAAACAAAGAACTAGAAAAACTGTTTATAAAAAATTATTTTAAAATATTAAATTTAGTCATAATTAAAATAAAATAAAATTTTAAGGGTGCCGGGTGACACGAACCTTTACCAAATTCGCACTGGTATTTCGGTCAAATTAGAAATGACATTTACATGGTATTTATTACGGCTGTGGAGTCGAGCCAACATTTTCTATAGAAATAAATTTTTGAAACAATTTTCTATAGAAATAAAGTTTTGACAAAATTTTCTATAGAAACAAAATTGTGACAAAATTTTCTATAGAAATGAAATTTTGACAAAATTTTCTATAGAAATAAAATTTTGACACAATTTTCTATACAAATAAAATTTTGATAAAATTTTCTATAGAAATAAAATTTTGACAAAATTTTCTTTAGAAACAAAATTGTGACAAAATTTTCTATAGAAATGAAATTTTGACAAAATTTTCTATAGAAATAAAATTTTTGACAATATTATCAATAAAAATAACATTTTTCTATTGATAATTTTGTCAAAATTTTCTATAGAAATAAAATTTTGACAAAATTTTCTATAGACATAAAATTTTGATAAAATTTTCTATAGAAATAAAATTTTGACACAATTTTCTATACAAATAAAATTTTGATAAAATTTTCTATAGAAATAAAATTTTGACAAAATTTTCTATAGAAATATAATTTTGACAAAATGTTCTATAGAAATAAAATTTTGACAAAAATTTTCTATAGAAATAAATTTTTGATAAAATTTTCTATACAAACAAAATCTTGACAAAATTTTCTATAGACATAAAATTTTGACAAAATTTTCTGTAGAAATAAATTTTTGACCAAATTTTCTATAGAAATAAAATTTTGAAAAAATTATCAATAGAAATAAAATTTTGACAAATTTTTCTATAGAAATAAAATGTTGACAAAATCTTCTATAGAAGTAAAATTTTGACAAAATATTCTATAGAAATAAACTTATGAAAAAATTATCAATAGAAATAACATTTTTATATAGCATATAGAATTTTGAAAAAAAAAAATATAGAAAAAATATTTTGAAAAAAAACTTTAAATATAATTTTGCAAATTTTCTATAGAAATAATATTTAATCAAAATTTTATTTACATAAAAAATTGTGTCAAAATTTTATTATACCCTCCATCATAGGATGGGGGTATATTAACTTTGTCATTCCGTTTGTAACACATCGAAATATTGCTCTAAGACCCCATAAAGTATATATATTCTGGGTCGTGGTGAAATTCTGAGTCGATCTAAGCATGTCCGTCCGTCCGTCCGTCCGTCCGTCCGTCCGTCCGTCCGTCCGTCCGTCCGTCCGTCCGTCTGTTGAAATCACGCTAACTTCCGAACGAAACAAGCTATCGACTTGAAACTTGGCACAAGTAGTTGTTATCGATGTAGGTCGGATGGTATTGAAAATGGGCCATATCGGTCCACTTTTACGTATAGCCCCCATATAAAGGGACCCTCAGATTTGGCTTGTGGAACCTCTAACAGAAGCATATTTCATCCGATCCGGCTGAAATTTGGTATATGGTGTTGATATATGGTCTCTAACAACCATGCAAAAATTGGTCCACATCGGTCCATAATTATATATAGCCCCCATATAAACCGATCCCCAGATTTGGCTTGTGGAGCCTCTAAGAGAAGCATATTTCATCCGATCCGGCTGCAATTTGGTACATGGTGTTGGTAGATGGTCTCTAACAATCATGCAAAAATTGGTCCACATCGGTCCATAATTATATATAGCCCCCATATAAACCGATCCCCAGATTTGGCTTGTGGAGCCTCTAAGAGAAGCATATTTCATCCGATCCGGCTGAAATTTGGTACGTGGTGTTGGTAGATGGTCTCTAACAATCATGCAAAAATTGGTGCACATCGGTCCATAATTATATATAGCCCCCATATAAACCGATCCCCAGATTTGGCTTGCGGAGCCTCAAAGAGAAGCATATTTCATCCGATCCGGCTGAAATTTGGTACATGGTGTTGGTAGATGGTCTCTAACAATCATGCAAAAATTGGTGCACATCGGTTCATAATTATATATAGCCCCCATATAAACCGATCCCCAGATTTGGCTTGCGGAGCCTCAAAGAGAAGCATATTTCATCCGATCCGGCTGAAATTTGGTACATGGTGTTGGTAGATGGTCTCTAACAATCATGCAAAAATTGGTCCACATCGGTCCATAATTATATATAGCCCCCATATAAACCGATCCCCAGATTTGGATTGTGGAGCCTCTAAGAGAAGCATATTTCATCCGATCCGGCTGAAATTTGGTACATGGTGTTGGTAGATGGTCTCTAACAATCATGCAAAAATTGGTCCACATCGGTCCATAATTATATATAGCACCCATATAAACCTATCCCCAGATTTGGGTTGTGGAGCCTCAAAGAGAAGCATATTTCATCCGATCCGGCTGAAATTTGGTACATGGTGTTGGTAGATGGTCTCTAACAATCATGCAAAAATTGGTGCACATCGGTCCATAATTATATATAGCCCCCATATAAACCGATCCCCAGATTTGGCTTGCGGAGCCTCAAAGAGAAGCATATTTCATCCGATCCGGCTGAAATTTGGTACATGGTGTTGGTAGATGGTCTCTAATAAGCATGCAAAAATTGGTCCACATCGGTCCAGAATTATATATGGACCCCATATAAACCGATCTCCAGATTTGGCTTGCGAAGCCCCAAAGAGAAGCAAATTGCATCCGATCCGGCTGAAATTTGGTACTTGGTATTGTTATATGGTCTCTAATAACCATGCAAAAATTGGTCCACATCGGTTCATAATTATATATAGCCCCCATATAAACCGATCCCCAGATTTGGCTTGCGAAGTCTCCAAGAGAAGCAAATTTCATCCAATCCGGTTGTAATTTTGAACATGGTGTTAGTATATGATCTTTAACAACCGTGCCAGAATTGGTCCATATCGGTCCATAATTATATATAGCCCCCATATAAAACGTTCTCCAGATTTGACCTCCGGAGCCTCTTGGAGGAGCAAAATTCATCCGATCCGGTTCAAATTAGGAACGTGGTGTTAGTATATGGTCGCTAACAACCATACAACAATTGGTCCAATCACTCAAAAATTGGTCCATATCGGTTCATAACCATGGTTGCCACTAGAGCCAAAATTAATCTACCAAAATTTTATTTATATAGAAAATTTTGTCAAAATTTTATTTCTATAGAAAATTTTGTCAAAATTTTATTTCTAGAGAAAATTTTGTTAAAATTTTATTCGGTTCACAATAAAATTTTCATCATTGTCAAAATTTTATTTCTATAAAAATTTTGTTCAAATTTTATTCGGTTCATAATCATGGTTGCCACTCGAGCCAAAAATAATCTACCAAGATTTTATTTCTATAGAATATTTTGTCAAAAGTCTATTTCTATAGAAAATTTTGTTACAATTTTATGTCTGTAGAAATTTTTATCAAAATTTTCTTTCTATAGAAAATTTTGTCAAAATTTTTATTTCTATAGAAAATTTTGTTAAAATTTTATTTCTGTAGAAAATTTTGTCAAAATTTTATGTCTACTTTGTCAAACTGAATTATATACGTATTGGATCGATCTTTTTTGATTTAATATATACTACGTATGGACTTACATACAATTTAGAAGATGGTGTTAGGAGGTTTTAAGATACCTTGCCATCGGCAAGCGTTATCGCAACTTAAGTAATTCGATTGTGGATGGCAGTGTTTAGAAAAAGTTTCTACGCAATCCATGATGGAGGGTACATAAGCTTCGGCCTGGCCGAACTTACGGCCGTATATACTTGTTTCTATTTTTGTTTAATAGAAATAAAATTTTGACAAAATTTTCTACAGAAATGAAATTTTGACAAAATTTTCTATATAAATAAAATTTTGACAAAATTTTCTATATAAATAAAATTTTGACAAAATTTTCTATATAAATAAAATTTTGACAAAATTTTCTATATAAATAAAATTTTGACAAAATTTTCTATAGAAATAAAATTTTAACAAAATTTTCTATACAAATAAAATTTTGACAAAATTTTCTATAGAAATAAAATTTTGACAAAATCTTCTATAGAAATAAAATTTTGACAAAATTTTCTATAGAAATAAAATTTTGATAAAATTTTCTATACAACTAAAATCTTGACAAAATTTTCTATAGTAATAAAATTTTGACAAAATTTACTATAGAAATAAAATTTTGATAAAATTTTCTATACAACTAAAATCTTGACAAAATTTTCTATAGTAATAAAATTTTGACAAAATTTACTATAGAAATAAAATTTTGACAAAACTTTCTATAGAAATAAAATTTTGATAAAATTTTCTACACAAATAAAATTTTGACAAAATTTTCTATCGAAATACAATTTTGACAAAATTTTCTATAGAAATAAAATTTTTACAAATATTTCTCTACAAATAAAATTTTGACACAATTTTCTATAGAAATACAATTTTGACAAAATTTTCTATAGAAATAAAATTTTGATAAAATTTTCTATACAAATAAAATCTTGACAAAATTTTCTATAGAAATAAAATTTTGACAAAATTTTCTATAGATATAAAATGTTGATAAAATTTTTTGTAGAAATAAAATGTTGACAAATTTTTCTATAGAAATAAAATTTTGACAAATTTTTCTATAGAAATAACATTTTGACAAAATTTTCTATAGAAATAATATTTTGAGAAAATTTTCTATATAAACAAAATTTTGACAAAATTTTCTATAGAAATAATATTTTGAGAAAATTTTCTATAGAAATAAAATTTTGACAAAATTTTCTATAGAAACCAAATGTTAACAAAATTTTTGAAATTTTTTTCTATATAAATAAAGTTTTGCCAAATTTTCTATAGAAATAAAATTGATGAAAAAATTGTCAATAGAAATAACATTTTTCTATTGATAATTTTGCCAAAATTTTATTTCTGTAGAAAAAAAATTTATAGACATAAAATTTTGATAAAATTTTCTATAGACATAAAATTTTGACACAATTTTCTATACAAATAAAATTTTGACACAATTTTCTATACAAATAAAATTTTGACAAAATTTTCTATATAAATAAAATTTTGACAAAATTTTCTATATAAATAAAATTTTGACAAAATTTTCTATAGAAATAAAATTTTAACAAAATTTTCTATACAAATAAAATTTTGACAAAATTTTCTATAGAAATAAAATTTTGACAAAATCTTCTATAGAAATAAAATTTTGACAAAATTTTCTATAGAAATAAAATTTTGATAAAATTTTCTATACAACTAAAATCTTGACAAAATTTTCTATAGTAATAAAATTTTGACAAAATTTACTATAGAAATAAAATTTTGATAAAATTTTCTATACAACTAAAATCTTGACAAAATTTTCTATAGTAATAAAATTTTGACAAAATTTACTATAGAAATAAATTTTTAACAAAACTTTCTATAGAAATAAAATTTTGATAAAATTTTCTACACAAATAAAATTTTGACAAAATTTTCTATAGAAATACAATTTTGACAAAATTTTCTATAGAAATAAAATTTTTACAAATATTTCTCTACAAATAAAATTTTGACACAATTTTCTATAGAAATACAATTTTGACAAAATTTTCTATAGAAATAAAATTTTGATAAAAATTTCTATACAAATAAAATCTTGACAATATTTTCTATAGAAATAAAATTTTGACAAAAATTTTCTATAGAAATAAAATTTTGATAAAATTTTCTATACAAATAAAATCTTGTATAGAGAATCTTCTATAGAAATAAAATTTTGACAAAATTTTCTATAGATATAAAATGTTGATAAAATTTTTTGTAGAAATAAAATGTTGACAAATTTTTCTATAGAAATAAAATTTTGACAAATTTTTCTATAGAAATAACATTTTGACAAAATTTTCTATAGAAATAATATTTTGAGAAAATTTTCTATATAAATAAAATTTTGACAAAATTTTCTATACAAATAAAATTTATAGACATAAAATTTTGATAAAATTTTCTATAGACATAAAATTTTGACACAATTTTCTATACAAATAAAATTTTGACACAATTTTCTATACAAATAAAATTTTGACAAAATTTTCTATAGAAATAAAATTTTGACAAAATTTTTTATAGAAATAAAATTTTGACACAATTGTCTATAAAAATAAAATTTTGAGAAATATAGAAATAAAATGTTGACAAAATTTTCTATCAAACTAAAATTTTGACAAAAATTTCTATAGAAATACATTTATGAAAGAATAAATTAAAAAAAACAAGTATATACGGCCGTAAGTTCGGCCAGGCCGAAGCTTATGTACCCTCCATCATGGATTGCGTAGAAACTTTTTCTAAACACTGCCATCCACAATCGAATTACTTAAGTTGCGATAACGCTTGCCGATGGCAAGGTATCTTAAAACCTCCTAACACCATCTTCTAAATTGTATGTAAGTCCATACGTAGTATATATTAAATCAAAAAAGATCGATCCAATACGTATATAATTCAGTTTGACAAAGTAGACATAAAATTTTGACAAAATTTTCTACAGAAATAAAATTTTAACAAAATTTTCTATAGAAATAAAAATTTTGACAAAATTTTCTATAGAAAGAAAATTTTGATAAAAATTTCTACAGAAATAAAATTGTAACAAAATTTTCTATAGAAATAGACTTTTGACAAAATATTCTATAGAAATAAAATCTTGGTAGATTATTTTTGGCTCGAGTGGCAACCATGATTATGAACCGAATAAAATTTGAACAAAATTTTTATAGAAATAAAATTTTGACAATGATGAAAATTTTATTGTGAACCGAATAAAATTTTAACAAAATTTTCTCTAGAAATAAAATTTTGACAAAATTTTCTATAGAAATAAAATTTTGACAAAATTTTCTATATAAATAAAATTTTGGTAGATTAATTTTGGCTCTAGTGGCAACCATGGTTATGAACCGATATGGACCAATTTTTGAGTGATTGGACCAATTGTTGTATGGTTGTTAGCGACCATATACTAACACCACGTTCCTAATTTGAACCGGATCGGATGAATTTTGCTCCTCCAAGAGGCTCCGGAGGTCAAATCTGGAGAACGTTTTATATGGGGGCTATATATAATTATGGACCGATATGGACCAATTCTGGCACGGTTGTTAAAGATCATATACTAACACCATGTTCAAAATTACAACCGGATTGGATGAAATTTGCTTCTCTTGGAGACTTCGCAAGCCAAATCTGGGGATCGGTTTATATGGGGGCTATATATAATTATGAACCGATGTGGACCAATTTTTGCATGGTTATTAGAGACCATATAACAATACCAAGTACCAAATTTCAGCCGGATCGGATGCAATTTGCTTCTCTTTGGGGCTTCGCAAGCCAAATCTGGAGATCGGTTTATATGGGGTCCATATATAATTCTGGACCGATGTGGACCAATTTTTGCATGCTTATTAGAGACCATCTACCAACACCATGTACCAAATTTCAGCCGGATCGGATGAAATATGCTTCTCTTTGAGGCTCCGCAAGCCAAATCTGGGGATCGGTTTATATGGGGGCTATATATAATTATGGACCGATGTGCACCAATTTTTGCATGATTGTTAGAGACCATCTACCAACACCATGTACCAAATTTCAGCCGGATCGGATGAAATATGCTTCTCTTTGAGGCTCCACAACCCAAATCTGGGGATAGGTTTATATGGGTGCTATATATAATTATGGACCGATGTGGACCAATTTTTGCATGATTGTTAGAGACCATCTACCAACACCATGTACCAAATTTCAGCCGGATCGGATGAAATATGCTTCTCTTAGAGGCTCCACAATCCAAATCTGGGGATCGGTTTATATGGGGGCTATATATAATTATGGACCGATGTGGACCAATTTTTGCATGATTGTTAGAGACCATCTACCAACACCATGTACCAAATTTCAGCCGGATCGGATGAAATATGCTTCTCTTTGAGGCTCCGCAAGCCAAATCTGGGGATCGGTTTATATGGGGGCTATATATAATTATGGACCGATGTGCACCAATTTTTGCATGATTGTTAGAGACCATCTACCAACACCATGTACCAAATTTCAGCCGGATCGGATGAAATATGCTTCTCTTTGAGGCTCCGCAAGCCAAATCTGGGGATCGGTTTATATGGGGGCTATATATAATTATGGACCGATGTGCACCAATTTTTGCATGATTGTTAGAGACCATCTACCAACACCACGTACCAAATTTCAGCCGGATCGGATGAAATATGCTTCTCTTAGAGGCTCCACAAGCCAAATCTGGGGATCGGTTTATATGGGGGCTATATATAATTATGGACCGATGTGGACCAATTTTTGCATGATTGTTAGAGACCATCTACCAACACCATGTACCAAATTGCAGCCGGATCGGATGAAATATGCTTCTCTTAGAGGCTCCACAAGCCAAATCTGGGGATCGGTTTATATGGGGGCTATATATAATTATGGACCGATGTGGACCAATTTTTGCATGGTTGTTAGAGACCATATATCAACACCATATACCAAATTTCAGCCGGATCGGATGAAATATGCTTCTGTTAGAGGTTCCACAAGCCAAATCTGAGGGTCCCTTTATATGGGGGCTATACGTAAAAGTGGACCGATATGGCCCATTTTCAATACCATCCGACCTACATCGATAACAACTACTTGTGCCAAGTTTCAAGTCGATAGCTTGTTTCGTTCGGAAGTTAGCGTGATTTCAACAGACGGACGGACGGACGGACGGACGGACGGACGGACGGACGGACGGACGGACGGACATGCTTAGATCGACTCAGAATTTCACCACGACCCAGAATATATATACTTTATGGGGTCTTAGAGCAATATTTCGATGTGTTACAAACGGAATGACAAAGTTAATATACCCCCATCCTATGATGGAGGGTATAAAAATAAAATCGATTGTTCGAAATATTTCAAAGAAATTGTTATGCTGGTGGGTATTAAAATGGATCGATTCAGCCCATCTGCTAGTCTAAGATACTAGGAAACATAAAATGTTCTCCGTAATTGGAAGTTGCTTTTCATTTACAATCATACCGTACATTGATCGAATGAATTAAAAAATTTTGTTAGCCGGAACCGGAAATCTTCAGACTCCGACTTCAAAGCCTTGGTATTTATTTCACCCAGAGAAGGAATATGATCACCTCGAACAAGTTTTAAGAGCAAAATGTTATTTTGTGGGTGGTGACCATGTAACATGGTTTTCGCAGTCATGTTATTTTCTCGGAAATCATGTATCATGTATCTGATATATCTGATTATATGTTTTTACCTCTTAATTTCCTCCATTGAAAAGCCTTCGATTGCGCTGAACAAAAGTTTTCAATATCAATTTCCATTGAATTTCCGTATAAAGCCATAAAATATGATACTAAGCTTCTTGCTTCATTTCAAAGAAATTGTCTTTCTTTAAACTTTCCCAAAAAAAACAAAGAGTTCTAAGCTTTATGGCAAATTGCGTATCTACTTCCAGGCAATTTAACTAAAGTGCAAAATGTCACTGGCATTAAATGTTTTAGCAAAACTAAAATGCAACGATATTTTTCACTCAACATCTAAGCCAAGCTAAGACTAAGACTAAATCCTAACACTTTTCTCATAAAAATGACAAAGACACAGCAACGCATTAAAGGAGGCCAGCACCAAAAAAAACACTTTTTTCTTCCAAGCTTAGAGAAAATTGAAAAAGTAACAAACGACCCACTAAAATGCCAGTAAAATATTTTTATTAAAAACAAAGTCATTTTACGTTTGAGTAGACTTGAAAAAGAAAAATTAAAAAAAATATATTTCCCCATGCCTTTACGTTAAATCAAATCAAAGAAGCAGAAAATCCCAGTGGCAAGAGAATGCTAAAGTCTATCGAAAAAAAAAATCCAGGAGAAAAACTTTGAAGTTTTTCGGCTAAATCGTAAAAACCTGGCACAAAACGAAATAAATGTCAAGAACCAATTTAAAATCATTGCCAAAGAAGGTTAAAGCGAGAGTAACAACAACAATGGGGAAAAATATTAAATCTAAACAGTTTATGGTCATAAAAATTCATGGCAGGGGGGGGGGAGGTATAAGACGCATCGAAATAAAAGAAAAAGTCATTTTATACAACGAAATCGAAAATAATTCTCTCCTAAATCCTAGAAAATTGAAAATTAGTTATGGTAGTTCTATCAGGGATTAGATCCAAAGCACATGGCTAAAATTCAATTCGAAGACAAAGACAACACAAAGAACATCTTTCCAAAGCATAGAGCAACACAGGGCAACAAAATAAACTGCCAATAAACCTCCCATAAAGCACTTTTGACAGGTTAGTCCAAAAAAAGACTTTTTAAGCCACGTAAATATTCAGGTTAATAAAAGTTTTGTTAGAATTTTTATTTTTTTTTTCATTGACAGTCTGGGATTTGTATGTATCTTAGAGGGTGGTAGAAAGGGGAGGGTGGTAAGCAATTCCTTTGATTTTCTAAGGATATTAATTTCGTTTCACTTTTTTCTTTTCTTCACTAAAGGACGACATCCCAATTTTTATACCCTCCATCATAGGATGGGGGTATATTAACTTTGTCATTCCGTTTGTAACACATCGAAATATTGCTCTAAGACCCCATAAAGTATATATATTCTGGGTCGTGGTGAAATTCTGAGTCGATCTAAGCATGTCCGTCCGTCCGTCCGTCCGTCCGTCCGTCCGTCCGTCCGTCCGTCCGTCCGTCCGTCCGTCCGTCTGTTGAAATCACGC
Source organism: Haematobia irritans (assembly GCF_050003625.1). Taxonomy (NCBI): domain Eukaryota; kingdom Metazoa; phylum Arthropoda; class Insecta; order Diptera; family Muscidae; genus Haematobia; species Haematobia irritans. The sequence goes on along the minus strand of NC_134399.1, from coordinate 116,154,480 downwards.
TAACTTCCGAACGAAACAAGCTATCGACTTGAAACTTGGCACAAGTAGTTGTTATCGATGTAGGTCGGATGGTATTGAAAATGGGCCATATCGGTCCACTTTTACGTATAGCCCCCATATAAAGGGACCCTCAGATTTGGCTTGTGGAACCTCTAACAGAAGCATATTTCATCCGATCCGGCTGAAATTTGGTATATGGTGTTGATATATGGTCTCTAACAACCATGCAAAAATTGGTCCACATCGGTCCATAATTATATATAGCCCCCATATAAACCGATCCCCAGATTTGGCTTGTGGAGCCTCTAAGAGAAGCATATTTCATCCGATCCGGCTGCAATTTGGTACATGGTGTTGGTAGATGGTCTCTAACAATCATGCAAAAATTGGTCCACATCGGTCCATAATTATATATAGCCCCCATATAAACCGATCCCCAGATTTGGCTTGTGGAGCCTCTAAGAGAAGCATATTTCATCCGATCCGGCTGAAATTTGGTACGTGGTGTTGGTAGATGGTCTCTAACAATCATGCAAAAATTGGTGCACATCGGTCCATAATTATATATAGCCCCCATATAAACCGATCCCCAGATTTGGCTTGCGGAGCCTCAAAGAGAAGCATATTTCATCCGATCCGGCTGAAATTTGGTACATGGTGTTGGTAGATGGTCTCTAACAATCATGCAAAAATTGGTGCACATCGGTCCATAATTATATATAGCCCCCATATAAACCGATCCCCAGATTTGGCTTGCGGAGCCTCAAAGAGAAGCATATTTCATCCGATCCGGCTGAAATTTGGTACATGGTGTTGGTAGATGGTCTCTAACAATCATGCAAAAATTGGTCCACATCGGTCCATAATTATATATAGCCCCCATATAAACCGATCCCCAGATTTGGATTGTGGAGCCTCTAAGAGAAGCATATTTCATCCGATCCGGCTGAAATTTGGTACATGGTGTTGGTAGATGGTCTCTAACAATCATGCAAAAATTGGTCCACATCGGTCCATAATTATATATAGCACCCATATAAACCTATCCCCAGATTTGGGTTGTGGAGCCTCAAAGAGAAGCATATTTCATCCGATCCGGCTGAAATTTGGTACATGGTGTTGGTAGATGGTCTCTAACAATCATGCAAAAATTGGTGCACATCGGTCCATAATTATATATAGCCCCCATATAAACCGATCCCCAGATTTGGCTTGCGGAGCCTCAAAGAGAAGCATATTTCATCCGATCCGGCTGAAATTTGGTACATGGTGTTGGTAGATGGTCTCTAATAAGCATGCAAAAATTGGTCCACATCGGTCCAGAATTATATATGGACCCCATATAAACCGATCTCCAGATTTGGCTTGCGAAGCCCCAAAGAGAAGCAAATTGCATCCGATCCGGCTGAAATTTGGTACTTGGTATTGTTATATGGTCTCTAATAACCATGCAAAAATTGGTCCACATCGGTTCATAATTATATATAGCCCCCATATAAACCGATCCCCAGATTTGGCTTGCGAAGTCTCCAAGAGAAGCAAATTTCATCCAATCCGGTTGTAATTTTGAACATGGTGTTAGTATATGATCTTTAACAACCGTGCCAGAATTGGTCCATATCGGTCCATAATTATATATAGCCCCCATATAAAACGTTCTCCAGATTTGACCTCCGGAGCCTCTTGGAGGAGCAAAATTCATCCGATCCGGTTCAAATTAGGAACGTGGTGTTAGTATATGGTCGCTAACAACCATACAACAATTGGTCCAATCACTCAAAAATTGGTCCATATCGGTTCATAACCATGGTTGCCACTAGAGCCAAAATTAATCTACCAAAATTTTATTTATATAGAAAATTTTGTCAAAATTTTATTTCTATAGAAAATTTTGTCAAAATTTTATTTCTAGAGAAAATTTTGTTAAAATTTTATTCGGTTCACAATAAAATTTTCATCATTGTCAAAATTTTATTTCTATAAAAATTTTGTTCAAATTTTATTCGGTTCATAATCATGGTTGCCACTCGAGCCAAAAATAATCTACCAAGATTTTATTTCTATAGAATATTTTGTCAAAAGTCTATTTCTATAGAAAATTTTGTTACAATTTTATTTCTGTAGAAATTTTTATCAAAATTTTCTTTCTATAGAAAATTTTGTCAAAATTTTTATTTCTATAGAAAATTTTGTTAAAATTTTATTTCTGTAGAAAATTTTGTCAAAATTTTATGTCTACTTTGTCAAACTGAATTATATACGTATTGGATCGATCTTTTTTGATTTAATATATACTACGTATGGACTTACATACAATTTAGAAGATGGTGTTAGGAGGTTTTAAGATACCTTGCCATCGGCAAGCGTTATCGCAACTTAAGTAATTCGATTGTGGATGGCAGTGTTTAGAAAAAGTTTCTACGCAATCCATGATGGAGGGTACATAAGCTTCGGCCTGGCCGAACTTACGGCCGTATATACTTGTTCTATATAATCAATTTGTTCTCTATTCGAAGTAAAAGAAAATTCATTTCGTATATGGAAAAAATGCATTTTAATTTTTTTATTTGGCTACCCTTAATCTTTCAAATTTTACGAGGGTTGTTTGACGGGAAAATATTTTCTATTACATATACGAAAATGCTAGAGACTATTTAATTTAATTGATTTTATTATAGTTATAATTTCAATTTTCAATCTCATTTTTAATTTACTTTTCGATACGACTGAAATTCCCCGTGTAAAAAAATATTTATTGTTTATTATGGGTCCTTAATAGTGTGTATTAGAGGTGTGTACATGAGTAATATTTTGCTCACACTCACGACGGAGAAATCTTATACACGCACACTCACGCACGATATTTTTTCGTAAGACTCACGCTCACGCACGTTTACGAAAAGAAAATTTGTATTCACGCACACTCACGGACGAAAATCTTTTAAATGTCGTGACTCATGAAAAACCTCGTGACCAATTTTATGAGTAATTTACCTATGAACCTGACTAAAAACATGAGTATGATTAAAATCGAGAGCGTTATAAAACTCTTAACACCTAGGATGTCACTAAAATTATAAATGAATTCAACTCGTAAGCATTTTATGTTCGTAAAGGGGATTATTTTCGTGAGCGTGTTTTTCCGAAATTCGTTATTCACGCTCACTCACGACGATATCATTTTCGTGACTCGAGCTCACGCACGACATTTGATTGGTTAATCACGCTCACGCACACTGACGCCGTTGCCGTCAACGTGACTCACGACTCACGGGTGAGTCACGAAAATTTTCGTGAGTCAAGACAATTTCGTGTCACGCGCACACCTCTAGTGTGTCTATAGATCAATCCACAAACTGGGCTTCTTGAAGGTCGTGAAGGCTTAAAATCGATTCTTGATATAAATATTTACCCTCAAACAAATACATAAAAAATTAGTTTATATCGCACAGTGGTTCCCAATCGCTTTTTTGAAATAATTCTGTAATGGATAAAGATATCAACATGTTTTCCTCTAAGTTTGCAAGTTTATGCGTCTCTACAAAAAATTAGTTTTCCAGATTCAATCACCAATAATTGATCCAATTAATTTTTTAATTGAAACGTTTTCAGTCACGAAATCACAGTTTTAATTGGCCATAAAAAAAAAATACTTGATTTCATTAGCAACTTTTAATTTTTTTATTGATTCAATTAAATTGATGTTGATTGTAAAACTCAATTAATTTTTAATAAAAAAACAAGTATATACGGCCGTAAGTTCGGCCAGGCCGAAGCTTATGTACCCTCCATCATGGATTGCGTAGAAACTTTTTCTAAACACTGCCATCCACAATCGAATTACTTAAGTTGCGATAACGCTTGCCGATGGCAAGGTATCTTAAAACCTCCTAACACCATCTTCTAAATTGTATGTAAGTCCATACGTAGTATATATTAAATCAAAAAAGATCGATCCAATACGTATATAATTCAGTTTGACAAAGTAGACATAAAATTTTGACAAAATTTTCTACAGAAATAAAATTTTAACAAAATTTTCTATAGAAATAAAAATTTTGACAAAATTTTCTATAGAAAGAAAATTTTGATAAAAATTTCTACAGAAATAAAATTGTAACAAAATTTTCTATAGAAATAGACTTTTGACAAAATATTCTATAGAAATAAAATCTTGGTAGATTATTTTTGGCTCGAGTGGCAACCATGATTATGAACCGAATAAAATTTGAACAAAATTTTTATAGAAATAAAATTTTGACAATGATGAAAATTTTATTGTGAACCGAATAAAATTTTAACAAAATTTTCTCTAGAAATAAAATTTTGACAAAATTTTCTATAGAAATAAAATTTTGACAAAATTTTCTATATAAATAAAATTTTGGTAGATTAATTTTGGCTCTAGTGGCAACCATGGTTATGAACCGATATGGACCAATTTTTGAGTGATTGGACCAATTGTTGTATGGTTGTTAGCGACCATATACTAACACCACGTTCCTAATTTGAACCGGATCGGATGAATTTTGCTCCTCCAAGAGGCTCCGGAGGTCAAATCTGGAGAACGTTTTATATGGGGGCTATATATAATTATGGACCGATATGGACCAATTCTGGCACGGTTGTTAAAGATCATATACTAACACCATGTTCAAAATTACAACCGGATTGGATGAAATTTGCTTCTCTTGGAGACTTCGCAAGCCAAATCTGGGGATCGGTTTATATGGGGGCTATATATAATTATGAACCGATGTGGACCAATTTTTGCATGGTTATTAGAGACCATATAACAATACCAAGTACCAAATTTCAGCCGGATCGGATGCAATTTGCTTCTCTTTGGGGCTTCGCAAGCCAAATCTGGAGATCGGTTTATATGGGGTCCATATATAATTCTGGACCGATGTGGACCAATTTTTGCATGCTTATTAGAGACCATCTACCAACACCATGTACCAAATTTCAGCCGGATCGGATGAAATATGCTTCTCTTTGAGGCTCCGCAAGCCAAATCTGGGGATCGGTTTATATGGGGGCTATATATAATTATGGACCGATGTGCACCAATTTTTGCATGATTGTTAGAGACCATCTACCAACACCATGTACCAAATTTCAGCCGGATCGGATGAAATATGCTTCTCTTTGAGGCTCCACAACCCAAATCTGGGGATAGGTTTATATGGGTGCTATATATAATTATGGACCGATGTGGACCAATTTTTGCATGATTGTTAGAGACCATCTACCAACACCATGTACCAAATTTCAGCCGGATCGGATGAAATATGCTTCTCTTAGAGGCTCCACAATCCAAATCTGGGGATCGGTTTATATGGGGGCTATATATAATTATGGACCGATGTGGACCAATTTTTGCATGATTGTTAGAGACCATCTACCAACACCATGTACCAAATTTCAGCCGGATCGGATGAAATATGCTTCTCTTTGAGGCTCCGCAAGCCAAATCTGGGGATCGGTTTATATGGGGGCTATATATAATTATGGACCGATGTGCACCAATTTTTGCATGATTGTTAGAGACCATCTACCAACACCATGTACCAAATTTCAGCCGGATCGGATGAAATATGCTTCTCTTTGAGGCTCCGCAAGCCAAATCTGGGGATCGGTTTATATGGGGGCTATATATAATTATGGACCGATGTGCACCAATTTTTGCATGATTGTTAGAGACCATCTACCAACACCACGTACCAAATTTCAGCCGGATCGGATGAAATATGCTTCTCTTAGAGGCTCCACAAGCCAAATCTGGGGATCGGTTTATATGGGGGCTATATATAATTATGGACCGATGTGGACCAATTTTTGCATGATTGTTAGAGACCATCTACCAACACCATGTACCAAATTGCAGCCGGATCGGATGAAATATGCTTCTCTTAGAGGCTCCACAAGCCAAATCTGGGGATCGGTTTATATGGGGGCTATATATAATTATGGACCGATGTGGACCAATTTTTGCATGGTTGTTAGAGACCATATATCAACACCATATACCAAATTTCAGCCGGATCGGATGAAATATGCTTCTGTTAGAGGTTCCACAAGCCAAATCTGAGGGTCCCTTTATATGGGGGCTATACGTAAAAGTGGACCGATATGGCCCATTTTCAATACCATCCGACCTACATCGATAACAACTACTTGTGCCAAGTTTCAAGTCGATAGCTTGTTTCGTTCGGAAGTTAGCGTGATTTCAACAGACGGACGGACGGACGGACGGACGGACGGACGGACGGACGGACGGACGGACATGCTTAGATCGACTCAGAATTTCACCACGACCCAGAATATATATACTTTATGGGGTCTTAGAGCAATATTTCGATGTGTTACAAACGGAATGACAAAGTTAATATACCCCCATCCTATGATGGAGGGTATAAAAACTTAACTATTTGCAATCGTTTTTTAAGTGACTTAGTGTTTTTAGTTCGATTTAAAAAATTTATTATTTCAAAAAAAAAATTAATTTAAAAAAGGCCATAATTTTTATATCCTGCGCCACACTGGGGAAAAGGGTATTATAAGCAGGGCTGCCAATTTTGCCGATTTATCGGCATTTTGTTTACGATTTTTTACTCAAAAAATAGCAAATGCCGATTTTCCGACTTTTGCCCCAAAAATTACGATATTAGCAGTTCGTTTACACATTTAGAGCCACCAAAAGGGAGAATACATTTGACAATAGTCAGATAGAGAAATTGCAAGTTATTGCTAGAGATTTCATACATGTAGGAGCTATACCTCACTTTACATCTACAATATTAGTATCATGGTTGCCACTCGTGCCAAAAATAATCCATCAAAATTTGAAGAAAATATTATCAAAAATCGACCAAATTACAAAAATATATTGATGTTGTTGATCAAATTTTTGTGGTTAGTATATATAAAAATTTTGTTTTATTCGAAAGAAATGTTTTATATGAAATTTATAGAAAATTTTGTTAAAATTTTATTACTACAGAAAAAGTTGTCAAAATTGTATTTCTATAGAAAATTTCGGCAAAATTGTATTTCTGTAGAAAATTTTGTCAAAATTTTATTTCTATAGAAAATTTTGTCAAAATTTTATTTCTATAGAAACTTTTGTCAAAATTTTATTTCTATAGAAAATTTTGTTATAATTTTATTTCGATACAAAATTTTGTTAAATTTTATTTCTATAGAAAAAGTTGTCAAAATTTTATTTCTATAGATTTTTTTTTTCAAAATTTTATTTCTATAGAAAATTTTGTCAAATTTTTATTTTTATAGAAAATTTTGTCAAAACTTTATTTCCATAGAACATTTTGTCAAATTTTTATTTTTATAGAAAATTTTGTCAAAATTTTATTTCCATAGAACATTTTGTCAAAATTTTATTTCTATAGAAAATTTTGTTAAAATTTTATTTCTACAGAAAAATTTGTCAAAATGTTATTTCTATAGAAAATTTTGTCAAATTTTTATTTTTATAGAAAATTTTGTCAAAATTTTATTTCCATAGAACATTTTGTCAAAATTTTATTTCTATAGAAAATTTTGTTAAAATTTTATTTCTACAGAAAAATTTGTCAAAATTTTATTTCTATAGAAAATTTTGTCAAAATTTTATTTCTATAGAAAACTTTCTCAAGCCTTTATATCTGTAGAAAATTTTTTCTATAGTAAATTCTTGCAAAAATGTATTTCTATGAACATTTTTGCAAAATTGTATTTCTAAGAAAATTTAGCAAAATTTTATTTTTAATACAATTTTTGCAAATTGTCAAATTTTGGAAAATCGGGCAAAACATATGTAAATATTAATTGTATTTCTATAAAAAATTTTGTCAACATTTTATTTCTATAGAGAATTTTGTCAAAATTTTATTTCTATAGAAAACTTTCTCAAGCCTTTATATCTGTAGAAATTTTTTTCTATAGTAAATTCTTGCAAAAATGTATTTCTATGAACATTTTTGCAAAATTGTATTTCTAAGAAAATTTAGCAAAATTTTATTTTTAATACAATTTTTGCAAATTGTCAAATTTTGGAAAATCGGGCAAAACATATGTAAATATTAAAGATCTTTATTTTTATTTTTAAATAAAAAAACTTACTCAAGGAAAACTCTATATTAAAAAAAATTATTTTTATATTATTATTTTTTTAATTGCATAGCATTGCATAAAAATGTTTTTTTTTTTTTTTAATTTTATTTATATACAAGACTGAATTTATTATGATTTTGTTGTTGAAATGCATAGATGTGTTAATTTTCTGTTCTTTATATGAAATATTTATGTTTTTTACCAAAAAATTTGTTTGGTTTTAATATTATTAACATTGCAGATTTTTTGACGATTTTTAAAATGGAAGTGACGATTATGAAGATTTTTTTCGGAAAAAAGTGACGATTAGTCTTGAAATTTTATTGGCAGCCCTGATTATAAGTTAGTCCATATGCTTGCAACACGCAGAAGGAGACGATATAGACATATGATGTCTTTGGCAATATTGCTCAGGGCCGGACCCAGAGTCGATCTAGCCATGTATGTTGTGATCAAAGTCTACGTCGCAATTTAAGTCCAATCGACTTCAAACTTGGCACAAGTATGTGGTTTTGGATCAGAATAGAACCCTAATGATTTTGGAAGAAATCGGTTCAGATTTTGATATAGCTCCCATATATATCTTTCGCCTGATATGCACTTATATGACACCAGAAGCCAGAGTTTTACGCCGATTTATGTGAAATTTTGCACAGGGAGTAGAACTACCATTATAAATATGAAATCGGATCATATTTAGATATAGCTCCCGTATATATCTTTCGCTCGATTTACACTTATATGGTCACAGAGGCCATAGTTTCACTCCGATTTACGTGTAATTCTGCATAAGGAGTAAAATTAACATTCTTACTATGCATGCCAAATTCGGTTGAAATCGGATCATATTTAGATATAACTCCCATATATATGTTTTCCCATATATTTTCCTTGTAAAATCTCCACTGCTTAGTCGAAAACTTGTAAAAATGACTCAAATTTTCCTATACTTTTAATACATATCTATCGACCGATAAATCATAAATACACTTTTGCAAAGTGGCCTACAAATTGCTTCAGATTTAAATGTTTCACCCCGGGGCATTAGCCGACCTACAACAATGCTTAAAGAACAAAACCAACAATAACAAAACGAAATAAATAATGAACTATTTTGTGGGAAGTACGAATTTAGAAAATCTATATGCTTCATTTGTGTATATATTTTCCCATTTTTTGTTTATTTAACTAACGTAATTCTACAAAGGGTATATTATAGTCGGCCTGCCCGACTTTAGACTTTTCTTAGTTGTATTATATGTAAACAGATTTTCTTAGATTTTAATAATATTATGAACCAAGGGATTGTACATCGAAACTAATTATATCATAACATATTCACTTATATTATGATAAATGGATGATTTTATGCATTTTAAGCGAAATACAATTACCCTTACAAATCTCATCAACCAACATCAGTGTGTGACAGTTGTTGCCATCCAACCAACCCCCTCACCTAAACATTTGTTGGCCAGTAATGGCATAAGTAAGTCTAATTCCAGGATTACACACTTTCGTCCTGCCTTAACAATTGCTTATGAAAAGACTCCAAGAAGAAAACATAGAGTCCCCATATATGACACACGAATCTGATGTCCTACCACGCATCCGATTGTAACTGCTTGCATATAAAATGAATCTTCTTAAAAGCACTTCCTTCCCTCTCTCTCTCTCTCTCTCTCTCTCTCTCTCTCTAGGCCATACATTAATTTCACTTACTGCTCACAGTCGATGTCCAAGGGTAAAGATAAACCTATTGCAGGCATATTGAGAAGGTGTTTCATTCGAAAATATGTGTATGTGATAAGCTATGCCAGATTATTTTAATGCCTTTCAAACAGATTTTGGGTCATTACATTTTTGATGACGACACATCTTTGTGGCAAATGCACACCACCACCACCACAATCTGCAGCCTTTTGCAATTGCATGAAATCTTTCTTCATTGAAAAGTTGGAAGTTGAAATATTTCTTACAATATTCTATTGCAATTCTATGACAATATTTGAAATTGCGGCTATGGGTGGTGGGTGTATGTGATGGTGGTTGGCTATGACTTTGGTCACGTTGACTGTTGCTGGCTTAAATAAGACCACTATTAGCGGTAACTGTAAACGTTTGTAGACGATTATTAGTTAGGAAGCTTAGCACGTGTCTTAGAGTCTTTAATGGCTTTTCATTTTCATCGGTAGCTTCACAGGATTGTGGCGGACGTGAAAATTAATTTCACGTTTTATGTGTGCAATTAGTATTACGGTAGTTGTGAGAAAATTGAGAGAAATGCACTAGGGATGAATTTGAAAAGTAAGGTGAAATAACAGAGATTGCATGGAAAAAAAATAATTAAATTTTTTTTTGCATATGTTATTAATAACAATCATATAATCCGCTCAAATAGTTGAAGCTATTTTCCAGGATTTTATAATTTATTACAATATATATTAAAATGTCAGAAATAATTTTAATTTTAGAATTGGTTTAGATTTGTTCGAATTGCAAATGCCCAAAGCGCTTTGGCCTGAATCATGGCCTTTAAACGGCCGACAGGCAGTGTTGCCAGTAGTGGGGGTTTTTGCCAAAATTGGGGATACTTTTTCGTGAATGGGGACAAAATTTCAAAGTTTGGGACTTGGGGTTTTTGTGACGAATTCCCATGGGGATTTTTATGGGAATTTTTTTCGAGACATCGGTTTAATCTGTTTTTTTAACAAAATATCATTTGTGTAGGAAATTTTATTTCTATAGAAACTTTTATCAAAATTTTATTTCTATAGAAACTTTTGTCAACATTTTATTTCTATAGAAAATTTTATCAAAATTTTTGTTTCTATGTGGAAAATTTTCTCAAAATTTTAAGAAAAAGTTTCTCAAAATTATATTTCTGTATAGAAAATTTTGTCAGAAGTTTATTTCTATAGAAAATTTATGAAGTACTTCTTTGCAAAATCTACTAAAACATAAAAAATTCTACCAATCTACCAAACCATAAAAAATCTACCATTTCTGATAGAATTCTACCAACTTTGGCAACGTGTCTACCACATAATTTTGCTACTTGAATATTTGCAAGTAAATTATCTATCGTTCATAAATACAAGGTGACCGAAATCCTATTTTCATATCTCCAGCATTTGGAAGACGATCATCAGTCTCTCGGTGTTGTGGTTCGAAATTTTGATCTTATTGCAGCTTGTTGGATGTGACAAAATTTTAATTTTTAAAGTATTACTGATTTTCTACAGCAGAGCCCTTTGCTTTATTTTTGAGCATCATTGGCTCGGAATCAATACCAAAATCCTTAAGGAAAAGTCAAAAACTTTGAAAAATCTGTGGTATTTTAGCCCATTCCCGTCGAAAATTAATCTTGAAATAATCGACGCTTTGGTATTTTTAATGCCATTCTTCAAACTACCCATGTGCAAAAGTCCAACGGATTGAGATCAGAGATTTTGGTGCGGTAGAAATGAAGTGAGGTCCCTCCTTTTTAACCCATTCTTGGCTTACGCGTGCTGAGTGCGATGGTATAGGATCCTGTTGGAATGCCCATGGTTTGCGGCCGAAAAGTTTGTCTGCCCAAGGCTGACTTTGGGACATTTTCCCTATAATATTCGGCATTTGTTTTGACCCCACGACCGATAAATACGAGTGGGAAATGTTCATTTTTTTTCTTGGAAATAATTCTGAGACTTTTGAATGGGTAAATATATCAAAATGTATTTTTGTTTGTGTGAAAGCAGAGGCTAAATGTTACTTTTTACATTTTTGTGCCACCTTTTTAGTATGTTGTGGCCTTTTTTATTTTGTAAATTTTAGTCCCAAATCCTGCTATGATTACGTGCCTTAACACACTAATTCGTAATCACCTTTCCCTTTGCATACCATAATATTTTCAAATTAATTTAAGTGCCACGAGTGACACTTTTTGTGCCTCTTTTTAGAAATTCTCAACGGTAACACTGGATGGTAAGCTCTAACGATAGCCACTTGTGGTTTCCAGTAGAGGTGTGCGCGTGACACGAAATTGTCGTGACTCACGAAAATTTTCGTGACTCACGCGTGAATCGTGATTCACGCTGATGGTAACGGCGTGAGTGTGCGTGATTAACCAAACAAATGTCGTGCGTGAGCGTGAGTCATGAAAATAGTATCTTCGTGAGTGTGCGTGAGTAACGAAATTCGGAAAAACACGCTCACGAAAATAATCCCGCTTACAAACATAAAATGCTTACGAGTTCAATTCATATATAATTTTAGTGACATCCAAAGTGTTAAAATTTTTATAACGCTCTCGATTTTAATCATACTCATATTTTCAGTCAGGTTGTATAGGTAAATTACTCATAAAATTATTCGTGAGTCACGACATTTTTCGTGAGTCGATCTAAGCATGTCCGTCCGTCCGTCCGTCTGTTGAAATCACGCTAACTTCCGAACGAAACAAGCTATTGACTTGAAACTTGGCACAAGTAGTTGTTATTGATGTAGGTTGGATGGTATTGCAAATGGGCCATATCGGTCCCCATATAACCCGATCCCCAGATTTGGCTTGCGGAGCCTCTAAGAGAAGAAAGTTTCATCCGATCCGCCTGAAATTTGGTACATGGTGTTAGCATATGGTCTCTAATAACCATGCGAAAATTGGTCCACATCGGTCCATAATTATATATAGCCCCCATATAAACCGATGCCCAGATTTGGCTTGCGGAGCCTCAAAGAGAAGCAACTTTTATCCGATCCGGCTGAAATTTGGAACATGGTGTTAGTATATGATCTCTAACAACCGTGTCAGAATTGGTCCATATCGGTCCATAATTATATATACACGGATGAAAAAGACTGTTTTTCATATGTTTGGCTATAAACATTATATGTTTGGAACACAAATTTTTAAACACAATCTTTTTGAGTGCAAGCATATAATGTTCATAAACTAGCATAACATGTTTGGGACATATATGTTAATATGTTAGAACATATTATGTTTGGGACATAAAATGTTTGTAAATATAATATGCTTGGATGCAAACATATATTAATTTAGAAATAGCCTATAAACATATATGTGTTTAGTAGCTTGGAGCGCTATTTAACAGGGAGCGATATTGAATTAAGTTGGTGGTTGTTGCTTGTTATTACAAAATTAACATTTTATTTTTCCTTGGGCAATTGATCAGCTACTTCTTTGATCCTTACAAACTGTGTGGTCCGCTGTTCGAATCCCCGTCCGGCAAAAGGTAAAATTAAAATAAAAAAAATCATACAGTTGAATAATTTCTTCTACAATGTTTGTATTACAGAAAAAGGTACTAAGAACTAAAAAATCTCGTGGAAGTGAGAAAGATGTGGGGGAATATACAATTGGGCAGAAACAAAATTTTGAGCATTCAGGTCGAAAACCTATGTTGTTAGCACCTACATTACCTGTTTATTTTCATAATTTATTATGATTGTAAATATATAAATAAATAAATAAAATTTTGAGCACAATATTGTTTGGGAGAAATTTTTTTAAGCATATAATATTTTTGGGTGCAAAATGCTTCCAAACATTATTGAATTTGGATGCAAAAATACAAAATGTTTGGAACTTAGACTACCCAAACATATATTGTTTAGACCAATATGCTTTCAAACATATTATATATTGGAAGAGATCAAACATGTAAATGTTTGGGCAATACCCAAAAATATATATGCTTGAAGCAAAATATGTTTGGGAGTATATGTTACAGAAGCGATTTTTTGTAAGCGTGTAGCCCCCATGTAAACCGTTCTCCATATTTGAACTCCGGAGCCACTTGGACGAGCAAAATTCATCCGATCCAGTTGAAATTTGCAACGTGGTGTTAATATATGGCCGCTAATAACCATGCAAGAATTGGTCCATGTCGGTCCATAATTATATATAGCCCCCATATAAATCGATCCCCAGATTTGTCCTCCGGAGCCTCTTGGAAGAGCAAATTTAATTCGATCCGGTTGAAATTTTGTATGTGCTGTTAGTATATAGTATCTAACAACCATGCAAAAATTGGTCCATATCAGACCATAATTATGTATAGCTCCCATATAAATCGATCCCCAGATTTGACCTACGGAACCTCTTGGAGGAGCAAAATTCATCCGATTCGGTTGAAATTTGGTACATTGCGCAATTATATGGCCGCTAACAGCCACGCAAGAATTGGTCCACATCGGTCTATAGTTATATATTGCCAATGACCAATCACACAAAAATTTGTCCATATCGCCAAAAATAATCTACCAAAATTTTATTTCTATAGAAAATTTTGTCAAAATTTTATTACTATAGAAAATTTTGTCCAAATTTTATTACTATTAAAAATTTTATTTCTTTAGAAAATTTTGTCAACATTTTATTTCTATAGAAAATTTTGTCAAACTGAATTATATACGTATTTAATCCATCTTTTTTGATATAATATATACCACGTATGGACATACATACAACTTAGAAGATGGTGTTAGGAGGTTTTAAGATACCTTGCCATCGGCAAGTGTTACCGCAACCCAAGTAATTCGATTGTGGATGGCAGTGTTTAGAAGAAGTTTCTACGCAATCCATTGTGGAGGGTACATAATAAGCTTCGGCCTGGCCGAACTTACGGCCGTATATACTTGCTTTTTTTTAATTTCTTCCAAAGCATAACTTCTACAGCAATGGAAAGAATCCGAAAACGGAGTAATTTCGTCCTAGACAAGGCCATGTGGAATTCATTCGAGATGGCCCGTACAACAAGTTGGGATACAAATTGTTGTTTTGGAAGCTCTTTTTGCTGGGTATTTTTATATCTTCTACTCATATAATTATTAACGAGTGTTAATTATTTTACTTTAAATAATAAATATTCAAATCCTATACCATCTATCTTACCTACTGATATAATACAACATTCCCTAAAATGATCTAACAATATAATATTTTTTTGTTGAAAGTATCCTCTTCACCCTATATAAAATCGCTCAAACCACATTTACCCAACTAATTTAAATATGTGGCCAGCAAATTAAGCTTTCGCTGTACTCAAAGTTTAATCGAAATTCTAGCAATGTTGAAATGAATGCATGTTAATAGCATGCAAGGACCACCAAAACCAATGGCATGAATAAAAGGACATGTGAAACTGGAACCCCAAATACAAATGGGCAACTGGTGGCAAGATTTGGGCGGTAATTGGGGAAACAAACACGGTTCGTTGAGAACAAAAACTGTGTCTAATAAAGATTTGTGTTATTTTTTTTTTTTTGCATGAATGTGGTATTTAGTAATAAAATACAGTTCATGAATACCAAATTTCAACCATTAAATTGTAGGGATATGGAAGCAAAATGGAAAGAAGGAAGGAAGGATATCTATATGAAATGATGTTAGCCATGGTCAAGAGTAAATTAACAAATGCTTGGCATATTTAATGTGGAGAAGAAATGAGCAAAAAACAAAAATGGAGACCTCGAAAAAAGGAGCTATACAAAAAGGACACATGTTGCTTTATCTAAGCACCTAAGGATGTTTAAAGAGAAATTAGGGACTCTCTAAATAAGGATTCCCATATAACATATTTTCTTCAAAAACAAACAGCAATATATACTTATCAATTTAACATATCTTACATCTTTATGGTTTAGCCTTACATAGAATTTGCCATAAATTTTAAAATTAAAAAAAATCATAGACCTTCATTCATTCTCTACCTCTATCTCTTTGTAATTTGCATAAATCTGGAATCTCTTCCTCGTTTTTTTTGGTGTAGCATTTAAAACTCTTGGACTTGGACTAGACATTATAAATCTTTAACTTAAATCCTTTAAATCACTTCTTCTGGTTGTTCTTCTCTTTCTCTTTGAAAGATGCAGTCGATGCATTTACTTCCTCTTAGGATTTCCATAGGAGAATGTTGCCCATCAACCTTCTTGCTATTGAAGTTAACCGGAAGATAAAGGTGGGTGATATACCATAGAGACGAACTTGGTTGTTAGTTTTAGCTGTTGCATGTAAACGCGTCTCTCAAACATTATTTTTTTTTTGTTTGGTATAATTTACAAAAGATTTACTGATGATTCTATTCCCTGAGACATTTTAAAGGCTAGACCATCTTTGTCTTCTACGATTCTCTGGCATTTGCTTAAAATTATGAACAAAGACAAATAAATCTTACGATTTATTTCGGTTTTATTCTAAAATAGAAGAGAAGGGTGTGCGGGTACATTCATTTTAAGTAAAAAATGCGACTTCAAAGACAATTTAAAGCCTTTACTACACTGAATAAAATATTGACCTAATATGAAAGATTGGACAACCTAGATTTTAGGTTGAATAATATTATTGACACAATATTAAGGACAAATTTCTTTAAAATAATGAAATATTAATGAATGGACAAATTTTTTTAGAGTTCTACAAAATGTATAGACTTTAAATTGTCCTGGTTTGAACACAATGTTAGTAAACGAACATGAACCAATTTTAGGCAATATCGCATAAGAAATAAAATTATGACAAAATTTTTCATAGAAGTAAACTTTAAAAAAAAATCGTCTATAGAAAGTTTTCGTCTTAGCAATGAGTATCAGTGAACTCAGTAAGTAATAAAATTTTGTTGCTATAGAAATAAAGTTTTGAGAAATTTTTCTATAGAAATAAAATTTTGAGGAAATTTTCTATACAAACAAAATTTTCTATTAAAATAAAATTTCGACCAAAATACCTATAGAATGAAAATTTTGACAAAATTTTTTGTAGAAATAAAATGTTGACAAAATTGTTTATAGAAATAAACTTTTCAAAAAAATCGTCTATAGAAATAAAATTTTGCAAAAATTTCTATACAAATAAAATGTTTACAAATTTTTCTATAGAAATAAAAATTTTACAAGATTTTCTATGGAAAAAAATTGTGGCAAAATTTTCTATAGAAATAAAATGTTGAGGGAAATTTTCTATACAAATAAAAATTTGAAAAATTTTCTATAGAAATAAAATTTTGAAAAATTTTGTAAAATTTTCTACACAAATAAAATTTTAAAAATTTGTTATAGGAATACAATTTTAAAAATCATCTTTAGAAATAAAATTTTGCAAAAATTTCTATAAAAATAAAATTTTCACAAATTTTTCTATAGAAATAAAAATTTTACAAAATTTTCAATGGAAAAAAATTTTACAAAAATTTCTATGGAAAAAAAAATTGTGGCAAAATTTTCTATAGGAATAAAATTTTGCAAAATTTTCTATAGAAATAAAATTTTGCAAAATTCTATATAAAAAAAATTTGCAACATTTTCTATAGAAATAAAAATGTTACAAAATTTTCTATAGAAATAAAATTTTGCAAAATTTTCTACAGAAATAAAATTTTAAAAATTTTCTATAGGAATACAATCTTAAAAATTTTCTATAGATATAAAATTTTGACAAAATTGTTTATAGAAATAAAGTTTTAACTAAAATCGTCTATAGAAATAAAATTTTGCAAAAATTTCTATAAAAATAAAATTTTCACAAATTTTTCTATAGAAATAAAAAATTTACAAAATTTTCTATGGAAAAAAAAATTGTGGCAATATTTTCTATAGAAATAAAATTTTGCAAAATTTTCTGTAGAAATAAAAATTTGCAAAATTCTCTATAAAAATAAAATTTTGCAAAATTTTCTATAGAAATAAAAATTTTACAAAATTTTCTATAGAAATAAAAATTTTACAAAATTTTCTATAGAAATAAAATTTTGACAAAATTTTCTATAGAAATAAAATTTTGACAAAATTTTGTATAGAAATAAAATTTTGACTAAATTTTCTACAGAAATAAAATTCTATAGGAATACAATTTTAAAAATTTTCTATAGAAATAAAATTTTGACAAAACTGTTTATAGAAATAAACTTTTAAAAAAAATCGTCTATAGAAATAAAATTTTGCAAAAATTTCTATACAAATAAAATGTTCACAAATACAAATAATTTTCACAAACATTTTATAAAATTTTCTATGGAAAAAAATTGTGGCAAAATTTTCTATAGAAATAAAATGTTGAGGAAATTTTCTTTAGAAATAAAATTTTGAGGAAATTTTCTTTAGAAATAAAATTTTGAAAAAATTTTATATAGAAATAAAATTTTGCAAAATTTTCTATAGAAATAAAATTTTACAAAAATCTCTATAAAAATAAAATTTTGCAAAATTTTCTATAGAAATAAAATTTTGACAAATTTTTCTATAGAAATAAAAATTTTACAAAATTTTCTATAGAAACAAAATTTTGACAAAATTTTCTATAGAAATAAAATTTTGAAAAAATTCTATATAGTAAATAAATTTTTGACAAAATTTTCTATAGAAATAAAATTTTGCAAAATTTTCTACAGAAATAAAACTTTAAAAATTTTTTATTGGAATACAATTTTAAAAATTTTCTATAGAAATAAAATTTTGACAAAATTGTTTATAGAAATAAACTTTTAAAAAAATCGTCTATAGAAATAAAATTTTGCAAAAATTTCTATACAAATAAAATTTTCACAAATTTTTCTATAGAAATAAAAATTTTACAAAATTTTCTATGGAAAAAAATTGTGGCAAAATTTTCTATAGAAATAAAATGTTGAGGAAATTTGCTGTACAAATAAAATTTTGACAAAATTTTCTATACAAATAAAATTTTGAAAAAAAATTATATAGTAAATAAATTTTTGACGAAATTGTTTATAGAAATAAACTTTTTACAAAAATTTTGACAAAATTTTCTATAGAAATGGAATGAGATTTTGACAAAATTTTCTATAGAAATAAAATGTTGAGGAAATTTTCTGTACAAATAAAATTTTGACAAAATTTTCTATAGAAATAAAATTTTGCAAAATTTTCTACAGAAATAAAATTTTAAAAAATTTCTATAGGAATACAATTTTAAAAATTTTCTATAGAAATAAAATGTTGGCAAAATTTTCTATAGAAATAAAATTTTGATAAAATTCTCTATAGAAATAAATTTTTGAAAGAATTTTCTGCCAATATTGGACATATGTATATAGGTATGTGGTCTAAAAATAAAATTTAAAAAATAAAATCCATTATTCAAAATATTTTTAATAAATTTTTATGGAGGTGGTTTAATACCCACCATCCATCGATTCAGCGCATCTGCTAGTCTAACATTCTAGGAAATTTCTAATTACATTCCGTAATTGGAAGTTGCCTTTTCATACCGTAAATTGATCGAATGAATAATGCAATGGAAACTTATTTGTGTAAAAATCTTTTTTAGTTACAAAAATATGAAGTGTTTTAAAAAAATTAGTTTAGCAGGAGTCGAGAAAAATTTTTACGACTCCGACTTCACAGCTCTGAATAGAAGCATTGGCTATGTGGAGTAATTTTTACAAGTTTTCGACTTAGCAGTGGCGATTTTATAAGGAAAATGTGGGTATTTTGGTCATTTTTGCCCAAATAAGAAAAACATATATATGGAAGCTGTATCTAAATCTGAACCGATTTCAACCAAATTTGAAATGCAATGTTACTATGTTAATTCTACTCTCTGTGCAGATTTTCTCGTAAATCGGATTACAACTTTGACCTCTGTGGTTATATGACGGAAAATCGGGCGAAAAATATATATGGGAGCTATATCTAAATCTGAGCCGATTTCAATCAAAATTGACATGCATAGTTACTATGTTATTCTACTCCCTGTGCAGACTTTCAACTTTGACCTCTGCGATCATATGACAGAAAATGGGGCACATATGGGAGCTATATTTAAATCTATACCGTTTTCAACCAAATTTGACATGCATATCCAGAAATTTAATTTTACCCCCTGTGCAAAGTTTCAAGTATATCGGAGTAAAACTTTGGCCTCGGTGGTTATATGAGGGGAAATCGGTCAAAGTTATATATGGAAGCTATATCGAAATCTGAACCGATTTCAATAAAATTTAGCACACTTGACTATACTCTAAATTGTACTTCTCGTCAAAAATGTCAAGCTAATCAGGGTAAAACTCTGGCTTTTGGGGCGATATAAGTGCCTATCGGACGAAAGATATATATAGGAGATATATCTAAATCTGAACCTACTTCTTCCAAAATCAATAGGGTTCTATTCTGACCCAAACCAGAAACTTGTACCAAATTTTAAGTCGATTGGACTAAAATTGCGACCTAGACTTTGATTACAAATATGTGTTCACCGACAGATGGACAGACGGACATGACTATATCGCCTCAGGAACCCACCCTGAGCAATTTTTTTTAATAAAATACCTAAAGCTGAATTAGAATCGCATAACTTCCTTTCTATCACAAGCCTAAAATTTAGTTTCACAGGAAAGAATTGTTTTTTGTGTACACATAAGCCTCTGATCGAAAGCTCTAGGTTCCTGAGAGAAAATCGTATGTGCCACTTTATTGCCACCTCTGCAAAGAACAAGAAAATGAAAATGACAACAAGCAAGGAACATTTGTTAAAATCTTAAGCAAAAAAAATTATATATTACTTTTGACTAGACGCGACTTAAACATATTAGATGATCTTAGTTTGGCGTTTGACAATGACGCCCGTTTTAACACAGCGTCCCTCAAATAGAGAACCAAAAACAGACCGTCAACCCCACAAATCAAGGGAAAAAAACAACAGAGTAATAATTTAAAAAAAAAGATTTACATTGTATATTTTAAATGTGTGTGTGTGTGTGTGTGAATGTATATGTCAATCTGTATTTGTTTGTGTATAGAGCCCACAACGCTTAAGACCAAAATCTCCTTCCTGAATCAATTCATTCTGATTTTAAATTCTATAGACATGGTTAGACACCACCAAATTGTCAGGCATTGACAATTTTGTTGTTCTTTTGAAATAAATGCTGCTGCTAATTCAGCTTGGATGCTTTGCTGTATATGATTTTTTTTTTGTTTCTAACAAATGTTTCTTGCAACATCTCAAGACATGAGTGAAATCACAAAGGAAAATCACCAACCCATATTTGAATCAAACTCCATTCAAAAAGTGTCGACGAATTGTGGTGTCTAATGTGAATATGTGCTCACTATCCACTGGCACTGAAAGAGCCCAGGCGGCCAAATCGACATGTTCGAGATTGTTATCAGTGTAAAAATTGTTGCAAAAATGGACAAAACAACATGATTTGTGTCTTTGTTGAATTCACGAATATATTTTCTGTGAAGAGGTGCATTGGAATATATTCAGGCAATAGCAAAAGTAATGTATAAATACAAAAATAAATAAAAAACAGTGTGGTGCAGGGTATAAACATGTATATACTTCCCCTTAAAATGTTTGAGTATTTATTAAGAAAAGTTGATTAATCGAAATATTGCTCATTGCTAGCATTTTATTTCTATAGAAAATTGTGTCAAAATTTTATATATATAGAAAATGTTTTCAATATTTTATTTCTACAGAAAATGTTGTCGAATTTTTATTTCCATAGAAAATTTTGTCAAAATTTTATTTCTATAGAAAATTTTGCCACAATTTTATTTCTATAGAAAATTTTATCAAAATGTTATTTCTATAGAAAATTTTGTCAAATTTTAATTTGTATTAAAAATTTTGTCAAAATTTTATTTCTATAGAAAATTTTGTCAAAATTTTATTTTACACACAATTTTATTTCTATAAAAATTTCGTCAACATTTTCTTTCTATAGAAAATTTTGGCAAAATTTTATTTCTATAGAAAATTTTGTCAAAATTTTATTTCTATAGAAAATGTTGTCAATATTTTATTTCTATAGAAAATTTGTCAAAATTTTATTTCTATATACAATTTTGTCAAAATTTTATTTCAATAGAAAATTTGTGAAGTACCTCTTAATTGGAGAGGAATATCTACCGAACATTTTTGATATAATTTTACCAACTGTGGCAACCGTGATCCGGACACAGTGCAAAATTGATGTGCTCAAAAGCACCAACACACGTATCCAACAAGGCAAAAAAAAATATTCATTTGGATCCGGAACACACATAATAAAAATAATCTGCCAAAATTTGGAGAAAATTTTACCAAAAAACTACCAAATATAAAAATCTCATTTTGCCCATTTTTATTTCTATAGAAAATTTTGTGAAAATCTTATTCCTATACAAAATTTTGTCAAAACTTAACTTCTCTAGAAAATTTTGTCAAAATTTTATTTCTATAGAAAATTTTGTCAAAATTTTATTTCTATAGAAAATTTTGTCAAAATTTCATTTCTATAGAAAATTTTGTCAAAATTTTATTTCTATAGACAATTTTGTCAGAATTTTTTATCTACAGAAAATTTTGTCAACATTTTATATCTATAGAAAATTTTGTCAAAATCTTATTCCTACAGAAAATTTTGTGAAAATTTTATTCCTATAGATAATTTTGTCAAAATTTTATTTTTATAGCAAATTTTGTAAAAATTTTACTTTTTTTCATTTTGTCAAAATTTCATTTCTACAAAAAATTTTGTCAAAATTTCATCTCTACAGAAAATTTTGTCAAAAGTTTATCCCTATAGAAAATTTTGTCAAAAATTTATTTCTATAGAAAAATTTGTCAAAATTTTACTTCTTTAGATAAAAAAATTTGGAAAAAATTTACCAAAAAACTACCAAATAAAAAAATCTCATTTTGCCCATTTTTATTCCTATAGAAAATTTTGTCAAAATCTTTTTCCTATAGAAAATTTTGTCAAAATTTAATTTCTATAGAAAATTTTGTCAAAATTTTATTTCTCTAGAAAATTTTGTAAAAAATTCACTTTTACAGAAAATTTTGTCAAAATTTTATTTCTATAGAAAATTTTTTCATTTTTTTTTTTTCTATAGACAATTTTGTCAAAATTTTATTTCTTTAGAAAATTTTGTCAAAATTTCATTTCTATAGAATATTTTGTCAATATTTTATTTCTATAGAAAATTTTATTTCTATAGAAAATTTTGTTAAAATTTTACTTTTTTATAAAGTTTTTTTTTTATTTTATTTCTTTAGAAAATTTTGTCAGAATTTTATTTCTATAGAAAATTTTGTCAAAGTTTTATTTCTATAGAAAACTTTGTCAAAATTTTATTTCTATAGAAAATTTTGTCAAAATTTTATTTCTATAGAAAATTTTGTCAAAATTTTATTTTTATCTTAATTGGAGAGGAATAACTTGCAAAATCTACCAAAACATCAAGAATTTTGGTAGAATTCTACCAACTGTGGCAGGCATGACTGCATATTATCCCAGAAATTTTTCTTTATATTATTTATTTTCTTTCATGTTTAATTATATTTGCAATTAATTATAAATATAATAATAAGCTTTAACTGCTAAAGTGTTAAGCTTGTATATTATTTATTAATAATATTTAATATATGCTCAAAATTATTATACAACCCTCGTTGTTCATAGCTAACGTCTTTACCCAACAATATTTGGCGGTTCATTTGTTCTATGTTTTGTGGTCATAAGACCATGCAATAACGATTTGCAAGATATTCAGATTTTCCTCCATGACAAATGACGTCATAAATTCAAAATTTTTATTTCTAAATTTACACACCTTACAGATCTATGGCATGTTTTCCATTTTCCATAACAAGAGCTTAAGCTATAACAAGATGTCAACTGGATAATAATTTTAAATCTTTTGTAATGAGATGGAAGCATTTTGTAATTCTATGTTAGTGGATTTCATTCGAAAGGGTTTTCATTTCCATTTATTGTCATTGTGTCAGGAAAAAGACTATAAATGGCAACAAAGCATTTCCTAGATTACTAGGACATTGTTTAATGTAATTTAAAGCCATGACAGATACTGTCTTAGTCATATGAGGTAATTTGAGAGAGAGAGTAAGATACATTTCAAATGTAAAACATGTATTATATGTGACAGGCCTTCAAGAGTATACCATTAAGGTGTTTTATTACACCATGTTGACTTTGATATGAGATGGATTTCAATACTCGACCTCCACCTCTCCCTTCCTCTCACAAAAAGGATATATTGAATTTTATATTCAGGCATTCTATCCTATCACAAAAATTTTGGTTTTTTATATTCTGTATGCTAATTGTGGAATTATAATTCAATTTTTTTGTATGAGATCTAAAAAAAACACATCTGCTTGGCCACATTTGCCAAGTATTATTAGCTTCACTATGAGAAATCCATTATCATTTTTTTTCTTCAAAATACGAAATGTTGATGAATAAAACGCAAATGAATGAAATAAAATGAAGTTAATCTCTTTTACAAATGCATGCACATGTCACGGGGAAACATAATAGCTTTATACCATTCCCTACAGAGGAAGGGAGAATAAACCAACAGCAAAAAATGTTTTTTTTCCTATGAATAAAATGAAATGATTTTAAATGAATGTTTGGATGCTGTGCCAGCAAGTCCCATACTTTCTAGTCCAAAATGAACCAAACCAAAAAAAAACACAAAAAGGAAACAAAGGATTAGATTGTGATATGCAAAATATTGTGTAATTTACATTTTGGACTCATGGCAACAACAAAGAATATAAGAAAACATGATATGCAAACATATATCATAAATAATTACTTAGAAACATGAGCATTATTTTGGCAAATGTATTTCTTTTGTCACATCATGAGATGCCAAATAACAGTAGCTTAAATAAAAACCAAAAAAAAAAAACAAATATCCCAAATAAAAGGCCACAAAGATTTGTAGTTTTCGACTTTATTTTTCGTAATTTAAGAAACACTTATTCTACATAGAAAAATATAACAAAAAATATTTTAATAACTAAATTTGAAAAAAAAATTCTATTAAAAAACAATTATTTTTATCTAAACCAGAAATACCCAGCAACAAAAGCGTCACCAAAAAAGTAGTGAAAATTTTCTTTTTGGAAGTGATGAATTTAACATTGGCTTGTCATAGGATGAATGTGCACCATGTGCACCATCACTTCTTAAGGTGCACAGAAAATAAATGTCACGAAACATTTTCCCAAATAAAGTCTTAATCCTCTAATGCCCAATCCCGCCTTTAGGCGGGCTTTATTAAATCAGGAAGCTTTTAGTAAAACACACCTTACGACAACAAAAATGAATAAAATAAAAAGAAAACTTAGTTGAACCTGTTCAAGAGCCTTTGCAGCATATACTGAATTTTACCGTATAAATTTTTCTTGATTAGTTTTCTTGCTTTTGTGTCGTTAACATTGAATATTTAATCAGCTGAGAAAAAATTGGGGCCTTAGAGGGTTAATTGAGATTTAAACAAGTATATACGGCTGTAAGTTCGGCCAGGCCGAAGCTTATGTACCCTCCACCATCGATTGCGTAGAAACTTCTACTGAAGACTGTTATCCACAATCGAATTACTTGGGTTGCGGTAACACTTGCCGATGGCAAGGTATCTTAAAACTTCCTAACACCGTCTTCTAAATTGCCAGGTAGTCCATACGGAGTATATATTAAACTAAAAAAGGCCGATTAAATAGGTATATAATTAAGTTTGACAAAATTTTTTATAGAAATAAAATTTTGATAAAAGTTTCTATAGAAATAAAATTTTGACAAAAATTTCTGTAGAAATAAAATTTTGACGATGGCAAGGTATCTTAAAACTTCCTAACACCGTCTTCTAAATTGCAAGGTAGTCCATACGTAGTATATATTAAACTAAAAAAGGCCGATTAAATACGTATATAATTAAGTTTGACAAAAATTTCTATAGAAATAAAATTTTGACGACATTTTCTATAGAAATAATATTTTGACAAAATTTTCTATAGAAATGAAATCTTGACAAAATTTTCAATAGAATTAAAATTTCGACAACATAAAACGATAAAATTTTCAGAAAATTTTCTATAAAAATAAAATATTGTCAAAATTTTCTATAGAAATAAAATTTTGACAAAATTTTCTATAGAAATAACATTTTGACAAAATTTTCTATAGAAATAAAATCTTGACAAAATTTTCAATAGAATTAAAATTTCGACAACATTCTCAATAGAATTAACATTTTGACAACATTTTCTATAGAAATAAAAGTTTGCCAAAATTTTCTATAGAAATAAAGTTTAACAAAATTTTCTATAGAAATAACATTTTGAAAAAAATTTCTATAGAAATAAAATTTTGACAAAATTTTCTATAGAAATAAAATTTTGGTAGAGTATTTTTGACTCAAGTGGCAACCATGATTATGAACCGATATGGACCAATTTTTGTGTGATTGGGGATCGGCTATATATAACTATAGACCGATATGGACCGAATTTGGCATGGTTATTAGCGGACCATACTAACACCACGTTCCAAATTTCAACCGGATCGGATGAATTTTGCTCCTCGAAGAGGCTCCAGAGGACAAATCTGGGGATCGGTTTATATGGGGGCTAAATATAATTATGGACCGATATGGACCAATTTTTGCATTGTTGTTAGAGACCGTATACTAACGCCACGTACCAAATTTCAACCGGATCGGATGAATTTTGCTCCTCCAAGAGGCTCCGGAGGACAAATCTGGGAATCGATTTATACGGGGCCTATATATAATTATGGACCGATATGGACCAATTTTTGCATGGTCATTAGAGACCATATACCAATACCATGTACCAAATTTCAGCCGGATCGGATGAAATTTTCGTTTCTTAGAGGCTCCGCAAGCCAAATCGGGGGACCGGTTTATATGGAGCCTATATATAATTATGGACTGATGTGGACCAATTTTTGCATGGTCATTAGAGAACATATACCAATACCATGTACCAAATTTCAGCCGGATCGGATGAAATTTGCTTCTCTTAGAGGCTCCGCAAGCCAAATCGGGGGATCGGTTTATATGGGGGCTATATGTAATTATGGACCGATATGGACCAATTTTTGCATGGTTGTTAGAGACCATATACTAACACCATGTACAAAATTTCAGCCGGATCGGATGAAATTTGCTTCTCTTAGAGCGATCGCAAGCCAAATTTGGGCGTCCGTTTATATGGGGGCTATACGTAAAAGTGGACCGATATGGACCAATTTTTGCATGGTTATTAGGGACCATATACTAACACCATGTACCAAATTTCAGCCGGATCGGATGAAATTTGCTTCTCTTAGAGCAATCGCAAGCCAAATTTGGGGGTCCGTTTATATGGGGGCTATACGTAAAAGTGGACCGATATGGCCCATTTGCATCCGACCTACATCAATAACAACTACTTATGCCAAGTTTGAAGTCGATAGCTTGTTTCGTTCGGAAGTTAGCGTGATTTCAACAGACGGATCGACGGATGGACATGCTTAGATCGACTCAGAATTTCACCACGACCCAGAATATACATACTTTATGGGGTCTTAGAGCAATATTTCGATGTGTTACAAACGGAATGACAAAGTTAATATAATATACCTATGTTGGAGGGTATAACAACACAAACTTTTTAAGAGTTTTGGGAAGCAACTGAAAATGAAAATAAACCCCAATATTTTATATGAAAATGAACCATATTTCTGGCATTTGACAATAGCGGCACTATCCCAAAATCCTGGTATGAAAATAGGCCCAAAAACCTAAAAACATAGCCACAACTGTGAGGCGGACTGAATGATGATGACATTTCTGAGTGTTTCAAAGCGTCTCTAAGTGGTTTTACTGCAATGTGAAACGCCGTTCGGACTCGGCTATAAAAGAAGGAGTTCCCTTGTCATTGAGCTTAACATAGAATCGGGCAGCACTCAGTGATAAGTGCGAAGTTCACCACTGTGGTATCGCAATGGACTGAATAGTCTAAGTGAGCCTGAAATATCGGGCTGCCACCAACGTTACTGCTAACACCTACAGTGTGTAAATGGTTATAGGGTGTAGGTTATCTCTTTCAATCAAGAAGATTTTAGTGTTTAGGCCAACATTTCAAGAATAGCCATCTAATTGAATAAATAGGGTTTCGGTCATTAGATCAATTAGTAAAGCTTGCGGTATATTCAATCTAGTTCAAGACATTGGTTCGGCATTTCAATCACTAGGGGATTCATCTTGCAGTTCAACCGCAGCTCGTGTAAATCAATTGCCCAGAATTAAGCCTCCAGTTTGGACTGAAATTTTAACTAATGATACATACTCTATATTCAATGGAAACATCTTAAAAGCAATATATATAAATTTTCTTTTAATTAAAATCTAATCATACCAAAGACATTTTTTGCAGTTGAACTTAAGGACTCAAATCCATAGTGTCACTTATAACACCATCAACCAGACCAAACTTTAGTTATGTGATTCTTACATCCCGAGGGTATAAAACTTCTTCATGGGCTAGACTCCAACATGCTTAAACTCCCATAAGGCCTTGTCACTCTTTGCCATATTTCTACACACAGAAAACAAATTTGTTGTGCCAACCAATTTTTTTGCCAACCGATTTATTTGGTCCCATCTACCATCAGAATATAACCGACAATATTTGTTAGAGCAACCAATTCTTGTCTGGCACAACAATACATAAATTGTTTGGATAACTAAAATTTGAGCACATTAACACTCTAATTCGTAATCCCAACCAATAAAATTTCATTCGTTTGTTAAAACAACTAATTATTTTTTCGGACAACCTTATGAATTAAGAAACCTTCCTTCGAATTAAGTTTAATTTATATTTAATTTTATTACATATTAATATTTTTGTATTGATTATTGAGCTAATAAAAATTCATCATCTGTACAATAGTTTTGAACTGGGAAAGAAACTTCACAAAATAGCTAGTTGCGATGTTTGCAAACCAATCTGCATATTTTTCAGGCGCAAGGAGGTCCTCGGCCTATAAGAAATCTTCTAAACTTGTTATCTCCGATTTCATAAATCTTATTGGTGGACAGTTCTCAAAATATTTTGCTTTTAAAGCCTGAAAGAAAAAAATACCTAACGAAATTTTTGCGTTAATATCCAATTTGGCATGATCGCGGTCTGATGGAAAAATTTGTCTAAAAGTACACGCCTTGCATGATTACATATACCATTCGGTTTGAGTCGCAGAAGTAAAGCCAATGTATCCGAAACACCTATAGAGCTTAGAACTGAATGGAAATGTTTCAGTTGCGGTACTTATAATTACCGGATCGATTTTCAGCGTGACTCTGAACTCAGGCATGGATCATGAAATGTTGTCGTTACATCGGAAGTCGTCACATTTGTTGGGATATCCCTAGAGGGAAAAAGGTAAAGAGTGAGGAGTATTAATTTAATTTGATGTTTAAATTACTTACCACTTAAGAATACAGCTACCCAATTTAAAAATATACAAAAAATCTCTCAGACTTGGCCACTATGAAAACGCGCACCTACTAAACGTGGACGGTTTTCTAACTGGACTCCTGCCAAATGTGGACAAACGTTAGACGACCGTTTGTGTCTTCCATTCACTGTATATGTATAACTCACAGCAATCCTTTATGGACAGAATGTTCTCTAAATTTGAGTAAACGTCATCAACATATTGAATTGAAATTTAAAGAATTTGAAGTTGATAATTAATTAGGCAAAACACAATATATTTGTTGTTATATATGTATATGTAGTCCATAGCAACCAATTCCCTTTATAACTATCAAATCTGTTAACACAACCAACTTATTTGTTAAACAGACCTTCAGTTGGACATGGAAGCATATTGGCAAAAGAAGTCAGTTAGCACAACGGGGTGCAATAAATTGAAATGGTTGCTTACTTCAATATATAAATAACGACCAATACTTGGTCGTGCGTACCAACTTTCGGTCACACCGCTATTATATTGGTTATATAAACTATCTAACAAAAGAAATAACTAACAATTATTCCCCACAATTAAAAATTGTGAGTCTCCACTATCAAATAGTTGTCGTAATCGAATTCCAACCAATCATTTCTCTGGGTGTAGAAGTGGAAATATTTTATGGTAATAAAAATAACAATATCAATAATATTAAATAGCAACATTGTCATCGTGCTTCTCATATTTATTATTTTATTAAAATCTGATAAAACGACAACATTCTAACTATTACACCACATCTAAAGAAAGAAACCTCGCCAATTATTCATCTCAGTGCCACCCTCTTTGAATTCATACAAAACAGCACAAAGGCACGCCAGCAGAAAGTGATAGTCTGGAAAGAAAAGAATATTAGAATCAAGTTGAGGCTAAAGATGGATAATATAATAAATAATCATAATTTTCCGGTCATTGCTAAGCAAAAAAAAAAGAGAATTTTAATACTCAAGAAATGAAGACCCATACCGACTTTTGGAGATTCTAAATACAAAAAGGAAATTGAGAACTCTCAACGTCTGGGTGACCATCATCATTTTTTGTCCATTTTTGTGTTTTTTTTTTCTTCTCGTTTTGGAAAGGCAGAATATTTGAAAAGGCAATGACGGAGCATATTCATTTACCATATCTGTCAGGTTTATTTACTGGTGGTGTTGGGTCAACAATAACACCAAATGTTTACTACAAAATATCGTAAATCATTCATAAGTTTCAACAGCAACATGATGCATACGGTATTCCATCCAGTCACCAGTTAGAGAGCCATACAATAGCCACCAAAAATGAAACGAATCATGGACGGAATTTTCATAGACTTCTCCCCCATATAAGCGTGATAGGAGAAGCAGGCTATCCCACTGACCGTCTGTCCATCCTTCTGTAAGAAGGATGTACACGAGTATGAATATACATGACTTTGGATAGTGGGTTTTGTGAATGGTTTCCAGCTTAAATTACCATACAAACGGACCTTAAGACGAACTATGGAATCAGTGAATCTGGTGGATACAAACAAAAACCGTGATTTGCCATAAATTTGTGTATGTGTTGTTTTTTTCCATTCGTTCTTCATTTACTTCAAGTTTCATTTCCGAAACGAGATATAACAAGGTTGAGGCATGGGTAAACAAACATTTTAGAGGTAGTAGTAGTAGGAGTCGTAGTGGGTTTTTTTATCCTTCTCCAATTATTATGTCTGGAAACACATATGCTTGTGACACATGTTGGAAGCATTTTACTATCTAACCTTCCTAGCTTGAACTGAAATTCGTCCTTCCTTCGAGGATTCATGGTCTCATGATGAGGGTAGACATGATATCAAAACAAAAACTGTTAACTTGTCGTTGGATAAAATTTCAATTAAAACTAATTATCAACTGATGCTAATGGTGAAATATATTTTCCCAAAAATGCCTTCCATTCCTCTTCATAATTTTATCTAAGTTTTAGGCGAAAACGAAAACTAAATTACTTAAAACTTTGTTTATTAAAGGACATATTGTATTGAAACATTAACTCGATATTTTTTAAAAAAATGTCTTCAAAGATGGTACACAGAAAACTGCAATTGTTTTGTGAGAAAATTTAACTAAATTGTATTCTATTTGGTGAGTTTTCCATAACGCTTTATTATAATCACGAATTTACAGAACATTTTTCATTTACAAAATTTTTCCTTCACATGAAACACTAGTAAAGAAAAGAACCATTGGCACAATATCATTACCATATTAACAACGCTGTTTTTCATTTTTTTTTTTTCATTCTGACTATTTTTGTGAATGGTATGCATCATTGCCCAATGGGCTGGCAAAAGTTCTTTCCACAATTTAAAAAGTTAACTATAAAACAATTTCAATGTTAAAAAACGAGGAAACGCAACATCTTAAGGTTATTACCGTTTAAGTCGGAAGAACATGAAGGAATCTTCGCAGCTGAACACCAAAACTTTAGTAGTCGATTCCACAAAGAAAGCGGGATATGTTCTTACTGGAAAGGAGTTTCGAAATTTTTACAAAAAAGTTCACCACAAATTTAAACCGATTTTGACCAAATTTGACACACTTCTATAGAGTATCAATTCTACTCTCCATGCAAAATATAGAGTAAATTTAAGCACAAATTTCTAAAAAGGAAAATTCTTTGAAGTTTTTTTTTTTTTTTGTATCAATTACGCAATTTTTAGTATCAATTACGCAAACCCTAAATTTAAAAGTACATAGTGCCCTAAATGTATCCTTAGGGTAATTCATTATTTCTTTGGTTGGGAATCAAAAACTTTTGATCGAATATTTTACTCATTACTTCAAGTAAATCGATGTAAAAATTTTGCCTCCCTTACCATATTGACCAAATGGGGCACACTTCATAATACCGAAATTTTATTCCTTATGATCTCTGGCGTCGCATATCAGGAGCAATATATAAATCTGACAGGTATATTTAAATCTAAACTGATTTTTACCAAAATCAATCGATTGTGACATAAAAAACCTCTATTGGACCAAAACTGCAGCCTACACTTTGATTATAAAAATTTAGATACAGTGTACTTCGTACTTCGAAAAGAGTAATTTTTGTTAAAGAATATTTTTTCGCAATTCATAAATTCTATTTACACTGAAAAAAAAGCATACCCGGTTCCAAAGATTTTGTCTTTACTTTAAAAAATTTGGTATTGATTCCGAGCCAAAGAAGCGGGGAATACAAGTAAGGATACTTTTAAGACACAATTATCTTTTAAAATCGGGTTTTGTGTACTTGCTTCTAGGAAGCAAATTTTAATTTTTCGCTTTTTCAGCTTTTTTTCTTCATATGCTATCAAAGTCCTTTAAAAACAAGTTAACGACGACTTTATTTTCCAAATTAAGACTCGACTTCTAGTAGAAATTAAGCTGTGTTTCAAGTACAAAACGTCTTTAAAATAAAGTGTTAAAAAACATGTCCTATATTTGAACGATTTTTTGCTTTGTATTCAAGATGCAAAAAGACAACAAATTTAAAGACAATTTCATTAAATTTAAAGATTTTTTCTGAATTATTAAAGTCAAGTTGACCTTAGCCCAAACAGTTTGTATTTCATATTATGATACCAATTTTTAAGTGAAATCATTAAATTATAAGGACAATACGACTTCATTGAAAAGTTTATCGACCTTTGGTAAAGGAAAACAAGTATATACAGCAGTAAGTTCGGCCGGGCCGAATCTTAAATACCCACCACCATGAACCAAATATTAGGGTTTCCTTTGAAATTTCAGGAGGGCTTGAGGACTTGAGGACACTACCCGAAGATAAATTTAAAGATTTCACCTATGAGGACTATATCAGATTCTGGATTTATAAGAACCATTTTTGTTTGAGGTTTAGAGGAATCATTAACATCTCTTGTAAGTGTGCAAGAAAATTATAAAATAACGTCTTGATTTGAAATCTTAAATCTGTAGAAGTAAAATCTGGAAATTTTACATTGAGTTTCAAGCAATTTTCATGATCAGTGCGCCTCCTACACCCTCAAGAAGTGAAGTCGGTCTATATGGAGGCATTACCAAATGGACCGATAAAAACTTAATCCGATACACGTTTTTGTGAGCCTAAAATACCAGAATATTTACAATTTCAGGCATATCAGATAAAAACTACGGTTTCTAGAAACCCAAGGAGTTAAATCGGGAGATCGTTCTTATGGTGGCTATACTAAAATATGGACCGATACTCACCATTTTCGGCACACCTCTTTGTGACCCGAAAATACCTCTAGATTTCCAATTTCAGGCAAATAGAATAAAAACTTCGGATTCTAGAAGCCCAAGACCCGAAATCGTGAGATCGGTCTATATGGGGGCTATACCAAAATATGGACCGATACTCACAATTTTTGGCACACGTATTTGTGGTCCTACAATACCTCTAGATTTCCAATTTCAGGTGAATTGAATAAAAACTGCGGTTTCTATAAGCCCAAGAAGTAAAATCGGGAGATCGGTCTATATGGGGGCTATACCAAAATATGGACCGATACTCACCATTTTCGGCACACCTCTTTATGGTCCTAAAATACCTCTAGATTTCCAATTTCAGACAAATTGGATAAAAACTACGGTTTCTATAAGCCCAAGACCCGAAATCGGGAGATCGGTCTATATGGGGGCTATACCAAAATATGGACCGATACTCACAATTTTTGGCACACGTATTTGTGGTCCTACAATACCTCTAGATTTCCAATTTCAGGTGAGGCATGGGTAAACAAACATTTTAGAGGTAGTAGTAGTAGGAGTCGTAGTGGGTTTTTTTATCCTTCTCCAATTATTATGTCTGGAAACACATATGCTTGTGACACATGTTGGAAGCATTTTACTATCTAACCTTCCTAGCTTGAACTGAAATTCGTCCTTCCTTCGAGGATTCATGGTCTCATGATGAGGGTAGACATGATATCAAAACAAAAACTGTTAACTTGTCGTTGGATAAAATTTCAATTAAAACTAATTATCAACTGATGCTAATGGTGAAATATATTTTCCCAAAAATGCCTTCCATTCCTCTTCATAATTTTATCTAAGTTTTAGGCGAAAACGAAAACTAAATTACTTAAAACTTTGTTTATTAAAGGACATATTGTATTGAAACATTAACTCGATATTTTTTAAAAAAATGTCTTCAAAGATGGTACACAGAAAACTGCAATTGTTTTGTGAGAAAATTTAACTAAATTGTATTCTATTTGGTGAGTTTTCCATAACGCTTTATTATAATCACGAATTTACAGAACATTTTTCATTTACAAAATTTTTCCTTCACATGAAACACTAGTAAAGAAAAGAACCATTGGCACAATATCATTACCATATTAACAACGCTGTTTTTCATTTTTTTTTTTTCATTCTGACTATTTTTGTGAATGGTATGCATCATTGCCCAATGGGCTGGCAAAAGTTCTTTCCACAATTTAAAAAGTTAACTATAAAACAATTTCAATGTTAAAAAACGAGGAAACGCAACATCTTAAGGTTATTACCGTTTAAGTCGGAAGAACATGAAGGAATCTTCGCAGCTGAACACCAAAACTTTAGTAGTCGATTCCACAAAGAAAGCGGGATATGTTCTTACTGGAAAGGAGTTTCGAAATTTTTACAAAAAAGTTCACCACAAATTTAAACCGATTTTGACCAAATTTGACACACTTCTATAGAGTATCAATTCTACTCTCCATGCAAAATATAGAGTAAATTTAAGCACAAATTTCTAAAAAGGAAAATTCTTTGAAGTTTTTTTTTTTTTTTGTATCAATTACGCAATTTTTAGTATCAATTACGCAAACCCTAAATTTAAAAGTACATAGTGCCCTAAATGTATCCTTAGGGTAATTCATTATTTCTTTGGTTGGGAATCAAAAACTTTTGATCGAATATTTTACTCATTACTTCAAGTAAATCGATGTAAAAATTTTGCCTCCCTTACCATATTGACCAAATGGGGCACACTTCATAATACCGAAATTTTATTCCTTATGATCTCTGGCGTCGCATATCAGGAGCAATATATAAATCTGACAGGTATATTTAAATCTAAACTGATTTTTACCAAAATCAATCGATTGTGACATAAAAAACCTCTATTGGACCAAAACTGCAGCCTACACTTTGATTATAAAAATTTAGATACAGTGTACTTCGTACTTCGAAAAGAGTAATTTTTGTTAAAGAATATTTTTTCGCAATTCATAAATTCTATTTACACTGAAAAAAAAGCATACCCGGTTCCAAAGATTTTGTCTTTACTTTAAAAAATTTGGTATTGATTCCGAGCCAAAGAAGCGGGGAATACAAGTAAGGATACTTTTAAGACACAATTATCTTTTAAAATCGGGTTTTGTGTACTTGCTTCTAGGAAGCAAATTTTAATTTTTCGCTTTTTCAGCTTTTTTTCTTCATATGCTATCAAAGTCCTTTAAAAACAAGTTAACGACGACTTTATTTTCCAAATTAAGACTCGACTTCTAGTAGAAATTAAGCTGTGTTTCAAGTACAAAACGTCTTTAAAATAAAGTGTTAAAAAACATGTCCTATATTTGAACGATTTTTTGCTTTGTATTCAAGATGCAAAAAGACAACAAATTTAAAGACAATTTCATTAAATTTAAAGATTTTTTCTGAATTATTAAAGTCAAGTTGACCTTAGCCCAAACAGTTTGTATTTCATATTATGATACCAATTTTTAAGTGAAATCATTAAATTATAAGGACAATACGACTTCATTGAAAAGTTTATCGACCTTTGGTAAAGGAAAACAAGTATATACAGCAGTAAGTTCGGCCGGGCCGAATCTTAAATACCCACCACCATGAACCAAATATTAGGGTTTCCTTTGAAATTTCAGGAGGGCTTGAGGACTTGAGGACACTACCCGAAGATAAATTTAAAGATTTCACCTATGAGGACTATATCAGATTCTGGATTTATAAGAACCATTTTTGTTTGAGGTTTAGAGGAATCATTAACATCTCTTGTAAGTGTGCAAGAAAATTATAAAATAACGTCTTGATTTGAAATCTTAAATCTGTAGAAGTAAAATCTGGAAATTTTACATTGAGTTTCAAGCAATTTTCATGATCAGTGCGCCTCCTACACCCTCAAGAAGTGAAGTCGGTCTATATGGAGGCATTACCAAATGGACCGATAAAAACTTAATCCGATACACGTTTTTGTGAGCCTAAAATACCAGAATATTTACAATTTCAGGCATATCAGATAAAAACTACGGTTTCTAGAAACCCAAGGAGTTAAATCGGGAGATCGTTCTTATGGTGGCTATACTAAAATATGGACCGATACTCACCATTTTCGGCACACCTCTTTGTGACCCGAAAATACCTCTAGATTTCCAATTTCAGGCAAATAGAATAAAAACTTCGGATTCTAGAAGCCCAAGACCCGAAATCGTGAGATCGGTCTATATGGGGGCTATACCAAAATATGGACCGATACTCACAATTTTTGGCACACGTATTTGTGGTCCTACAATACCTCTAGATTTCCAATTTCAGGTGAATTGAATAAAAACTGCGGTTTCTATAAGCCCAAGAAGTAAAATCGGGAGATCGGTCTATATGGGGGCTATACCAAAATATGGACCGATACTCACCATTTTCGGCACACCTCTTTATGGTCCTAAAATACCTCTAGATTTCCAATTTCAGACAAATTGGATAAAAACTACGGTTTCTATAAGCCCAAGACCCGAAATCGGGAGATCGGTCTATATGGGGGCTATACCAAAATATGGACCGATACTCACAATTTTTGGCACACGTATTTGTGGTCCTACAATACCTCTAGATTTCCAATTTCAGGTGAATTGAATAAAAACTGCGGTTTCTATAAGCCCAAGAAGTAAAATCGGGAGATCGGTCTATATGGGGGCTATACCAAAATATGGACCGATACTCACAATTTTTGGCACACGTATTTGTCGTCCTACAATACCTCTAGATTTCCAATTTCAGGTAAATTGAATAAAA
Organism: Haematobia irritans; assembly: GCF_050003625.1. Taxonomy (NCBI): domain Eukaryota; kingdom Metazoa; phylum Arthropoda; class Insecta; order Diptera; family Muscidae; genus Haematobia; species Haematobia irritans. The sequence continues at coordinate 116,117,036 of NC_134399.1, read as the reverse complement.
ACTGCGTTTTCTATAAGCCCAAGAAATAAAATCGGGAGATCGGTCTATATGGGGGCTATACCAAAATATGGACCGATACTCACAATTTTAGACACACGTATTTGTGGTCCTACAATACCTCTAGATTTCCAATTTCAAGTAAATTGAATAAAAACTGCGGTTTCTATAAGCCCAAGAAGTAAAATCGGGAGATCGGTCTATATGGGGGCTATACCAAAACGTGGACCGATACTCACCATTTTTGGCACACGTATTTGTGGTCCTACAATACCTCTAGATTTCCAATTTCATGTGAATTGAATAAAAACTGCGGTTTCTATAAGCCCAAGAAGTAAAATCGGGAGATCGGTCTATATGGGGGCTATACCAAAATATGGACCGATACTCACAATTTTTGGCACACATATTTGTGATCCTACAATACCTCTAGATTTCCAATTTCAGATAAATTGAATAAAAACTGCGGTTTCTATAAGCCCAAGAAGTAAAATCGGGAGATCGGTCTATATGGGGGCTATACCAAAATATGGACCGATACTCACAATTTCTGGCACACGTATTTGTGGTCCTACAATACCTCTAGATTTCCAATTTCAGGTAAATTGAATAAAAACTGCGTTTTCTATAAGCCCAAGAAGTAAAATCGGGAGATCGGTCTATATGGGGGCTATACCAAAATATGGACCGATACTCACAATTTTTGGCACACGTATTTGTGGTCCTACAATACATCTAGATTTCCAATTTCAAGTAAATTGAATAAAAACTGCGGTTTCTATAAGCCCAAGAAGTAAAATCGGGAGATCGGTCTATATGGGGGCTATACCAAAACGTGGACCGATACTCACCATTTTTGGCACACCTCTTTATGGTCATAAAATACCTCCAGATTTCAAATTTCAGGCAAATTGGATGAAAACTACGATTTCTATAAGCCCAAGACCCCAAATCGGGAGGTCGGTTTATATGGGGACTATATCAAAACCTGGACCGATATAGCCCATCTTCGAACTTGACCTGCCTGCAGACAAAAGACGAGCTTGTGCAAAATTTCAGCACGATTGCTTCATTATTGAAGACTGTAGCGTGATTACAACAGACAGACAGACAGACAGACAGACAGACAGACAGACAGACGGACAGACGGACATCGTTATATCGTCTTAGAATTTCTCCCTGATCAAGAATATATATACTTTATATAGTCGGAAATCGATATTTCGATGTGTTACAAACGGAATGACAAACTTATTATACCCCCGTCACCATTCTATGGTGGTGGGTATAAAAACTTTATACTAGAGAAATGCGTCTTCCATGCTAAGCAAAATTTGCATTCGTATTTTAAAGACATGAAATATTTGACCTCACGACAATATTTTTTTCAATGTATTTATTATGTGCTGCGATTGTTATCCTAATTTTTACTTTTGAAAATTCTAGGATACACACAAAAAAATTATTTTTGGATTCAATCACGAAATAAATTTATCCAATTAATTATACCCACCACCATAGAATGGTGACGGGGGTATAATAAGTTTGTCATTCCGTTTGTAACACATCGAAATATCGATTTCCGACTATATAAAGTATATATATTCTTGATCAGGGAGAAATTCTAAGACGATATAACGATGTCCGTCTGTCCGTCTGTCTGTCTGTCTGTCTGTCTGTCTGTCTGTCTGTCTGTTGTAATCACGCTACAGTCTTCAATAATGAAGCAATCGTGCTGAAATTTTGCACAAGCTCGTCTTTTGTCTGCAGGCAGGTCAAGTTCGAAGATGGGCTATATCGGTCCAGGTTTTGATATAGTCCCCATATAAACCGACCTCCCGATTTGGGGTCTTGGGCTTATAGAAATCGTAGTTTTCATCCAATTTGCCTGAAATTTGAAATCTGGAGGTATTTTATGACCATAAAGAGGTGTGCCAAAAATGGTGAGTATCGGTCCACGTTTTGGTATAGCCCCCATATAGACCGATCTCCCGATTTTACTTCTTGGGCTTATAGAAACCGCAGTTTTTATTCAATTTACTTGAAATTGGAAATCTAGATGTATTGTAGGACCACAAATACGTGTGCCAAAAATTGTGAGTATCGGTCCATATTTTGGTATAGCCCCCATATAGACCGATCTCCCGATTTTACTTCTTGGGCTTATAGAAAACGCAGTTTTTATTCAATTTACCTGAAATTGGAAATCTAGAGGTATTGTAGGACCACAAATACGTGTGCCAGAAATTGTGAGTATCGGTCCATATTTTGGTATAGCCCCCATATAGACCGATCTCCCGATTTTACTTCTTGGGCTTATAGAAACCGCAGTTTTTATTCAATTTATCTGAAATTGGAAATCTAGAGGTATTGTAGGACCACAAATATGTGTGCCAAAAATTGTGAGTATCGGTCCATATTTTGGTATAGCCCCCATATAGACCGATCTCCCGATTTTACTTCTTGGGCTTATAGAAACCGCAGTTTTTATTCAATTCACATGAAATTGGAAATCTAGAGGTATTGTAGGACCACAAATACGTGTGCCAAAAATGGTGAGTATCGGTCCACGTTTTGGTATAGCCCCCATATAGACCGATCTCCCGATTTTACTTCTTGGGCTTATAGAAACCGCAGTTTTTATTCAATTTACTTGAAATTGGAAATCTAGAGGTATTGTAGGACCACAAATACGTGTGTCAAAAATTGTGAGTATCGGTCCATATTTTGGTATAGCCCCCATATAGACCGATCTCCCGATTTTATTTCTTGGGCTTATAGAAAACGCAGTTTTTATTCAATTTACCTGAAATTGGAAATCTAGAGGTATTGTAGGACGACAAATACGTGTGCCAAAAATTGTGAGTATCGGTCCATATTTTGGTATAGCCCCCATATAGACCGATCTCCCGATTTTACTTCTTGGGCTTATAGAAACCGCAGTTTTTATTCAATTCACCTGAAATTGGAAATCTAGAGGTATTGTAGGACCACAAATACGTGTGCCAAAAATTGTGAGTATCGGTCCATATTTTGGTATAGCCCCCATATAGACCGATCTCCCGATTTCGGGTCTTGGGCTTATAGAAACCGTAGTTTTTATCCAATTTGTCTGAAATTGGAAATCCAGAGGTATTTTAGGACCATAAAGAGGTGTGCCGAAAATGGTGAGTATCGGTCCATATTTTGGTATAGCCCCCATATAGACCGATCTCCCGATTTTACTTCTTGGGCTTATAGAAACCGCAGTTTTTATTCAATTCACCTGAAATTGGAAATCTAGAGGTATTGTAGGACCACAAATACGTGTGCCAAAAATTGTGAGTATCGGTCCATATTTTGGTATAGCCCCCATATAGACCGATCTCACGATTTCGGGTCTTGGGCTTCTAGAATCCGAAGTTTTTATTCTATTTGCCTGAAATTGGAAATCTAGAGGTATTTTCGGGTCACAAAGAGGTGTGCCGAAAATGGTGAGTATCGGTCCATATTTTAGTATAGCCACCATAAGAACGATCTCCCGATTTAACTCCTTGGGTTTCTAGAAACCGTAGTTTTTATCTGATATGCCTGAAATTGTAAATATTCTGGTATTTTAGGCTCACAAAAACGTGTATCGGATTAAGTTTTTATCGGTCCATTTGGTAATGCCTCCATATAGACCGACTTCACTTCTTGAGGGTGTAGGAGGCGCACTGATCATGAAAATTGCTTGAAACTCAATGTAAAATTTCCAGATTTTACTTCTACAGATTTAAGATTTCAAATCAAGACGTTATTTTATAATTTTCTTGCACACTTACAAGAGATGTTAATGATTCCTCTAAACCTCAAACAAAAATGGTTCTTATAAATCCAGAATCTGATATAGTCCTCATAGGTGAAATCTTTAAATTTATCTTCGGGTAGTGTCCTCAAGTCCTCAAGCCCTCCTGAAATTTCAAAGGAAACCCTAATATTTGGTTCATGGTGGTGGGTATTTAAGATTCGGCCCGGCCGAACTTACTGCTGTATATACTTGTTTTTAATTGAAATGTTTTCAATCACAGAAATGGGAGTACACAGAAAAAAAAATTTCACGAACATTTTTATACCCTCCACCATATGATGGGGGTATATTAACTTTGTCATTCCGTTTGTAACACATCGAAATATTGCTCTAAGACCCCATAAAGTATATATATTCTGGGTCGTGGTGAAATTCTGAGTCGATCTGAGCATGTCCGTCCGTCCGTCTGTTGAAATCACGCTAACTTCCGAACGAAACAAGCTATCGACTTGAAACTTGGCACAAGTAGTTGTTATTAATGTAGGTCGGATGGTATTGCAAATGGGCCATATCGGTCCACTTTTACGTATAGCCCCCATATAAACCGACGCTCAGATTTGGATTGCGGAGCCACTTGGAGGAGCAAAATTCATCCGATCCGATTAAAATTTGGTACATGGTGTTAGTATATGGTATCTCACAACCAAATTGGTCCAAATCGGTCCATAATTATATATATCCCCCATAGGTTAGGTTAGGTTAGGTTATGTGGCAGCCCGATGTATCAGGCTAACTTAGATTATTCAGTCCATTGTGATACCACAGTGGTGAACTTATCTCTTATCACTGAGTGCTGCCCGATTTCATGTTAAGCTCAATGTCCTTGTCATTTTATAGCCGAGTCCGAACTGCGTTCCATATTAGAGAAGCTTTGAACCCTCAGAAATGTCACCAGCATTACTGAGGTGGGATAATCCACCGCTGAAAAACTTTTTGGTGTTCGGTCGTAGCAGGAATCGAACCCACGACCTTGTGTATTCAAGGCGGGCATGCTAACCATTGCTCCACGGTGGCTCCCATATAACCGATCCCCAGATTTGACCTCCGGAGCTATTGGAGGAGCAAAATTCATCCGTACGTGGTGAAATTTGATATATATCGCTCTTGTATATGGCCGCTAACAAACATGCCAAAATTCGTCCATATCGGTCTATAGTTATATAAAGCCAATCCCCAAAAATAATCTACCAAAATTTTATTTCTATAGAAAATTTTGTCAAAATTTTATTACTATAGAAAATTTTGTCAAAATTTTATTACTATACAAAATTTTGTCAAGATTTTATTTTTATAGAAAATTTTTGTCAAACTTCTATTTCTATAGAAAATTTTGTCAAACTGAATTATTTACATATTTAATCGGCCTTTTTTTGTTTAATATATACCCCGTATGGACTAACTTACAATTGAGAACACGGTGTTAAGAAATCTTAAGATACCATCGGCAAGTGTTACCGCAACCCAAATAATTCGATTGTGGATGACACTCTTTAGTACAAGTTTCTATGCAATCCATGGTGGAGGGTGCATAAGATTCGACCTGGCCGTATATACTTGTTCTAATTAAAGTCTTAGTCTTAACAAAAATCAATCACAAACATTAATAGTATCAATTAACTTTTTAATTGAAACAACAATCAACCACAAAAATTAATAGTATCAATTAATTTTTTAATTGGAACAATTCATTTTTTAATTGACTTTCAATTAATTTTTTAATTGATCATTAATTGGTTCAATTAATTTCGTGGTTGAATCAGGAATTTCTTTTTTGTATGTATCAATCACCGAAGCCAATTAAAAAATTAATTCATTGATACTACTAATTTCTGTGATTGATTTTTGTTTTAATTAAAAAAAAATTGTAAATTGTTAATTGAATATTTTTAAAAATTCAATTAAAATTTTAATTGGACATATAGTGGTGAAAATTTTTTCTGTATACCTAGTTTCGAATACGAAAATAAAATTCTGTTTTATTTGTTGTACAAAAATATTTGAATTTTAAGTTTTTTTAGTCGAAAAAGGTGGATAATTACGTGGATGGTGTAAAAAAAAATTGTGTAAATATTTGAGGTGCTTTGGTTTTTTTTCTTTTTTTGCTAAACAAAAAAATAGCAATTTAAAGTGTTGCCAATTTTTGCATGTTTTGCCAAAAAGGTAAAAAATAAAAATCTGCCAAATTTGTTTAAAAATATTTTTAAAATAATTTTAATTTAATTTATAAAAACAAAGTACAAAGGAATTTCGTTAGCTATATTTTTATTCTCGGTTTATAACTATAAAATTTATAAATTTATAAACAAATGTCAAAATTGTTACTTTTTAGTGATCTTGGCAGACTGAATTTCAGGACTGTCTACGATTTGGTTTTATATTTGCTGTTAACTTTTAATTACTTTACTTTTCCAAAAATTTATATTTTTTTTTATTTAATTTTTTTCTTTGATACCACCAAAATTGTGAAATTTCCAAAATAAAAAATGTCAACATTTTACATTTCTTAAAAATTCTTCAATAACTAAGTATTTTTCAAATAAAAGTTAAGAAACAAGTATAAATCAAAATCGAAGACAAACTGAAATTCTGACATGCAATTATTTGCTACAAGGCATCAAATGCCACACAAAAGGCCACAAATGCGGAACAAAAAAGGATTGATTTTCGATTCGATTTTAGTTTTGAAATTTTCGCAAAGCCGATGTAATCCATTTTAGAGGGTTTGTGCTCACCTAGGGTCTTAAAATTTTGAACACCATTTTATAAATATCACCAATCTAAGAATCAAGAATCATACGTTTGGACCTAAAGCTGTTTATGTTGCCATTAGGCATTAATTTGAATTAAATAAAACTAAACCATTTTAAATCAAATGAGTTAATAACATCAGAATTTTTTTAAGTAAAAACTTAAAGATTATTTGAGAGCTGTGTCGTCAATTACTTCAATACTTTACAATATTTAAAATTCTAATCCATTATGGCAATCATTTCCTCAATATTGGTCACTGCCATTCGCACGCAAAAACTCTGTATTCTAGTTCATATTAGAGTTCATTCATTGGCTGGTAGAACAATGAAAACAGCCTCTTTGCAAAACTATCTTAATGTAGATCTTAATTGCTGTTGATACCATTGTTGTTGTGGAACACTTGAAAACTTGTCCATTCATCTTTCGTTCGTCCATTTCCCATCTATATGCCATTACAAATTAAGCCAAAACCATTTGGCTATAAGATTTTATGCAAATCGTCGTTTTCTGTTTTTTCTTCCTCTTTTTTTTGACATTTGGCCAAAAAATTATGTCTTTCATCTTCAATAGGGGTCCGTGTCTCAAAACAAGAGGATTTAGTACGATGACATGCGTACACCTATACGAGAAACTTTCTTAGTGCATATGAAATGTCTGGTTCTGTAACAATAAAAGTGAAAAACCTGCATGGGAATCAGTGATGCATTTCATTTTACTGTAACTGTGTTCTGTAATCTTAGGGTCAGAACGTTTTTTTGCCTGGTAGTTGTTCCATGGACTTCTTGGCCAGACAATTGTATTTTGTCTTTTCTATAGCTACTGTGTATTCAGTAGCCAAATTGAGTGGCAAGTATTCGCCTTAGGTTTTTGCTTTACAAATTCCCCCATTGCATTCTGTTAATGTTCCGCCTGAGGGCTATAAAGCTAATTGCCAATGAAAGTGTGAAGTTTTTACGCTGCTTTAGTTTTTTTGTTCGGAATTTTCATTGTCTGACTTTTGGTTTTTGAAAATTATCTTAATAATGATAGTGACATTGCTATTTGGATTTTTAAACTCTTAATGGGGTCATATTATTTATGTGTGTGTGTTGCAAATACTAAATCAATCGCAGGTTCATGATAATGGGAAATATTGAAGGATATAGTGAAACCTCTAAAACTTGGGCACTATGGCCAGATCGGTCACAACTATCCGATTTGTTTTCGTTTCCAAAAACAATAAAGAAAACAGTTCTGAAAACCATAGACAATTGTTATGTTTTTATTTGATTTTATTATATTTAAATAAAATACGTACACAGAAATTTTTTTTTTCAACAACGAAATTAAATGAATTGAAATTGTTTCAATCAGTCGCAACTAGCCGATTGCTTTTCAAACACAATAAAATTTGCTCTTGAGCCAAAGAGCCCCGATATATATAGACTCCATATAAACCGATCCCCAGGTTTGACCTCCGGATCCTCTTGGAGGAGCAACATTCATCCGATCCGGTTGAAATTTGGTACATGGTGTTAGTATATGGTCTCTAACAACTGTGAAAAAATTGGTTCATATAGGTCCATAATTATATATAGAACCCATATACACCGATCCCCAGATTTGAGCTCCGGAGCCTCTTGGAAGAGCAAATTTCATCCGATCCGGTTGAAATTTGGTACGTGGTGTTAGTATATGGTGACTAATAACCATGCAAAAATTGGTCCATATTGGTCCATAATTATATATAGCCCCCATATAAACCGATCCCCAGATTTGAACTACGGAACCTCTTGATAAACCGATCCCTAGATTTGAGCTCCGGAGCCTCTTGGAAGAGCAAATTTCATCCGGTTGAAATGTGGTACGTGGTGTTAGTATATGGTCTCTAACAACCATGCAAAAATTTGTCCATATCGGTCCACTTTTACGTATAGCCCCCATATAAACGGACCCCCAAATTTGGCTTGCGATTGCTCTAAGAGAAACAAATTTCATCCGATCCGGCTGAAATTTGGTACATGGTGTTAGTATATGGTCTCTAACAACTATGCAAAAATTGGTCCATATCGGTCCATAATTATATATAGACCCCATACACACCGATCCCCAGATTTGAGCTCCGGAGCCTCTTGGAAGAGCAAATTTCATCCGATCCGGTTGAAATGTGGTACGTGGTGTTAGCATATGGTGACTAATAACCATGCAATAATTGGTCCATATCGGTTCATAATTATAAATAGCCCCCATATAAACCGATCCCCAGATTTGAGCTTCGGAGCCTGTTGGAAGAGCAAATTTCATCCGATCCGGTTGAAATGTGGTACGTGGTGTTAGTATATGGTGACAAATACCATGCAAAAATTGGTCCATATCGGTCCATAATTATATATATATATATATATATATATATATATATATATATATATATATATATATATATATATATATATATATATATATATATATATATATATATATATATATATATATATATATATATATATATAAATCGATCCCCAGATTTGAACTACGGGACCACTTGATAAACCGATCCCCAGATTTGAGCTCCGAAACCTCTTGGAAGAGCAAATTTCATCCGGTTGAAATGTGGTACGTGGTGTTAGTATATGGTGACTATTTAATAACCATGCAAAAATTGGTCCATATCGGTCCATAATTATATATAGCCCCCATATAAATCGATCCCCAGATTTGCACTCCGGAAGGAGGAGCAAAATTCATCCGATTCGGTTGAAATTTGGTACATTGCGCTAGTACATGGTACATGGCCGCTAGCAGTCATGCAAAAATTGGTTCATATCGGTCTATAGTATGCAGCCGATGACCAATGATGTTAAAATTTTATTTCTATAGAAAATTTTGTCATCATTTTATTTCTATAGAAAATTTTATCAAAATTTTATTTCTATAAAAAATTTTATCAAAATTTTATTTCTATAGAAAATTTTATTAAAATTTTATTTCTATAGAAAATTTTTTAAAAATTTTATTTTTATAGAAAATTTTATCAAAATTTTATTTCTGTAGAAAATTTTATCAAGATTTTATTTCTATAGAAAATTTTGTCAAAATTTTATTTCTATAGAAAATTTTATCAAAATTTTATTTCTATAGAAAATTTTATCAAAATTTTATTTCTATTGAAAATTTTATCAAAATTTTATTTCTATAGAAAATTTTATCAAAATTTTATTTCTATAGAAAATTTTATCAAAATTTTATTTCTATAGAAAATTTTATCAAAATTTTATTTCTATAGAAAATTTTTTAAAAATTTTATTTATATAGAAAATTTTATCAAAATTTTATTTCTATAGAAAATTTTATCAAAATTTTATTTCTATAGAAAATTTTGTCAAAATTTTATTTCTATAGAAAATTTTATCAAAATTTTATTTCTATAGAAAATTTTGTCATCATTTTATTTCTATAAAAAATTTTATCAAAATTTTATTTCTATAGAAAATTTTATCAAAATTTTATTTCTATAGAAAATTTTTTAAAAATTTTATTTCTATAGAAAATTTTTTAAAAATTTTATTTCTATAGAAAATTTTATCAACATTTTATTTCTATAGAAAATTTTATGAAAATTTTATTTCTATAGAAAATTTTGTCAAAATTTTATTTCTATAGAAAATTTTGTCAAAATGTTATTTCTATAGAAAATTTTATCAAAATTTTATTTCTATAGAAAATTTTATCAAAATTTTATTTCTATAGAAAATTTTATCAAAATTTTATTTCTATAGAAAATTTCTGGATAATTATCGTTGACCTTTTTATTTATCTTTAAGAATTATTTTTCATAGTTTCGGCTATAGGTCGATTAAAAAACGTAGATATGATGTTTTTCTTTTATTTTTATTTCCAATATTTCGGTTGACTTCGTCAAAACCGTTTTCAAGGCTGAAGTGAAACAAAAAACAGAAAATTGTTTTTAAATTTAATTACAAAAATCACTAACAAACAAAACCAAACAATAAATTATTAAACTATTATAATTTACATTTGTTCTGGTGTACACAGCTTCACACTCTGTTTTACACTGAATTTAACTTTCTATTGTGCTTTTGTATTGTATGTCTATATATTCGAGCGCAGCTCTCAATGTCTTTCTTGTAATTCATTCTCTCGTCAGGTGGAGTGTTGATAATGTGTAGCATCTCAAGAGTAAATCTGCGTCTGTAATTGTTTTCGTGGTCTAAAATTTCTACCCCTTCAAAGTTTGGCTTGTGACCAGTCTGCGCACAGTGGGCCGCGAGTGCTGTTTTCTGCTCCATGGGTTTGTCATTGGCTTTAATGTCAGATTTGTGAGAAGATAGTCTGGTTTTGAGTTTTGTCATTGTAGTGCCAATATATGTCTTTTGACATAAATTAGATTTGTCACCTTTACATTTAATCTTATATATTATATTGCTTTTATCGTCATTTTTAATTTTGGTTTTAGTTTTGCTAAATAGTCCCTTTACTGTTTTGGTAGTCTTTAACGCGAGCTGATATTTATCTTTGTCGTATATATCAGACTTACACAGTCGCTCCGAAAAGCCAGCTATATAAGTCACTGGCTTGTAAATTTTCATAACTTTTTCGTTACTCTCATTTTTGTTGTTCATCTGTTTCGATTTTACCTTATTTATTAGATTCTGAATTGTTCTTTTTGGGAAGTCATTATTGGTAAGTATCTTTCTAATTTTCTCTTCATTTTCCAAGTGAAATCCAGGATCACTAATGCTGAGTACTCTTCTGATGAAGTTAGTCGCAGTGTTAATTATGATACGTTTGTTATGATTGGAATAAAAGTTAAGTAGACGTCCAGAAGCTGTTGGTTTTTGATACCAGTTTAATTTTAGTTGGTTACCTTGTCTATGAACTATTGTGTCAAGATATGGCAACTTTTGGTCCAGCTCCTCTTCCTTCGTGAATTGGATTTGTCGGTTGTAAGAATTTAAAGCGTTAAGAGTTTCTTCGACGTCTGATCTTTTTATAATGGCGAATATGTCATCTACATACTTAGTTACTACACGAGGCTTGGTTGTCTTCTTAAATACGTCGTCCAAAAGTTCCTCCATAATGATGTCCGCTATGATTGGTGAAGCGGGGGATCCCATGGGCATGCCTTTTAGTTGCTCATAAACTCTGTCCTCAAATTTGAAATATCGTGTATCCTTAATGCAAAATATTATTAAATCTTTGAATATGTCCTTTGGTATTTCTGTATATTGCTCAATTTTTGTCCATTTTCTTTCAATCGTCTGAATCGCCAAGTTTATGGGTATACTTGGAAACAGGGATACAACGTCAAAGGAGATTAGAACTTCGTCATCTTGTATTGGCATGTCATTCACTTTAGACTTAAAGGCTATCGAGTCTTTTACATTGTATTTTGAGTCTTCTGTAATATTCTTTAATATGTTTACTATGTATTTGCATAGATTATACGAAGGTGAGTTTACTGACGAACAAATAGGTCGTAATGGTGTGCCCTCCTTGTGTATTTTTGGTAGACCGTAAATCCTTGGCGCTATTGCGGTCCTGCTTGTCAATTTGTTTTTTTCTTGCATACTAATAATATTAAGGTTAAACAGTTTATCCACTAATTTATTATTCTTTGTCTGGAGTCTTGAAGTAGGATCCACTTTTAATCGTTTGTACGTACACATATCGTGTACAATCTCTTTCATCTTTAAATTGTATTCCATTTTGTCCATTGCCACTGTTTTTCCACCTTTGTCACTAGTTAGAATCAGAATGTCGTCATTGTCCTTTAAATATTTTCTTGTTTGTACCACTGTATTTGCTGTATATCTGTCTCTCATGCTCAGTTTCGGTTTACGCAAATGATCGTCTATTAATGTTGTAAGTTTAGTTCTCGCCATCTCCTGTCTCTCTCTGCTCTCAATCGTCTGTATGCAATCCTCTCCTTCTGCAATCGCTTGCAATAGTGGAAATTGTGTGTTGGTGTGCGGGAGAGCGTGTTTGGGGCCTAGTGAGAGTATCCATTGCACTTCTCTCGGTATATCTTTATCTGTCTTATTCACAAACCAATCGTTGTTAGTTTTGATGTTAAGTTGTTTATTTTGTTGTTGTTTGAGTACTTGTAACTTTTTGATGTGAGTGGCTTTGTTCTTCTGTGCTCTGCTCTTGTATAGAATTCTTTCACTGTCCAAGTATAGATTGAGATCTTCTTGTGTGAGAAGCTCAGCTAATTGAGTTTGCGCGCAATTATTGTTTTGTTGGGTTTCGTGTATTTGTTTGTGTTTGTACTCAATCAAAAGTTTTAAGATTTTTATATGAAAGTTATATGTGTGCTTTTGTAATGTTTTGTCTATATTTGGCGGGATAATTTTGTTTTTGTCTGTTTTAAAAATTTTGTCAAAATTTTATTTCTATAGAAAATTTTATCAAAATTTTATTTCTATAGAAAATTTTATCAAAATTTTATTTCTATAGAAAATTTTATCAAAATTTTATTTCTATAGAAAATTTTTTAAAAATTTTATTTATATAGAAAATTTTATCAAAATTTTATTTCTATAGAAAATTTTATCAAAATTTTATTTCTATAGAAAATTTTGTCAAAATTTTATTTCTATAGAAAATTTTATCAAAATTTTATTTCTATAGAAAATTTTGTCATCATTTTATTTCTATAAAAAATTTTATCAAAATTTTATTTCTATAGAAAATTTTATCAAAATTTTATTTCTATAGAAAATTTTTTAAAAATTTTATTTCTATAGAAAATTTTTTAAAAATTTTATTTCTATAGAAAATTTTATCAACATTTTATTTCTATAGAAAATTTTATGAAAATTTTATTTCTATAGAAAATTTTGTCAAAATTTTATTTCTATAGAAAATTTTGTCAAAATGTTATTTCTATAGAAAATTTTATCAAAATTTTATTTCTATAGAAAATTTTATCAAAATTTTATTTCTATAGAAAATTTTATCAAAATTTTATTTCTATAGAAAATTTTGTCAAAATTTTATTTCTATAGAAAATGTTATTTCTATAGAAAATTTTATCAAAATTTTATTTCTATAGAAAATTTTGTCAAAATTTTATTTCTATAGAAAATTTTATCAAAATTTTATTTCTATTGAAAATTTTATCAAAATTTTATTTCTATAGAAAATTTTATCAAAATTTTATTTCTATAGAAAATTTTATAAAAATTTTATTTCTTTTTTTCCTTGTCCAAAGGCCGATAAACTTTTCAATGAAGTCGTATTGTCCTTATAATTGAGTTTACTTAAAAATGGGTATCGTAACATGAAAGAAAAATTTTTTAGGGTAAGGCCAACTTGACTTTAATAATTAAGAAAATTAAATTTAAAATTAATGAAATTGTCTTTAAATTGGTTGTCTTTTTGCAACTTGACTACAAAGCAAAAAATCGTTAAAAAAATATGACATTTTTTTCAACACTTTATTTTAAAGATGTTTTTTACTTGAAACATAGCATAATAATCTACTGGTAGCCGAGCCTGAACACTTTTTTTAATTTTTAATTAAAATTTATTTCAAACAATCAACTGTTAATCAAACCAAAAACGCTAAGCCAATTCAGAAAGTTATTGAAGATCGTTACCTTTTTTTAATTAAACAATTAATTGAAATTTGCTAATGAAATCAATTTTTAATCGAATATTTTTTTATGCAAAACAATTTTTTTTTGTGATCTCATGAAATTTGTTCTTAATTGAATGTCCTAAAATGTAGTTTGGAAATGCTTTCATATTAGGTTAATACTTTTTTTCAGTAACATTTTTTTAAATGCCTTTCATTTGTTTTTTTTTTTTTATTTATTTATTTTTTAATTGTGATTACGATCTTCAATTTGTGGCAGTTTTAAAGCATTTATAATAAAATGTTAGATCATTTCTATTCGCGTTAGATATAAGATCCAATGGGAACAATCAACAATTTGAACTGAAACACATACAACAAATGGACAATTAAGAAATTTGTGTTAATTATTGTATTCATTGACCTTCGTTTATATAAAAACTGGCTATCAGGGCCAAAAATGCCCTAGTTAATCGCAAACTCGCTGTTCGAATCTATCCCAAAAAAAATGTTTTCTAAAATCGTTCCTATATGCGGATTTCTATTTATTTCCACCTTCATTTTTGTACACGCCAAGGTATGTCGCCAGTGCAATTGTTTTTTTTATTTCTTATTAAAATTAAAAATCGAAATTTTATCCTTAATACAGCGTGATTATACCATTGAAGTGCTAAATATTGTCTATAACATATCCAAAGATGTAACATTCATCAAGCATGTCAATGCGAGTACAATAAACCGTAAAATCTCTAGTGCGTATTTGCTATCCAGCGAAGACATCATAGAGGTACCTGGAGAAGTTTCAGTTTCTATCCCTACCAAAAGAGGTCGTAGTAGGGTTGTATTACAAATGAAATTGGAAGCTTGTCGCCTTTTAGAAGAGGGAATTAAGAATGTTTTTCTGTCCATTTTCATGAAGGAATTCTTACGAAATTCGAATTTCCCAAAGAAATGTCCTCTACTTAAGGTGAGCTAACCACCAAAGAAATGTTGGATTTGTCAGGATTGTCATTTGCTTTTTTTTATTGGTTCTTTTAGAATAAACTCTATTATGTAAGGAATTATACGCTTGACGATGACAAATATCCCCCATTTTTGCCAGCCGGCCCATGGTCATTTAATATGAAAGGCAAACCAAACAATGTTGGTCTTGTTACTGCATCCGTAATTGGTCGTATACGAAAATTGTAATAAGTTCTATACTTGAAACAAAAGATAAAATAAATTTGAAATATAGAACAAACCATCATCTCTAATTCTGTATAGTGATTCGAAAATGTACTTTTATTGTCAACCATATCCTTCACAGAATATTTCGAAGGGTACAATAATTAGTGTTCGAAATGGCTCCGAAGCTCCGGCTCGGCACTGCTCAGATTTTTAGCTCTTGCTCTCGGAGCCTTATGAATAAAGTGCCAAAATGAATGAGCGGCTCTAAAAAATAGGCTCTTTTCGAGCTAATTTAAACGAAAGACGCTTGCTCATACAGCTTTCATATGTGACACAAAAAATATTTAGTAGTAAAGGGTGATACGATCAAAATTTGGTCAAGGGAAAACGCGTGTAAATCGGTGAAATCGTTTATTTAAAAAATCAAATTAAATTTCTTTTTCAAGTTCAATTAGTATAAAAAATGCAGGAAAAATATTCAGTTAGGCTTTCGCTTTTCCAAATCCGAATTGCCGGGCCTCACGCTTGACACCTGCCATCAGATTTTGTACAGCCACCTTGTCCACCTTCTTCGCCGCAGAAAGCCAGTTTGCCTTGAACTGCTGCTCGTCCTTAGCAGTTTTTTTGGTCTTCTTTAGGTTCCGCTTGACAATAGCCCAGTATTTCTCAATTGGGCGGAGCTCTGGCGTGTTGGGAGGATTCTTGTCCTTGGGAACCACCTGCACGTTGTTGGCGGCGTACCACTCCATGGCCTTTTTACCGTAATGGCAAGATGCCAAATCCGGCCAAAACAGTACGGAACAACCTTGTTTCTTCAGGAAAGGCAGCAGACGTTTATTCAAACACTCTTTCACGTAAATTTCTTGGTTGACAGTCATGGAAGCTATGAAAATGCTGCTTTTCAAGCCACAGGTACAGATGGCTTGCCAAACCAGATATTTCTTTGCGAACTTTGGCAGTTTTATGTGCTTGAAAATATCTGCTACCTTTCCCCTTCCTTTTGCCGTATAAAACTCCTGTCCCGGAAGCTGCTTGTAGTCGGCTTTGACGTAGGTTTCGTCGTCCATTACCACGCAGTCAAACTTCGTCAGCATCGTCGTGTACAGCCTCCGGGATCGCGCTTTGGCCGTCGTATTTTGTTTATCATCGCGATTTGGAGTCACTACCTTCTTGTAAGTCGATAGTCCGGCTCGTTTTTTGGCTCGATGCACGGTTGTAGACGATACACCCAGCTTATTTGCGGCATCTCGGAGAGAGAGGTTAGGTTTTCGCTTGAAACTACCGGCAACTCTCTTTGTCGTCTCAGCGGCTTCCGGTTTTCGATTTCCCCCCGATCCAGACTTCCTGGCTGTCGACAAACGTTCCCCAAACACTTTAATTACATTTGTAACAATTGATTTGGCAACTTTTAGCGATTTTGCCAGCTTTGCGTGCGAGTAGCTCGGATTTTCGCGATATGTGGTCTCTAGCAACCATGCAAAAATTGATCCATATCGGTCCATAATTATATATAGACCCCATATAAATCGATCCCCGGATTTGAACTCCGGAACCTCTTGAAGGAGCAAAATTCATCCAATCCGGTTGAAATTTGGTACATTGCGCTAGTATATGGCCGCTAACAGCCATGCAAACATTGGTCCATATCGGTCCAAAATTATATATATCCGATCGCCAATTACATAAAAATTGGTTCATATCGCCAAAAATAATCTACCAAAATTTTATTTCTATAGAAAATTTATAAACAATTTTAAATGTTGCCAATTTTCTGTACCTACACGCTCACAATAAATCGCTTCTGTAACATATACTCCCAAACATATTTTGCTTCAAGCATATACATTTTTGGGTATTGCCCAAACATTTATATGTTTGATCTCTTCCAATATATAATATGTTTGAAAGCATATTGGTCTAAACAATATCTGTTTGGGTAGTCTAAGTTCCAAACATTTTGTATTTTTGCATCCAAATTCAATAATGTTGTCTTCCAAAAAACAATATGTTATTATATGAACATATAATATGTTTGGAAGCATTTTGCACCCAAAATTATTATATGCTTAAAAAAATTCTCAAAATTTTATTTATTTATTTATATATTTACAATCATAATGAATTATGAAAATAAACAGGTAATATAGGTGCTAACAACATAGGTTTTCGACCTGAATGCTCAAAATTTTGTTTCTGTCCAATTGTATATTCCCCCACATCTTTCTCACTTCCACGAGATTTTTTAGTTCTTAGCACCTTTTTCTGTAATACAAACATTGTAGAAAAAATTATTCAATTGTATGATTTTTTTTATTTTAATTTTACCTTTTGCCGGACGGGGATTCGAACAGCGGACCACACAGTTTGTAAGGATCAAAGAAGTAGCTGATCAATTGCCCAAGGAAAAATAAAATGTTAATTTTGTAATAACAAGCAACAACCACCAACTTAATTCAATATCGCTCCCTGTTAAATAGCGCTCCAAGCTACTAAACACATATATGTTTATAGGCTATTTCTAAATTAATATATGTTTGCATCCAAGCATACTATATTTAAAAACATTTTATGTCCCAAACATAATATGTTCTAACATATTAACATATATGTCCCAAACATGTTATGCTATTTTATGAACATTATATGCTTGCACTCAAAAATATTGTGTTTAAAAATTTGTGTTCCCAACATATAATGTTTATAGCCAAACATATGAGAAACAGTCTTTTTCATCCGTGTAATCGAGTACAATGGCGGGAAATGTGTTAAAAAATTAAGTGAAGTTTGTTTTTTTTGTTTTTTTCATATGTATTTTCAATTTTTAAATAAATCATTAATTAATATTAGATTACTTGTGATTGAAACCAATTTAATTAAAGATATAATTAGATCAATTAAATACATGATTAAATTAGAATTTTTCCGTTTATTATTTATTATTATTTTTTATTTTTTTTATATTTATCCCATAATTAATATGTTCTAATATTTCCCCCCATATATTTCTAATTTATTTTCAGCCTGCGAATGTCATCCCATTGGTTCAACGGGTAAAACATGTAATCATACATCCGGTCAATGTCCTTGCAAGGATGGTGTTACCGGTCTCACCTGTAATCGTTGTGCTCGAGGATATCAACAAAGTCGTTCCCATATTGCACCATGTATAAGTGAGTATTTGTTAAAGAATCACATAAAAGAAATAAAGAAAAACAGAAAAACAGTCTTGGAATTATAAAGCGGCTACAACCCCTGATCTAAATTATGAAGTCTGAAATTCATTCATTCATAAAAACCAAAACGATAAAAAAACACACACACACATACAAATAAGAAGAATGAAATTGTCTATGATTAGGCGAATGGGTTGATGCCGCTGGTGACTGGTAATATTAACAAAAAATTATTCATTCATAATTTCTACTAATTACTCTCACGTATGTAACTCATTAAGGCCTTTGCTAACGATATTTCCCCCATTTTTGTTGTTTTTTGCGTCTCTTCCCTTTAACAGAAATTCCACCACGCATTAGCAATATGTTGGATACCCAGAATACAGCTCCTGAACCTAATCCCCATGACCCGGCATCACCTTACCGTACGGAAGGTGGGAGGGGTAAGTAAGTGTTGCTTTTTTCATTATTATTTCATTTTGTTGTTGTGTACTCCAGTTAACACATCCAAAACAAAAACACTGTAAAGCTTTTGCAAACACACAACTCATCAACACTCTAGATGTTCTCTTACTTACTCACACATACTATATACTCACTCTCACTGAATTGCAATATGCATACCCTGTGATGTCGATGATTGACATTACAAGTGTAGAAGATTTACACAAATCCCTTAGTCATTACAGCAACTCCATTGCACAGAGAGTTAACAAAAATGCCTTCACACTCAGTCATACATAGACATTTGTTCAACAGTTCTTTATGATTTTATTTCAATTAATTATTATTTGCAAAGAGTTTGACTTCCCCTCTTTTAGAGTGTGGTTGTGTTTTATTTCTTATAATTTGAAGTCAAGTAGATTTTATAGAGGTAGAATTGAAGATTCATTAGCGTGGTTTCTTTTTCTATGCAATAACTAACTAAGTCTGGAGTCTTCTTATGGCCACTTGAGGTCTAATTTTTGTTGGAAGTAATGTGAATCTTAAAGCAAATAATACACTCAAAAACAAACTGAACCCACTATTTCTCCCATTTCATTTAGTTCATGGAATTATTATATTTTTAGAAAGTTTCGCTTACTCTAATAATTGTTTGTGTACGTTAGTAAAATGTCGTCATTTAACCGTCGAACTGAACGGTCGTGTTTTTAAAAGCGGATTATTTCATCGTAATAAGTACTTATTACGAATTTCAAGTGTGCGAAATTCATTCACTGGATTGCTAACTTCAAGGCCCACTGGTATTGACTGAAGTTATAAATTTGGGCAATGACCAAGAGTTAGGCCCAATTAGTGGACCTGTAGTCGGGTCGACAGTTTGCGATACTTTACAAGTCTAACCTTCCCTAAGGCAACGACAACAAAAGGAGGTAATCCCTCAAAGAGATTTAAGGGACTCAGAAATGTCTTGCCTTAAGAAATTAGGATCAGTCGACCCAAGCACGTTGTCGACTAAGCAAAGCAATTCCTTAAAATGGGCGCAAGGAATTCTTAAACTGGAAAGAGGGAAACATCGCCAGATGAACTGCCATCTTCCAAAAGGGATCAAAGATCGTTTTCCTTAAGAAATTAGGATCAGTCGACCCAAGCACGTTGTCGACTAAGCAAAGCAATTCCTTAAAATGGGCGCAAGGAATTCTTAAAGCTGGAAAGATCGCCGGATGAACTGCCATCTTCCAAAAGGGATCTTTGATCGTTTGCCTCAGTGGCAAAAAACAAATCCGCCGGACCTAATGCAATTATTCCAGCGGAGTTACAAGCAGTGACTGACAGGATTATCCCTTGGTTTTCGGCGATATATACAGGATGTATCAACTTAGAATATATTCCAGGAAAGTGGAGAGAAACAAAAGTCATTTTCATACCCAAAGCGGGAAAAGCCTCTCACTAAAGTGCGAAGGATTTCCGGCCAATCAGCTTATCGTCATTCCTACTTAAGATTCTGGAGAGGATGATAGCTATTTATCTTAGAACTAGCGTCGATTCAAGTTTGCTCTCGAAACGATAGCATACATACTCGAAGGGCAGGTCTACTGAGACCGCATTGCTTTATTGAAAGCTCACTATCTGTCAATGCATACACAATCGTGGCGTTTCTAGACATCGAAAGGGCATTCAATAACGTCCATCCGAGCTCGATATTAAATGGACTGACTGACTAACTTCTAATGAAGAGACGTATTTCAGCCACACCAGGACAAGCAAACATACAAGGATATGTGAACAGAGGCACTTCCCAAGAGTTCTTTCACCTCTTCTTTGGAATGTTGTTATAAACAACCTTCTGGTTTCCCTAGAAAAAGAAAAAATAAAAGTGGTGGCATACGCAGTTGATGTGGCTCTAGCAGTCAGGGGAAAATTCCCATCCACAATCAGAGATATAACTTCGCACAAGTAGTTGTTATTAGTGTAGGTCGGATTTTATTGCAAATGGGCCATATCGGTCCACTTTTACGTATAGCCCCCATATAATCCGATCTTGCTGAAATTTGGTACATGTTGGTATATGGTCTCTAATAACCATTCAAAAATTGGTCCACATCGGTCCATAACTATATATAGCCCCCGTATAAACCGATCGCCAGATTTGGCTTGCCGAGCCTCAAAGAGAAACAAATTTCACCCGATCCGGCTGAAATTTGGCACATGGTTTTGGTATATGGTCTCTAACAACCATGCAAAAGTTGGTCCACATCGCTCCATAATTATATATAGCCCCCATATAAACCGATCCCCAGATTTGGCTTGCCGAGCCTCAAAGAGAAACAAATTTCACCCGATCCGGCTGAAATTTGGTACATGGTTTTGGTATATTGTTTCTAACAACCATGCAAAAGTTGGTCCACATCGCTCCATAATTATATACAGCCCCCATATAAACCAATCCCCAGATTTGGCTTGCGGAGCCTCAAAGAGAAACAAATTTCATCCGATCCGGCTGAAATTTGGTACATGATGTTGATATATGGTCTCTAACAACCATGCTAAAATTGGTCCATATCGGTCTATAGTTATATATAGCCGATCTCCAATCACACAAAAATTGGTCCATATCGGTTCATAATCATGGTTGCCACTCGAGCCAAAAATTATCTACCAAAATTTTATTTCTGTAGAAAATTTTGTCAACATTTTATTTCTATAGAAAATTTTGTCAATATTTTATTTCTATAGATCCCCAGATTTGGATTGCGGAGCCTCAAAGAGAAGCAAATTTTATCCGATCCGATTGAAATTGGGAGCATGGTGTTAGTATATGGCCGCTAACAACCATACCAAAATTGGTCCATATCAGTCTATAGTTATATATAGCCGATCTCCAATCACACAAAAATTGGTCCATATCGGTTCATAATCATGGTTGCCACTCGAGCCAAAAATGATCTACCAAAATTTTATTTCTGTAGAAAATTTTGTCAACATTTTATTTCTATAGAAAATTTTGTCAATATTTTATTTCTATAGAATGGTGTTAAAATTTTATTTCTATAGAAAATTTTGTTAAAATTTCTTTTCTATAGAAAATTTTGTCAAAATTTTATTTCTTTAGAAAATTTTGTCAAAATATTATTTCTATAGAAAATTTTGTGAAAATTTTATTTCTATAGAAAATTTTGTTAAAATTTTATTTCTATGGAAAGTTTTGTTAAAATTTTATTTCTATATGATTTAATATATACCACGTATGGATTTACTTACAATTTAGAAGACGGGGTTAGCAGGTTTCAAGATACCTTGTCATCGGCAAGCGTTACCGCAACTCAAGTAATTCGGTTGTTGATGGCAGTGTTTAGAAGAAGTTTCTACGCAATCCATGGTGCAGGGTACATAACCTTCGGCCTGGCCGAACTTACGGCCGTATATACTTGTTTAGTTTATAATATCGGACTACATTGTGTCATGTTTAGAGAAAAACATAATATTAAGAAATGCATCATCTATGCTAAGCAAAATTCGCATTCATAATATAAGGACATGAAATCTTTGGCCTAACGACAATATTTTTTTCCAATGTAAGCATTTTTGTATTCACCCAATATATGTATATGTGTCTGTTTTAAGGTGCATACACTGAAAGAAGAGTTTTCTTTTGTGAGGAATGGAATTTTAGCCAAGCAAAAATTTTTCGCTTTATAAGAAAGTGGAAATTCGTTTATCTAAAATTTCATTCCAGAGGAAAGTATTTTTTCCTTTGGATGCACCGGGGATCTAGAATTTCGTGGTATGTATCTTTTTCCCATTTTCCCATTAACGAATGACTTCTCCTATTCCCATCTCTCGCTAAACACTTTCAGGAAATTTCAAATGATACATTGCACTAAAAAAGCGTAATGAAAACAATATCCTTACATCCACGACCAAGAGATAATAGAAAGGAGAGAGGGACAGACAGACAGACAGACATAGCAAAAACTAAATCAACAAACAAAAGAAGACTTTCAACTCTACTCTTTTTCGAAAGTAAAACAAAAAACTAAAAGGATAACACTTAATAAATCCTTTTGATAAACATCTAAAAAATATTGAAACTATTATGAAAGTTGGCATCACAACAATATCATCATCTTATGGATACCATAGAACGTTTAAAAACTTGCGGCAACAGATGCAATTCTTGCAGTTACTACAAAAGTACAATACTTTGTTGGAGGGAAAGGCGAGGGAAACAGCAATGGATTTTTTCTGATTTGTTTTCCTCAACTATTGCCGTAGTCCATTTTTAAGTGGCTATTATCATGG
Organism: Haematobia irritans; assembly: GCF_050003625.1. Lineage (NCBI taxonomy): Eukaryota > Metazoa > Arthropoda > Insecta > Diptera > Muscidae > Haematobia > Haematobia irritans. Next base: position 116,093,794 of record NC_134399.1, on the reverse strand, counting down.
GACTTAACTTTATAACTAATTGCTCACTTATTACCGGCCATATTGTTGAAGGGGCTTAAAGTGCAAATAATTACTGAAGGATAAGATAAAAAGGACACTATGCTTTTGCATAATTGGCAAAGATTATTATTTCATGTTTTTTTATATAAGAAAAGGAGGTGCTACATATTTTTATATATAATGGTAAATATGGCTTCTAAAGGTCACATTAACTTAAATTGAGGAATTTTGAATAGGAATATGATTATACGTCCGCAAGTTCACCCAGGCCGAATCTTGTGTATCCTTCACCGTGTATAGCATACAAAGTTCTGCTAAAGATTGTAATTATTAGTTAGAGGGCATATACTGACATCAAGTACCAAATTCAAACCGGATCGTAAAAAATAGGTTCCATCGTGAAGCTCAAGAAGTCATAACTTATGGGGGTTTCATATAATTATGGACCCAAATGAGCAAATTTTTGCTTGGTTATTAGAGAGCATATACTGACATCAAGTACGAATTTAAAATCGGATCGTAAGAAATAGGTCCCTTCATGAGGATCAAGAAGTCACATCTGGAAATCGATTTATGTCGGGTCTATATAATTTATGGACCCATTTTCCGTTGTTTTCAAAAGGTATCGCCATCTTGTAGGAAGCTTAAGAAATTAAATCTAGGTATCGGTTTATTTGGGGGTATATCTACACAGAAAAAAATTGCACGAAAATTTTTCCAATTAAAGTCTCATTTGAGTTTTAAAAAAATATTCAATTAACAATTTAATTGATTCAACAAATTTTTAATTGAAATTTAATGAATTTAATTCACGTACCAAAAATATGTTACCATATGTCCATACAAATTCGTCCATATGCTCCATAATTACATATACACATTTTTTTTTTTTGATTCAATCACAAAATTAATTGATCCAATTAATTTTTTAATTGAAATGTCTTCACCACGACCAGGAATATACAGTGAAACCCTCTAGAAGTGGATATCCACGGCTTCCTAAATATTTGCAAGGTGTTCACTTATTGGACCTTAATTTTAGTGTGATAGTATTCCTGGGGCGGTTTTCACCGCATATACTTTATGGGGTCTGAGATCAATATTTCGATGCCTTCCTCTCCTATCCCCTGTCCTATGGTGGAGTGTATGAAAAAGTGTGTGTTTGTGCCAACCATTGAAAATACGTATAAATAATGTGGAAGTGAGCTTCTAGGAAAAAATGGAAAAAGAGTCATAACGAACTATGTTCAAGAAGCGTTTTTCTCCTTCGATGGCTATCATCAATTGTCCCGAAAACGCGTGCCACTGAGAATAATGTGGCCAAAAACTACGTCTGGCTGTAACGTGGATCCGGCAGCTCTCAGCGAACATGCTGTGAAGAAAGTGACCACTATCTTATAGACAGGAAATGTCACGACCACCTATTTCCTAAAACTAACAACTTGTGATCCTCATGGAGAATCTATAGAAGGGTAAAACGATTATGTGGTTGTACAGTTCCAAACTTTTGGGGCTGAATTGAAGAAAAATCAGCTCATATATCCCGTCTCACTATGTTCAAAGTCGGCTATAGACTACTGAAAGGCTGAAAAATTTGGACCACCACTGATCCAATATATCACCACTAATCCAAAATATCTTTAGGTCAAACACTTATCCGGCCCAAATATATATAAATTATCTGATAAGAGCGAAATTCCATTATTTACTGTATTAGTATGTGAGTAAACGTTTTAAAAACACTCCCTGGGAGTCGAGGGCGTGGTTCACATCCCAGAGTCTGTCCTATAGCAGGTCCCTACAAAAGGATATTTGCGAAAATCTTATATCAATATAGATATCTTAACAGATGTAACATCTTTAGGCATTCCTTCATTAATTTTTTTCTGATTCAATCACAAAATTAATTGATCGAATTAATTTTTTAATTGAAATGTCTTCACTCACAGAAATGATAGTATCAATTAAAAAGTTAATTGAAAGCCACTTAAAAAATTAAGTGATCCAATTAGAATATTAATTGATATTATTAATTTTTATGATTGATTTTTGTTTCAATTAAAAATTAAATTAAATTAAAAATTAAATTAAATTAAAAATTAAATTAATTAAATTTTTAATTGAATATTGTTTAAAACTCAATTAAGACTTTAATTGGAATTTTTTTTTGTGATTTTTTTTTCTCTGTTATACCATATTTATTTAAAGCATTACACCAAAATGTCACTTAAATAAAATATTTTTATTACGCAATGAGCTAAGACCACCTTCGTTAGTATCCATGGAATACAAAGCAATTCTACCATACAACTACGCCAATGGCGTATGTCCTCTTTTCGAGCCACATGCGAATGGTAGCGCCTTTTTTGTCAGAATTGATTATTTTATTATCCTTTGCTGGACATTATGCCGCTTTTCTCTTCAATGCACCATAAATTACGATAGATGTACTGCCATAGGTAATCCCGAAATACATGCGAATCCATGTATACTACTCCCCAAGTCCCCCAACCCCATAGTATTTTTGGTATCCACGTAACTCAGAGTATCTTTTACATTTTCTCAAATATTGTGTCAGTATTGAAGCCTCATTATCCTTGGTGGTTCTTCATTATCCTTATTTGCATTGCATTCACGCTATGCCTTCATTGATGCAGACTACTTTACTCCTTAATGAATGAATCGAAGAGAGAAAAAATTAAAAATATGAAATGAAAGTGTTAACTACGGATTTATTGAATGCATGCAGCCCATCACATCCTTGGTGCTTTTTATTTCTTTACCTTTATTTTTATGCCACTGGCGTAATGAGAAATGTGGAACAATTAAACAACAGTTGAAAATTTTGTCACAATACGAGTATCGTGTTATTTTTTTATAGAATAAAATTGACAAAATTTCTATATACAATTTTCTCCAAATTTTATTTCTATTACAAGTTTTGCCAGAATTTTAGTTTTACAGAAAATTTTGTCAAAATTTCATTTCAATATAAAATTTTGTCAAAATTTTATTTCTATAGAAAGTTTTGCCAAAATTTTGTTTTTATAGAAAAGTTTGTCAAAATATTGATTCTATAGAAAATTTCCTATAGAATTTTGATTTCTATAGAAAATTTTCTCAAAATTTTATTACTGTAGGAAATTTTCTAAAAATTTTATTTCCATTAAAAATTTTGTTAAATTTTATTTCTATAGAAAATTTAGTCACAATTTTATTTCAATAGAAAATTTTGTCAAAATTTTATTTCTATAGAAAATTTTAACAACATTTCATTTTTGTAGACAATTTTGTCAAAATTTTATTTCTATAGAAAATTTTGTCAAAATTTTATTTCTATTGAAATTTTGTCAAAATTTTATTTCTATTCAAATTTTTCTCAAAATTTTATATTAATAGAAAATTTTGTCAAATTTTATGTCAATAGAAAAATGTTCTCAAAAGTTTATTTCTAACAAAAATTATTTCAAAATTTCATTTCAATATAAAATTTTGTCAAAATTTTATTTCAATAGAAAAGTTTGTCAAAATTTTATTTCTATAGGAAATTATCTAAAAATTTTATTTCTATAGCAAATTTTCTCAAAATTTTATTTCTATAGAAAATTTTGTCAAAATTTTGTTTCTATAGAAAATTTTCGTAAATTTTTTTTCTATAGAAAATTTTCTCAAAATTTTATTTCTATAGCAATTTTGTTTTAAATTTATAAAGAAAATTTGTGCAAAATTTTTTTTCTTTAGCAAATTTTTCCAATTTTTTTTTCTATAGAAAATTTTGTACATTTTTTTCTATAGAAGATTTTGTAATTTTTTTTTTCTATAGAAAATTTTGTCAAAATTTTATTTCTATAGAAAATTTTTGCAAAATTTTATTTCTATAGAAAAATTTTATTTCTATAGAATCTTATTTCTATAGAAAATTTTGTCAATATTTTGTTTCTATAGAAAATTTTCGTAAAAATTTTATTTCTATGTTGTCTAAATATTATTTCTATAGACAATTTCTTTAAAAGTTTATTTCTATAGAAAATTTTTTAAAAAATTTATTTATACATAAAATTTCGCTATAGTTTTTTATTTGTATTGTGCCAATTATTCTAAAGAGATAGATGCATAACTTCTGGCAGTTTTGGGCATTACTTAGAAACCATATGCAATTCTAATATCAAGTACTTTGTTAGGTTTAAGATCTTATTCCCGACTTTTAACCTAATCTTATTTAGGGCATTAATGACGCAAGATATTTTCTAAAATAGCATTATTAGTTTTCCACAGAATTCATATATTTGTTTTCCTCTATAGATAAGCTTAATTCAAAAAAAAATCTCAAAATAGAAATTTCCAATAAGTCATGTGTGATTTGAATGCAAAAAACAGACAGAATATTTAACTCGGCTAATTGAAATTTCGTTCGAAAATAAATTGCATAAAATTCAGCAATTTCATCAACAATGAAAAATCACAAAACAACATCTGCAGCATATTTGCAAACAGTCAATAATTTATTCTTTCATTCAGTATTGGCATCAATAGTAATTTAAACAGCAAAAAAAAAACAATTGGAAAAATGCGTAAAATAAGAATAGCATCAGAAGAACAAAATCAAGCAGAAATGCGAACAATCAAAGCAAAGAAAAAAATTAAACAAAAAACAACGAGAGACATTAAGGCGATTTTAATTTTAAACGCATTACAATTCAATTACCAATGCCAATTAGTATGGCATTCGTGTTGAATGCCAACTGTTGAAAGACTGCAATTCTACCAAAATAGCATTACACCAAAATGTTTCGCAGAAAAAAGGGGTGGAGTTGTTCAGGGCACCGGCATCACTACAGCATAACATCAAGCTGAAATGACAACCTAATATTACCAGATATTGCTTGGTGAAATGTTTGTCCTATGCTAATATATGTTATTTGGAAAGATGTACCCAATGAGTCACAAATAGTGAATCAAGGTTAGCATATAAACCACAGTCAAATTTAATTAAATCTTACATAATAAATATAAATCAATTTTAATTTTAGTTTTAAATTTATTTTTTTTTTTTCATTTAAAGAATTAAATTTAATTTTTTAATATTATTTCTTTTAATTGTATTTAATTCAATATTAAATTTATGTTTTAAATTTTAATTTAAGTTTATCTCATTCTCATTATCTACTAAATTAAATTATTTTATTTTTTATTGTTTTAGTTAAAAATTTAAGTGTATCTAATTTAAATCAATATTAAATTTAAGTTCAGCATAAATTCAATTCATATTTATGTTTACGTTTTAAATTTTATATTAATTTTCCCTTTTATTTCAATTTAATTTATTCTCATTTACATTAGTTTATTAAAATTGTAATTTATGAATTTAGGTACTAAATTAAATGATTTTATTTGTTATTATTTTATTTATTATTTTAGTGTATTTAATTTAATCCAATACTAAATTTAAGTTTAGCATAAATCAATTTTAAATTTATATTTACGTTTTAAATTTTTGTTTCATACCATTTAATTTAATTTTTAATTTAGTATCATTTACATTAATTTAAACTAATAAATTTATATACTAAATTAAATTATATATATTTTTTTAAATTATTTCTTTTAATTGTATTTAATTCACTATTAAATTTATGTTTAGTATAAATTCAATATACATTTATGTTTACGTTTTACATTTTAATTTAATTTCTTTTTTGATTTAATATAATTTTTATCTCATTTTCTTTAGTTTATTGAAATTAAAATTAATGAATTTATGTACTAAATTAAATTATTTTATTTAAAAAAATTTTTTAGTTAGTAGTTTGATTGTTTAATTTAATTTAATTATATATTGTTAAATTTGTTTAATATTATTTCTTTCGATTCTATTTAATTTAATTCACTATTAAACTTTAGTATAAAATCAATCTCAAATTATGTTTACATTTTAAATTTTAATTTAATTTCTCTTTTTATTTAGTACAATTTTTAATTTAATTTAATTCAATTTAAATTTATGTTTACGTTGTACATTTTAATTTAATTTCTCTTTTGATTTAATATAATTTTTTTTATCTCATTTATTTCAGTCTATTGAAATTTAAATTAAATTATTTTAATATTTTTATACCCTCCACCATAGGATGGGGGGTATATTAACTTTGTCATTCCGTTTGTAACACATCGAAATATTGCTCTAAGACTCCATAAAGTATATATATTCTGGGTCGTGGTGAAATTCTGAGTCCATCTAAGCATGTCCGTCTGTTGAAATCACGCTAACTTCCGAACGAAACAAGCTATCGACTTGAAACTTGGCACAAGTAGTTGTTATTGATGTATGTCGGATGGTCGAAACGGGTCCACTTTTACGTATAGCCCCCATATAAACGGACCCCCAAATTTGGCTTGCGATTGCTCTAAGAGAAGCAAATTTCATCCGATGCGGCTGTAATTTGGTACATGGTGTTAGTATATGGTCTTTAATGACCATGCAAAAATTGGTCCACATTGGTCCATAATTATATATAGCCCCCATATAAAGCGATCCCCAGATTTGGATTGCGGAGGCTCAAAGAGAAACAAATTTCATCCGATCCGGCCGAAATTTGGTACATGGTGTTAGTATATGGTCTCTAACAACCATGCAAAAATTGGTCCATATCGGTTCAGAATAATATATATAGCCGTCATATAAACCGAAACCCAGATTTGACTTCCGGAGCCTCTTAGACGAGCAAAATTCATCCGATCCGTTTGAAATTTGGTACGTAGTATTAGTATATGGTCTCTAACAACCGTGCCAGAATTGGTCCATATCAGTCCATAATTATATATAGCCCCCATATAAACCGATCCCCCGATTTGGCTTGCGGAGCCTCAAAGAGAAGCAAATTTAATCCAATCCTGCTGAAATTTGGTACATGGTGTTAGTATATGGTCTCTAATGACCATGATAAAATTGGTCCACATCGGTCCATAATTATATATAGGCCCCATATAAAGCGATCCCCAGATTTGGATTGCGGAGAAGCAAATTTCATTCCATCCGGCTGAAATTTCGTACATGGTGTTGGTATATGGTCTCTACCAACCATGCAAAAATTGGTCCACATCGGTCCATAATTATATAGAACCCATATAAACCGATCCCCCGATTTGGCTTGCGGAGCCTCTAAGAGAAGCAAATTTTATCCGATCTGGCTGAAATTTGGTACAAGGTGTTGGTATATGGTCTCTAACAACGATGCACAAATTGGTCTACATCTGTCCATAATTATATATAGCCCCCATATAAAGCGATCCCCAGATTTGGATTGCGGAGCCTCAAAGAGAAGCAAATTTCATCCGATCCGGCTGAAATTTGGTACATGGTTTTGGTATATGGTCTCTAACAACCATGGAAAAATTGGTCCACATAGGTTCATAATTATATATAGCCCATATATAAACCGATCCCCAGATTTGGCTTGCGGAGGCTCAAAGAGAAACAAATTTCATCCGATCCGGCTGAAATTTGGAACATGGTGTTGGTATATGGTCTCTAACAACCATGCTAAAATTAGTCCACATCGGTCCATAATTATATATAGCCCATATATAAACCGATCCCCAGATTTGGCTTGCGGAGGCTCAAAGAGAAACAAATTTCATCCGATCCGGCTGAAATTTGGGACATGGTGTTGGTATATGGTCTCTAACAACCATGCACAAATTGGTCTACATCTGTCCATAATTATATATAGCCCCCATATAAAGCGATCCCCAGATTTGGATTGCGGAGCCTCAAAGAGAAGCAAATTTCATCCGATCCGGCTGAAATTTGGTACATGGTGTTGGTATATGGTCTCTAACAACCATGCAAAAATTGGTCCACATCGGTTCATAATTATATATTGCCCCCATATAAACCGATCCCTATATTAGGCTTGCGAAGCTCAAAGAGAAACAAATTTCATCCGATCCTGTTGAAATTTGGTACATGATGTCGGTATATGGTCTCTAACAACCATGCTAAAATTGGTCCATATCGGTTCATAATTATATATAGCCTCCAGATAAACCGATACCCAGATTTGACTTCCGGAGCTTCTTAGACTAGCAAAATTCATCCGATCCGGTTGAAATTGGGTACGTAGTGTTAGTATATGGTCTCTAACAACCGTGCCAGAATTGGTCCATATCGGTCCATAATTATATATAGCCCCCATATACACCGTTTTCCAGATTTCTCCGGAGCCTCTTGGAGGAGCAAAATTCATCCGATCCGGTTCAAATTTGGAACGTGGTGTTAGTATGTGGCCGCTAACAACCATACCAAAATTGGTCCATATCGGTCTATAGTTATATATAGCCGATCCCCAATCACACAAAAATTTGTCCATATCGGTTCATAATCATGGTTGCCACTCGAGCCAAAAATAATCTACCAAAATTGTATTTCTATAGACAATTTTGTCAAAATTTTATTTCTATAAAAAATTTGGCAAAATTTTTTTCCCATACACACAAAGAAAATTTCATTAAAAATCAGCCAATGAAAAATTGTTATTGATATAACGAAACATTTTCATCAATACAATGAAAATATTCGTTAATAGTACGAAACGTTACTTTAACTTGCAGTAAATTCGTTATATTTCGTTAATATAACGAAACTTTTTCTATTAGTGTAGAAAATTCTGTCCAAATTTTATTTCTATAGAAAATTTTGTTAAAATTTTATTTCTATAGAAAATTTTGTTAAAATTTTATTTCTATAGAAAATTTTGTTAAAATTTTATTTCTATAGAAAATTTTGTCAAAACTTTATTTCTAGAGAAAATTTTGTCAAAATTTTGTTTCTATAGAAAATTTTGTCAAAATTTTATTTCTATGGAAAATTTTGTTAAAATTTTATTTCTATAGAAAATTTTGTTAAAATTTTATTTCTATAGAAAATTTTGTTAATTTAATATATACCACGTATGGATTTACTTACAATTTAGAAGACGGTGTTAGGAGGTTTAAGACACCTTGCCATCGACAAGCGTTACCGTAACCCAAGTAATTCGATTGTGGATGGCAGTGTTTAGAAGAAGTTTCTACGCAATCTATGGTGGAGGGTACATAAGCTTCGGCCTGGCCGAACTTACGGCCGTATATACTTGTTTTAGTTAGTATTTTAATTTCTTTTAGTTAGTATTAAATTTAAGTTTACCATAAATTCAATATAAATTTATGTTAAAGTTTTAAATTTAGAATTAATTTAATTTAATTTAGTTTACTTAAATTTAAATTAATGAATTTATGTACTAAATTAAATTATTTTATTATTTTTTTTAGTTATTATTTGAATTGTATTTAATTTAACTCAATATTAAATTTTTGTTTAGTATAAATTCAAGTTAAATGTATATTTAAGTTTTAAATTTTAATTTAGTTTCTCTTTTAATTTAATATAATTTACTTTAGATTACAGAAATTTAAATTAACAAATTTATGTACTAAATTAAATTATTTTATTTAATATTTAAAGTAATTTAATAATAATTTTAATTTACGTTTTTTTTTAGTTTTCAATTTAATTTCACTTTTAATATAATTTTTATTTGCAGTTTTAATTTCATTTATTTTACTTAAATTTAAAGTAAATAATCTATCTATTCTATAAAATTATTCTATTTAATAGTTAAAGAACATAAGTTAGTCATGAAATTAAATTTAACTATTATCTACTAAATTATTTAAGTTTATAAATAAATTTTGCGGATATTTATCTTAAGAAACTCTATATGAAAATAAATTTTCTTTTTTTTTTTTTTGTTAGGAAAGCTCTAACAAAACATGTCAAGAGAAATTTCACATAAAAATTTGTTTACAAAAATTATAGTCCAAATATTCTGCTATGACACCAAACATCAAATAAATATGAAAAATGCCCTAAAAATTCCCATTTCTTTTAACACCTACCCACACCCCACATTAATTTTTCTTGACCTCAGTTGGACACATGTTCCAAGTGATTGTTTCATATGTATGTATATATTTTTTTATTTTATGGTTTTTGAAATCATAAACAAAGAAGCTCACAAGCCCAATCTCAGATGAGGGTTGCTGCGGGAGAGACACGACAAATTATTCAAAATTTCTTGTAAGATAGTTTTCCAGCTGTTGGCCGGGAATAGAGACAAAAACAATAACAACAATTCAAAATATTTATTTATTGAGACACTAAATTAGTACTGAGCGGAAATGTGTTGACATATCAAAGTGTCAGTGAAAAAAAGAAACTAAAAATATTCCATTTTTGGCACGATGACGATACCCTACAGCAGATGCAATGAGCATCTCAGACAGGGTCAAACTTTAAAAGTTATGGAGTTGGCAAGTTGCTATAGACATTCCAGTAAACTCGAATTGGTTGTGTCCAACGAGGAAGACATTGAAATTAGTTGAATATTGTATATCTCATTGAGAATTTTGCGATTACCTCACGCTTCATCAAAGTATAATGGACTATTGTTGAAACGCCTGGGCGTGCTGGCCGACCAGAGCTGTAAAGAGTGTACCCTTACTGCAATTGTGTCTGACTGTTTGGTTAATATGTCATACGGCAATAGATGCAATAGGACATGAAGAGAATCTGTACATGTCTTACAAAATTCCAAGCCTCCTACGGGCCTAGGATAGTACATTTAACCCCATTTGTTCCTTGGTTTCGTACCGTCCACTGCTCTCTTGTTAACAATGCCCTGAGAAAAATTTCTTTTGACGTTGGTATCAGAGAACGGTTGCGATCTACCGCAACCGGTCAGTGTATTTAGTAAACACCAATATTTGCAATCTTAAAACACCAATTGGTAAAAAAAAAAAATATAATACCCTGTTCCACACTGTGGAGCAGGGTATAAAAATGTAACCACCAATATCCAATGCAACCGACGACTATCGGCGTTTGTTAGTGTTAGAGTTGTAAAACAATCACACAAATTGGTTACCTATTACCTATTGCACCACCGTGGTGCAATGGTTAGCATGCCCGCCTTGCATACAAAAGTTTTTCAGCGGTGGATTATCCCACCTCAGTAATGCTGGTGACATTTCTGAGGGTTTCAAGCTTCTCTAAGTGGTTTCACTGGAATGTGGAACGCCGTTCGGACTCGGCTATAAAAAGGAGATCCCTTGTCATTGAGCTTAACATCGAATCGGGCAGCACTCAGTGATAAGAGAGAAGTTCACCACTTTGGTATCATAATGGACTGAATAGTCTAAGTAAGCCTGATACATCGGGCTGCCACATAACCTAACCTACCTATATCTCAGCAGTTTGGTATTCTCTAATTCCAGCAATTTTTGCATGGGTGTTTGAGGCCATATATTAACACCACGTGCCAAATATCAACTGAATCAGATGAATTTTGGTCTTCCAAGAGGCTCCGGAGATCAAATCTGGCGATCGGTTTATATGGAGCTATATATAATTATGCACCGATGTGGACCAATTTTTGCATGGTCATTAGAGACCATATACTAACATCATATACCAAATTTCAGCCGGATCGGATGAAATTTGCTTCTCCTAGAGGATCCGCAAACCAAATCTGGGAATCGGCTTATATGGGGGCTATATATAATTATGGACCGATATGGACCAATTTTTGCATGGTTGTTAGAGACCATATACTAACACCACGTACCAAATTTCAACCGGATCGGATGGCTCCGGAGTTCAAATCTGGGGATCGGTTTATATGGAGGCTATATATAATTATGGACCAATATGGACCAATTTTTGCATGGTTATTAGAGACCATATACAAACACCACGTACCAAATGTCAGCCGGATCGGATGAAATTTGCTTCTCTTAGAGGGTCTGCAAGCCAAATTTGGGGGTCCGTTTATATGGGGGCTATACGTAAAAGTGGACCAATATGGCCCATTTGCAATACCATCCGACCTACACCAATAACAACTACTTGTGCCAATTTTTATATGGGTGTTTGAGGCCATATATTAACACCACGTACCAAATTTCAAATGAATCAGATGAATTTTGGTCTTCCAAGAGGCTCCGGAGGTCAAATCTGGTAATCGGTTTATATGGAGCTATATATAATTATGCACCGATGTGGACCAATTTTTGCATGGTCATTAGAGATCATATACTAACACCATGTACCAAATTTCAACCGGATAGGATGAAATGTGCTTCTCTTAGAGGCTCCACAAGCCAAATCTGGGGATCGGTTTATATGGGGGCTATATATAATTATGGACCGATATGGACCAATTTTTGCATGGTTGTTAAAGACCATATACTAACGCAATGTACCAAATTTCAGCCGGATCGGATGAAATTTGGTTCTCTAAGAGGCTCCGCAAGCCAAATCGGAGGATCGGTTTATATGGGGGCTATATATAATTATGGACCGATATGGACCAATTTTTGCATGGTTGTTAGAGACCATATACTAACACCATATACCAAATTTCAGCCGGATCGGATGAAATTTGCTTCTCTTAGAGCAATCCCAAGCCAAATTTTGGGGTCCGTTTATATGGGGGCTATACGTAAAAGTGGGCCGATATGGCCCATTTGCAATACCATCCGACCTACATCAATAACAACTACTTGTGCCAAGTTTCAAGTCGATAGCTTGTTTCGTTCGGAAGTTAGCGTGATTTCAACAGACGGACGGACGGACGGACATGCTCAGATCGACTCAGAATTTCACCACTACCCAGAATATATATACTTTATGGGGTCTTAGAGCAATATTTCGATGTGTTACAAACGGGATGAAAAAGATAATATACCCCCATCCTATGGTGGAGGATATAAAAAGCCACCGGTTGCAGTTCTCTCGTACTTATATCCGTTACTTACTGTAACAGAAATTGCACATGAAATTTCAATGAGAGCTGAAACATAAACTTATAGAGAAAGTCGACCCTTTCGATTTTTCATAATTTGATTTTTGACTTTTGGGTGTTTTCACACCCAGAAAAAAGTGACCACTTCTTTAAGTTAAAATGAACTCATTGTGAAGAAAGTTGAACTTCGTATAGCGCCAAAGACATTTTTATTTGTTTGAACGATGTGATTTTCGTAGAAATTAGGTAGAATGCATTCCATATATTAGTTAACATTTTCCTATATTTATGTACCACTATACTACAGAATGAATAAATTTAACTGATTTGAATTCATATATGGAATGATTTTATTGAAATTTTTTCATTCATTTGGACAAATCTTACATATTTGTGGTAAAACTTTTACTTCATAATTAGAACTGCTTGCCTTCGTTTTTAAATACAATTTTATTTATTTATATAAGCAATTTTATTTTCAATAAAAGACATGTTTTATTAATATATTGAATATATTTATTAAGAATCAACAGCATCGACTGTCCTTGAAATATTAGTTTATTATTCCACTATTTCCAATTTCCATGTGATATTATCAACTGTAAAACGCACTTTTTCATCTTCTTCTTGTACTTTTCACTTTTAATAAGTTGCTTCCTAACGATTTTGTCCTTTTACAATTTCAATATCTACAAATATAAAAAATGATAAAACATTTTTGTTACAAAAGGTTAGCGTCACTGAATGTTACCTGATATTTGAAGATTCCAAAATGAAGACAAATGAAAGGGTTGTTATTCTGCTGGTGTTTTCTTCCTTTATACACCAACACGACATTGATAGATTTATTTTCAAAAAACGAAAAATTTTCTCACTAATTTAGAATAACAAATATTGTATATATTTTATTTGCTATTTATTATATTATTTTACCATATTATTTTTTAACAATCTCTCCGTATACCACAACAACGCGATTCCAACTAAAACAAGTATATACGGCCGTAAGTTCGGCCAGGCCGAATCTTATGTACCCTCCACCATGGATTGCGTAGAAACTTCTACGAAAGACTGTCATCCACAAATTTCAACTCGCTCGGATGAAATTTGCTCCCCTAAGAGGCTCCAAAACCAAATCTCGGGATCGGTTTATATGGGGGCTATAAATGATTATGGACTGATATGGACCACTTTTGGCATGGTTGTTAAATATCATATACTACCACCACGTACCAAATTTCAACCAGATCGTATGAATTTTGCTTCTCCAAAAGGAACCGGAGGTCAAATCTTGCGATCGGTTTATATGGGAGCTATATATAATTATGGACTGATAGGAACCAATTCCTGCATGGTTGTCGGATACCATATACTAACATCACGTACCAAATTTCAACCGAATCGGATGAATTTTGCTCTTCCAAGGTGCTCCGGAGGTCAAATCGGGGGATCGGTTTATATGGGGGCTATATGTAATTATGGACCGATATGGACCAATTTCTGCACGGTTGTTAGAGACCATATACTAACACCATGTACCAAATTTCAGCTGGATTGGATGAAAATTGCTTCTCTTAGAGCAATCGCAAGCCAAATTTGGGGGTCCGTTTATATGGGGGCTATACGTAAAAGTGGACCGATATGGACCAATTTTTGCATGGTTGTTAGAGACCATATACTAACACCATGTACCAAATTTCAGCCGGATCGGATGAAATTTGCTTCTCTTAGAGCAATCGCAAGCCAAATTTGGGGGTCCGTTTATATGGGGTCTATACGTAAAAGTGGACCGATATGGCCCATTTACAATACCATCCGACCTACATCAATAACAACTACTTGTGCCAAGTTTCAAGTCGATAGCTTGTTTCTTTCGGAAGTTAGCGTGATTTCAACAGACGGACGGACGGACGGACGGACGGACGGACATGCTCAGATCGACTCAGAATTTCACCACGACCCAGAATATATATACTTTATGGGGTCTTAGAGCAATATTTCGATGTGTTACAAACGGAATGACAAAGTTAATATACCCCCATCCTATGGTGGAGGGTATAAAAACAAACCACGCGCAAACATATCGATTACACCCACGCGCAAACACATCGATTACGATGACAGGTATCGATTACAGGTAGACAATAGAAATATAGGAAAATTTCCTATATTCTAACAAGTTTTGTTTCCTTAAGTTTTGAAAGGATTGCATACTTCTTAGTACGAATGAACTAAAATATTTTTATAAGCCAAGTGTTGTTCGTATATATGAAAAAGTTTCTATTATAAAGGAAGTCGCAATTATCATTTTATAAGAAATTTTACTAATTTTGAGGAAACTTGGTTTTAGTTCGTTTTTTGTTTATTTTTACGAATGCTTTGTTATCGGTGAATAAAATTTTCTTGTTCAGTAGGAAATTCTTATACCCAGCGAAGAAAACAGTATGAGTAAAATTCCATGCCTTATTCTAGTTAATGAACTATTCCTAACTGCTTACAGTTTAGGATTTTTTTACTGAAACGAGTAAATTTTATTATTTCTCACAAAAATTTACCTTAATGGAAATAAAATGGATAAACTATGTTGATGAAAAATTTTTCCTTTAGTTTCGAAGGCACTTTTTTCTGGGTGCAAAGTAATGGTCGTTACCGATATTCTGTGATTTTTTAAATAAAATTCCACCCTAAGAATATATGTCACGAGGATTGCTTAATTTTGGACCTACGAAAGTTCAAGCTTCGGTAGCAGCCGAAAGCATTCATAAAAAATCGAATTTCAATACTATTTTTGACCATTAAAAAAGTAACGGTCGTTACTTTATAAATGTGCTGTTTTCATATTTCGGAAACAAATATTATGTATTGTAAAATTTTGCACAGGATGTGTCAAGTAAAAAATATTATTAAATTCTTTGTAATGTTTTCTTTCAGTAATAGGTTTGTTTTCAAATCAAAGAAAATTATTTATCAAAAAAAAATCCTTTTAGAAAGTAACGGTCGTTACAATATAAAAACTTAAACGATTTTTGTGTTTGAATTCATTTATTGTGGGTAAAAAAAAAACATAAACGAAAAGCTATATTCTATTGCATAATTCTTGCATACTTTTATTCGATATGAGAACAGTAAACATCATTACAATCTAAGCGTTTTAGGGTGTTGATTTTTAAAGTTGATACGCCTGTTAAGGGGTCATATACGTTGGAATTACCCTTTTGCAAAATCAATTTTTCGACTTTTTCCATTAATCGATTTTGGTGACTGTCAATAGTCGACTAGATTAGATTTTTAAATTTTGTTTCCCTACACCGAACAAAAATATATTTTTTGTCTTCAATCACCAAGTTAATTGATCCAATTAATTTTTAATTGAAGTGACTTCACTCACAGTATAAATAGTATCAGTGACCAACGTCAATTAAGAAATTAATCAATTAAAAAATTAATTGAATTATTTGAATAAATTAAAATTTTAATTGATTTTTTTTTGTTAATTCAATTACTACTCTAATAATATTGTTTGGTAACATAGTTTTCTGTCTAGTAAAAACGACAAATTGTCCTATAGCTCCATGTTCCTGTATTCTCTTCTGTAGGATGACTTGCAAACGGCCACTATCTTCAAGCCCTCTCCTCGTTCCTCGTAGGGAAGTTTACCCAACATCTAAATTTTCTATTGCCTCATTCATCTAAAAATAGTCAACATTTCAATTTGACAGTTCAAATTCAAATATATAAAATCTAGTAATGAAACCTAAAACTCTTAATTATAGTGTTAATGTGTGTAAATTATAGTCATTACATAGGGGGGGAATAATGCCTTTAGGGCGACAAAGAAAAACACTCAATATAAATGACTTGAAAAGATCACAACATACACCAATGGAGAAAAATAAAAAAAAATACAAATTTAGATACACTTGAAATTGGTGCATATAAATCCTGATGCACCACAGTCAGATCAGAGGCAACAAATGCCGTATCTTGGATGACATATTTTGTTTTCATGTGCCAACAATTCAATGATATTTTTAACAAATAATTTTCATGTAAACCGAATATTTTGGTATTTTTTTATTTTTGTTTTCAATTTGTCTGTCCATTTGTCTGGTAATTCGTCCCAGTGTCTATGGCAAGAAGCTGCAACAATATTTACCCTTAACTACCGAAAAAAAATCTCTTTCTGCCCAACATAACGAAAAGCTGTGCCAAATGAAATCACTTTGAGCAATTTATCTATTCTTAAACATAAAAATTAAGATGTCGAACGGCAAGACGTTCAGTGGCAGATAGACGGTAAATGAGAGCATGAATAAAGTGCGTAAAATTCAGACAAGTGACTCAGAATTTTCTGTTGTATATTTTGGGGTTTTCTCTTGCAGAACACCTTACATATTGCGATTCTGTGATATTTCATTAATAACACCGAAAAATAATTTCACTAAATATTTTAAATTAATTTAATTTAAAATAAATTAAATTAAATTTGAATTAAATTAAATAACAGTTGAATAAAAGTGACTTTAAAATAAATTAAATTAAATTAATTTAAATTAAACTAAATTAAATTTGAATTAAATAACAGTTGAATAAAAGTGATTTTTATTAACTAAATATTTTTTTTTCTGGTGTAAAATCCCTTTGATCTACGCATTGCCATTTCTAAATTACGTCTATTTTCCGATGCATGATCATCATCTTCGTCATACTCACGTCATGCATTAGAAGAAAGGAAAATTTATGAACTCAACACAAAGTCGCAACGAGACGTTCTAAACTAAAATACCTCTTAATTGGCTTTGAAAAGGCCACCACTACCGCCACCACAAAACATTTGTTGGCCCACCACCGTCCCAATTGCCGCCACCAACAAACACATAAAATGCGGGAATCTGTTATGAATGAACTGATGTTGGCGCATTGACAGATGAATGAATATCGTCGATTCATTTCAGTGATCGCCCGGTAATGTTGATGTGTTAATGTTTTTTGATGTTTCACATCGATTTTGTATCGATCGGATTTATGCTCAAACAAATGAGTCAATAAATTCGAATATTTATTAACACCAGCCGATATCAATTCATCGAACGAACAAAATTTCATCTCACAAGTTGAGGGTTGAGTTGGCCGTCCTATCTTAACGATGACTCCTCCCTTCCTTTTGTTTCCTTTTCCGTTTAACAAACACTTAGTTTAACATATAAATTTACATAAAATAATGTGAAAATATTCAAGAACATTTAAGCAATTTGTTAATTGCAATCAAGCAATTCTATTGGAAATTTATTTGATTTTCGTGTGGAAATTGAAACTTGTATGGATGATTTTGTTTAAATTGATTGGAACTTTTTAAAGCACCAATGAACCATTATGTTTGAGATGAAGCATATAAAAATTAGAATTTATTTGCTCTAAATAATTGTTCTATAAAAAAATTAAGGATTTTTCTAAAAAAAAATTATTCAAAAAATTTTAACGGAGAAAATAGAAATAAAATTTTGACAAAATTTTCTATAGAAATAGATTTTGAGAAAATTTTCTATAATAATAAAGTTTTGAGAAAATTTTCTATAGAAATAACGTTTTGGGAAAATTTTCTATAGCAACACAAATTTTGAGAAAATTTTCTATATAATTACATTTTTTAGAAATTTTTCAAAAGAAATACAATTTTGAGAAAATTTTCTATAGAAGTAAAATTTTGAGAAAATTTCTGTAGAAATAACATATTTAGAGAATTTTCTATAGAAATAAAAATTTTAGAAACTTTTCTATAAAAATAAAATTTCTATATAATAAATAAAATTTCGCGAAGAATTTCTATAGAAATAAGGTTAGGTTAGGTCAGGTGGCAGCCCAATGTATCAGGCTCACTTAGACTATTCAGTCCATTGTGATACCACATTGGTGAACTTCTCTCTTATCACTGAGTGCTGCCCGATTCCATGTTAAGCTCAATGACAAAGGGACCTCCTTTTTATAGCCGAGTCCGAACGTCGTTCCACATTGCAGTGAAACCACTTAGAGAAGCTTTGAAATCCTCAGAAATGACACCAGCATTACTGAGGTGGAATAATCCACCGCTGAAAAACTTTTTGGTGTTCGGTCGAAGCAGGAATCGAACCCACGACCTTGTAATGTAAGGCGGGCATGCTAACCATTGCACCACGGTGGCTCCCTTCTATGAAAATAAAATGTCGACGAAAATTTTTCTATAGAAATAAAATTTGGACAAATTTTCTATAGAAATAAAATTTTGACAAATTTTCTATAGAAATAAAATTTTGAGAAAATTTTCCACAGAAATAAAATTTTGAGAACATTTTCTATAGAAATAAAATTTTGAGAAAATTTTCTATAGAAATAAAATTTTGAGAAAATTTTCTATAGAAATAAAATTTCTAGAAAATTTTCTATAGAAATAAACTTCTGAGAATTTTTTTTTTTATAGAAAAATTTTGAGAAAATTTCTGTAGAAATTTTCAGAAAATTTTCTATAGAAATGACATATTTAAAGAATTTTTTTTTTGGAAATAAAACTTTGAGAAACTTTTCTATAGAAATAAAATTTAGACGATAAATGTCGATATAAATAAAATATCGATGAAGAATTTCTATAGAAATAAAATGTCGACGAAAATTTTCTATAGAAATAAAATGTTGACAAATTTTTTTTTTATAGAAATAAAATTTTCAGAAATTTTTTATAGAAATAAAATTTAGAGAAATTTTTCTATAAAATTTTTCCATACAAATAAAATTTTGAGAAAATTTTCTATAGAAATAAAATTTTGAGAAAATTTTCTATAGAAATAAAATTTCTAGAAAATTTTCTATAGAAATAAAATTTTTAAGAAATTTTCTATAGAAATAAAACTTTTAAAAAATTTTCTATAGAAATAAAATTTTGAGAAAATTTTTTTAGAGAAAAATTTTCTATAGAAGTAAAATTTTGAGAACATTTCTGTAGAAATTTTCTATAGAAATGACATATTTAGAGAATTTTCTATAGAAATGAAAATTTGAGACACTTTTCTATAGAAGTAAAATTTTGACGAAAAATGTCTATATAAATAAAATGTCGACGAAGAATTTCTATAGAAATACAATTTTGATAAAAAATTTCTATATAAATAAAATGTCGTCGAAGAATTTCTATAGAAATAAAATTTTTAGAAAAATTTCTATAGAAATAAAATTTGCAGAAAATTTTCTATAGAAATAAAATGTTTAGAAAATTTTCTATAGAAATAAAATCTTTAGAATATTTTCTATAGAAATAAATTTTTAGAAAATTTTCTAAAGAAATAAAATTTTAACAAAATTTTTACTATAGAAATAAAATTTTAACAAAATTTTCTATAGAAATAAAATTTTAACAAAGTTTTTTTATAGAAATAAAGTTTTGAGAAGATTGTCAGAAAATTTTCTATAGAAATAAAATTGTTATACCCTAAACCAGATAGTGGTCAGAGTATAATAACTTTGATTTGCCAAAAAATGTGCCTACCAGAAATATTGATTTTAGACCCCATAAAATATATACCGATCGACTCAGAATCACCTCCTGAGTCGATCTAGCGCTTAGTGTCTGTCCGTCTGTCTGTCCATGTATTTATTGTTCGCAGAATTCCGGTCGCCATTATTAATAAAATTTTTAGAAAATTTTCTATAGAAATAAAATTTAGAGAAATTTTTCTATAGAAATAAAATTTTTAGAAAATTTTCTATAGAAATAAAATTTTTAGAAAATTTTCTATAGAAATAAAATTTTCAGAAAATTTTCTATAGAAATAAAATTTTCAGAAAATTTTCTATAGAAATAAAATTTTCAGAAAATTTTCTATAGAAATAAAATTGTAACAAAATTTTTACTATAGAAATAAAATTTTAACAAAATGTTCTATAGAAATAAAATTTTAACAAAATTTTTTCTAGAAATAAAATTTTGAGTAGATTGTCAGAAAATTTTCTATAGAAATAAAATGTTTATACCCTAAACCACATAGTGGTCAGGGTATAATAACTTTGATCTGCCAAAAAATGTACCTACGAGAAATATTGATTTTAGACCCCATAAAATATATACCGATCGACTCAGAATCACCTCCTGAGTCGATCTAGCGCTTGGTGTCCGTCCGTCTGTCTGTCCGTCCATGTATTTGTTGTTCGCAGGATTCCGGATTGGTATGTGGCGATTTTTTGGTACAGAGACGAACGTTATTGAATTTGATTTGATTAGATATAGCTCCCATATATATGTATCGTCCGATTTCGATAAATGCGGTCAGATTGCGTTTATTTACTAACCGATCGGTATCAAATTTGCCACAAAGAAATCCAATTGACCACCCTTTAAGTGTGCTAAATGTTATCGAAATCGGTTCAGATTTAGATATAGCTCCCATATATCACCCGATTTTCTCTAATGTGGCCATAAGTCCCTTATTTATCAACCGATCTGACTTCAAGTTGGCCAAATCTAGTTTTCTATAGAACTTACTATATGTGCAAAAAATCAACGAAATGGGTTCAGATTTAGCTATAGCTCTCATATATATGTATCGCCCGATTTTCACAAATTTGGCCATAAACCCCGTATTTATCAAGCGATCCTACTCAAACTTGGCTTTCTCTAATCTTCTAAAAAACTGACTCTATGTGCAAAATATCATCCAAATCGATTCAGATTTAGATATAGCTCCCATATATATATAGCGACCGATTTTGAGAAGATTTGCCCCTTATAACCTTATTTTTGACCATAGTGGCCTCATTTATTTAACGATCTTACTCAAATTTAGCACAAGGTAATCTCCTGTAATATCAGCAAAACCTGCAAAATATAATCCAAATCGGTTCAGATTTAGATATAGCTCCCATATATGTATCGCCCGTTTTTCAAAATTTACCCCTTATTACTTTATTTTTGAGCATAATAGCCTCCCATTCCCCATTCTTAAATATGGAAATGCGGTATTTCCCCAAACCTGTACCATTGATACCCCACAAACAATATTTACTAATTCAGTAGGGGTGGTTTAGGGTATGATATAGTCGGCCCCGCCCGACTTTCTACTTTACTCACTTGTTTTCTATAGAAAAAAAATTTTCGATAGAAATAAAATGTTGAGAAAATTTTGTATAGAAATAAATTTTGACAAAATTTTCTGTAGAAATAAAACTTTGAGAAAATTTTCTTAGAAATAAATTTTTCAGAAAATTTTCTATAAAAATAAATTTTTCAGAAAATTTTCTATAGAAATATTTACAATTTTGAGAAAATTTTCCAAAGAAAAAATTTCAGAAAATTTTCCATGGAAAAAATTTCAGAAAATTTTCCATGGAAAAAATTTTGAGAAAATGTTCTATAGAAATAACATTTTCAGAAATTTTTCTATAGAAACAAAATTTTCTATAGAATTAAATTTTGATAAAATTTTCTACAGAAATTAATTTTTTTTTTCAGTCAATAATCGGCCTGACCGATCTAGCTAAATTTTATTTATATTACTAATCTTATAGGCTCGCTTCGCCCAACATTAACATTCGATGTAAAATTAACTTTTTAATCTGCATTTTGTGGTCAAGGACATTAATTCTAATCGCCTCTCTTATTTTCTATCTCTTTTTAATTTCAGAATGCGAAAAATGCAAGATAAGCACAAAAAGGTTAAACCTCAACAAATTTTGCAAAAGAGATTACGGTAAGGCATAATTAATGAGGATTTTCCAATAACTACAAATATTTACCAACGATCATGTCTACATTTTACAGCAATAATGGCCAAAGTGATTGGACGGGAACAGAGTACCGAGGTGACGAGCAGCGAACAATACAACACCAAAGAAAATCAAAAAATGAACGACGCGGACAGCGACGAAATGGACAACGGTCGGAACGTCGGAGTGGACGAGGAGGAGGAGGAGGAGACGGAGGCCACAAACGTCAAATACATCATACAGATACAGGCCATATTCAAACGAACACCGCTCGAGTACGCAACAACGAATACAATACTAAGACGCGGTCCTATGACCTGGATCATACCGATGAAGAATTTAGAGTGTAGATGTCCCAAAATTAAAATGAATAAGTGAGTGAAATTGTGGAATATGGAAGTTTGGCAAAATTTTAATGGTTTTCCCTCTCTCTCTCCCCCCGACAGATCTTATTTAATTTTGGGCAAGGATTCTGAAGCTCCTCCCGGTTATTTGGGTATTGGCCCACGTTCAATTGTTATCGAATGGAAAGATGAATGGTATCGACGCATGAAACGTTTCCAGCGCAGAGCGCGTACATGCGAATAAATTTCATAATAGTTTATTTTATTTTCTTAATTTATATACTATATGTTTATTTGTTTATATATTAATATTATTTTAAATACCTATACATACAATACATATGAACACACACACACACATATAAGATTAAAAACAAACAAATGCTAACGAAAAATATCATAATCGCATAGATTTTAAGCCGGAAATGAAAACTTTGCCAAAACGCAACAAACACAAGTTTTAAATATTTGTATAAATTAAAATTTTTTTTTTTGTAATTAGAATATATTACAAAAATATATACATAGTTTTTTTTATTAATAAGAATAATAATGATTACAATATTAAAAAAAAAAATCCACAAGCAATATATATAAAAATATTCTATATAAAAAAAATTGAGATAGAGATATTCCATAGATTGGTATTAGCAGAAACATAGTGAGGCTTTTAGTTTGGAAATATTACCTCATAAAAATATTTCTGAAACAATTAAAAGAATAAAATTATCAATTCTGAAATTCGGCTAAGAGAACGAAGAGAGAATGGAGACCGCCCAATACCTATCACACCTTAATTCTACTGCAATTAGATGGCATATGAAATTTTTGTTTGGTGTACATTGGAGGGAGGACATAAAGGCCTATATGGTATTCTTTCCATCAAAACCATTTTAAAAAGAACTTCGTTGAAAGAAAAGGATACGTTCCTTTTAGTCACGTAACCATATGGTATTATTCACAAATTCACAAAGAAATGAGAAAAATGGCAAAACCACTCTTATGCGCCATCCAGTTTATAGGTTTATCCGGACGACAGTGTTCGTATCGCACATAACCCAAATGTTGGCTACACTATAAGTTATGCTCGAAGACATAATCGATATTGCTGCTTTTTTATGGGATCGAAAACACATTTGTCGATTATTTAGTCATCACCGACAATTCATACTGTAAGATTCTTTTCAAACACAGATATTCCGCCCGCAATAACTTATAATCTGGACGGCACATTAGAAAATATTCGGAGGCAAAATTTGTATCTAATTTTTTCCCCAGAGAAAATTGCTGGTTACACAGAAAAAAAATATATTTTAGTTTCGATTACGAAATTGATTCATACAAAAGTACTAATTAAAAAAATTATTGATCCAATTAAAAATTTAATTGATCTTTGCTTTAAATAACAAATGAATAGAATCAATTATTGATTTTTTTTTCAAATACATATTTCAGAGTTGGCTAATGTTGAAATGTGCTCACAAAAAAATTGGTGAATCAAGCATGCATGAGAGATACTTAAAGCGAGGATATCAAAACTTTTCAGAAAATTGTCTATAGAAATAAAATTTTCAGAAAATTATCTATATAAATTTTCAAGAAATTGTTTATAAAAATAAAATATATTTCCAGAAAATCAAAATAAAATTTTTCAGAAAATTGTCTATTGAAATAAAATTTTCTGAACATGTCTATAGATAAAACATTTTCAGAAAATTTTCTATAGAAATTAAATTTTGAAAAATTATTCTATAGTAATAAAATTTTGAGAAATTTTTCTATAGAAATAAAATTTTCAGAAAATTTTCTATAGAAATAAAATTTTCAGAAAATTTTCTATAGAAATAAAATTTTCAAAAAATTTTCTATAGAAATAAAATTTTGGAAAAATTTTCTATTGAAATAACATTTTGGGAAAATTTCCTATAAAAATAAAATGTTGAGAAAATTTTCTATAGAAATAAAATTTTGAGAAAATTTTCTATAGCAATAAAATTTTCAGAAAATTTTCTATAGAAATAAAATTTTGAGAAAATTTTCTATAGAAATAAAATGTTGAGAAAATTTTCTATAGAAAAAAAATTGAGAAATTTTTCTATAGAAAAAAAAATTTGAGAAATTTTTCTATAGAAATAAAATTTTGAGAAAATTTTCTATAGAAATAAAATTTTCAGAAAATTTTCTATAGAAATAAAATTTTCAGAAAATTTTCTATAAAAATAAAATTTTCAGAAAATTTTCTATAGAAATAAAATTTTCAGAAAATTTTCTATAGAAATAAAATTTTGAGAAAATTTTCTATAGAAATAAAATTTTGAGAAAATTTTCTATAGAAATAAAATTTTCAGAAAATTTTCTATAGAAATAAAATTTTGAGAAAATTTTCTATAGAAATAACATTTTGAGAAAACTTTCTATAGAAATAAAATGTTGAGAAAATTTTCTATAAAAATAAAATTTTGAGAAAATTTTCTATAGAAATAAAATTTTGAGAAAATTTTCTATAGAAATAAAATTTTGAGAAAATTTTCTATAGAAATAAAATGTTCAGAAAATTTTCTATAGAAATAAAATTTTTAGAAAATTTTCTATAGAAATAAAATTTTCAGAAAATTTTCTATAGAAATAAAATTTTCAGAAAATTTTCTATAGAAATAAAATTTTCAGAAAATTTTCTATAGAAATAAAATTTTCAGAAAATTTTCTATAGAAATAAAATTTTGAGAAAATTTTCTATGGAAATAAAATTTTGAGAAAATTTTCTATAGAAATAAAATTTTGAGAAAATTTTCTATAGAAATAAAATTTTGAGAAAATTTTCTATAGAAATACAATTTTCAGAAAATTTTCTATAGAAATAAAATTTTCAGAAAATTTTCTATAGAAATAAAATTTTCAGAAAATTTTCTATAGAAATAAAATTTTCAGAAATATATATCCAGAAAATTGTCTATAGAAATAAAATTTTCTGAAAATTGTCTATAGAAATAACATTTTCAGAAAATTGTCTGTAGAAATAAAATTTTCAGAAAATTGTTTAAAAAATAAAATTTTCAGAAAAATTGTTATAGAAATAAAATTTTGAGAAATTTTTCTAAAGAAATAAAATTTGAGAAAATTTTCTGTAAAAATTGAATTATCTATATATTTCCCCAGAGAAAATTCCTGGTTACACAGAACAACAATATTTTTTAGTTTCAATTACGAAATTGATTCATCCAAGAGTACTAATTATTGATCCAATTAAGAATTTAATTGATTCACGAAAACTTTGCTTAAAATATAGAATAAATTAAACTTTTAGAAAAGTTAGTCAAATATTTATTTCTATAGATTTTTTTTCAAAATTTTATTTCTAGAAAACTTTTGCAAAATTTTATTTCTAAAGAATTTTTTTCAAAATTTTAATTCTACAGAAAATTTTATCAAAATTTTATTTCTATGGAAAATTTCGTCAAAATTTTTAAAAACTTTATTTCTATTGAAAATTTTGTCAAAATGTTATTTCTGTAGTAAATTTTGTCAAATTTTTATTTCTATAGAAAATTTTATAAAAATTTTATTTGTATAGAAAATTTTTTCAAACTTTTATTTCTATACAAAATTTTGTCAAAATTTTATTTCTATAGAAAAATTTTTAAAAATTTTATTTCTATTGAAAATTTTGTCCATTTTTTATTTCTATAGTAAATTTTGTCAACATTTTATTTGTATAGAAGATTTTTCAAACTTTCATTTCTATAGAAAATATTGTCACAATTTTATTTCTATAGATTATTTTTTCAAAATTTTATTTTTGTAGAAAATTTTTTCAAAATTTTATTTGTATAGAAAATTTTTTCAAACTTTTATTTCTATACAAAATTTTGTCAAAATTTTATTTCTATAGAAAAATTTTTAAAAATTTTATTTCTATTGAAAATTTTTTCAAAATTTTATTTCTATAGAAAATTTTTTCAAAATTTTATTTCTATAGAAAATTGTGACAAAATTGTATTTCTATAGACAATTTTGTCAAAATTTTATTTCTACAGAAAATTTTGTCACAATTTAATGTCTGTAGTAAATTTTGTTGCAGAGGAATATTTTGAAAAATCTACAAAACCATCAAGAATTCTACCAATCTCTCAAGCAGTAAAAAAACTACCATTTTTGGAAGAATTCTACCAACTGTGGCAACCGTGTTCCCGATGTGTGAACACAAAATTCGTTAGCGCCCTCTTGAGGAAACAAATAAAACTCTTACAAAGTGTCTTCTCTTCTACGATTGTATGGAATATTTTTATCTCCAATTTATTTATATACACAGAAAAAAATTAATGGAATTTTATGAAATATTCAAATAAAAACTTAATTGATTCAAATAATTTTTTAATTAAAACAAACAAATCAATCCCAAAAAATCGTATTAATAATTTTTAATTGGATCAATTGATTTTTATTTGATGTTATTACTCGGTACTATAATTTCTGTGATTGGAATTTCAATTAAAAAATTATTCTCATCAATTAATGTCGTTATTGAAGACAAAAGAAAAGTTTTTCTGTGCTTGCATAAAATTAATATCATAAAAAAACCTAATCATACTTATATACTAACTGCATTTATTTATTATTTTCTTTTAATTTTTGTAAATTTTTCCTTAGAAATAGTAGTTGTGAAATACAAATAAAAAATCAAAATAGTTTTTAATTTTTTTTTTAATAACAAAATAAAAACAAAGCCAACATTTCCTAAATTCCTTTATATATTTAATTAACAAAAACGAATAAGCCATATAAATACACAAAAACAAAACTATTTAAAAAACGAAAAGGCAAAAGAAAGTGTATGTAAAAATATTACGATTTGCAAAAACAAAACAAAAATAATTTTTTTAATTATTATATTAAAAAAGCAATTATTTTTTATCAAAGATTCATAAAACGATAACGAATTTTTTTATAAGTTGCAAAATGTCAAAGAGATTTAAAATGAAATGAAATTTAAAAAAAAAAATCACAATTAAAAGAAACTTACCTCCTTCATTGAGTTAAAAATTAGAAAACCCTAAACAAACCTAAAATACAAACAATTACAAAAAAATCATTAATTTGAAATAAAAATCCCCTTTAAATTAAATTACACTATAATGCTAGAGAATCGTTTTAAAGCCAATGACAACAACTAACCAATCAATCAACCAACCAACCGACCTAAACAATAATCAAAATGTCAATAATTGAAAATAGAATTAATTTAATTGCAATACTAACATATAACACATATAACATTTCTGTTTAAATATCGACGAAATAGTATTAAACTCTATGTAATATAATTTTACAATAAATGAAATATTTACTTAATATAATCTAATATAATTATTAATATACATATATGTTAATCTTATTAATTATTAAATAATAAATATTATATATAAACGAAAGTAAAACAAAAATATTGGAAAACTCATAAAAATATTATCCATCTTAAGTCTGAAAATGAAAACAACAAAAAAAAATGAAATTAAAAATTCCCGCTTGAATTTCTTTTTATTTTTTATTCCTCCCATTTTTGCTTAAGGTGAAAGCCAAAATTAAAAATGGCTCATTTTTTTAAGAATTAAAAATCTATGAAAATCATGCACTAAGATCAAAATATTGCATTACTTGTGATTAAATGTCCATTTATTGAAGAATTAATAACAAAAAATAATTCTTTATATATCCAACATATTTTAAATATTATAGAAAGTCAATTCAAAATATTAAAATCATAAAATTATTAAAATATACCACTACAAAAAAAACAGCAAAATTATATATAAATATTGAAAAATATGGAAAAATAAACTAATATTGTACAGTTAAATTTAAATTTTGTTTTATTTAATATAAAATAATAAGGTTAGGCCTATAAATAAGACTGTTATCGAAGAGTGCTGCTCCATTTTATGTTAAGCCAATGATAAGATGCCTCATGATTATGGCCTAGTCTGAGCAACATGAAACAACTTCCACAGAAAAACGTTGACATTTTTAATTGAATTTTATCAAATATTCAATATAAAATTTAATTGATTCAATTTTTTTTATTAAAACAAAATCAATCTCAAATATAAATTCTATATACATTTTTTAAAATGAGATATTTTGTTTAGTAGTTTTTTGAAAAATATTGTCAAAATTTTATTTCTATAGAAAATTTTGTCAAAATTTTATTACTATATTTTTTCAAAATTTAATTTCTATAGAAAATTTTGTCAAAATTTTATTTCTATAGAAAATTTTGTCAAAATAAAAATTTGACAAAATTTTCTATAGAAATAAATTTTTGGTAGATTATTTTTGGCTCGAGTGGCAACCATGATTATGAACCGATATGGACTAATTTTTGTGTGATTAGAGATCGGCTATATATAACTATAGACCGATATGGACCAATTTTGGTATGGTTGTTAACGGCCATATACTAACACCACGTTCCACATTTGAACCGCATCGGATGGATTTTGCTCCTCCAAGAGGCTCCGGAGGTCAAATCTGGAGAACGGTTTATATGGGGGCTATATATAATTATGGACCGATAGTGACCAATTCTGGCATGGTTGTTAGAGACCATATACCAAAACCATGTACAAAATTTCAGCCGGATCGGACGAAATTTACTTCTCTTTGAGGCTCCGCAAGCCAAATCTGGGTATCGGTTTATATGGGGGCTATATAAATTGTGAACCGATGTGGACCAATTTTTGCATGGATGTTAGAGACCATATACTAAAACCACGTTCCACATTCGAACCGCATCGGATGAATTTTGCTCCTCCAAGAGGCTCCGGAGGTCAAATCTAGAGAACGGTTTATATGGGGGCTAAATATAATTATGAAGCGATATGGACCAATTCTGGCACGGTTGTTAGAGGCCATATACCAAAACCATATACAAAATTTCAGCCGGATCGGATGAAATTTGCTTCTCTTTGAGGCTCCGCAAGCCAAATCTGGGTATCGGTTTATATGGGGGCTATATATAATTATGGACCGATATGGACCAATTTTTGCATGGTCATTAGAGAACATATACCAACACCATGTACCAAATTTCAGCAAGATAGGATGAAATATGCTTCCCTTTGAGGCTCCGCAAGCCAAATCTGAGGGCTCGTTTATATGGGGGCTATACGTAAAAGTGGACCGATATGGCCCATTTGCAATACCATCCGACCTACATCAATAACAACTGCTTGTGCCAAGTTTCAAGCTTCAACAGACGGACGGACATGCTTAGATCGGAAACGGAATGACAAAATTAATATACCCCCATCCTATGGTGGAGGGTATAAAAAGGGGCTTAGATCCCGAATCTGTGATCCGGAAGTAGTGCAAACTTGGATCATCTCCCTTGATTTAGAAGTTGTGCCTTGGAAGTTCATTTGTATGAAGAAATTAAAAAAAAAACAAAAACGACAAATTTTCACCAATTCCAATTTTTATTTTTATCAATATTCTTATTACACTTTTATTTTCTTATTATCTAATTTTTACAGTTTGGAGGTGGGGGTGAAATTTTTAATTATTTTTATACCATGCCCCACATAGTGGTCAGGTTATAATAACTTGGATCCGCCAAAAAATGTGCCTACCACAAATATTGATTTTAGACCCCATAAAATATATACCGATCGACTCAAAATCACCTCCTGAGTCGATCTAGCCCTTGTCGTCCGTCCGTCCGTCAATGTATTTGTTGTTCGCAGGATTCCGGTCGTAATTATTAACCGATTTAGATGAAATTAGTTACAGGGAGTTGTTTGGGTACAATGACGAACGCTATTGAATTTGGAAGAAATCGGATCAAATTTAAATATAGCTCCCATATTTATGTATCTCCCGATTACGACAAATGGGGTCACATTGCACTCTTTTACTTACCGATTGTCATCAAATTTGCACAAAGTAATCTGTTACATCACCCTTCAAGTCTGCAAAATTTCCTCGAAATCGGTTCAGATTTACATATAGCTCTCATATATATGTATCGCCCGATTATGCCAAGACCCCTATTTATCAACGGATCGTATTCAAAGTTGGCTAAATGTAATCTTCTATCTCACTTACTATATGTGAAAAATTTCATCGAAATCGGTTCAGATTTAGATATAGCTCCCATATATATGTATCGCCCGATTTTCCCAAATTTGGCCATAAATCCATTATTTATTACCCGATCTTACTCAAATTTAGCAAAAGGTAACCTTCTATGGTATCAACCAAACCTGCCAAATATGATCCAAATCAGTTCAGGTTTAGATATAGCTCCCATATATATGTATCGCCCGATTTTCACAAATCTGACCATAAAACCATTGTTTATTACCCGGTCTTACTCAAATTTAGCAAAAGGTAACCTTCCATAGTATCAACCAAACCTGCCAAATATCATATAAATCTATTGAGATTTAGATATAGCTCCCATATATATGTATCGCCTGATTTTCACAAATTTGCCCTAATAAACCTATTTTTTACCAAAATAGCCTTATTTATTACCCGATCTTACTAAAATTTAGCACAATATAACCTTCTATTGCATCAACCAAACCTTCCAAATATCATCGAAATCGGTTCAGATTTAGATATAGCTCCCATATATATGCATCGCTCGATTTTGCCGAAGTTTGCCATAATACTCTTATTTAAAGGGTGATTTGTTAAGAGCTTGATAACTTTTTTTTAAAAAAAAACGCATAAAATTTGCAAAATCTCATCGGTTCTTTATTTGAAACGTTAGATTGGTCCATGACATTTACTTTTTGAAGATAATTTCATTTAAATGTTGACCGCGGCTGCGTCTTAGGTGGTCCATTCGGAAAGTCCAATTTTGGGCAACTTTTTCGAGCATTTCGGCCGGAATAGCCCGAATTTCTTCGGAAATGTTGTCTTCCAAAGCTGGAATAGTTGCTGGCTTATTTCTGTAGACTTTAGACTTGACGTAGCCCCACAAAAAATAGTCTAAAGGCGTCAAATCGCATGATCTTGGTGGCCAACTTACCGGTCCATTTCTTGAGATGAATTGTTCTCCGAAGTTTTCCCTCAAAATGGCCATAGAATCGCGAGCTGTGTGGCATGTAGCGCCATCTTGTTGAAACCACATGTCAACCAAGTTCAGTTCTTCCATTTTTGGCAACAAAAAGTTTGTTAGCATCGAACGATAGCGATCGCCATTCACCGTAACGTTGCGTCCAACAGCATCTTTGAAAAAATACGGTCCAATGATTCCACCAGCGTACAAACCACACCAAACAGTGCATTTTTCGGGATGCATGGGCAGTTCTTGAACGGCTTCTGGTTGCTCTTCACTCCAAATGCGGCAATTTTGCTTATTTACGTAGCCATTCAACCAGAAATGAGCCTCATCGCTGAACAAAATTTGTCGATAAAAAAGCGGATTTTCTGCCAACTTTTCTAGGGCCCATTCACTGAAAATTCGACGTTGTGGCTCGTTAGTAAGTCTATTCATGATGAAATGTCAAAGCATACTGAGCATCTTTCTCTTTGACACCATGTCTGAAATCCCACGTGATCTGTCAAATACTAATGCATGAAAATCCTAACCTCAAAAGAATCACCCTTTATTAACCAACGTTACTTAAATTTCAAATGTTGATGTATTAGACGATCTATTTAGCCATACATGTAGCTTGTACATAAATATATTGTCCGATTTGCACAAATTTGGATTTTTTACACAAACTAATTGATCGATTTCCTCTTTTTTAAATAATGGAATCAATATTAGGTGCATACAAACTCTGTGGGTTCAGAATCAACTATAGCTCCTAATATCAGACATTTCTGTTCAGATTGCGATAAAACTCCCATAACTATGTACCCCTTAATGTTCATGCATATGGAAATGCGGGTTATCCCTAATCCCATACCACTCATACCCAATATTTACAACATGTTTGCTAATTCAGTACGGGTGGTTTAGGTTATGATATAGTCGGTCCCCGCCCGACTTTCTACTTAACTCACTTGTTTTTATTTTTTCGTAACGTAATGTTATGCAATGTTATTATATTATTTTCCAACTAAAAATATTTAATAAATTTATGATATTTTTCAAAATTTTATTTCTATAGAAAATTTAGTCAAAGTTTTATTTCTATAGAACATTTGTCAAAATGTTATTTCTACAGAAATTTTTGTCAAATTTTTATTTCTATGGAAAATTTTGTCAAAATTTTATTTCAATAGAAAATTGAGTCAACATTTTATTTCTATAGAAAATTGAGTCAATATTTTATTTCTATAGACATTTTTGTCAAAATTTTATTTCTATAGACAATTTTGTCAAAATTTTTTTTCTATAGAAAATGTTGTCAAAATTTTATTTCTATGAAAAAATTTTGTCAACATTTTATTTCTATAGAAAATTTTATTTTTATAGAAAATTTTTGTTAAAAATTTATTTCTATACATAATTGAAGTACCTCTTAGTTGGAAAGGAATATTGTGGAAAATCTATCTATTAGGAGTTCTACCAATATACCAAACTGTAAAAAAATTACCATTTTTGGTAGAATTCTAGCAACTATGGCAGCCGTAGATACTACCTGAAAAAATTTCGTCCCTCCCGACTTTCTACTTTATTTACTTGCGTTTATTTTTTTCTTAACGTAATGTTATGCAATGCCATTATATTTACTTTTCCAACAAAAAATATTTGATAAATTTATTATTGTTTCTAGTTTAGTTTTTTTTTCTCCATTTCTATTGTTGTAGAAAATTTTTATAAAAAAGCAGGACATTTAAAAAAACGAAGTTTTTACTTAGATTTTTCTTTGATTTACCCCCATTTTCATAAAGCTCCCTTAGTGTTCCGTTAACTAACCAACTTTTAAACCGTATTATGAACGAAGCTGTCATCTTGCATATATATTCCATATGCTAGTTAGGAACTTAACTGACGAAAATTGTTCAGTTAAAGTTAACTGGAGAGAAGATATTTGCAATTTACTTTCTGTTAACTGGCAGTTAAAGCCTAACGGAGCTACATGAAAATGGCCGTTAATGTATATTCATTTATCAAAAAAAAAAATAAAAATAAAGAAACATATGTCACAACTGAAAAAAATTACTAAAATCAACGGCTTTTAATGACCTAAAAAAATTAAATCGGCTTTGGAAATTTTCATTGCTTTTTTTCTGTGGTTACAAATATTCCACAATCTCGATAATAATATCATAAATTAGTAAATTCCGTCATTTACAGAATACTCGATCATGTTTCAATCACATTTTTGTATTCTTTCCTATTTAAAGCGGTACTCGTATCAATTAATTGCAAAAGCATACAAAATTTACATAAATTTTTTGTCACATGATTTTAACTGATTTTCATCAAAAGATATAGCACATACAACAAGCCGCAAAAAAAAACAATTTGAAAATTTAATTTAATCCCACAATATGCAGCATGAAGCAAGTGAATCATTTGTCCTTACTACTCTGCAATTGTCGATGTATATTGGAGGACCGGCCAATTGATATGATGATGATGATGGTGGTGGTGGTGGTGGTAGCATCAGGCTTTATTGTAGTCTCATTTCGTATTTGTAATTAACGCCCAGAGACATTTAAAATATGCCAACAATGAATTCCAACAACATAGCAATGTTGTCTATCGATACCATCATCATCATCATCGGTATTTTAACCATCATAATATAGGTATGGAGAAGCCTTGGAGTATTTAATATATAAAATAAATACAACAATAACGGCAACAAATTGATAATAATTCATCGTATCGAACATTTATCATACAACAACACCGTTAACAATAACAACAACAATCTGTTCATATCCGTTTACGAATGCAACAACAACAATGCAATACCTGGCAACAACATCAACAAAGCACAAACCTGGACCAGCCCAACTGACAATTGCAGGACAATGACAGAAATTGTTGCCATTGGCAATACAATCACCAGCTATAAAATGTCCTTTAAACCACAATTACAAGCAGATGAGACATACAACCAACATCCAGGAAACTCAATGCGTATATACCTTGGACAGCAATATCCTTTAATAACGGAAATATTGAACTGTGGGCTCAAAGTGGTGACAGGTATTCTCGAAAATGAAAACAGTTTTAGAAGAAATAGTCAAAGTTTATTTGAATTCAAAAATGTTGAACTTCCTTTGAGGATTTTGACTGCTTCTTTAAGATAAAGGGTGATACGGTCAAAATTTGGTCAAGGGAAAACGCGTGTAAATCGGTGAAATCGTTTATTTAAAAAATCAAATTAAATTTCTTTTTCAAGTTCAATTAGTATAAAATTCAGGAAAAATATTCAGTTAGTCTTTCGCTTTTCCAAATCCGAATTGCCGGGCCTCACGCTTGACACCTGCCATCAGATTTTGTACAGCCACCTTGTCCACCTTCTTCGCCGCAGAAAGCCAGTTTGCCTTGAACTGTTGCTCGTCCTTAGCAGTTTTTTTTGGTCTTCTTTAGGTTCCGCTTGACAATAGCCCAGTATTTCTCAATTGGGCGGAGCTCTGGCGTGTTGAGAGGGTTCTTGTCCTTGGGAACCACCTGCACGTTGTTGGCGGCGTACCACTCCATGGCCTTTTTACCGTAATGGCAAGATGCCAAATCCGGCCAAAACAGTACGGAACAACCGTGTTTCTTCAGGAAAGGCAGCAGAAGTTTATTCAAACACTCTTTCACGTAAATTTCTTGGTTGACAGTCCCGGAAGCTATGAAAATGCTGCTTTTCAAGCCACAGGTACAGATGGCTTGCCAAACCAGATATTTCTTTGCGAACTTTGACAGTTTTGTGTGCTTGAAAATATCTGCTACCTTTCCCCTTCCTTTTGCAGTATAAAACTCCTGTCCCGGAAGCTGCTTGTAGTCGACTTTGACGTAGGTTTCGTCGTCCATTACCACGCAGTCAAACTTCGTCAGCATCGTCGTGTACAGCCTCCGGGATCGCGCTTTGGCCGTCGTAGTTTGTTTATCATAGCGATTTGGATTCACTACCTTCTTGTAAGTCGATAGTCCGGCTCGTTTTTTGGCTCGATGCACGGTTGTAGACGATACACCCAGCTTATTTGCGGCATCCCGGAGAGAGAGGTTAGGGTTTCGCTTGAAACTACCGGCAACTCTCTTTGTCGTCTCAGCGGCTTCCGGTTTTCGATTTCCCCCCGATCCAGACTTCCTGGCTGTCGACAAACGTTCCCCAAACACTTTAATTACATTTGTAACGGTTGATTTGGCAACTTTTAGCGATTTTGCCAGCTTTGCGTGCGAGTAGCTCGGATTTTCGCGATGCGCGAGCAAAGTTTTGATACGCTGCTCTTCTTGCTTGGACGGCATTTTGACAACTGAAGAATGAATTCCAAAAATCAACATTCTACACACACACACACCTTCAAAATGAGGGTTGTTCAGGTTTTTTAAATGCAAAATTGAAAGAAATACGTCAAGTTTATATTGACCAAATTTTGACCGTATCACCCTTTAGCTTTAAATCTAGGCTCTATAAAATTAAAATTAAGATACAATCCTTATACATCGAATTTTCGTTCTCTACGAAAATATTCATCTGCAAATAAATAAATCTACGAAAATATTCATCTGCAAATAAAATTTTGACAAAATTTTTTATAGAAATAAAATTTTGACAAAATTTTCTATAGAAATAAAATTTTGACAAAATTTTCTATAGAATTAAAATTTTGACAAAATTTTCTATAGAAATAAAATTTTGACAAAATTTTCTATAGAAATAAAATTTTTTGAAAATTTTCTATATAAATAAAATTTTCTATACAAATAAATTTTTTTGTAAAGTTTCTATAGAAATAAAATTTTTGGAAAAATATTTTATTTCTCTAGAAATACAATATTGTCAAAATTTTTTATAAAAATAAAATTTTAACACAATTTTCTATGGAAATAAAATTTTGACAAAATTTTCTATAAAAATAAAATTTTGACAAAATTTTCTATAGAAATAAAATTTTTAGAAAATTTTCTATAGAAATAAAATTTTGACGAAATTTTCTATAGAAATAACATTTTTTGAAAATTGTCTATAGATATAAAATTAAAAAAAACAAAAACTTTCTATTTAAGTAAAATTTTGACAAAATAATGTTTTTTTTCTCAGAAAAAAAAATTTTCCTCAAAATATTAGTAGATTATTTTTGGATCGAGTGGCAACCGTGGGCAATATCTCTCTAAGTGGTTGCACCGTAATGGGAAACGCCGGTCGAACTACGCTATAAGAAGTAAGACCTTCGACAATTAGCTTAATAAAGAATCGGGCAGCATTTATTAAAGTAAGTACGCTATAAGAAGGAGGTCCCTCGATCAATTAGCTTAACATAGAATCGGGCAGCATTTATTGATAAGAGAGAAGTTCACCATATCTTTTTATTAAAGGAATAATGACAGTGCACAGTCATCGCACTCAATTGTACAGTCAAGTCTCAACTTCTTTTTGGAGCTCGATAATTAGTCAATTCGCATTAAAAAAAGGAATTAATACAATTTAAAGACAAATTAAAAATAACTCATTTGAAGGAGAAAAAGTGCCATCTACGGTGTGTAGACAATCCACATCGCTGGGAGATGGTTTTACATATCATGGTCTAAAATGCTACCACAGTTGCCACACGTGCCAAAAATAGTCTACCAAACTTTGATGAAAATGTTACTAAAAATATTCAAAATTTTATTTCTATAGAAAATTTTGTCAAAATTTTATTTCTATGGAAAATTTTGTCAACATTTTATTTATAAAAAATATTTGTTAAATTTTATTTCTATAGAAAATGTTATCAAAATTTTATTTCTATAGAAAATTTTGTCAAAATTTAATTTCTATAGAAAATTTTGTCAAAATTTTATTTCTGTAGAAAATTTTTCAAAAATTGTAATTCTATTAAAATTTTTGTCAAAATTTTATTTCTATGGAAATGTTGCCAACATTTTATATCTATGGCAATTTTACCCAAATTTTAGTACTATGGAAAATTTTGCCAACGTTTTATTTCTATGGAAAGTTTACCAAAATTTTATTTCTATATAAAATTTTGTCAAAATTTTATTGCTATAGAAAATTTTGTCAAAAACTTATTTCTGTAGAACATTTTGTAAAAATTTTATTTCTGTAGAAAATTTTGTCAAAATTTTATTTCTGTAGAAAATTTTGTCAAAATTTTATTTCTATAGAAAATTTTGTCAAAATTTTATTTCTGTAGAAAATTTTGTAAAAATTTTATTTCTGTAGAAAATTTTGTAAAATTTTTATTTCTGTAGAAATTGTTGTAAAATTTTTATTTCTATAGAAATGTTTGTCAAAATTGTATTTCTATAAATATTTTTGTTAAAATTTTATTTCTATGGAAAATTTTGCCAAAATTTTGTTTCTATAGAAAATTTTGTCAAGATTATTTTTATATATAAAATTGAAGTATCTCTTAGTTGGAATATTGTGCAAAATCCACCAAAACCTCAAGAAATCTTCCAATTTACCATACAGTAAAAAATCTTCCATTTTTAGTTGAATTCTACCAACTGTGGCAGCCGTGGATAATAGTTGCAAAAATTTATGATGGTTTACGATTGCTCCAGATCATCAAGGTCGCTCAGTCATCAAGTTCGTCTACTGATCTACTTAGTTTGACTCCGCAATAGTCTTTACCTAAACTTTGCTACTATGAATGTCAAGGTTGGCTTGAGAACAGCCATAATATCATTGGAATCTTTATCAAACATAGTGTTCCCAGTACAAGATAAGATGATCGCATTCTACATATCCGCCTTCCATGTCCATTGGGAAAAAGAAAATTGATCTCTTTTTAATTTGTTTTTCAATATTGTAGAGCTACTAACTACTGTGCATTCATAGGTTCATATTAACCTATCGGAGTTTCATTTCACAACAATGGGAGTATTTGAGATAATTTCAGTTTATAATCAGCTAAAGGATAAACATTCCAATGTGGGTGTTCACAAAAAAATGGCAAAAACATTCAACGATTAAATGATATGAAACAAGTATATGCAGCAGTAAGTTCGGCCGGGCCGAATCTTAAATACCCACCACCATGAACCAAATATTAGGATTTCCTTTGAAATTTCAGGAGGGCTTGAGGACTTGAGGACCCTTCCCGAAGATAAATTTAAAAATTTCACCTATGAGGACTATATCAGATTCTGGATTTATAAGAACCATTTTGGTTTGAGTTTTAGAGGAATCATTAACATCTCTTGTAAGTGTGCAAGAAAATTATAAAATAACGTCTTGATTTGAAATCTTAAATCTGTAGATTTTCACCCGAGAAGTAAAATCTGGAAATTTTACATTGAATTTCAAGCAATTTTCATGATCAGTGCTCCCTCAAAAAGTGAAGTCGGTCTATATGGAGGCATTACCAAAAGGACCGATAAAAACTTAATCCGATACACGTTTTTGTGAGCCTAAAATACCAGAATATTTACAATTTCAAGCAAATCGGATAAAAACTACGGTTTCTAGAAACCCAAGGAGTTAAATCGGTAGATCTTCTTATGGGGGCTATACTAAAATATGGACCGATATTCACCGTTTTCGGCACACCCCTTTATGGCTCGAAAATACCTCTAGATTTCCAATTTCAGGCAAATTGGATAAAAACTCCGGATTCTAGAAGCCCAAGAAATAAAATCGGGTTATCCGTCTATATGGGGGCTATATCAAAACATGGACCGATACTCACCATTTGTGGCAAACCTCTTTATGGTCCTAAAATACCTATAAATTTCCAATTTCAGGCAAATTGTATATAAACTACGGATTCTATAAACCCCATTTTCGGCACACCTTTTGATGGTCCTCAAGTACCGCTAGATTTTCAATTTCAGGCAAATTGGATAAAAACTACGGTTTCTATAAGCCCAAGACCGCAAATCGGGAGGACGGTTTATATGGGGACCATACCAAAACATGGACCGATGCTCACCATTTTTGGCACACCTCTTTACGGTACTAAAGTACCTCTCGATATCCAATTTCAGGTAAATTGGATAAAAACTGCGGTTTCTATAAGCCTAAGAAGTAAAATCGGGAGATCGGTCTATATGGGGGCTATACCAAAACATGAACCGATACTCACCATTTTTGGCACAACTCTTTATGGTCATAAAATACCTCTAGATTTCAAATTTCAGGCAAATTGGATAAAAACTACGATCTCTATAAGCCCAAAACCCCAAATCGGGAGGTCGGTTTATATGGGGACTATATCAAAACCTGGACCGATATAGCCCATCTTCGAACTTGACCTGCCTGCAGACAAAAGACGAGTTTATGCAAAATTTCAGCACGATTGCTTCATTATGAAAGACTGTAGCGTGATTACAACAGACAGACAGACGGAAATCGTTATATCGTCTTAGAATTTCTCCCTGATTAAGATTATATATATTTTATATAGTCGGAAATCGATATTTCGATGTGTTACAAACGGAATGACAAACTTATTATACCCCCGTCACCATTCTATGGTGGTGGGTATAAAAAGGCAAATGGTTTTACCAAATCCCAATAGAGAAATCTGACAGGGTAACTTTGTGTAACCAGTGGTATGATGAAAACTTGCATTGAACAGAAGTCTATGATTATATGAACCTTTACATGTTAAGAGAGAATCTTTATGTCCGGCAGCAGTTCTATTGACCTTGCGTTTTTTTAACTCACTGCCAGTTGTTGCTCTTGTTACGGAATGCTTTGACACCTACACTGAAAAATATTTTTGGCCATGCACAATTCACAAAATATTAAGGAGAAATTCATTTGAAGTAATTACATTTTAAATAAAAACTAATTTTATAATATTTGCTTCAAAAAATTATTAAATTTAGTACACAAAATTTTGGAATTTTGTGCCCCTCCGTTAAAGTCATATATCTTTGAAGTAAAACAAATTTCCTTAAAGTAAAGAAATACATTTTTGATTTAAAGAAATAGTCCTTCAATTAACTGAAATATTGATTCTTTAGATTTAAGATAAAAACGCTTCAAATATAGGCTAAGACTTATTTTGAGGATTTAGTTTAAAGTTTTTTTTTTTTTTTGGAATTTAGAAAACACTTTCTACTTTGAAGTATCCATTATAATTTGGATTTTTACACTGGGAATGAAAATTCGAAACATTTTAATTTGATTGATCCTAGATTTAAAGCCACATAGGTCGCTAAAAAATGTCTTTATATTTAAGAAGCCGCATCTTTGGCTCGGAATCAATACCAAAATCATTAAGAGAAGATCAAAATCTTGGATCCAAACTTTTGGTGAGAGTAGACGAAGTAAATCAATATCGTTCTCTTACATTTCAGCATGGTGATAGCCTTTGCAGCACCATCAGTCAGTGTCTGGATCACGGTTGCCACTCGTGTCAGAAACAAAACTTTACGAAAAATCTACCAAATAAATAAAATCCCATTTTAAAGTTTTTGATCAAAATATTTTGGTTAGTATGAAACAAGTATATACGGCCGTAAGTTCGGCCAGGCCGAATCTTATGTACCCTCCACCATGGATTGCATAGAAACTTCTACGAAAGACTGTCATCCACAAATTTCAACTCGCTCGGATGAAATTTGCTCCCCCAAGAGGCTCCAAAACCAAATCTCGGGATCGTTTTATATGGGGGCTATAAATGATTATGGACTGATATGGACCACTTTTGGCATGGTTGTTAAATATCATATACTACCACCACGTACCAAATTTCAACCAGATCGTATGAATTTTGCTTCTCCAAAAGGAACCGGAGGTCAAATCTTGCGATCGGTTTATATGGGAGCTATATATAATTATGGACTGATAGGAACCAATTTTTTTTTTTTTTTTTTATTTAAATTTTCAATTAAAAACATTTTCAATTAAATTTTCAATTAAATTTTCAATTCCTGCATGGTTGTCGGATACCATATACTAACATCACGTACCAAATTTCAACCGAATCGGATGAATTTTGCTCTTCCAAGGTGCTCCGGAGGTCAAATCTGGGGATCGGTTTATATGGGGCCTATATATAATTATGGACCGTGTTTACGTAAAGTAATAGATCGATCGAAATCAAGAAAAGAAAAAGTTAGGAATTCGAAATTTATAGTATTCAAATTTATTTTCAAGTTTTGAAAGAATATGTTTTACAAACACTTTTTCTTGAACTATACTTATCGCCAATGTTAACTGCTTGCTGGTCAGACAGAAAAAGGGAACGATATGACTATCAAAAGTAATGAGGAGGCCCAAAATATTTGGAAATAATAAGGGAAATTTCTCTCATTGATTTCTTTTTATTACTAATTAAGTATAGTTACTCATGACAATGAGCGAGTGTAATGTATGTCGCTAGTACAATATTCATTAAGAAACAAAAAACAGCAACAACAATATCAATGGATCAATGCATATGCTAGCTAACGCACAAGCCATTGCTATTGTAGTTGCTATTTCTATGTTATTGCTTGTTAAAGAGGATAGACAAAAATGAGAGTAATATGAATCGAAACCTCAAACAAAAACAATTATGTATGGGAAATTTTAACAATTACTTTAGCAATGCAGTGTAGACGATAAATAAAGTATGAATGAATTTATAATGTTAACATAATGCAAAGAAATTTAACAGAATGCAACGAAATGTA
Organism: Haematobia irritans; assembly: GCF_050003625.1. Taxonomy (NCBI): domain Eukaryota; kingdom Metazoa; phylum Arthropoda; class Insecta; order Diptera; family Muscidae; genus Haematobia; species Haematobia irritans. Next base: position 116,051,177 of record NC_134399.1, on the reverse strand, counting down.
AAGAAATAAACTACAGAGTCTGTTAAAGAATAAAATATGTTAAATTATAAGTATTATATGAATGAATGAAGATCATTATTAAGTATTTAAAAGTAAATTATGAAATATGGTAAAAATTATTTCTGTTAGGTTGGAGGAAGAACATTTTCGCCAACATTCTCCCCCCGAAGAACGACTGTTTTTGATGATGATTAATTAAGCGGAGGCCATTCGTTGGGAGTATTTTAGTTGAGCATCACAGCTCCGCTATGCTCCGACTCACAGCGATTTGAACAAGGCCCCGTTGTAAATTGAAGGTATTGTCTTTTGGGCTATTGGTGTTGGCTGGTCTGGTGAATCTCCTGGAAGAAAGCAAATTTTAGAGATAGGTCTTTTTAATATTTTATTTTTTGTTAGAATCGATACCACCCTTATATGTCCATCGGCTCCAGAATGCGTTTCTTTTATACGTCCAAGTTGCCATTGGCCAGGACCACATCTCTCATCTGCGATTAAAACCAAATCTCCAACTTTCGCATTTGGTTCTGGACTTAACCATTTTGGTCTAGCCTGTAGTCGGTTGAGATATTCGTTCTGCCACCTTTTCCAGAAATGTTGCTTTAACCTTTCTATATATTTCCATCGTGTAAGATAGTTTACTGGGGTTTCGAGCAATGTTGGTTCCTGAATACAAACTGTTGGCTCGCCAATTAAAAAATGGCCAGGAGTCAATACATCAAAGTCCGCTGGATCTGGTGTCAAAGGAGCAAGGGGTCGAGAGTTTAAGCAACCCTCAATTTGACATAGTAATGTGCTTAACTCCTCAAAGGTCAAAAGCCGTTCGTTAGTTATTCGTTTTAGATGAAATTTAGCCGACTTGACACCAGCTTCCCAAAGACCTCCAAAATTTGGTGAAGCTGGTGGAATGAAGTGCCAGTTTGTCTCGCATAAGCTCAGTGCTTGCTTTAAATCGTCGTGCAGTGAATTGGACTTCCTACTATGTAAAATTTGGAGCTCTTTGGAGGCCCCAACAAAATTCGTGCCACAATCAGAGTATAAGTCTGTGCAAGCTCCCCTTCTGGCAACAAAGCGTCGAAATGCCGCCAGAAATGCATTGGTGGTAAGGTCCGAAACGGCCTCCAAGTGTATGGCCTTTGTGACCATACAAATAAATAGGCATATATAGCCCTTGGAAGTTGCAGAAGACCTAACAGAAGAGGCTTTAATTGTTATGGGGCCTGCAAAATCTACCCCACTATGCTTGAAAGGACGTGATGGCTTAATACGGATACTAGGCAGATTTCCCATGATTTGACGAGCAGTCTTGGCCGATTGTCGAAAGCATGGCATGCATCTATGTATAATAGTTTTCGCCAATTGGTTACCTGACACTATCCAGAATTTACGATTTACATACGACATGGTCAATGTAATGCCACCATGAAGTGTCCTAATATGTGCATCTAAAATCAAAAGTTTAGATAAAGGATTTGACTTTGCCAATATAATGGGGTGTTTTACACAATAAGGTAAATCTGAATTTTGTAGGCGTCCGCCTACACGAATAATACCATCCTCGTCCAGATAAGGCATAAGCTTCAAAATGGAACTGTTTCTTATCTGACGCTTTAAAGCAAGCAGCTTAAACTCATCAGGAAAGTCAATTTTCTGAGTCAATTTGACAAGAGAATGTAAAGTTAGATTAATTTCTGAAGTCGTAAGAAATCCTATTTGCTTGTTCCTCTTGTCTTGGCAATTGTGTACAAATCTTGTACATAAAGAAAGCACCCGTAGCAGGGTTTCTAATTTAGAGTATTTTTGCAAAATTTCAGGATACTGCAAAACCTCTGAATTATGAGCAGAAATCTTCGCCCCCTTTTCTTCCAGATTCGTTTCCAAATTGGGAAGATTCTGGGGCCACAAATCCGAAGATTCATAAAGGAAATTTGGTCCACGCCACCAAATTTCATTCTCAACCAATTCCCCAGGAATAATTCCTCGCGAAGCAGAATCTGCCGGATTCAGACCCGATGGAATATACCGCCATTCCAGTGGGTCACTAAATCTTTGAATTTCTGCCACCCTGTTGGCGACAAAAACATTCCAGTTGGAAGGAGATTTTCTTATCCAACTTAAAACAGTTGAACTATCACTCCAATAATAAAATTTCGAAATTTGCAAATCTCTTAACGAGATCTTGATTTTCTGAACCACCTTAATCAACAAGGATGCTGCGCACAATTCCAAACGTGGAATTGTCAAAACTTTAATGGGTGAAATTTTGGATTTGGCCTGAATCAGGTTGACAACAATATTACTAGTGGTCACGACTCTTGTATAGGCAACAGCCGCATATGCTACTGTTGATGCATCACAAAAGCAATGCAATTCAACTTCTGAGTGCTTTGACCAGTTAATCCATCTAGGAATTCTTATCCTTTCCAGATCAGGTAATGAAAAACGATATTTAAGCCAGCGATTGCTAATAGATTCCGGTATTTCTGAATCCCAATCAACTCCGTGTTCCCAAAGACTTTTAAATATGGACTTTGCGACAACTGTACATGGGGTCAACCAACCCAGTGGATCGTATAGCCTAGCAGATTCTGATAAAATTGATCTTTTCGTTGGAGTGTGAGACTCAGCAAGTACTATCTTGAACGAAAATGAATCGTCGTCAGTGTTCCACTGTATACCCAGCGTCTTGATAGTTTTATCCTTACTAAAATCAAAAACTATGGATGGGTCCCTGTGTTCCTCGGGGATTTCACGAAGTAAATCCACAGAATTCGTTGTCCATTTTCTGAGATTGCATCCAGCCTTCTTAAGAAGACCACACAAGTCTCTGTATAAAAGTAGTGCATTCTCAAAAGAGTCAGAGCCCGACAAAATGTCGTCAACATATGTATCGGACAGCAAAATTCTCGAAGCCTCAGGAAATTCGGAATAAAAATCATGAGCCAGTTTTCGAAGAACCCTGATAGCTAAATATGGTGCGGATGTAGTACCATACGTCACCGTGTTTAGCTCATATATCGATATTTCTTCAAAAGGCCTGAACCTCCAAAGAATCTGCTGAAATTTACGATGATGTGGAGAAACCATTATCTGTCGGAACATTTTTTCTATGTCCGCAGTGAAGGCTATTCTATGTCTTCTCCACTGAGTTATAACAGTAGGTAATTCATTCTGAAGGGCTGGCCCCGCAGATAGTAAATCGTTGAGAGAATCCATACCCTTCCTGTGGCTACTACCATCAAATACCACCCTCATCTTAGTGGTAGAACTGTCTTCTTTAAAGACACCATGATGAGGTAGAAAGTAGGAATTATGTCGAACATCCCTTGGATATGTCCCAATCCTGGACATATGACCCAAGGATTCGTATTCGCGCATGAATGTCCTGTAAGAGTCTGCAAAGGTCGAGCGTCTCGAGAAAGATATTTCTAATTGCCTAAAACGCCTAAATGCGTTGTCAACATTGTTACTCACCACAGGCAGAGAATTATCTCGTAGAAGAGATTTAAATGGTAAATCAACTTCATAGTGACCACATCTGGTTCTCTCTGTAGTACGCTCAAAATGAGCCTCACAAGAAATTTCTTCAGCATTTAAATCTCTGCTTGAAACCACCTCTTCCTGCTCCCAAAACGATTTCAAAATAGACTCGAGATTGGTGTTATGAATGTGAACCCTATTGGAAGATATAGAGCCAGTGCGGCCAGAAAATACCCAACCAAAATGGGTATTCTGAAAAAAGAGTTCACCATGGACAAATGATTCTGCGGGTATTTTTATCCTTGAGCAGATATCGGACCCCAGAATCATATCTATTTTATCTGCGCTGTAAAATTGGGGATCAGCCAAATTTTCACTGTCAATATTTGGCAAAGAAATATTTTTCGAAAAATATTCCGGAGTGTATGATGACAAATTCGTCAGAACCAAAGCCCTACAAGAAATAACCGGTTCATTTCTACGAGTGAATAAACTCACGTCAACAGAAAACCGTGAAAAACTACATTTACCTTCACCTATCCCGACTACTTCATAATTGCACCTGTCCTTCTTAAGGCCCATCATCTGAACCGCCGATTCCGTTATTAAACTGCCCTGTGAGCCCGGGTCAAGTAAAGCTCTCAGAGGAAATCGACCATGGTTCGAGTTAACAATCAAGCGAATAGTGTAAAGAAGTACAGATTGGAAGGAATTGCCAAAATGGGAAGTAATTCTATTATTCGAGGACGTAGGGCAATTTTCATTAATAGAATCCGGGACTTCAGGCTCAGTACTGTGGAGGACAGTATGATGAGGCTGGTGACAAGTAATACATCGGAAAGGTGACACACAAGTATCAGGATTATGGCCGGGGAAAAGACAATTGCGACAAATACCCGAAGTAGAAACATATTTATTTTTATCTGAGAAGCTCAGAGCCAAAAATTTATAACATTTGGCCAAAGGGTGCAATTTATTGCAATAAGAACATTGGCCCTTAACAGGCTTTGAAATTTTACCTGCATTACAAGTCGTCCTCTTAGAACTCATTTTACTGGATTTAACATTTTTTGAATTGCCCCTCATATTATCCATTGGAAAATTATCTCTAAGAGATTCAAGAGTTCTAAAAGTCCTCTCTAGAAACTCAAACATTTCAGCACGGGTTGGGATTTCAGTAGACGAACGTAGGGATTGTTCCCATTCCTTACGAGTCTGTAAATCCAGCTTCTGTCCAATAAGATGTATTATGATAGGATCCCAACTTTGAGTATCCATACCTAGATTCCTCAAAGACGACAAACATTCCTGTGTAGAGTCGAGCAAATTCTTGATGGAAATATATCCACCATCTGACTTTTCAATACCTAATAATTTACCTATCAAGTTACCCACAATTATCCTCTTATTGTGGTATCTTGATTCGAGAATGTTCCAAGCCGAGTCATAATTCGCATCAGTGGCAGATATATTTTTAATCAAATTTGCAGCCTCTCCACTTAAAGTACCCTTGAGGTAATAAAACTTTTGGATCTTAGTTAAAGAATCGTTATTATGGACAAGGGAGAAATATATGTCGCGGAAGGAGATCCACTCCATATATTCTCCCGTAAATTTTGGCAATGATATCTTAGGTAATCTCGTGTCGACACCGATGGTCGTGTCCACGCGGCTATGTGGCACAGCGAAAGTACTAGCAAAAGGTGATTGGATAGAGTTATTTGGCAAAGCATCAAGAAGCTTCCCTTTGAAAGTAAAATACAATTCCGAAAACTCAAAATAAAAATCCTCATCTAAATACGGAACATGTCCCTCATCCAATGACTCTTCTTGCACAACTCGAAGAATTTCTTGATGTTGACTTTCGAAAATATTGAAAATGTCGTCAACTCGTTGTGCCAAAGAAGTCACATAACCTGAAGTTCTCAAAGAGTCTTGCTTCGAATCGAATCGATCCGCATACTTTCGCAAAAACACCAACGCGTCACGTTGTCTTTGAATCATTACCTCTAAATCACCCATAATCAAACGCAGAAAAAATCAATAAAAAAACACGCGGTCCTTTTTATTCGAGAAAAGAAAATTATCCGTAAAAAAATCACAAAAAATCTGAATTAAATCGCGAATTCCCGGGTTTCGGCACCAAATGTTTACGTAAAGTAATAGATCGATCGAAATCAAGAAAAGAAAAAGTTAGGAATTCGAAATTTATAGTATTCAAATTTATTTTCAAGTTTTGAAAGAATATGTTTTACAAACACTTTTTCTTGAACTATACTTATCGCCAATGTTAACTGCTTGCTGGTCAGACAGAAAAAGGGAACGATATGACTATCAAAAGTAATGAGGAGGCCCAAAATATTTGGAAATAATAAGGGAAATTTCTCTCATTGATTTCTTTTTATTACTAATTAAGTATAGTTACTCATGACAATGAGCGAGTGTAATGTATGTCGCTAGTACAATATTCATTAAGAAACAAAAAACAGCAACAACAATATCAATGGATCAATGCATATGCTAGCTAACGCACAAGCCATTGCTATTGTAGTTGCTATTTCTATGTTATTGCTTGTTAAAGAGGATAGACAAAAATGAGAGTAATATGAATCGAAACCTCAAACAAAAACAATTATGTATGGGAAATTTTAACAATTACTTTAGCAATGCAGTGTAGACGATAAATAAAGTATGAATGAATTTATAATGTTAACATAATGCAAAGAAATTTAACAGAATGCAACGAAATGTAAAGAAATAAACTACAGAGTCTGTTAAAGAATAAAATATGTTAAATTATAAGTATTATATGAATGAATGAAGATCATTATTAAGTATTTAAAAGTAAATTATGAAATATGGTAAAAATTATTTCTGTTAGGTTGGAGGAAGAACATTTTCGCCAACAGACCGATATGGACCAATTTGTGCATGGTTGTTAGAGACCATATAATAACACCATGTACCAAATTTCAGCCGGATCGGATGAAATTTGCTTCTCTTAGAGTCTCCGCAAGCCAAATCGGGGGATCGGTTTATATGGGGGCTATATGTAATTATGGACCGATATGGACCAATTTCTGCACGGTTGTTAGAGACCATATACTAACACCATGTACCAAATTTCAGCCGGATCGGATGAAAATTGCTTCTTTTAGAGCAATCGCAAGCCAAATTTGGGGGTCCGTTTATATGAGGGCTATACGTAAAAGTGGACCGATATGGACCAATTTTTGCATGGTTGTTAGAGACCATATACTAACACCATGTACCAAATTTCAGCCGGATCGGATGAAATTTGCTTCTCTTAGAGCAATCGCAAGCCAAATTTGGGGGTCCGTTTATATGGGGTCTATACGTAAAAGTGGACCGATATGGCCCATTTACAATGCCATCCGACCTACATCAATAACAACTACTTGTGCCAAGTTTCAAGTCGATAGCTTGTTTCTTTCGGAAGTTAGCGTGATTTCAACAGACGGACGGACGGACGGACGGACATGCTCAGATCGACTCAGAATTTCACCACGACCCAGAATATATACTTTATGGGGTCTTAGAGCAATATTTCGATGTGTTACAAACGGAATGACAAAGTTAATATACCCCCATCCTATGGTGGAGGGTATAAAAATATGTTTTCTTCAAAAAAAATGTTTTATTATCTTATTTTGGAAGTTTATTTTATTTCTATAAAAAATTTTATTCCCATAAAATTTCTTGTCGAAATTTTATTTCAATAAAAATGAAAATTAAAATTTGTCAAAATTTAATACCTATAGAAAATTTTTTGGAAATTTTATTTCTATTAGAAAATTATGTCAAATTTTATTTCTATAGAACATTTTGTTAAAATTTTATTTCTATACAAATTTTTTTCGAAATTTTATTTCTATAAAATTTTTGTCACAATTTTATTTCTAAAAAAATGTAGTTTAAATTGTATACCTATAGAAAATTTTGTCGAAATTTTATTTCTACAGAAGACTTTTGCCGAAATTTTATTTCTATAGAAGATTTTGTCAACATTTCATACCTATAGAAAATTTTGTGGAAATTTTATTTCTATAGAAAGTTTAGTCGAAATTTTATTTCTATAGAAAATTTTGTCGAAATTATATTTCTATTATAAAATTTTATCAAAATTTTATTTCTATAGAAAATTTTGTTAAAATTTCATTTCTATAGAAAATTTTGTCGAAATTTTATTTCTATAAAATTTTTTGTCTAAATTTTATTTCTAAAAAAATGTTGTTTAAATTGTATACCTATAGAAAATTTTTGTAGAAATTGTTTTCCCACAGAAACTTTTTGGTCGAAATTTTATTTCTATAGAAAATTTTGTCAACATTTCATAACTATAGAAAATTTTGTGGAAATTTTATTTCTATAGGAAGTTTTGTCGAAATTTTATTTCTATAGAAAATTTTGTCAAAATTTTATTACTAAAGAAATGTTGTTTAAATTTTATACCTATAGAAAATTTTGTCGAAATTTTATTTCTATAGAAAATTTTGTCAAAATTTATTTAAATTGAAAATTTTGTCAAAATTATATTTCTATAGAAATTTTTGTCGAAATTTTATTTCTATTAGAAAATTTTGTCAAAATTTTATTTCTATAGAAAATTTTGTTAAAATTTTATTTCTATAGAAAATTTTGTCGAAATTTTATTTCTACAGAACATTTTTGTCTAAATTTTATTTCTATAGAAACTTTTGTCAACATTTCATAACTATAAAAAATTTTGTGGAAATTTTATTTCTATAGAAAGTTTTGTCGAAATTTTATTTCTATAGAAAATTTTGTCAAAATTTTATTTCTATAGAAAATTTTGTAAAAAAATTTTTTCTCTAGAAAATTTTGTCGAAATTTTATTTCTATAAAAATGTTTGTCACAATTTTATTTCTAAAGAAATGTTGTTTAAATTTGATACCTATAGAAAATTTTGTTAAAATTTTATTTCTATAGAAAATTTTGTCAAAATTTTATTTATATAAAAATTTTTGTCACAATTTTATTACTAAAGAAATGTTGTTTAAATTTTATACCTATAGAAAATTTTGTCGAAATTTTATTTCTATAGAAAATTTTGTCAAAATTTATTTAAATTGAAAATTTTGTCAAAATTTATTTAAATTGAAAATTTTGTAAAAATTGTATTTCTATAGAAATTTTTGTCGAAATTTTATTTCTATTAGAAAATTTTGTCAAAATTTCATTATTTCTATAGAAAATTTTGTCAACATTTCATACCTATAGAAAATTTTGTGGAAATTTTATTTCTATAGAAGGTTTTGTCGAAATTTTATTTCTAACAAAATCTTGTTTAAATTGTATACCTATAGAAAATTTTGTCGAAATTTTATTTCTACAGAAAATTTTGTCAAAATTTTATTTCTATAGAAAATTTTGTAAAAAAATTTTTTCTCTAGAAAATTTTGTCGAAATTTTATTTCTATAAAAATGTTTGTCGAAATTTTATTTCTATAGAAAATTTTGTCAAAATTTATTTAAATTGAAAATTTTGTCAAAATTTATTTAAATTGAAAATTTTGTAAAAATTGTATTTCTATAGAAATTTTTGTCGAAATTTTATTTCTATTAGAAAATTTTGTCAAAATTTCATTTCTTTTAGAAAATTTTGTCAAAATTTCATTTCTATAGAGAATTTTGTCAAATTTTTATTTCTAAAAAAATATTGTTTAAATTGTATACCTATAGAAATTTTTGTCGAAATTTTATTTCTATAAAATGTTATATCAAAATTTTATTTCTAAAGAAAGGTTTTCAAAATTTTATACCTATAGAAAATTTTGTTAAATTTTTATTTCAATAGAAAATTTTGTCGAAATTTTATTTCTATAGAAAATTTTGGCAAAATTTTATTTCTCTAGAAATTTTTGTCGAAATTTTATTTTTATAGAAAAAATTTGTTAAAATTTTGTTTCTATAGAACAGTTTGTTAAAATTTTATTTATATAGAATATTTTGTCGAAATTTTATTTCTATAGAAAACGTTGTCGAAACTTTATTCCTAAAGGAAATATGTGAAGTACCTCTTAGTTGAAAAGAAATGTTTTGCAAAATCTACCAAAACATCAAGAATTCTACCAATATATCAAACAGAAGAAAATCAACAATTTTTTGTAGAATTTTGTTAACTGTGGGAATTGTGGTCTGGATCCATCCACTTACTACCAAACCCCTCTCCTCTCTGCCACACTGGCACAATTTCTGATATTTCATTAGTTAATGCCTATACGGCTTCATGAATTCATACATGGCTCTCCGAGTAACATATCGTAGCGGAGTCGATACACCCATAGAAAAAATCATGAACGGCGTGCTCATTTCAAAACGATCCGTTCATGAAAGTGACTCAACACACATCTGGTGTCAATCTGACAAAAAGATATCACCATGCGTTGTCAAAACAACAACCAGCGTTCATGATCTGAAAGCGTAATGGTTACGAATTTATAAAAAACAATATTCCGTTAACGTGACTCGAACCTACACCATACGCGTTAATAGTCGCCTGAGCGTATTACATCCCCGACGGAGTTGCCATAAGAATGTCTAACTAATATTTTAAGACTTCATGACCAAAGAAAAACGAAAGTCGTTCACGAAATCGTGAACGCCCGTGGACGAATGTTCACGGTTAACATTCCGTTTTGATTTTTGGCGAACGTTTCCGTTTCATTTTGTTACCGTCCGTTCACGATTTTGGAACATCATTTTTTCTATTAGTGTAAGGCTGTAAATGCTTACGTTGTTGAACTTTCCTTTAGTTGCATCGATGATCCTTATATAGACCAACCTTAAGCGATATTTTAAAAATTCGGCATCTTGCTTGAGATCCTTGTTTTCATCACGGTGTTGACTAGTGGGTCCGCAGTTTTCAAAAATTACATGGGAATGATATCAGTCCGAGAGAAGGCTGTTATGATGGCAAATGTTCGATGGGAGAATTGCAAGGGTTGTAACGACACCAAGCAAATATGGCCCCATTTCAACTTAAACCGCACACTAGATATGCTAATGTTCTCGAGACGTCAGATATCACTCCTGATATCTGCTATAACGGGTCGCTGCCTGATAGGCGATTTTGCAAAAACTATTGGCGCGAAGTATAATGACTATTGTATGAGCTGTCATGATGCGGAGGAAAAAGAATCAATTAAACACCTCTTGTGTGAGTGTCCTGCATTTTGTGTAAAGCGCAAGCAACTTTTAGGAGCATATAGCTTCAGATTACTGGCGGATCTGGAAAACGTTAACTTAAGCAGTCTGCTACTGTTTTTGGAACAATCTGGTTGGTTCAACAAAGAAAAATAATCAAGAAGGTTCAGCGGTTAAAACTAGAAGTACCCATATGTAATAGGTACTTTTAGTTAATGTGGTATCACAATGGACTGAATAGTCTAAGTGAGCCTGAATCTTAATCGGGCTGCCACTTTAACCTAACCTAACCTATCAGTCCGAAAGTAATGGATAAATATAAAAACTTCATACCTTTACATTTTAATTTTAATTGTCAAGTCCAACAATCCATATGTCCACAACAACAGTCAATGCAGATTCGTGACATGAAAATTAATACACAGACAAACTCTGTTACATTTGAATATTTGTCAGGGATGGAAAATACAATTTTTAACAAAGTACAAAAAATTTACTTTTTTGAGCGAAAAAGTACTTTTCACTAAATTTTAACAAAAAGTCCATTGGAATATTATTGTCAAGAGCTCCCTTAAATTGAATTTTAAAGAAAATAAAATTTTGTAAATTTTAATTATTTTCTTTTTTTAGTCCTTTATTCGCATACAAAGACTACCGTAGTATTGTAATCGCGGTTGCCACAGCTGTACTTTATGGTACTACATAAATTTTCTGTAGATAAATAAAAATAAATTTTTGACGAAATTTTCTATAGAAATAAAATTTGGGCAAAATTTTCAATGGAAATACAATTTGGACAAAATTTTCTATATATTCTATAGAAATAACAATTTGACAAAATTTCCTATAGAAATAAAATTTTGACCAAATTTTCTATAGAAATAAAATTTTGACACAATTTTCTAATGAAATAAAATTTTGACAAAATTTTCCAATGAAATAAAATTTTGACAAAATTTCCAATGAAATTAAAATTTTGACAAAATTTTCGATAGAAATAAAATTTTGACAAGAAATAAAATTTTGACAAAATTTTCTATAGAAATAAAAATTTGACAATATTTTCTATAGAAATAAATTTTTGACAAAATTTTCTATAAAAATAAAATTTTGACAAGATTTCTATAGAAATAGAATTTTGACAAAATTCTCTAAAGAAATAAAATTTTGACAAAATTTTCTATAGAAATAAAATGTTGACAAAATTTTAAATTTTAAATATTTTCTGTTTTTAGTCTTATATTCGCTTACAAAGAGTACCGTAGTATTGTAATTTCTGTAGATAAATAAAAATAAAATTTTGACAAAATTTTCGATAGAAATAAAATTTTGACAAGAAATAAAATTTTGACAAAATTTTCTATAGAAATAAAAATTTGACAATATTTTCTATAGAAATAAATTTTTGACAAAATTTTCTATAAAAATAAAATTTTGACAAGATTTCTATAGAAATAGAATTTTGACAAAATTCTCTAAAGAAATAAAATGTTGACAAAATTTTCTATAGAAATAAAATGTTAACAAAATTTTGAATAGAAATAAAATTTTGACAAAATTTTCCATAGAAATAAAATTTTGACAAAATATTCTATAGAAATTAAATTTTGACAAAAATTTTCTATAGAAATTAAATTTTTGATTTTTGTGCTTTTTCGATCTTTGTTTTTCAAATGAAAATTCTATGTTTTTTTCGAGCTTGAGATCTATATGTTTTTTATTTATATTTTCTTCAATATTTCGCAATTTTCTTGAATTGCTTCTTCAGGAAGTATTGATCTATAATAAATTTATTATAATAAGTTACATTAGTAGTATATACTAATTGCTACAATCTTATTCTAACATTTAGTACATTTCTAACATAAATGATAAACATCTCAATATGACACATTCTACTAGGCGAACATAACAAATGGGTAGATACAACTATCCTTCACTTACATCAGTTACAACAACTAAACACAACACATATTTTTGTTAGAGACAGCGAAACATCACTGCTCTCGTCTGTTTTTAATATTGCACTGAGTGTGAATGCTGCTATGCAACCTGCGTGTTGTTCTTTTTCCCATCGCTTCTGCATATCATTTGTCTGTATATGTGAGCGATGTTGTCCGTGTCCGTTTTGTAATTTATTCTCCTCGTTGTTGGTACGTTGTTGATGTGTAACATTTCTAAGGTGTATCTTTTGCTCGTGTTGCTCTCTCGTTGCAAAACACGAACTCTATCAAAGTTTGGTTGGTGGTTTGTTGCTGCACAGTGTGTCGCTAGCGCAGTTTTTTGTAGCTTACTGTTGTTATTCCGTATTTTTATGTCGGATTTATGTCCTTGATCTTGACATTAAAATAAACGAAAAATGGTTCGTCAATAAAACAAGTACTGAATTCCCAGATGACATAAAGTGGCTTCTCTCACTTGGGCCAAAATTCGGTCTACCGACACAGAAAGATGATTTCCCACTTTTTAAATACATAGCTGATGGAGAAAACCTAATTCAAACACACACCAACAAGGAACAACAAGAACGAGCCAGAACAAAATTTGCCACATCATTAGAAAATCATCTCAACAAAATGAACCTGAACGGAAGAGATAGATTTGTTTCGAACACAGTGTACAGAACCAGGAAATTCTTGAAAACTCACAAGAATATCTCAATCCTGAACGCAGATAAGGGTAACGTAACTGTGGCTATGGAGAAAAGAGACTACAAAGACAGAATGCAGAAAATAGTAGGGGATATCATGTCCTACCAAAGGCTAAACAAGGACCCAACACAAGGCCTACAAAAGAAAAACAACGAAATAGTAGATGAACTTTTCAAGAATAATATCATTTCTGAATCTGAAAAACGAAGAATGAAGACGGAAATTGCAACTGCCCCTAGACTATACGGCGTACCAAAAATACACAAAGACAATTTCCCATTAAGGCCGATATGTTCGTCGGTAAACGCACCATCAGCAGCAATGAGTAAATTCCTGGTAAATATACTGAAAAAACTTACCACAGGATCTAAATATAATATAAAGGACTCGGTACAATTTAGAAATAAGATCAAAGATATGACTATAAAACACGACGAAAAACTGATATCGTTTGATGTGGTGTCACTTTTTCCCAGTGTACCGGTGGACCTCGCCCTCAGGATTATAGAAGAAAGATGGGACGAAATAGAAGCACACACAAATATGACTAAGGCATTATTCATAAAGACATTGAAATTTTGTATAATAGACAACAGATATTTCAAATACGACGACAAGATATATAGACAAAAGAAAGGTTTACCGATGGGATCACCAGCCTCTCCAATTATCGCTGACATATTAATGGAGAGACTACTAGACAGCTGTATGCAAAAACTGACAATAAGACCGAAGTTCATAACGAAATACGTGGATGATTTATTTGCAATCGTCAAGGAAACGGAAATAGAAAAAACTCTGACAACACTTAACAGTTATCACAACAATATCCGGTTTACAATGGAGCTAGAACAACAACAAAAAATTACCGTATTTAGATTTATTAATCATCAGGGACAAAGAAAAACTTACAATGGACTGGTACCAAAAAAACACAGCTTCTGGAAGAATTATGAACTTCTTCTCAAACCATCCAAAACAGATAATAATAAATACAGCAAAAAACCTAATCCAAAGAGCACTAACTATCAGCGATCAACAATTCCAACAAAAAAACAAGAAAAAACTACACGATATCTTGAAATACAACAATTTTCCCCCGAACATCATAAAAAAGTTAATAGCGAATTACAAGCCTTCATCAGAACAGACGGACGATAATAAAGATCCAAAATCATACAAATCGTTGACATACATACCAACGATCTCAGAAAGGATATCAAAGTCCGATATTTTCGATACAAATAAATACAACTTGGCTCATAAATCCAACAACACACTAAAAAATCTTTTTACCAATACCAAAGACAACATCCCCTTATCGGAAACCCCAAACGTCATTTATGAGATTCCGTGCGATGGAAAATCAAAAGAGAAGTGTCAGATGATATATATAGGAACTACCAAAAACAAATTAAAGACAAGATTATCAGGACATAAATCCGACATAAAAATACGGAATAACAACAGTAAGCTACAAAAAACTGCGCTAGCGACACACTGTGCAGCAACAAACCACCAACCAAACTTTGATAGAGTTCGTGTTTTGCAACGAGAGAGCAACACGAGCAAAAGATACACCTTAGAAATGTTACACATCAACAACGTACCAACAACGAGGAGAATAAATTACAAAACGGACACGGACAACATCGCTCACATATACAGACAAATGATATGCAGAAGCGATGGGAAAAAGAACAACACGCAGGTTGCATAGCAGCATTCACACTCAGTGCAATATTAAAAACAGACGAGAGCAGTGATGTTTCGCTGTCTCTAACAAAAATATGTGTTGTGTTTAGTTGTTGTAACTGATGTAAGTGAAGGATAGTTGTATCTACCCATTTGTTATGTTCGCCTAGTAGAATGTGTCATATTGAGATGTTTATCATTTATGTTAGAAATGTACTAAATGTTAGAATAAGATTGTAGCAATTAGTATATACTACTAATGTAACTTATTATAATAAATTTATTATAGATCAATACTTCCTGAAGAAGCAATTCAAGAAAATTGCGAAATATTGAAGAAAATATAAATAAAAAACATATAGATCTCAAGCTCGAAAAAACATAGAATTTTCATTTGAAATTAAATTTTGACAAATTTTTCTACAGATATTAAATTTTGACAAAAATTTCTATAGAAATAAAATTTTGACAAAATTTTCTATAGAAATAAAATTTTGACAAAATTTTCTATAGAAATAAAATTTTGACAAAATTTTCTATAAAAGTTTTCTATAAAAAAAAGCTCATTCTTTGCAATATAAGAAAGCATTACCAAGGTTAGGTTAGGTTAGGTTAGGTGGCAGCCCGATGTAGAGAGAAGCTTTGAAACACTCAGAAATGTCACCAGCATTACTGAGGTGGGATAATCACCACTGATAAACTTTTTGGTGTTCGGTCGAAGCAGGAATCGAACCCACGACCTTGTGTATGCAAGGCGGGCATGCTAACCATTGCACCACAGTGGCTCCCAATATTGTCTAATAATTGAAATGAGTAGATCGTCCAATAAAGGGAACTGATGAGGATGTGGAAATCCGAAACAGCTGTCTTCCCAACCATTTTGGACAACATTTTTGCTCTTCCATAACATCATAAAATGGAGCCACCGTGGTGCAATGGTTAGCATGCCCGCCTTGCATACACAAGGTCGTGGGTTCGATTCCTGCTACGATTCTATAGAAATAACATTTTGACAAAATTTTCTCCAAAAATAAAATTTTGACAAAATTTTCTATAGAAATAAAATTTTGACAAAATTTCTATAGACATAAAATGTTGACAAAATTGTCTATAGAAATAAAATGTTGACAAAATGTTCTAAAGAAATAAAAATTTGACAAAATGTTCTATAGAAATAAAACGTGAAAGAAAGTACTATAGTACTGCATTTTCATCCCTGATATTTGTTCGTTAGATTCATGAATGCAAACGCAAAAAAACACCAATCTATGGACCATAACATACTGAATTCGATAGCTGATATTCAGAGGTCCAGCCTTTCAAATGAGCATCATATTCACGAAAGTCGGCCATTTGCTAAAAAAAAATCTGAAGTCCTGTAGTAATTCCATCACCAGAGGACAACAATGATAAAGTTCTCAATTACAGATACCTTTGACATCGTAGAGTACTTTGGATTCATCGACATAAATTTGCAACGAGGCTGGAAAGAAAAGCAAAAGAAGTTGAACAGAACTGAAAGAATTCTTACGAGAGATAAGACAGTTATATTCTGTCTTATCTCGAGGAATATCGGAAACCCAAAAACACCGGTTATTTGGACACTCTAGAGTCAATTTCAATCAATTGATCATATCATAATTGTTTATAAAATTTCCTCAGTGATATTGTAATATTAATGAATTGGCGACTCTAGTCGGTTAGAGCCGACTAGGTTAGGTTAGGTTAGGTGGCAGCCCGATGTATCAGGCTCACTTAGACTATTCAGTCCATTGTGATACCACATTGGTGAACTTCTCTCTTATCACTGAGTGCTGCCCGATTCCATGTTAAGCTCAATGATAAGGGACCTCCTTTTTATAGCCGAGTCCGAACGGCTTTCCACATTGCAGTGAAACCACTTAGAGAAGCTTTGAAACTCTCAGAAATGTCACCTGCATTACTGAGGTGGGATAATCCACCGCTGAAAAACTTTTTGGTGTTCGGTCGTAGCAGGAATCGAACCCACGACCTTGTGTATGCAAGGCGGGCTTGCTAACCATTGCACCAAGGTGGCTCCTAGAGCCGACTAGAAGGAAGTGCGAACCGGTGGATTAGTTCTCTACTTAGAAATAGCAAAGTACTTTGAATTGCGACAATATAATCGTAACAGACTTGATTATGATTAGAGTGTGTAAAACTCAAGGAGGGTTGCCTTTTATTTGGCGGAATCGGGCAAGTCTAGTGTTGCAATCTGTCAATTTGCGGTGTCCCGAATGACAGCAGCCAGAGGACTGAATTGCTAAAGAACTCAACAAACATCAGTTGTTATTCAGGAAACCATTGAAGCTGTACGACACTTGATATTGCAAGATTGTCATGTGACCTATAGTGGAATTGAAACAACGTTAGGTATTAAAGGGTGATACGGTCAAAATTTGGTCAATACAAACTTTACGTATTTCTTTCAATTTTGCATTTAAAACACCTGAACACCCCTCATTTTGAAGGTGTGTGTGTGTAGAATGTTGCTCCTATTTTGATTTTGGAATTCACTCTTAAGTTGTCAAAATGCCGTCCAAGCAAGAAGAGCAGCGTATCAAAATTTTGCTCGCGCATCGCGAAAATCCGAGCTACTCGCACGCAAAGCTGGCAAAATCGCTAAAAGTTACCAAATCAACCGTTACAAATGTAATTAAAGTATTTGGGGAACGTTTGTCGATAGCCAGGAAGTCTGGATCGGGGGGAAATCGAAAACCGGAAGCCGCTGAGACGACAAAGAGAGTTGCCGGTAGTTTCAAGCGAAACCCTAACCTCTCTCTCTCCGAGATGCCGCAAATAAGCTGGGTGTATCGTCTGCAACCGTGCATCGAGCCAAAAAACGAGCCGGACTATCGACTTACAAGAAGGTAGTGACTCCAAATCAAGATGATAAACAAAATACGACGGCCAAAGCGCGATCCCGGAGGCTGTCCACGACGATGCTGACGAAGATTGACTGCGTGGTAATGGACGACGAAACCTACGTCAAAGTCGTCTACAAGAAGCTTCCGGGACAGGTGTTTTATACGGCAAAAGGAAGGGGAAAGGTAGCAGATATTTTCAAGCACATAAAACTGTCAAAGTTCGCAAAGAAATATCTGGTTTGGCAAGCCATCTGTACCTGTGGCTTGAAAAGCAGCATTTTCATAGCTTCCGGGACTGTCAACCAAGAAATTTACGTGAAAGAGTGTTTGAATAAACGTCTGCTGCCTTTCCTGAAGAAACACGGTTGTTCCGTACTGTTTTGGCCGGATTTGGCATCTTGACATTACGGTAAAAAGGCCATGGAGTGGTACAAACTGGCTTTCTGCGGCGAAGATGGTGGACAAGGTGGCTGTACAAAATCATATGGCAGATGTCAAGCGTGAGGCCCGGCAATTCGGATTTGGAAAAGCGAAAGCCTAACTGAATATTTTTCCTGAATTTTATACTAATTGAACTTGAAAGAGAAATTTAATTTGATTTTTAAATAAACGATTTCACCGATTTACACGCGTTTTCTATTGACCAAATTTTGTCCGTATCAGCTTGCTGTATATTCGGGAGTAAATCAGGGGAAGTTACCTGCTTGGACTGTTTTTATTCAACCTGTTTATAAATGGTTTACCAGAATCAATATTTCGGTGTAACGTTTTAATGTACGCAGATGATGTGAAGAATTTTCATTCTTCTAATGGTCATACCGGAGAGATTATATTACAAGAGGATCTAGACAGATTATTTCAGTGGTGTATTGTGAATCTGATGCATCTGAACATATTGAAATGTAAACATATGTCATTTTTATACCCTCCACCATAGGATTAACTTTGTCATTTCGTTTGTAATATTGGTCTAAGACCCCATAAAGTATATATGTATATTATGGGTCGTGGTGAAATTCTGAGTCAATCTATCACGCTAACTGCCGAACGAAATAAGCTATTGACTTGAAACTTGCACAAGTAATTGTTATTGATGTAGGTCGGATGATATTGCAAATGAGCCATATCGGACCACTTTTACGTATAGCCTCCATATAAACCGATCTCCAGATTTGATCTCCGGAACCTCTTGGAGGAGCAAAATTCATCCGATCCGGTTGAATAGTATATGGCCGCTAACAATCATGTCAAACTTGGTCCATATCGGTCTATAGTTTGGTACTTGGTCTCTAACACCCATCCAAAAATTTATCCATAACGGTCCATGATTATGTATATTGTCCCCATATAAACCGATCCCCAGATTTGACCTCCGGAGCCTCTTGAAGGAGCAAATTTAATCCGATTCTGTTGAAATTTTGTATTTGGTGTTAGTAAATGGACACTAACAACCATGTAAAAATTCGACCATATCGGTCCATAATTATATATATCTTCCATATAAACCGATACCACGATTTGACCTCCGGAGCCACTTGGAGGAGCGAAATTCATCCGATTCGGTTGAATAGTATATGACCGCTAACAATCATGTCAAACTTGGTTCATATCGGGACTTAGGTGAACTTTATCTAAGGCCGGGCACCAGACTACAACACCATATAGCATTATAGGTCTAACCACTGCCGTGTATAGCCAATGCACAATTTTCGGTTTTAGTCCCCATTTTTTTATACCCTCCACCATAGGATGGTGGTATATTAACTTTGTCATTCCGTTTGTAAAACATCGAAATATTGCTCTAAGATCCCATAAAGTATATATATACTGGGTCGTGGTGAAATTCTGAGTCGATCTGAGCATGTCCGTCCGTCCGTCTGTTGAAATCACTCTAACTTCCGAACGAAACAAGCTATCGACTTGAAACTTGGCACAAGTAGTTGTTATTGATGTAGGTAGGATGGTTTGCAAATGGGCCATATCGGTCCACTTTTACGTATAGCCTCCATATAAACGGATCCCCAAATTTGGCTTGCCGATCCTCTAAGAGAAGCAAATTTCATCCGATCCAGCTGAAATTTGGTACATGGTGTTAGTAGATGGTCTTTAACAATCATGCAAAAATTGGTCCACATCGGTCTATAATTATATATAGCCCCCATATAAACCGATCCCCCGATTTGGCTTGCGGAGCCTCTAAGAGAAGCAAATTTCATCCGATCCGGCTGAAATTTGGTACATGGTGTTAGTATATGGTCTCTAATGACCATGCAAAAATTGGTTCACGTCGGTGCATAATTATATATAGCGCCCATATAAACCGATCACCAGATTTCACCTCCGGAGCCTCTTGGAAGAGCAAAATTCATCTTTCATTCAGTTGATATTTGGTACGTGGTGTTAATATATGGCCTCAAACGCTCAATCAAAAATTGGTCGAAATCGGTCCATATTTATATAGCCCCCATATAAACCGATCCCCAGATTTGACCTCCGGAGCCCCTTGGAAGAGCAAGATTCATCCGATTCGGTTGAAATTTGGTACGTGATGTTAGTATATGATATTTAACAACCATGCCAAAAGTGGACCATATCAGTCCATAATCATATATAGCCCCCATATAAACCGATCCCGAGAGTTGGTTTTGGAGCTACTTGGAGGAGCAAATTTCATCCGAGTCAGTTGAAATTTGGTACATTGTGCTAGTATATGGCCGTTAACAACCATGCCTAACTAGGTCCATATCGGTCTATAGTTATATATAGCCCTCAGATAAATCGATCCCCAATCACACAAAAATTGGTCCATATCAAGTTCATAATTGTATTTAGCCCCCATATAAGCGACCCCCATATTTCAATTCTGGCTCTCTACGTACCGTGCAAAAGTCCATATCGATTCGTAATTATTTGTAGACTTACTTATACATACCTTTTTTGTCTAACATAGTATATACCACATATGGACTAACTCACAATTTAGAAAACGATGTTAAGAAGTTTTAAGATACCACAACCCAATTAATTCGATTGTGGATGATAGTCTTTCGTAGAAGTTTCTACGCAATCCATGGTGGAGGGTACATAAGATTCGGCCTGGCCGAACTTACGTCCATATATACTTGTTTCCTATTGCCTTTTTGCGCGAGTACAAAGCTACCATGGCTTTTTTCGCCCTTTCCTTAATATTCAGCTTAAAGTTCAGCTTTCTGTCCAAAATAACGCGAAGGTATTTTGCACACTCATCAAAGGGAATTTCAATACCCCCTAAGGATATTGGCTTAACCGTGGGAATTTTGCGATCTTTGCAGTACATGACTAGTTGTGTTTCTGCAGGATTTACCCCAAGACCATTCTCTTTCGCCATTATTTCTCAGTCATCCGGGAGGCTCTCTGTATAATATCTCTGATTGTGAATATTCCCTTACGTAAAAAATGAAATGAGAGGTCTACGTTTCTTGACACCTCGGCTTTAGAACGGTTCTCGATTTACAAAACTGTTTCCTAACCTCTACCAATGATATCCTCGTAAAGGATTTTTAAACCAATACATATGTATTAAACATATTTTGTTTTTTTTTTTTTTTACATAAATAAAATTGCATTGTCATATCTTTATCATTGATTTCATTGGTACTTTTGGCTGTCCATTGGCATGTCATTGATGTGATGTTCACAATCATTGCAATACTTGCTGCCCATTGATATCTCTTGTTCATTAATCGAGCCAGTTATCGAGTCCCACGGCATAAAGGAAGTGAAAAGGATTTTTATTGGATTTTTTTCTTGTCACCAATGACAATGATAGCGACAACTATTTCTCATTGAAACATGCTGCTGCAGCATCATATTCTTCGCAACATGGATGGAAAACATATGAACATGTTTGTGAAATGTAATTAAATTGTCAAGAATCTGACTATAATTAATTAATATATTCACCATGGCTGAGTGTTGGTGGCAATTTAAGCATTTCAATTTGTTCGACCAACACAATCAGAAATTTCATTTTTACACCTACTAGGAATTTAAAATATTTATCTATAAGTTAGAAAATCTTGAGTTACTCTTTGGAATTATACAACGATACATCAAATACGATAATTGTTTTGGGCATCTAATAAAGTGTGAAGTGTATTATGGAATCTTTGAACATCTAAGCACCATGACTAAAGGCAATACTAAGGGAAAACCCCTACTGACATGTTAGTCTTAGGATTTAATTAGTAAGACGAAATCCTGCTGTAGCTTTAAAAGTTTGAATAGGAATGGGACGCATAGAATAAAAACATAAAAGGATATGAACGAACACTGAAAAGGAATTGATGGAAAAATTGAGGCTTCTAGTCTAAGGAAGGTATTAGCATAACGTCACTCCACTCCACTGGACAACGTCTAGTGAGGAGTCGTTGAAGGTATTTTTGAACATATCTATTTCGGGAAATCAGAAGGTTGACTAGCATAACATAGAGACCCAATGGTCATCTACTGCCAGGGAATTTATGTAAGAATATAGATTAAAGTTCGCATTAGTTGATGGAATTACTTCGATGAAAAGGCCAGAATTGACTGACAGAATTACAGCTTAGGTTTAATGCGCTTTACAGACTATCAGTTATTCCGGACGGAATGTCGGTGTTTGTAAAGAATCTTACAGTGTGTCGGATCGATACGACTTGTCGACGATGACTAAATAATCGGTAAATGTGTTATCGATCCCATAAACATGCAGCAGTATCGATTATGCCTTCGGACTTAACTTATAATGTGCACAATACATGGGATATGTTCGACACGAGCAACGTTCCATTTCATCCTCATCGCTATCACAGACTCGTAAGTGACACTGCAACTATCGCCTGTGATGGGGTAAACATATCAAAAAGTACAAAATGTACATGGAAGTATTTTGCCATCACTATTGTTACAAGAGCCATTTTATACTTTGTGAAACACCAAGCACAACTAGCTCTTATAATTTATTTAAATAAAAATGATAATGAAGTGCTAAAAACATAGTTATTTGGCTTAAAATTGTGAAAGGTTTTTGGCTTAAAATTGTGAAAAGTTTTTCAAATATTTTTCCAGACACGCTTCCTCCATTGGGAATAAAAGCACTGGCTGATAGACGCTACAACATGTAACTTGCAACTTGTAACTCAACAGCAATCTTTTATTAATGCATAAAAATATGTTAAATGTGATGTGATAGTCGTATAATAAAATTAATAATCATCTAAACAATCGTGTTTTACTTGACCACAATGATTCTTTTACAACTATCTTAAAATGCACTTTTTCTGATTGTTTGAAGGGGCTCTTATTGGCGTCGTTCTAAATTTATTAAAAAAGGCACCTAATAATTGCACTCATGCGATACTTTTTTGTAGTAACTTGGCGTGGTACAACTTCTCAATAGTGACGGCGCTTTTCCGAGGAGTTTTGGATATCGTATACGCCTGTTTTCGACGTAGTGGGGATTCTCAGAAGCGCCCCCAAATTCAAAAAATGTTGGCAGGTCACTGCCATCCGGAATAACTGATAGTCTGTAAAGCGCATAAGTGACAGCCCCTCACATAGCCTATTCAGTTCATTGTGAAATTATACCTTTTCGTAAATTCAGGGAAAATCGAGGGATTCCAAAGGTTCAATACAGGGGGAAGGTTAGGTTGGGTTGTAGAGGATGACATCAATTTTGTGTTGAATTGATGTCCACTTAGACCAATATAGGACCATTGTGATTCCTCGAAGAGACATCACAGCTATCATCATCTTTAAGGCCTATTCTTACCATGTGTTTCCCAAGTGCTATGATGCCAATCAAAATTTAGCATTTCTTTGGGTTCTTTTCGTCCCATATAAACTTGGTTTGCTCGCAACCATCCGAAGAGACCCAGCGTCTTCGCCATAGTTTATCATATTTGATCTCTATTCAGTTAGTGGAGGAAAAACGTCCGCTAGGACATTATTCGTTCTACGAGCGCCCCACTTAGCCAGCACATCCGCTTCCTCATTTCCTATTATCCCACAGTGCTCAGGTACCCAGTACAGAGTTATACAATGCTGTTCAGTGAGAACATAGAGTTCTCTATGACAGCGGCTGACTACCTTAGACCTTATGTCAGCGCTGCACAATGTTTTTATAGCTGCTTGATTGTCTATGATGTAGCTGACCATGCTTCTGAAGAACGACCTCAAAAACAGCGACTCAGCAGCCTTTGCTATCTCAGAAATCTCAGCCTGAAAAATACTGCAATCACTATCCTGCGTATAAGACTCCCTTATTTCCAGTTCACTGCAATAAATACCGCTGCCCGTTCCATCTTTGATCCGTCCGTATACATGTTCGGGGTTCCGAAGGGTATCATCCTGTCTTCCTACTCCTCTATACTTGGTGTAATGTGTGCCGGTTTGTGATGATAAACATGCTCCGTGGCCACATGGTCCGTCGCTCTATAATTCCCGGCAAGAATTTCAGTATACCTTCAGGCAGTCCTCTCCAGCGTGTCCAAGCTCTTAATGCGCTTTACAGACTATCAGTTATTCCGGACGGAATGTCGGTGTTTGTAAAGAATCTTACAGTGTGTCGGATCGATACGACATGTCGGCGATGACTAAATAATCGGTAAATGTGTATCGCACTATCGATTATGCCTTCGGACTTAACTTATAATGTGCACAATATGGGATATGTCCGACACGAGCACTGTCGTCCGGAATAACTGATAGTCTGTAAAGCGCAAAAGTCTCATAAGTGCCAGCTCTGTTGTCTTCCTTTCGTGTAAATCCCATCAGTACCTCGATAGCGGCAGTGCAGTCCTACTTATTCTGGACATATGATTTTGGTGTCTCACGATTGTCCACCAAACATGACAACCATATGTGACCACAGGTCTTTCAATCGCGGTATAAAACCAACCAAAAAGAGAAGGACTCATTCCCCATCTTTGGCCGACCAATTTCTGATAAGAGTGTAGTGCCTCATAGGCCCTCTTTATGGGATCCGCAGTATTCTCTATTCAGTTCAGTTTGGAATCCAAGAGAACTCCCCCAAGTATCTTGCTTATTTCGGAAGGCTCAACTTCGTCCCTTGGAATTCAGGAGCCTTGTATCCGATAACCTTTCACATGCTGGGGTAAAGTACTAACTTTGTCTTTCCAGGGTTCACCCCTAATACAGGGGCAAAGTTCTCTCAAACATAACAAATGCAAATGTATCGAACTAAAAAATCAACAAATGGTTTATTTAAATATTGGTCATGGGAATCAGTAGCTGATAGGTGAACTCAATTTTGGTAAAATGGTTAGCATTGGCTGCCATGTATTCAAAGGGTACTGAGTTCAATCCCGGACATGTGAAGGTCTTCCAATCTGCTCAACGCTACACTGGCAGGAAGATATTGGCTTTGTTGTTTGTCTTTTCTGAAATCGACTTGGCTCGTTCAGATGGTGCCGTTCTGGATGTGGCATGGTTTGGGTGTTTTACCCCTCTAAATTTTGTCAGGAGTGGGGAGTTCGTAGGTTTGCTTTACAGGACTTTTGAGCGTCTCCTTATCTTTCTCCCAAGTGCTACCAGCCAATGCCTTAAGAATTGTTATACCCTCCACCATAGAATATACCCCCCATCCTATGGTCATTCCGTTTGTAACACATTGAAATATTGCTCTAAGACCCCATAAAGTACATATATTATGGGTCGTGGTGAAATTCTGAGTCGATCTAAGCATTTCCGTCCATCCGTCTGTTGAAATCACGCTAACTTCCGAACGAAGCAAGCTATCGACTTGAAACTTGGCACAAGTTGTTGTATTGATGTAGGTCGGATGGTAATGCAAATGGGCCATATCGGTCCACTTTTACGTATAGCCCCCATATAAACGGACCCTCAGATTTGGCTTGCGGAGCCTCTAAGAGAAGCATATTTGATCCGAAATTTGGTACGTGGTTTTGGTATATGGTCTCTAACAACCATGCAAAAATTGGTCCACATCGGTCCATAACTATATATAGCCCCCACATAAACCAATCCCCAGATTTGGCTTGCGGAGTCTCAAAGAGAAGCAAATTTCACTCGATCCGGCTAAAATTTGGTACATGGTTTTAGTATATGGTCTCTAACAACCATGCAAAAGTTGGTCTACATCGGTCCATAATTATATATAGCCCCCATATAAACCGATCCCCAGATTTGGCTTGCGGAGCCTCAAAGAGAAAAAAATTTCATCCCATCCGGCTGAAATTTGGTACATGATGTTGATATATGGTCTCTAACAACCATGCAAAAATTGGTCCACATCGGTTCATAATTATATATAGCCACCATATAAACCGATACCCAGAATTAGCTTGCGGAGCCTCAAAGAGAAGCAAATTTCATCCGATCCGATTGAAATTTGGAACATGGTATTAGTATATGGCCGCTAACAACCATACCAAAATTGGTCCATATCGGTCTATAGTTATATATAGCCAATCTCCAATCACACAAAAATTGGTCCATATCGGTTCTGCCAGCCATATAATTTGGAGGTTACCATAATATCTCCTGTGAGAGTGGTTCAATGTATCAAACGCTTTAGAGAGGTTCAATCGACTCGAACGTTTACTATTCAATCCCATTGCAATATTGGCCTTCAATACGTACAACGCAGTGGTCATACTTTTGCCCAAGCGCGAATCATTAGGTGTTCTGTAAAGTTGGGCAGTAAAATAGCCTCAATAATCTTCGTGATATGGGAAAAAAGAGTAATGGGTCGATACGAGTCTTCACGATGTACCTTTTTCCTGGTTTCAGAAACGGAATTTTAGAGATATCTGGTATTTCGAGGGTGTGGAAGCAAATATTAAAGGTATGAGGTAAAAACCTAGCGGCATTATCTCCATTGGGCTTCCTTATCGACAAACGAATCTTCTTCGAATAACGCCCAATGGAATGTCCTCCCCTATTTATAGTTATGGATTTCTTATATGTAGAGCTTTACATTTTCAAAAAGTCATAGTTATCGACAAAGCAGTTGGTTCGTAAACAAATGTATTGCTAGATGGCGCTAAAGTTATTTAGCTTAGAAACAAACCACACGAATACTAAGGTTAAAAAAGGCTTGTTTTCAAATCGTTTTATATTAGGAAGAATATAAATTATCGGCAATTACGAAACACAAAATGTTCGCTAATATATATGAAAGCTGTTCTAATATATATGAAGGCAGGAGTTCGCCTAGCAATTTTCGCGGTTATTCTATTAAAATAGTTCAATTTAAAACTATTTCTCTCTATTTCATAAACATTTTGTCAAGATCCCTGCCAGCATTTCAAAGTTCCATTTCATCTTCATCGCTACCACAGACTCGTAAATGTCACTACAACCATCCTACTGTGATGGGGGGCAGCATATCATAAAGTACAAAATGTACTTCATACATGTATTTTGCCATCACTACTTTTACAAAAGCCATTTTATTTTTTGTGAAACGCCAAGCGCAACCAGCTTGTTATATTTTATTTAATTAAAAACGAAAATAAAGTTCTGAAAACAAAGATTTTACGCTTAAAATTGTGAAAGGCATATTGGTGAACAATTTTTGATTTTCCAAATGGAATAAAGTGATTGTTTTTCAAATATTTTACAGACACGCTGCCTCCATCGAATAAAAACACTGGCTGCAACATGTAACTCGCTACTTGTAACTCTACCTCATCATTAATGCAAAAAATTATGTTAAATGTGATGTGATAGTGGTATAAATGTTATATTTTTAAGAATTTGTAAATAATTAATCAAATTATTAAATATCTAAACAAACGTGTTTTACTCGACCACAATGATTCTTTTACCACTATCTTAAAATGTGCTTTTTCTGATTGTTTGGAGGGTCTCTTATTGGCGTCGTTCTAAATTGATCTATAAAGGCACCTAATAATTGCACTCATGCGAAACCTTTTTGTAGTAACTTGGCGTGGTACAACTTCTCAATAGTGACGGCTCTTTTCCGACGAGTTTTTGTTATCGTATATGATTGTTTTCAACGTACTGGGGATTCTCAGAAGCGCCCCCAAATTCAAAAAATGTTGGCAGGGGATTTAAAGAAATATTTATGCATATTTAGACAACTCTAACGAAACTTCCGCCACCCATATGAAATCGTTTGCTGCTGTTATCGATCGTTAACATTTCGCTCCCAAAAAACCGTATTATTGACATACAACAGAGCTGAATTAGGTACTAAGTGTTATTGTGATTTATTTACGTTGAGTCGGCAAAATTGTGCTCATTGTTAGGACTCCGTAGCCAAACAGCAAATTGGCTGCGTTGGCATATTTTGACATTACTCTGTATTACTCAATCTCTCTTGAATTTTGACAGATCCTCTTTGGTTTTCTTTGTCTGCAGTGACGTTTTATTTAGATATTTTTTTGCTTCTATTTGAAGACTGTAAACTGAGTTTATGCATAAAAACTTCTCAGCTAAAACTGAAAACTGTAACACATAAACATAGATCTTAGAAAAGTCAACTAAATCGAAATAAATGCAAGAAGTGTAATCACAAAAAATACCCTCAAATTTATTGTGGAAAGGTAAACAAAAGTTTCATCGTCAACTTCTCACATCATACTGCAACAGCGCAGCTACTTTTAATTAAAGGCACACAAAGATACGACACAACAGAGCAAGCCACTGAGTCTAATGTAAATTGCAAATTACCCGCAAAAGTAGAAAGTGCAAAATAAAATATAGTGCCCGGGTCGACAGAGACGAAGACGCACATAAATATGGCAGGTTCAGCACTCAGAAGACTTATGGCCGAATATAAACGTAAGTATCGTGGAAAATTAAGACTCCAGGTCACCACTACCGCCTGAAATTTGCTTGCCATTGTTAAGCGCAGTTATTATTAATAATTATACAACAGAAGCTTAACTTTTGATTTTTATTTTAGAATTGACTTTGGACCCACCAGATGGTATTGTGGCAGGGCCTGTAAGTGAAGATAACTTCTTTGAGTGGGAAGCTCTAATAGCGTAAGTGTTGTGGAGGTCATACATTTAAAGCCGTCATATCTTATTATGACAGCCACGATTTTTGGTAAAAAAAAAAATTACCTCATAAATATTCTATTTTTTTAGTGGTCCTGAGGGTACTTGTTTTGAAGGTGGAGTCTTCCCTGCTCGTTTGGTATTCCCTCCCGACTACCCTCTCAGTCCGCCAAAAATGAAATTCACCTGTGAAATGTTTCATCCCAATAGTAAGATCTTAGTTGTCAAGTACAAAAGAAATTTGGTTATTATATATTTTTATTTTCTTTCCATAGTTTTTGCTGATGGTCGTGTTTGCATATCAATATTACATGCTCCCGGTGATGATCCCATGGGCTACGAATCATCCGCTGAACGCTGGAGTCCTGTACAAAGCGTTGAGAAGATATTACTAAGTGTCGTGTCTATGTTAGCTGGTAAGTCTTAAATGTTTCGATGTCGATTTGATTGAAGACAAAACAATAAGGCATTCATATTAAGGGTCATAGAAAACTTGATCTACTTTTCTTACTTTAATAATAGCCTTGATTTTTATACATAAAGGGTGATTTGTTAAGAGCTTGATAACTTTTTAAAAAAAAAAAACGCATAAAATTTGCAAAATCTCATCGGTTCTTTATTTGAAACGTTAGATTGGTCCATGACATTTACTTTTTGAAGATAATTTCATTTAAATGTTGACCGCGGCTGTGTCTTAGGTGGTCCATTCGGAAAGTCCAATTTTGGGCAACTTTTTCGAGCATTTCGGCCGGAATAGCCCGAATTTCTTCGGAAATGTTGTCTTCCAAAGCTGGAATAGTTGCTGGCTTATTTCTGTAGACTTTAGACTTGACGCAGCCCCACAAAAAATAGTCTAAAGGCGTCAAATCGCATGATCTTGGTGGCCAACTTACCGGTCCATTTCTTGAGATGAATTGTTCTCCGAAGTTTTCCCTCAAAATGGCCATAGAATCGCGAGCTGTGTGGCATGTAGCGCCATCTTGTTGAAACCACATGTCAACCAAGTTCAGTTCTTCCATTTTTGGCAACAAAAAGTTTGTTAGCATCGAACGATAGCGATCGCCATTCACCGTAACGTTGCGTCCAACAGCATCTTTGAAAAAATACGGTCCAATGATTCCACCAGCGTACAAACCACACCAAACAGTGCATTTTTCGGGATGCATGGGCAGTTCTTGAACGGCTTCTGGTTGCTCTTCACTCCAAATGCGGCAATTTTGCTTATTTACGTAGCCATTCAACCAGAAATGAGCCTCATCGCTGAACAAAATTTGTCGATAAAAAAGCGGATTTTCTGCCACTGATTTTGGTAATAAAATTCAATGATTTGCAAGCGTTGCTCGTTAGTAAGTCTATTCATGATGAAATGTCAAAGCATACTGAGCATCTTTCTCTTTGACACCATGTCTGAAATCCCACGTGATCTGTCAAATACTAATGCATGAAAATCCTAACCTCAAAAGAATCACCCTTTATTTGATTTAAAATACAAAATCCAAACTAATACAAAAATTCAAATAAATGTTATTCAAGAATTGGAATAATTATTAACTTGTTGCGCACCCATGTTAGCAATGCATTAGAATTTGTTTCTGAATTCGTTTCTTACGTAAATTTCAAATCTGACTCATTTGATCACTTTGTTTGTAGACCACGAATAATTCTTAAAAAAAAACAAGCAAATGGAAATACGGCAATGTCGGTATAGGTCAAATGCTGAAGTCAGAAGAAACAAATCGAATCGGTATATATGTTTTATGGGCCCATAAAATCAGAAAAAATAATGACCATTATTAAAAGATGTAGCTTCAATAAAATATGCGGACTTTGTCCGATCATCTTAGAATTTCTTTCTGATGAAAAATGTTTGCACTCTATAATGTTGGAAACCGATAATTCTATGTGTTAGAAACGGGATGAAAAATATATTATTCCCCATTGTGAAGTGAAGCGAGATAAAATTGGCCTGCATAGATTCATACCCAAAAGATCTAAACATTTTTAGTGGAAAGTTCACTTTTCGACAATAAAATCTTAATCAAAATAAAGCGTGAAAGAAGCTGCAGTAACTTGGTAACCGCGCAAAAAAAAAAAACAAGAGAGAACATTGGTCGAACAATTCTCAGCGGAATTTATTACGATAAAAAAATCTCATTGCCTGAAAACTCATACTTAGGGATTAGAGAACAAAATCAAATATAAATCATCGAAAATTACCTTTTTTGTTTTTAATTCTTTATATTCCCCACTAGGGGAACCAATAGTCGATGGGATTTTGTCACTCTGATTGAGGTATCTCCAAAACATGCATTCTGGGCTCATCAAACGCTTCGTCTGGTGTCGGGAAAAACGACTTCTTATTTTATTTTTTACGTACGGAAATAAAAAGAAGTCATTCGGTGCAAGTCAGGACTATACCATTCGGCGGATGCTCCATCAGAACGATGTTTTGAGTACTCAAAAATGCATTTGTTTGAGCTGATACGTGAGAGCTCGCATTGTTGTGGTCATCCATCTTCGGCGGTTGGTTGTCATGATTTCTTGGAAGTCAAGATACAATCCAAATATTGTGTTCCACTCAGAATTGACTGTTCTGCGTTGCCCTAGTGGTAAGATTCCGCCATGTCCAGTTTTTCCTAAAAAACAGTCGATGATTTGCTTGGGAATGACTCTTATTTTCTTAAACTTCTAATACATATATATCGAGCGATAAATCATAAATAAACGTATACGAAGTTTCCATAAAAATGCTTCAGATTTAAATGTTTCCCATATTTATACCCTGCGCCACACTGTGGAACATTGTGTCTCACCCTCGTGCATTAGACGACTTAAATTTTGAGTCTATAGATTTTGTAGAAGTCTATCAAATTCTGTCCAGATCGAGTGATATTTAAATGAATGTATTTATTTGGGACAAACCTTTACATGTAGTCCCCAACACATTTGACGGATGTGATATGGTATCAAAAATTTAGATCTACAAAGTGGTGCAGGGTATAATATAGTCGGCCCCGCCCGACTTTAGACTATCCTTACTTGTTTGACCTACAAATGTTTACGATTGTCCCACTAAAGCCTAAGGTTGTCTAAATCTAAATCTCACAGTTGGCACACCTTCAGGGAATTCGTCTTGGAGTAAACTACGACCTCGGTTGAATTCACCATACCTATATCGATAAATACTGGAACTTGACGGAACTTTAGCGTCAAATATTAATAATTAATTAAGTTCATCGATGCACTGTTGTGAGTTAATCCACGTCGAGAGTTGTAAAAAATAATCACACGAAAATGTTCAAGATTTAATTAAATTTTTTGGGCCAGATGAAGGTTTTTTAGTTGCTGTAAACAACACAACTAGCGCTCGTATTGAAAAACGTATAATCTCAAATATGCCAAGCTTTACGGTAGAACTGCTATATGGCAAATGACAATACTACGGAAGACCAATCCCAAAATATAAAAGATATCCTCCTACATTTTTCGAAGAAAATTTGTAAACTGGCACAAGAGTTTTCTTTTTGCGAAGTGTTATTTTTATAACGGCATCTAACAATTCCTCGATAGGCATTATTCAACGCTAGATAACATACGCCATCTTTTCGAAAAATAATAAAAGATTTCATTCATTACTACACCTAATATAATGGTTGTTTTACATTTAATGTGACAATTTTTATATATGTATTTATTTTGTTTCTCGTTGTTTTTTTTCAGAACCTAACGATGAATCTGGAGCAAATGTTGATGCGGCCATCATGTGGCGTGAGAAACGTGAGGAATTCAATAAAATCGCTAAACGTTTAGTGCGAAAGACATTGGGTTTGCCATCATAAATGCAACACAATTTTAGAACTATGCAAAAAATAATAAAAATTAGAGAAACATCATTCATATATTAAATAATAAAATAAAAAAATAAAGTACGTATAGGTTTGTATCAATGCAAACCTTTAAATGATAAAATCACCAATGTAACAAAAAGTAATGAAAACACTATGTTTAAAAAAAAATCTGTAATACTAACATAACCCATAGTTTATTTAGAGTTTCAAAAGCCAACACGATTTCACAGAAAAAAAAAAAAACAATATATTTGATTAAACAAAAAGATATTATTTCTAAAAGTGATTCATTTTGTTTTTTTTTTTTTTTTTTGATATTAAGAAATATATATTGATTTAATTTTTGAAAGAAAAACAAACATTTTTTATTGTGTTTAGGAAATTTGTATAATAAAGCAAAATGTAAACATTTTATAGGCTCTACACACATCACACTCAAAATCTATATTTTTCGAGATTTGCAATTTCTTTATTGTAAAGCAATTGACAGTTGCAATCTAGTTAAGGTGGATTTTGGAATAGTAATGTAAAAGTAGTTTAAAGTGAAAATAAACGTAACAGAATATAGAAGCAAACCAATAATCTACACCGATAATATACAATAAAGTTGAATTTTATTATAAACACATACCCATCTGACTCTATATGAGATACACATGGGACATTAATAACATTGGCAGCCCATAATAATTGCAATAATGTATACACAATCGATATACAGGGTAATTGTAATATGCCAAAAAATAAATACAATTACTGTTTATATATACTAACAAATCAAACAAAAAAAAAACGAAGACTACACCTTTATTAGGTATGATCAGTAAATCATTTTTATTTGAAATTACTTTTAAACATCAATTCAGTTTATTTCGGCACAAGAAATAATTGCATTTGAAATGACTTCTCTTTGTGTGTTTCCTTTGTCTGTGTCTGTCTTTAATTAGCAAGTCTGAAAGCTAGCAGTAAGGTTAGTGGCTTATTCTGGGATACAAATAATTGTTCTTCTAAGGTACTTATATCGCAAATGATATCAAAGTGTTTATATATGATAAGTCTTAATGATGTCATATTATTTTCTGTCATTAAAATGCCAATGCATTTCATACTTAATAGGGCTACGCACGCGAATGCGTTGTGAGAAGAGCAAATGCAGGAGCAGCAAGATTCTGAGTTTTCGAAGCATTTGATTAGAATAAGGAGACATTAGAACACAACTTACCTAACTGTTCTGCGCTCACGACATATATATTGCTGTACATGGGAGAAGGGATGTCTTCCATCACGAAATTAATTGATCCAATTAATTTTTAATTGAAATTTCTTCAATCACAAAAACGAAAAAAAAATAATTGATACAATTAAAAATTTAATAGATACTAATAATTTCTACGATTGATTTTTTTTTTTCAATTAAATAATTTGATGAACGAATTAATAGTTTAATTGGAAATTATTTGGAATTTAATTAAAATTGTAACTGGAAAAATTTGGTGATATTTTTGTGTGTGTAATTTGGAAACAGGGAGCCAATCCCAGTTTCGACCGAACATCTACAAATTCTTCAGCGGTGTATATCCATCTCAGTAATGCTGGTGATTTTTCTGAGAGTTTCAAAGTGAATGATATATGAGCTTTGGATCGGCCGAACTCAGCGTCCGTGTTTGTTACTAAGTATCCACAATAAAGTGGGTTGTTTAACCTCTCTTTAGCATTTAAATCCATAATGATAACCAATTTTTTCTCTAACCAAGCAATTATAATTTATTGCGACCACGGAAAAGGTGGAATGCTTATTGGGGATGGTTAGGTTAGTGGCCGCCTTATATTTGAGGCTTACTTAGACTTATTCTCTCTTATCACAGCTTCTACCTTAACCCTCTAATGGCCAAATTTTTTTGCGAGCTGATTAAATATTCAATGTTAACGATACAAAAACAAGAAAACTAAACAAGAAATATTTATATGGTTAAACTCAGTATATGCTGCAAAGCCTCATGAACAGTTTTAAATAAGTTTTCTTTTTATTTTACCCATTTTTGTTGTCATAAGGTGTGTTTTACAAAAAAACGCCTAAATGCGGGATTGGGCATTAGTGAGTTAACCTCCTTCTCATAGTCGAGTCCGAACTGTGTTTCATATTTCGGCGAAACCACTTAGAGAAGCATTGATACACTCAGAAATGTCGCCAGTGTTAAGGTGAGTACTATGTTCGGCTTTTTCACCAAAACACAAAATTAAAAGTACAAATATATTTATGAAGACGATTATATTTTGATCGAGTCTTGCCAAATAATGGATGAAAAAGATCCAAGGAATTGTTTGCAAATAATTTTAGATTTCTAAATTAATTAAATAAAAAAAGTAACCGTGAAAACAAGCTGGGTTTCAGCTTGAAAAGTGAACATAGTACTCAGCTTTACTGAGAAGGAATGATTCGCCACTGAAAAACTTTTTGATGTTCGGTCAAAAGTGGGATTGAACCCACGACCCTATGTATGCAAAGCAGGCAAGCTATCCTTGGCACCACGGTGGATACAAAGTCGGTTCTTTATCGACTTTCTAATATTTACAACCCAATCCAAACCGGCTAGTCCATGATCTTAAATATTTATATACCCTCCACCATAACAGGTTGGCTGATAAGTCCCCGGTCTAACAAAGAAAAACACATTTTTTGTTAAAATTCGTTTTTATTATTCAACATAGTTCCTTTCAAGAGCGATACAACGATTATAACGACCTTCCAATTTGTTG
Source organism: Haematobia irritans (assembly GCF_050003625.1). Classification (NCBI taxonomy): domain Eukaryota; kingdom Metazoa; phylum Arthropoda; class Insecta; order Diptera; family Muscidae; genus Haematobia; species Haematobia irritans. The sequence goes on along the minus strand of NC_134399.1, from coordinate 116,015,642 downwards.
ATACCATTTTGGTAGTACTCCTTCGGTTTTGCTTCAAAATAGGCCTCAGTTTCGGCGATCACCTCTTCATTGCAGCCAAATTTTTGCCCTGCGAACATCCTTTTGAGTTCTGAGAACAAGAAAAATCGCTGGGGGCAAGATCTGGAGAATACGGTGGGTGAGGAAGCAATTCGAAGCCAAATTCATGAATTTTTGCCATCGTTCTCAATGACTTGTGGCACGGTGCGTTGTCTTTTTTAGATTGGATTTAGAATTTTTTCGACAACATTTAAATTATTTTTACCATTTTATGAATTCTTTCTTCGTTTTTAAGGTATTTGAAACAAAAAGTTAAAATTTCGCATTAAAAGTATGAAAAAACCAAGTTATAAAAAATTGAATTTAAAGAACTTCCTGAGTAGTTAAAATAAAGAACATCATTGGGAGTACATCTTCTGGAAGTGCTTTTAAAGTTGTGCCTTTGGAAGAACTTCCAAATTTTTTTGCTGGGAAATGTGTGGAACTACTTTTAGTTGCTTTATTATAAATTAATTTTCGAGTTATTTTGATGTCTAATTTTTTTATTCATTTTTATGAAATAAAACATTAATTGAAATATAAATAAATGAAATATAAATTTTTAGCTAGGGGGCTATAGCCCCCCCCCCCCCCCCCCCCCTAGGAAAATTGTCTAGCTACGCTAATGTTGGACTCAGGAGTGTAGTGATGGAGCCATGTTTCATCTATTGTCACATATCGACGGAAAAACTCGGGTGTATTACGAGTTAACAGCTGCAAACACCGCTCAGAATCATCAACACGTTGTTGTTTTTGGTAAAATGTGAGCTCGCGCGGCACCCATTTTGCACAGAGCTTCCGCATATCCAAATATTGATGAATGATATGACCAACACGTTCCTTTGATATCTTTAAGGTCTCTGCTATCTCGATCAACTTCATCTTACGGTCATTCAAAATCATTTTGTGGATTTTTTTAATGTTTTCGTCAGTAACCACCTCTTTCAGGCGTCCACTGCGTTCACCGTCCTCCGTGCTCATTTCACCACGCTTGAATTTTGCATACCAATCAGAAAACAGTATTTTATCAAAACACGAAATTCCTTTTTTCCTTTTTTTCACAATAACAAAAGTTGCTTCACAAAAGACGCTCTATCTCACAAACTAATTGACTTACAGACACGAATCATTTGAAGGTTGGTACTATATAAAAATAATATGCATTTAATACTAGCGACGCCATCTATGTGTCAGACCGGGGTATTATCAGCCAACCTGTTAGGATGGGGGTATATTAACGTTGTCATTCCGTTTGTAACACATCGAAATATTGCTCTCAGACCCCATAAAGTATATATATTCTGGGTCGTGGTGAAATTCTGTGTCGATGTGAGCATGTCCGTCGGTACGTTCGTCTGTTGAAATCACGTTAACTTCCGAACGAAACAAGCTATCGACTTGAAACTTGGCACAAGTAGTTGTTATTGGTGTAGGTCGGATGGTATTGCAAATAGGCCATATCGGTCCACTTTTACGTATAGCCCCCATATACGGACTCCCAAATTTGGCTTGCGGAGCCTCTAAGAGAAGCAAATTTCATGCGATCCGGCTGAAATTTGGTACATGGTGTCAGCATATGATCTCTAACAACCATGCAAAAATTCATCCACATCGATCCATAATTATATATAGCCCCCATATAAACCGATCCCCAGATATGGTTTGCTGAGGCTCTAAGAGAAGCAAATTCCATCCGATCCGGCTGATATTTGGTACATAGTGTCAGCATATGATCTCTAACAACCATGCAAAAATTGGTCCACATCGGTCCATAATTATATATAGCCCCCATATAAACCGATCACCAGATTTGACCTCCGGAGCCTCTTGGAAGACCAAAATGCATCTGAAATGAAAGTTGTTAAAATATGGCCTCAAACACCGATGCGAAAATTGGTCGAAATCGGTATATAATTATATAGCCCCCATATAAACCATAATTATATAGCCCCCATATAAACCTATCCCCACATTTGACCTCCGGAGCTCCTTGAAAGAGCAAAATTTATCCGATTCGGTTGAAATTTAGTACGTGATGTTAGTATATGGTATCCAACAACCATGCCAAAAGTGGTCCATATCAGTCCATAATCATATATAGCCCCCATATAAACCGATCCCGAGGTTTGGTTTTGGAGCCTCTTGGAGGAGCAAATTTCATCCGAGTCATTTGAAATTTGGTACATTGTGCTAGTATATGGCCGTTAATAACCATGCCTAACTAAGTCCATATCGGTCTATAGTTATATATATCTTTCAGATAAATCGACCCCCAATCACACAATAATTGGTCCATATCAAGTTCATAATTGTATATATCCCCAATATAAGCGACCCCCATATTTCAATTCTGGGTCTCTACGTACCTTGCAAAAGTCCATATCGATTCGTGATTATTTGTAGACTTACCTATACATACCTTTTTTGTCTAGTATATACCACGTATGGACTAACTCACAATTTAGAAAACGATGTTAAGAAGTTTTAAGATACTTCAAGCCAAGTAATTCAATTGTGGATGACAGTTTATCGTAGAAGTTTCTACGCAATCCATGGTGGAGGGTACATAAGCTTCGGCCTGGCCGAACTTACGACCGTATATACTTATTTAAAATTTAATTGTTATTATTTGGATCGGAGTAAATTCCGTGGGCTTTATTAGCGATTGTGTACATTTTTCACCGCTGTGAAACCCCAATCTGCCATTTATATTTTGCATGTTATATTTCCAAAAAATTAAAATAAATGATTTTTTATTAAATTATTCTAGCGGTTTGCAATCACGATTGCCATAGTTGGTAGAATTCTTTCTACCAGAAATGGTAGATTTTTTATTATTTGGTAGATTAGTAAAGTTCTTGATGTTTTGGTAGATTTTACAAAATATTCCTCACCAACTAAATTTGGAAAAATTTTCTATAGAAATAAAATTTTGACAACATTTTCTATAGAAATAAAATGTTGACAAAATTTTCTATAGAAATAAAATTATGACAAAATTTTCTATAGAAATAAAATTTTGACAAAATTTTCTATAGAAATAAAATTTTGACAAAATTTTCTATAGAAATAAAATTATGACAAAATTTTCTATAGAAATAAAATTATGACAAAATTTTCTATAGAAATAAAATTTTGACAAAATTTTCTATAGAAATAAAATTTTGACAAAATTTTCTATAGAAATAAAATTTTGACAAAATTTTCTATAGAAATAAAATTATGACAAAATTTTCTATAGAAATAAAATTTTGACAAAATTTTCTATAGAAATAAAATTTTTACAAAATTTTCGCAGAAATAAAATTTCTACAAAATTTTCGCAGCAATAAAATTTCTACAAAATTTTCGCAGAAATAAAATTTCTACAAAATTTTCGCAGCAATAAAATTTCTACAAAATTTTCGCAGAAATAAAATTTTTACAAAATTTTCGCAGAAATAAATTTTTTCTATAGAAATAAAAAATTGACAAAACTTTGCTAAAACACTGCGAAATAAGAATTTTCTACTTAGTAGGTTTTTGTTAAAATTTTGTTAAAAATTTGGTAAATTATTTTTGGCTCTTTGCACTCAAGCCAAAAATAATCTACCATGTTTACAATCCTTATCCCAAAGTGTTCTTATGGAATATTTTTGTGAAATATATTTCATTGAAACCCCCATAGCTGATTCTTTCTACCAACGTTCCTCTCTCTCTCTCTCTCTCTCTCTGACAATCTTATGCACTTTGTATTCGCCCAAGTGCCTCGCTCATACAAACAACAAACACACACACACACTTCCACAAACTGTCAGAGATGGTCGTACAAAACCAAAATGAAATTTCACAAAGTACTCTCACACATTTGTATCTTGTATCTCGCTGATACCCGTGAAGTACAGAAGTGCGCCGAATAAGTGCGGGTGGTTTTTTTTCATACGGATTCGTTCCATTATTATTTTTATTTATGACCACTACCTAATATTGCTAGAAGAGCTATTAGTGTTACGATTGACAACTCAATAAATGCTCAAATAAATATTTACCAATAAATTTTTATAAAAGAAAATAAAACCATTAAATTTTGCTGGTTAAAATTTGGTGAAGGAAAAATCAAAGTGAAACGAATAAAAAAAAATTGCCGAAAAAATATACCTTTCAAAGGAAAAATATAAGAAAAGACAACAACGAAGGAGACAAGAGAGAATTGAGAATTAAAGAAAGAGTATAAAATCCAACAAATAAAACACCGACAGGTAAGGTCTACCGCCAATCAACAGCAATGGGGAAATATATAGGCTACCCTTGCCTTGCTTAATGCATTTTTCTAAAGAAATAAGAAATTTTCCAATATTGAAAAAATAACAAACAACAACAATATCATTTTAATTATTAAAAGATATAAATATGCATGAAGATGAATGTTCAATGTGAGGTTCATAAAGGGTGATTCTTTTGAGGTTAGGATTTTCATGCATTAGTATTTGACAGATCACGTGGGATTTCAGACATGGTGTCAAAGAGAAAGATGCTCAGTATGCTTTGACATTTCATCATGAATAGACTTACTAACGAGCAACGCTTGCAAATCAATGAATTTTATTACCAAAATCAGTGGCAGAAAATCCGCTTTTTTATCGACAAATTTTGTTCAGCGATGAGGCTCATTTCTGGTTGAATGGCTACGTAAATAAGCAAAATTGCCGCATTTGGAGTGAAGAGCAACCAGAAGCCGTTCAAGAACTGCCCATGCATCCCGAAAAATGCACTGTTTGGTGTGGTTTGTACGCTGGTGGAATCATTGGACCGTATTTTTTCAAAGATGCTGTTGGACGCAACGTTACGGTGAATGGCGATCGCTATCGTTCGATGCTAACAAACTTTTTGTTGCCAAAAATGGAAGAACTGAACTTGGTTGACATGTGGTTTCAACAAGATGGCGCTACATGCCACACAGCTCGCGATTCTATGGCCATTTTGAGGGAAAACTTCGGAGAACAATTCATCTCAAGAAATGGACCGGTAAGTTGGCCACCAAGATCATGCGATTTGACGCCTTTAGACTATTTTTTGTGGGGCTACGTCAAGTCTAAAGTCTACAGAAATAAGCCAGCAACTATTCCAGCTTTGGAAGACAACATTTCCGAAGAAATTCGGGCTATTCCGGCCGAAATGCTCGAAAAAGTTGCCCAAAATTGGACTTTCCGAATGGACCGCCTAAGACGCAGCCGCGGTCAACATTTAAATGAAATTATCTTCAAAAAGTAAATGTCATGGACCAATCTAACGTTTCAATTTCAAAGAACCGATGAGATTTTGCAAATTTTATGCGTTTTTTTTTTTAAAAAAGTTATCAAGCTCTTAACAAATCACCCTTTATATTTGTGATTGAAATCAAAACCTTGTGATTGCGAAATCAGTTAAAATAAATACGACAAAAACAACAGCAACAACAACAACTCATTGAAAAAATATCGAAAAGTGATGTGGAATGAAATCGAATAAAAATGAATGAAGTGCGAAACCTAGCAAAGTGTGACGCATATGTCGTAGCATCGTACTCATTTTTTCTATGGTATGTGCGTCGTTTGTTTTTTGGTTATTCTCTTAAAATAAATCATGAATTTGTAAAAAAATTAAAACAAAAATTGTAATTCGATTCGATGTAGTGGGTCACACATTCAATGAAAGTAATTTTGTGTGCATGTGCGTGACAAACAAATTTTCTCTTTTTCCCAATATTTATTTTTTTTTTTAATGCAGCACGAGAGTTGGTTAGGAATACCATGAGACTGAATTCATTTGGTCGATGAAAAACACCAAACATTTTTATTGAATTGCATCACTTTTTTTAGTCAATGTGAATTTGATGTTTAACAGCAGCGACAGTACCGCATACGAAAAAAAAAACAAACAATCCGCCGACTGGCGGCTTAGTGCGATAAATCATTCACAGAGAAGAGTGTAAGATGAGCGGAGAGATACATTTCCTATATAATTTGTCGTAGAACGCAAAAGAGCAAAAATCCCCCATCGCATACTCAATTCATCATCACATGGTGCCCGTCATCAGACTGGTTGGTACACTGTTTACATAAAAACAATTATGTTGGAAAGTCGGGCATAGTCCAATATATACGATATCCTACAAAAAGCCTTCTAAATTAAATTTGGTTGATTGATTAACGTCCGTCTATCGAATCGTTCATCACCAGCGTTGCCACAATTTTTATTTTGGACCAACTTTTTCCATAATTGGACCATAAATCGTACCAGCGGACCATTTTCGCAAATTACATTAAAATCATTGAAATGTTAAAATTTATCCAAAATTTTACTTCGAAAAATGTTGTCAAATTTTTATTTTATTTCTATAGAAAAAATTGTTAAAATTTTATTTCTATAGAAAATATTATTAAAATTTTTTGGAAAAAATGCCGATTTGACGAAAATAGACCAAAATCAACCAAATACCATTTGATCCGACCAAATTTAAAAATTAATAATTTTTTGGACCAACTTTAGTCGGATCGGACCAAAATGCCAACCCGGGTCATCACCATAATTCAAAGACAATAGTTTCCTTTCAAAACTCTTCGTCGTAGCGGGTTACTTGAAAATGCAGCGAAACGTCTCAAACTAGTACGTGGACAATTTTCGTAAAACCTTTGCTATATTATGATCATTAGTGGACACCTCCCAAATGTGGACAAAATTTAGGCGTCCACTTTTGTGAGGTTTCACTGTATATAGAATGGCAGATACTCCCCCATGCAGATCTGTTCAACTACACGCTCACAAAAAATCGCTTCTGTAACATATACTCCCAAACATATTTTGCTTCAAGCATATATATTTTTGGGTATTGCCCAAACATTTATATGTTTGATCTCTTCCAATATATAATATGTTTGAAAGCATATTGGTCTAAACAATATATGTTTGGGTAGTCTAAGTTCCAAACATTTTGTATTTTTGCATCCAAATTCAATAATGTTGTCTTCCAAAAAACAATATGTTATTATGTGAACATATAATATGTTTGGAAGCATTTTGCACCCAAAAATATTATATGCTTAAAAAAAATTCTCCCAAACAATATTGTGCTCAAAATTTTATTTATTTATTTATATATTTACAATCATAATGAATTATGAAAATAAACAGGTAATATAGGTGCTAACAACATAGGTTTTCGACCTGAATGCTCAAAATTTTGTTTCTGCCTAATTGTATATTCCCCCACATCTTTCTCGCTTCGACGAGATTTTTTAGTTCTTAGCACCTTTTTCTGTAATACAAACATTGTAGAAGAAATTATTCAATTGTATGATTTTTTTATTTTAATTTTACCTTTTGCCGGACGGGGATTCGAACAGCGGACCACACAGTTTGTAAGGATCAAAGAAGTAGCTGATCAATTGCCCAAGGAAAAATAAAATGTTAATTTTGTAATAACAAGCAACAACCACCAACTTAATTCAATATCGCTCCCTGTTAAATAGCGCTCCAAGCTACTAAACACATATATGTTTAAAGGCTATTTCTAAATTAATATATGTTTGCATCCAAGCATATTATATTTACAAACATTTTATGTCCCAAACATAATATGTTCTAACATATTACAATATATGTCCCAAACATGTTATGCTAGTTTATGAACATTATATGCTTGCACTCAAAAATATTGTGTTTAAAAATTTGTGTTCCAAACATATAATGTTTATAGCCAAACATATGAAAAACAGTATTTTTTTTAAACACAATATTTTTGAGTGCAAGCATATAATGTTCATAAACTAGCATAACATGTTCGGGACATATATGTTAATATGTTAGAACATATTATGTTTGGGACATAAAATGTTTGTAAATATAATATGCTTGAATGCAAACATATATTAATTTAGAAATAGCCTATAAACATATATGCGTTTAGTAGCTTGGAGCGCTATTTAACAGGGAGCGATATTGAATTAAGTTAGTGGTTGTTGCTTGTTATTACAAAATTAACATTTTATTTTTCCTTGGGCAATTGATCAGCTACTTCTTTGATCCTTACAAACTGTGTGGTCCGCTGTTCGAATCCCCGTCCGGCAAAAGGTAAAATTAAAATAAAAAAAAATCATAAAATTGAATAATTTCTTCTACAATGTTTGTATTACAGAAAAATGTGCTAAGAACTAAAAAATCTCGTGGAAGTGAGAAAGATGTCGGGGAATATACAATTGGGCAGAAACAAAATTTTGAGCATTCAGGTCGAAAACCTAACATATAAATGTTTGGGCAATACCCAAAAATGTATATGCTTGAAGCAAAATATGTTTGGGAGTATATGTTACAGAAGCGATTTTTTGTGAGGGTGTACATTCAAAGAAAAAATAATTTCCTCCGGTACGAAATTTTAAACAAACGAAATTCTCTTTTGTTATAAAGTATTTTCTTAAAGTGTAAATTTTATTTTTTATGTTTACTTCAAAAAAAATTTTTTAGCATCAAAAGAAAACTTAGTTTGCTAAAATTTCGTTTCTCAGAAAAGAAAACTCTTCTTTCAGTATATATTTGTGTTAAAATTAATTTTTAAAGTGTATCACTACAAGATTTTTTCACGAAATTTGGGACCCCTTTTGTACTTTTTACATTCTTAAATTTTTTGGGGGTTTTTGAAAAAAGCCTGGAACAATTTAGGGGTTTTTTCATAAGGTTTAGGGGGAAGAATCAAAAATCACCTGCACGGATGAAAAAGACTGTTTTTCATATGTTTGGCTATAAACATTATATGTTTGGAACACAAATTTTTAAACACAATATTTTTGAGTGCAAGCATATAATGTTCATAAACTAGCATAACATGTTTGGGACATATATGTTAATATGTTAGAACATATTATGTTTGGGACATAAAATGTTTGTAAATATAATATGCTTGGATGCAAACATATATTAATTTAGAAATAGCTTATAAACATATATGTGTTTAGTAGCTTGGAGCGCTATTTAACAGGGAGCGATATTGAATTAAGTTGGTGGTTGTTGCTTGTTATTACAAAATTAACATTTTATTTTTCCTTGGGCAATTGATCTGCTACTTCTTTGATCCTTACAAACTGTGTGGTCCGCTGTTCGAATCCCCGTCCGGCAAAAGGTAAAATTAAAATAAAAAAATCATACAATTGAATAATTTCTTCTACAATGTTTGTATTATAGAAAAAGGTGCTAAGAACTAAAAAATCTCGTGGAAGTGAGAAAGATGTGGGGGAATATACAATTGGGCAGAAACAAAATTTTGAGCATTCAGGTCGAAAACCTATGTTGTTAGCACCTATATTACCTGTTTATTTTCATAATTCATTATGATTGTAAATATATAAATAAATAAATAAAATTTTGAGCACAATATTGTTTGGGAGAATTTTTTTTAAGCATATAATATTTTTGGATGCAAAATGCTTCCAAACATATTATATGTTCACATAATAACATATTGTTTTTTGGAAGACAACATTATTGAATTTGGATGCAAAAATACAAAATGTTTGGAACTTAGATTACCCAAACATATATTGTTTAGACCAATATGCTTTCAAACATATTATATATTGGAAGAGATCAAACATATAAATGTTTGAGCAATACCCAAAAATGTATATGCTTGAAGCAAAATATGTTTGGGAGCATATGTTACAGAAGCGATTTTTTGTGAGCGTGTGGCAACACTAGTTGTAATCACGCTACAGTCTTCAATAATAGCGCTATCGTCCTGAAATTTAGCACAGATTATCTGCACGCAGGCCAAGTTCGAAGATTGGCTGTATCAGGTTTTGATATAGCTCCCATATAAACCGATCCCCCGATTTGGGGTCTTTGGCTTCTAGAAACCGTAGTTTTTATCCGATTTGTCTGAAATTGGAAATTTAGAGGTATTTTAGAACCACAAATAGGTGTGCCGAAAATGGTGTGTACCGGTCCATGTTTTGATATAGCTCCCATATAGACCGATCTCCCTATTTTACTTCTTGGGCGTATAGAAACCGTATTTCCAATCAGATTTTCCTGAAATTGGAAATTTAGAGGTATTTCAGAACGACAAATAGGTGTGCCGAAAATCTTGTGTATCGCTCCATGTTTTGATATAGCTCCCATATAAACCGATCCCCTGAGTTGCGGTCTTTGGCTTTTAGAAACCGTAGTTTTTATCCGATTTGTCTGAAATTGGAAATTTAGAGGTATCTTTTTTTTAGCACTATAAATAGGTGTTTTGGGTTTCTAGAAACCTTAGTTTTTATCCGATTTGCCTGAAATTGTAAGGCATCAATGCTTGAAACTGGAAGAAAAATTTCACTTCTCGTAATTATTTAAATATTGGCGGTAAAAATCTACAGATTTTAGATTTCAAATCAAGGCCTTATTTCTTCATTTTCTTGCAAACTTATACGAAATATTTATGGTTCTTCTAAAACTCAATCAAAAGTGGTTCTTATAAATCCACAATCTGATCTAGTCTTCGTAAGTAGAATCTTTAAATTTTTCTTCGGGATTTTTCTGATTGAACTGATCTGCGATCTGATCTGGGAGAATATGTTTCATCAAACTCCCCTGATATTCTATATATTATCAACTACGACGAAGAGTTTTCAAAGGAAACTATTATATTTAATTCATGGTTGTGGGTATTTAAGATTCGGCCCGGCCGAACTTACTGCTGTATATACTTGTTTCACGATTACTTTTCTTTAATAATCCATTTTATGGAATACAAACTTTGTGAAAATTTGCTTTTTATTTCCATAGCAAGTTTTGTCAACATTTAATTTTTAGAGCATTTTTTGTCAAAATTTTATTTCTAGAGAAAATTTTGTCAAAATTTTATTTCTAGAGAAATTTTTGTCAAAACTTTTTTTTATAGAAAATTTTGTAAAAATTTTATTTCTATGGAAAATTTTGTTAAAATTTTTTGTATAGAAAATTTTGTCCAAATTGTATATCTATAGCAAATTTTGCCAAAATTTTATTTTTATAGAAAATTTTGTACAAATTGTATTTCTATAAAAAATGTTGTCAAAATTGTATTGCTGTAGAAAATTTTAGATTTAGAATTCTTAAGCTTCCCATGTAAAGGTGGGTACTATGTTTGGTTTTCGAACATAGTACCCACCACTTTTTTCGCGATTACTTTTCCAGAAATAATCAAAATTATAAATGAAAACAAACATATTCCTTTAGTCTTGCTGAAACCTATAGGAACAAGAAACTGCGTATCAATTGAATTAATTTATCTGCTTTATATTGAACTGTTTTAATAAAGTAACCACGAAAATTTCAACACGAAAACCGAGTGCTACTCGACAAGGGACCTCCGAGTGCTAAATGACAAGGGACCTCCTTTTTATAGCCGAGTCCGAACGGTGTTCCACATTGCAGTGAAATCACTTTGAGAAGCTTTGAAACACCCAGAAATGTCACCAACATTACTGAGGTGGGATAATCCTCCGCTGAAAAAACTTTTTGGGGTTCGGTCGAAGCAGGAATCGAACCCCGAACCTTGTGTATTCAAGGAGGGCATGCTAACCATTGCACCACGGTGGCTCTGAGGGCCTAAAATAAATCTAAATTTTTAATTTCATGTAAATCGGATAAAAATTGTGATTTGTGAAGGCCAAGAAGTGAAATCGGGAAATCGGCCTATATGTATCAAAACATGGACCGATACATATTATATTCGGCAGACTTGTTTACGGACCTATAATACCTTTAGATTTCCAATTTGCCTGAAATTGGATGAAAATTATGATGTCTAGGAACCAAAAAAATAAAGTCGGGAATGGCTATACCAAAACAAGGACCGATTCACACTATATTCGGCACTTCTATTTATGGACCAACAGTATTTCTTCGTTTTGCATTTCATGCAAATCGGATAAAACTTGCGGGATCTAGATGCTCAAGACACCATATCGGGGTGTCGGCTATACACCAAAATGTGCTCGAAGTACTGAGTAACCGGTTGTAAATTGTAGTCAACACTATCCGTGAAAGTCAAATTGGGCAGATATCTCTGGTGGAACCTGAGCAAAACTCTATGATGATGTAGGTGAAAATTGTTTTCGTGTTAGAATAAAAATAACCTGTTTTAAACCCTTTATGGGAACAAAAAAAAAATTGTGTTCAACTCATTACAATTCGAATAAATTCAAATTGATTTTATAATGGATAATTCTCCACCGCCGAATAGACAAATTTATATCGACTTAGCCGTCAAGCCGCCATTGTAGGTATAAATTTAGTGACAGCCGCCGGCTTCATTTTCTGATTTAGAAGTTTATTTACATCTCTGATGACTTTTACTACAACTTGCGTCATATATCGCAGTTCCAAGCTAAAATCAACAATTTGAAAGATTTGTTTGTGTATTATTAACTTTACAAATTCTGCCTTTGTTAGCTGATAGATTGCTAAAGTGATTAGCACATTTCGTCTGTCTGAAGACAATGTGCAATGACAAACATATCTAAAATCACCTAGTATCTCTTCTCTCATAACCAACTTACACAAATACCAGAAGAGCAAACAAGGGCGGAATATTGGAAAAAAATAAAATAAATTTGTAATTTGACGAAGATCAATTTGGAGATGCTCGATTCTATGATCTATGGAAACGGGTTGAAAAAAAATCTAAAATCAAACCAAATTAAAATTCATTGGTTAACAATACGCAATAAAATCTTCAATTGATTCAATGATTTTTATATATTGCGTATGTCAATGGAGAACTCGTATCTATTATACATGGAATAGCTAATGGCGAATTCGATTCGAAATGGTTTGCAAAATATAAACGACACATAGCTTTAGGATTTACAATTTCCCATCCTTTGGGAAACGACTATTAGGAAGAAATTAGTGTAACTAGGACCAACCCTTTTCACAGATTCGAAATATCCCTAAATAATAATAATAATAATAGCTAATTTTTTACACCTAAAAACTAAAATAATCCAACACAGAAAACTATTTACACGAAAGTTTTTCCAATTAAAGTCTTAATTGAGTTTTAAAAAATATTCAATTAAAAATTTAATTGTTTCAACAAAAGACAATCACAAAAATTAATAGTATCTATTATTTTTTTTATTTGAATCAATTTTTTAAATTAAATTAAATTAAATTAAATTAAATTAAATTAAATTAAATTAAATTAAATTAAATTAAATTAAATTAAATTAAATTAAATTAAATTAAATTAAATTAAATTAAATTAAATTAAATTAAATTAAATTAAATTAAATTAAATTAAATTAAATTAAATTAAATTAAATTAAATTAAATTAAATTAAATTAAATTAAATTAAATTAAATTAAATTAAATTAAATTAAATTAAATTAAATTAAATTAAATTAAATTAAATTAAATTAAATTAAATTAAATTAAATTAAATTAAATTAAATTAAATTAAATTAAATTAAATTAAATTAAATTAAATTAAATTAAATTAAATTAAATTAAATTAAATTAAATTAAATTAAATTAAATTAAATTAAATTAAATTAAATTAAATTAAATTAAATTAAATTAAATTAAATTAAATTAAATTAAATTAAATTAAATTAAATTAAATTAAATTAAATTAAATTAAATTAAATTAAATTAAATTAAATTAAATTAAATTAAATTAAATTAAATTAAATTAAATTAAATTAAATTAAATTAAATTAAATTAAATTAAATTAAATTAAATTAAATTAAATTAAATTAAATTAAATTAAATTAAATTAAATTAAATTAAATTAAATTAAATTAAATTAAATTAAATTAAATTAAATTAAATTAAATTAAATTAAATTAAATTAAATTAAATTAAATTAAATTAAATTAAATTAAATTAAATTAAATTAAATTAAATTAAATTAAATTAAATTAAATTAAATTAAATTAAATTAAATTAAATTAAATTAAATTAAATTAAATTAAATTAAATTAAATTAAATTAAATTAAATTAAATTAAATTAAATTAAATTAAATTAAATTAAATTAAATTAAATTAAATTAAATTAAATTAAATTAAATTAAATTAAATTAAATTAAATTAAATTAAATTAAATTAAATTAAATTAAATTAAATTAAATTAAATTAAATTAAATTAAATTAAATTAAATTAAATTAAATTAAATTAAATTAAATTAAATTAAATTAAATTAAATTAAATTAAATTAAATTAAATTAAATTAAATTAAATTAAATTAAATTAAATTAAATTAAATTAAATTAAATTAAATTAAATTAAATTAAATTAAATTAAATTAAATTAAATTAAATTAAATTAAATTAAATTAAATTAAATTAAATTAAATTAAATTAAATTAAATTAAATTAAATTAAATTAAATTAAATTAAATTAAATTAAATTAAATTAAATTAAATTAAATTAAATTAAATTAAATTAAATTAAATTAAATTAAATTAAATTAAATTAAATTAAATTAAATTAAATTAAATTAAATTAAATTAAATTAAATTAAATTAAATTAAATTAAATTAAATTAAATTAAATTAAATTAAATTAAATTAAATTAAATTAAATTAAATTAAATTAAATTAAATTAAATTAAATTAAATTAAATTAAATTAAATTAAATTAAATTAAATTAAATTAAATTAAATTAAATTAAATTAAATTAAATTAAATTAAATTAAATTAAATTAAATTAAATTAAATTAAATTAAATTAAATTAAATTAAATTAAATTAAATTAAATTAAATTAAATTAAATTAAATTAAATTAAATTAAATTAAATTAAATTAAATTAAATTAAATTAAATTAAATTAAATTAAATTAAATTAAATTAAATTAAATTAAATTAAATTAAATTAAATTAAATTAAATTAAATTAAATTAAATTAAATTAAATTAAATTAAATTAAATTAAATTAAATTAAATTAAATTAAATTAAATTAAATTAAATTAAATTAAATTAAATTAAATTAAATTAAATTAAATTAAATTAAATTAAATTAAATTAAATTAAATTAAATTAAATTAAATTAAATTAAATTAAATTAAATTAAATTAAATTAAATTAAATTAAATTAAATTAAATTCACATATAATATATACAAAATTTAAATTAAATTAATGCATATTAAGCTAACTTATGTCAAATTCAATTAAATTAACTTATATTATTATAAATATAATTATTTCATTTGGCTTTGATTAAATAACATTTGATTTGTATAAGCCTCACTGAGCTTAAATATATTTAAGTCGGCTTACCCAACTCAAACGTGCTTATTTGTTTCAATGTCCACAGTTCAATATTTTTGGTTTTTCATTTTAGAAAAATTAATTTTTTATTAAGCAAAAAAAAAAATAAAACTAATTAAATATGTAAATATATAATAATAATAATAATAACTATTTTGTTCTCTTTACAATAAAGAGAATCAATTATTTTCCACTGCGATTTTGAAACCATTAAAAAATCAAGTATGTTACTTCAACTCCCCAAAACAATCATCAATGTATCACAAACGTGCTGAACCATTTTGCATTTAGTGTTTTTTTGGAATTTTGAGTATAAACAAAGAAACATCAACCACAAAATAGAATAAAGAAAATTTTCGCTGTGCAACATCCTCCAAAGAAATTCCAAAAAATAAATAAACAAATAAAATCATTTCGTGTGGGTGACCTTCCCATGTTTTCATTGCCGCTCAACAATTCCTAATATGTTAAATAAAAAAATCCATATTCTTGGTAATTCGTTGAAATCATTAACATTAAATATACAATAGAAAACAAAAAGCACATACTATCTATAAACAAATACAAAATGTGTGAATAAATTTGAAACCACGAATAGTGTTAAATCATTGAATTGCCAATAAAATAAATATTAACGCAATTTTCAAATAATTCGCATTTATTAAGAACACATGCATACAAGCTATGTAACCCGCCCCGTGCATATGTAACAAACGTTGTATATTAATGGCTTTTTTTTTGATGAAAATTCATTTTGTTTTGACCTCTACAATGGTATTTTTATTTCAAATCATTGATTTTTTTAAGGATCTGATTTTATTGAATAAATTTCATATTTTTATACCCTGCGCCACACTGTGGAACAGGGTATTATAAGTTAGTGCATATGTTTGCAACACCCAGAAGGAGACGAGATAGACACATGGCGTCTTTGGCAAAAATGCTCAGGGTGGGCTCCTGAGTCGATATAGCCATGTCCGTCTGTCCGTGAACACATTTTTGTAATCAAAGTCTAGGTCGCAGTTTTAGTCCAATCGACTTCAAATTTGGCATAAGTATGTGTTTTGGCTCAGAATAGATCCCTATTGATTTTGGAAGAAATCGGTTCAGATTTAGATATAGTTCCCATATATATATTTCGCCCGATATGGACTAATGCGGTCCCAGAAGCCAGAGTTTTACCCCAATTTGGTTGAAATTTTGCACAGGGTGTAGAATTAGCATTGTAGCTATGCGTACCGAATTTGGTTGAAATCGGTTCAGATTTAGATATAGCTCCAATATATAGCTTTCGGCCGATTTACACTCATATGACCACAGAGCCCAATTTTTGCTCCTATTTAGTTGAAATTTTGCACAGGGAGTAGAATTAGCATTGTAGCTATGCGTGCCAAATTTGGTTGAAATCGGTTCAGATTTAGATATATCTCCCATATATAGCTTTCGCCCGATTTACACTCATATGACCACAGACGCCAATTTTTAACTCCGATTTAGTTGAAATTTTGCACACGGAGTAGAATTAGCATTGTAGCTATGCGTGCCAAATTTGGTTGAAATCGATTCAGATTTAGATATAGCTCCCATATATAGCTTTCGGCCGATTTACACTCATATGACCACAGAGGCCAATTTTTAACTCCGATTTAGTTGAAATTTTTCACAGGGAGTAGAATTAGCATTGTTGCTAAGCGTGCCAAATTTGGTTGAAATCGGTTCAGATTTAGATATAGCTCCCATATATATGTTTTTCTGATTTCGACAAAAATGGTCAAAATACCAACATTTTCCTTGTAAAATCGCCACTGCTTCTTCGAAAAGTTGTAAAAATGACTCTAATTGTCCTAAACTTCTAATACATATATATCGAGCGATAAATCATAAATAAACTTTTGCGAAGTTTCCTTAAAATTACTTCAGATTTAAATGTTTCCCATATTTTTTTATTAACATTGTGTTCCACCCTAGTGCATTAGCCGACTTAAATTTTGAGTCTATAGATTTTGTAGAAGTCAATCAAATTCTGTCCAGATCGAGTGATATTTAAATGTATGTATTTGGGACAAACCTTTATATATAGCCCTAAACACATTTGACGGATGTGATATGGTATCGAAAATTTAGATCTACAAAGTGGTGCAGGGTATAATATAGTCGGCCCCGCCAAACTTTAAACTTCACTCAACAAAAGTGAACTCTCTATTTCACTAAAGCCAATTTTACTTTCGTTTAATTCATGGAATTATTATGTTTGGAGAAAGTTTCCTCTACTCTAATAATTTTTTGTGTACGTTAGTTAAATTAACTAAACCCGAGGAAAAAAATATACACAAATGAAGGATAAAGATTAACTAAATTCGTTTCTTCCACAAAATAGTTCAATATTTCTTTAAATTTGTAAATTTTACTACAAATGCGTTCATCATGAACTTCGTATGTCACTAAAGACATTCTTGCAATTTTGAACTCCAATTTTTTCCTTCAAACTACAAAATTTTCTTTAACAAGTAAAAAAACTTAATTATGTCTAATAAATTTTCTTGAATTTTTCGAAAAATATTTACTTATTTTTATGACACCTGCGTGATGCCAGTGTTTGTTATACTGTTTAGTTAAAATTTTCTAAAAATATTCAAAATTTTCTAAAATTAACCGAAATTTTTCTTCCTGGTGGGTTCACTGTTTTTTCAGTGTTTCCTTACTTGTTTTATTTCAAATCATTGATTTGATTCGTTGATAAGGGTCTGAAATAAAGCTCATCAATTATTCAGCCCTATTGATTTTATTGAATAAATTTCATATTTTTTTATACAGGATACTCTAAAAATAAGCATGCCCGGTTCCAATGATTTTGTCCGAAAATTGTTTGTTCACGCAACTTCTCAATTTGAAATAGCTTCTCATTGGAGAAAACAAAATTCGGTTGGTGGCCACATTGAAAAAAATATTGCCATGAGGCCCAATATTTCATGTCCTTAAAATACGAATGAGAATTTTGCTTAGCATAGAAGACGCATTCCTCTGATATAAAGTGTGGCAGCACACTTTACAAAAAATAAACTTTAGATATATGAAACATATCACGTTTGCTTTCGAATTTTAATAATTTAAACATAGAAAAAATAAAATAGTTTTTAACTAACTTCTAAAACTTCAAATAGTGCATTTAAATATTCCTCGACAAATTTGGTGACCCCGACGTAACAATGCCGAACGAATCTGGAAATGGGGCTTCCGCGGCTCAACTACCATCCCATGCCGTTAGGGCGTGGCAGCACATTTTACAAAAAATAAACTTTAGATATATGAAACATATCACGTTTGCTTTCGAATTTTAATAATTTAAACATAGAAACAATAAAATAGTTTTTAACTGAATTTCTAAGACTTGAAGTGTATTTAAATTTTCCTCGACAAAAGTTTTTTTCATGTACAAAAGTCGACATTTTAATGAAGTCGTTTCGTCCTTATAGTTAAGTGATTCGACTTAAAATTGGTTATCCAAACATGAAAGAAAATTCCAATTTACTAAGGTCAACAGGTTTTAATACGTTCGAAAAAATCTTCACAAATGAAGTATAAAGATTTATCACATTTGTGTCTCCCACAAAATAGTTCAGAATTTCCATCTATGGTACTAAATACATTTATGAACTAAATTTTTTTCCTTCCAACTACGAAATTTTCCTTAACAATTAAAAACAAAAATCGTTATGTCTAATATTTTTTCTTGAGTTTGTCGAAAAATATTTACTTATTTTTGTGAATTCGGCATGACATCTGCATTTATAATACAGTTTAATTAATATTTTCTAAAATTAACCAAAATATTCCTTCCTGATGGGTTAACTTTTTTTGAGTGTGGAGAATCAAAATCCAAGTGAAGTTGTTTTTGAGCATATTTTTTGAGGTCTAAAGATATGTAACTATGTATTGGAAATAACATTGGGTTTTGGAATAAAAAATAATAATGTTTAGGTCTTCCCTGTGAATGGGGCTTGTTAGACAGCCCTATTATCTTCCCAGCAAAAAAAGCATCGCCAAAAAAGTAATGAAAATGTTCTTTTTGTATCCGGAAGTGGTGCAAAATTGACGCAGAAGCGATGAATTTAACATGGGCTTATCATAGGAAGGATGTCCACCATTTCAGTAGCCGTTGCACTGAATTTGCCTCACTTCTTAAGGTGTGGTGCGAATTCAGTGTTTTGGATGTGAATTAAAAAAAATATGTGATATTTTATCAAATAAATAAATTTTAAAATTTTTTATGATTTTTAATGCATTCTAACGCTTGTCTGGAACGTTTGACATCAACTATTTTCAAAAACTCGCAAGTTTTCTGGAACGGATTTAACATTTTTTCGCCATAATTAAAAATAATTTGTATCATTTTATTAATTCGTAATCTGTTTTTAACCTATTTGAAACAAAAAAAAAAATTTAAATTCCCATTAAAAATGTGAAAAAAGAGAGCTGTAAAAAAATTGACTCAAATGATCTTCCTGTGCAGTTAAAATAAAGAACATCTTTGGGAGAACATTTTTGAAAGTACTTTTAAAGTTGTGCCTTTAGAAGAACTTCCAATTTTTTTTTTGCTGGGTTGTAGTAAATTTTTCGTTAAACAATTTTTTGTGTAAATAAATACCACACGTATCTGCTGGCCCCTTGGAATATGTACACACACACACAACATCTTATCTTACACAAAACGCTAAACAAAATTCTCCAATTTTGGTTATACCTCGTTGTTCTTAATATACAAAAGACAATCTCATCACCTAGCAAAAGTAAAACTTGTTTTCAATACAACCAGTTTCCAATTTGGTTCATTAGGTAGAAAGTTAAATATGTACTAGCACAGTCGAACCTCATCCTCTCCCCACACTAATGACTCGTTAACCTTTTTTGGAGCAGATGGTAAAAAAGGCATTGAAAACTCCCAATTAATCTGCTATCCCAAGTAACCATCACGATTCATTCACCACTCGAAATGAATGATATTTTCTGCACGAACACTTACTTCATACTCCTCATGCAACATTTTCTACAAAAAAACTGAGTATTTTTTCACTTTTATTTTTTTCGTTTTCATTTTCGGTATTTTTATAAAACACCTCTGCATTTTCGTAAAAAAAAATTGAAATAAAAACAAGAACAAAAATTCTTAGCCAAAATCTTGACAACCGGCGTGGCTTATCAGCAGTAGTCAGATATTGTTGAAATTAACTAATATGGTGTGAGCGAAAGAGAGAGAGAAAAGACCATAACGATAGCTATGCAATAAGTCACAGTATATATTAAGTCATAAAAATAGAAAAATAAATAAAAGATAAAGAATTTTTTGTTATTCGAACAAAAAAAAAACGCAACAGAATTATTAATGGGCATTATAGAAGTAGGTGCAATGGATATAGGTCGTCGCCAAGAAACTAGTAATGCTTGTTAACATAATCGTTACGTATTCGTACGTAATGAATTACACACATATGTGTCGTTCATATCTATTGAATACAAAACGTGAATGGATGCATATTTGAAAACTTATAAGATGATTCATAACAAAATGTTAGTAATAAAAGCAAGCAGGTAGTTCAAGCTATACAAGGAGGTTCTATTATAGGTGGAGTATCCATTTTTGAAGGACAGTAGCTGGCAGAATTGTTCCGTTGTTGACGGTGATATACATACACGCAAAAAACATAATTATTTCCTCCCAAACAAAATTTTAGACAAATAAAAATCCTTTTTCTTTTCGCTGTAAGAAAGTTTATTTGAAAGAAAAGTTTATACTTTTTGTGATAAACGTTTATTCTTTTCCAGGATGTAAAAACAATTTCATAAAGACTAACTCAAAGACAAAATCTTTTCTGGCTAATTACATCTTGCCTTATATCTTTCACGGTTGTTCTTAGTTCTTTGCATCTACTTCTGTAATACAAACAATGTAGAAGAAATTATTCGATTTAATAAATATTTTAAATTTCACCTGGACGGACAATTGAACCGCGGACCATATAGTTTATAAGCCAACACACTATCCGTTGGGCTAAGTAGCTGTTATCAACAGCCAATTAAAGGGTGATACAGTCAAAATTTGGTCAAGGGAAAACGCGTGTAAATGGGTGAAATGGTTTATTTAAAAAATCAAATTAAATTTCTTTTTCAAGTTCAATTAGTATAAAATTCAGGACAAATATTCAGTTAGGCTTTCGCTTTTCCAAATCCGAATTGCCGGGCCTCACGCTTGACACCTGCCATCAGATTTTGTACAGCCACCTTGTCCACCTTCTTCGCCGCAGAAAGCCAGTTTTCCTTGAACTGCTGCTCGTCCTTAGCAGTTTTTTTGGTCTTCTTTAGGTTCCGCTTGACAATAGCCCAGTATTTCTCAATTGGGCGGAGCTCTGGCGTGTTGGGAGGGTTCTTGTCCTTGGTAACCACCTGCACGTTTTTGGCGGCGTACCACTCCATGGCCTTTTTACCGTAATGGCAAGATGCCAAATCCGGCCAAAACGGTACGGAACAACCGTGTTTCTTCAGGAAAGGCAGCAGACGTTTATTCAAACACTCTTTCACGTAAATTTCTTGGTTGACAGTCCCGGAAGCTATGAAAATGCTGCTTTTCAAGCTACAGGTACAGATGGCTTACCAAACCAGATATTTCGTTGCGAACTTTGACAGTTTTATGTGCTTGAAAATATCTGCTACTTTTCCCCTTCCTTTTGCCGTATAAAACTCCTGTCCCGGAAGCTGCTTGTAGTCGGCTTTGACGTAGGTTTCGTCCATTACCACTCAGTCAAACTTCGTCAGCATCGTCGTGTACAGCCTCCGGGATGGCGCTTTGGCCATCGTATTTTGTTTATCATCGCGATTTGGAGTCACTACCTTCTTGTAAGTCGATAGTCCGGCTCGTTTTTTGGCTCGATGCACGGTTGTAGACGATACACCCAGCTTATTTGCGGCATCTCGGAGAGAGAGGTTAGGGTTTCGCTTGAAACTACCGGCAACTCTCTTTGTCGTCTCAGCGGCTTCCGGTTTTCGATTTCCCCCCCGATCCAGACTTCCTGGCTGTCGACAAACGTTCCCCAAACACTTTAATTACATTTGTAACGGTTGATTTGGCAACTTTTAGCGATTTTTTCAGCTTTGCGTGCGAGTAGCTCGGATTTTCGCGATGCGCGAGCAAAATTTAGATACGCTGCTCTTCTTGCTTGGACGGCATTTTGACAACTGAAGAGTGAATTCCAAAATCAAAATAGGAGCAACTTTCTACACACACACACACCTTCAAAATGAGGGGTGTTAAGGTTTTTTAAATGCAAAATTGAAAGAAATAAGTCAAATTCATATTGACCAAATTTTGACCGTATCACCCTTTAATTGCATCTTTCCTTATATCTTTCCCACTTCCACGATGTTTTTTAGTCCTTAGCGCCTGCTTCTGTAATACAAACAATGTAGAAGAAATTATTCGATTTTATAATTTTTTTTAAATTTCACCTGGACGGAAAATCGAACGCGGACCATACAGTTTGTAAGCCAAAACACTATCTGTTGGGCTACGTAGATGTTATTGTCATCAATAGATAATTATCGTTATAAGTTATATTTATATAGCATAGCTTGCGGCGCCCACGAGCCGATTAAACAAACTTTATTTAAGAAAAACATATATTTAGTTGAGCACCGTGGAGCAGTGGTTGGTACGTCCGCTTTGCATACCGAGGGTCCTGGGTTCGATCCCTGCTTCTACTGAACACCAACATGTTTTTTATATATATTCCAGATATGTTCGGAAGATTCCGAAAAAGTGTTCATCATTACATATTAAATTTTTACTATGAAACTGTAAAATGTGGCTTATTAAAGACTTAAAGTCAGACAAGGACTGTGGTCTTGATATAAACGAAATGGACTGTGTTGTTGGTTCAAAAATAATTTTTTTATTGAAAAAAAAATTTTAATGCCTTGGCTATGCAAAGACGGCACAATTTAAGAAAAATTTACTCATCTTAGAAGTAAGATTAACTCAATTAATAAAAATATGAACTAATTTCGACTTTAGTAAAATTGTCTGCTTCATTTGTATAATTTTTTTTCTTATATGTAGTCATGTCAAACAAAAATTTATTAAAATAATGAAATTTTGCTCACATTTGACAAAATTTAACTAAAATCAATTGATTAAAATAATGTTTAATCGGCTATAGAAATGTTCGTTTACTTTTTTCTCTCTGTAGTCAGCCAATATTTAAATAGATGTCCATGACTACTAGGGTTTCTAGCAAATTATAAAAATAAAATTATTATACAAAGGCTAATATTATAATTTTGAATTTTAATGTGTTTTGTTTTTATTACGTGATTCAAATGAAAACTTCGCGGTTGCGGTGAATGTGTGGTGTGATTTAGAGCGTAGAAGAACTTACTTCTTCATATGTGTACATGTATATTAAAGTGGGCCGTTTTTTTGGAACCTAGACAAAAATAACTGTGGAATAGAGAATATAAAATGAGAGTGACAAACTAACTGTAAAAATAAACAAAATTTTTAGAAAAGTCCCCTGGAATGCGAAATGAAAATCATAGGTCAATGTCAAAAATATTGTATTACACTGAAAAAACAGTGAACCCACCAGGAAAGAAAATTTTAGTTCATTTTAGACAAATTTGATTAATTGTAGAAAATTTTAACTAAACTGTATTATAAACGAAGATGTCGCGCCGATTATTATATATAACCCCATAATTATATATAGCCCCCATATAAACCGATATATAGCCCCCATACACACAAAGAAAATTTCATAAAAACTCGGACAACGAAAATTTTTTCATTGATATAACGAAACATTTTCATTAATACAATGAAAATATTCGTTAATAGTACGAAACTTTACGTTAATTAATAGAAAATTCGTTATAATAACGAAATATTTCGTTGTATTAACGAATTTGTTTCGTTGGCTGATTTTTAACGACACATTTCGTTAATATAACGAAACTTTTTCTATTAGTGTATGAACCGATCCCCAGATTTGGCTTGCGGAGCCTCAAAGAGAAGCAAATTTCATCCGATCCGGCTGAAATTTGGTACATTGTCTCTAACAACCATGCAAAAATTGGTCCACATCGGTCCATAATTATCTATAGCCCCCAAATAAACCGATCCGCAGATTTGGCTTGCGGAGCCTCAAAGAGAAGCAAAATTTCATCCGATCCGGCTGAAATTTGGTACATTGTTGTGGTATATGGTCCCTAACAACCATGCAAAAATTGGTTCATAATTATATATAGCCCCCATATAAACCGATCCCCAGATTTGGCTTTCGGAGCCTCTAAGAGAAGCAAATTTCATCCGATACCCATGAAATTTGGAACATGGTGTTAGTATATGGTCTCTAACAACCATGCCAGAATTGGTCCATATCGGTCAATAATTATATATAGCCCCCATATAAACCGTTCTCCAGATTTGTCAAAATTTTATTTCTATAGAAAATTTTGTTAAAATTTCATTTCTATAGAAAATTTTGTCAAAACTTAATTTCTATAGAAAATGTTGTCAAAATTTTATTTCTGTAGAAAATTTTGTCAACATTTTATTTCAATAGAAAATTTTGTTAATTTAATATATACTAAGTATGGACTTACTTACAATTTAGAAGACGGTGTTAGGAGGTTTTAAGATACCTTGCCATCGGCTAGCGTTACCGCTACCCAAGTAATTCGATTGTGGATGGCAGTGTTCAGAAGAAGTTTCTACGCAATCTATGGTGGAGGGTAAATAAGCTTCGGCCTGGCCGAACTTACGGCCGTATATACTTGTTCTTATATTATAATTATTATTATTATTTGTTTACTACAAAAAGTTAATCGGTAGCTGATATTGCAAATTTACGATATGACCCCAAGAAAATAAACACCTCATAGCAATTTCATCAGCATTCGTTGTAATGATCTGTGATGAGCAATGATCTTCGTGCGATTTCCTACATTGTTTTTTTTATCATTAATTTTCTTCGATTTTTACACACACACAATTATTTGCATTTGTGTCTGTGTAATTGTATTCAAGTGCAACTAGAACACGCGAACATTTCCAATTATATGATATATTCACAGAAAAAGCGTATTTGAAGTAATTTAATTGTTTACTCGGTTTAAATGGATAAATAATTCTCACAAATTTGTCTAGATTCGCCATATATGTAAATGATAATAGATAATATTAACATGTGTAGTAGCAAGCAGTACGTTGTAAAGGTCATTTCATAAAAGGGCACTGACTTTAGGCTATAAAAGTTTCAACAGGGATTAGCCGCCACGAAGTGTTACCAATCTGTATGATTGGTAACACTTACGATCTGTATGATCGTTTGAATTCTTTGCATGAAAATATTTTTATACCCTCCACCATATGATAGGGGGTATATTAACTTTGTCATTACGTTTATAACACATCTAAATATTAATCTAAGATCCAATAAAGTATATATACTGGGTCGTGGTGAAATTCGATCGATCTAGCTATGTTCGTCCGAGTGTCCGGCTGTCCGTCTGTGGAAATCACGCTAGGTTCCAAACTAAACAAGCTATCGACTTGTTATTGATGTAGGTCGGATGGTATTGCAAATGGGCCATATCGGACCACGTTTACCTATAGACCCCATATAAACCAACTCCGAGATTTGGCTTGCAGAAGCTCTAGGAGAAGCAAATTTCCGATCAGGGGCCAAATCACCGCAGTCGAAATCGAGTACTTCGTCATCGTAATGTAGTTTACGCGGATCACCGCATTCGTTATCGAATTGTTTCTACTCGAAGTTGAACACAATAGGTAGCATGCCATCGAAAAAGAAGTATGTAGTGATTTTAGAGAGGAAAAAAGGTAAACAAAAAGAAACAAAAAGTTGGTGAAAATGTAAGTATCATTCCATTTTGGCAAAATACATTTAAGAAAATATAATATTAGTTGCATTTAGGGAAAGTAGCCGCTTCAAAAAAAACTTATTTTTTCGAACATATTTAAAAGCTTTTTTTGACAGATGTCAAAAACACATTTAGTTAAAAGCACTCACTTCAAAATAGAATCACTCCACTTTAGGCAATGCTAAAGGTCTGCTTTTGTCACGAATATTTTTCCTTATTAATGCCACTTTGTACGAAAACGAAGAAAAAACACTTGGATTCATAAACAATATAAATTTCTCAGAAATAACATAATTTGATCATAAAAACTTATTTTGAATTTCTCTTTCGCTTCCAATTTCTTATTACCATATGTTTACAGTAATGTAATTTGAGTTCAAAATTTCAAAATGTCTTTAGTACCATACGAAGTTCATGATGGGCGCATTATTGGTAAAATTTACAAATATTAAGGAATTCTGAACTATTTTGTGGGAGACAGAATTTAGATAATCCATTTGTGTATAATTTTTTTCCTCTGCTTTATTTAAGTTAACTTAAAACATAATAATTCCATGAACTAACATGAGAATTTAATAAGCTTTTAATGAAATATATGGTTCACTTTTTTTGGAGTGTATGATCACGAAAAAAGTTGAAATCACGCTAACTTCCGAACGAAATAAGCTATCGACTTGAAACTTGACACAAGTAGTTGTTATTGATGTTATTGATGTAACATAATTTGATCATAAAAACTTATTTTGAATTTCTCTTTCGCTTCCAATTTCTTATTACCATATGTTTACAGTAATGTAAAAAAAACAGTAGTAGATAAAATAAATTACGATCGAATGTGGTGATCCAAAAATTTACTACGATCGAAATGTTTCTCTGTACGAAACTGAACTCGATGACGAATGCGGTGATTTGGCCCCAGATCTGGTTGAAATTTGGTACGTGGTGTTAGTATATGACCTCTAACACCCATGTAACAATTGGTCCATATCGGCCCATATTTATATATAGTCTCCATATAAACCGATCCCCAGATTTGAACTCCGAAGCCTCTTGGAGGAGCAAAATTCATCCGATCCGATTAAAATTTGGTACGAGGTGTTAGTATAGGGTCTATAACAACAATGCAAAACTTGGTTTATATTGGTCCATAATGATATATAGCCCCCATAGAAACCGATCCCCAGATTTGACCTCCGGAGACTCTTGGAGGAGCAAAATCCATCCGATCTGGTTGAAATTTGGTACGTGGTGTTACTATATAGTCTCTAACAACTGTGCAAAAATTTATTCATATCGCTCCATAATTATATAAAGTCCCCATGTAAACCGATCCTCAGATTAGATCTTCGGAGCCTCTTGGAAGAGCAAATTTCATCCGATTTGGTTGAAATTTGGTGCATGGTGTTAGTATATAATCTCTAACAAAAATGCAAAAATTAGTCCATATCGCTCCATAATTATATATAGTCCCCATATAAACCGATTCATAGATTTGACCTCCGAAGCCTCTTGGAGGAGCAAAATTCATCTGATTCGGTGAGATTTGGTAAATTGTCCTAGTATATGGCCGCTAACAATCATGTCACACGTAGTTCATATCGGTCTTTAGTTATATCCCAGCAAAAAAAAGAGCTCCCAAAAAAGTAGTTTGGATCCCCAATTTGTGATCCAGAAATAGTGCAAACTTGGATCATCTCCAATGAATTTTACACGGGCTTGTCATACGACAGAAGTACTCTATTTTTGGATCTTTTGCATTGCTTTAGAAGTTGTGCCTTGGAAGTTCATTTGGATGAAGAAATTTAAAAAACTAAATTTTTTCCAATTTCACTTTTGATTTTTATCATTATTTTTTGTTACACTTTTATTTTTTTATTATCCAATTTTTAAAAATTTGAAAAACTTCTTGGCTTCCACCGGTGGCTGAACCTGGGTCTGTTGGCACCATAACAGAACGCCTTAGCACTCTCAGCCATTGAAAACGATGCATCAAAATGTCAATTCAAATGTTTGTGACATGAACATAATATGACACCACGGCATGACATTCTAACTACTTCCTAAGATGTTCTTTATTATTATGAATGAAAAAATAAAGAACGCTGTTTGAAATCTCACCCGCGGAATTTTTTTTATTAAATATTTTTCTAAAAAATTATTTTTTTATGTTATACATCGTTTTTATTTTTTTTTTTTTGTCGGCATATATTTTTGTATAAATATATTTTTCCATAAAAAATCAATCATCAAATCAATCAAAAAAAAAAAATTAAAAATTATCGTAATTTGCAAAACCTTCTCAAAAGAACTTGCATGGAAGTGAAAAAGTCAAACGACACAGGTTCAAATCCCAACGAGGATGACTTTTATATTTTTTTTTATAATTTTTTTTTTTACTTTTTATTGATTTTTCTACGGCCTAATTCAGTACTTTATAAGACTTGTCCAAAAGGATTGCATCGAAAGTGAAAGAAAATCGATAGGGCATCCCGGGATGCCCTTTAAAATGCGATTTTGTGGACGTGTCCAAAAGGACTGCATCGGAAGTGGAAAAAACTTGATGTGGGATTCCGGGTTACGCTTTAAAAGAAATGTTTGTGGAACAAATTTCAATTTTTTATCCCCCAGATAAACCGATCCCCAATCACACAAAAGTTGGTCCATATCGGTTCATAATTGTATATACACGGATGAAAAAGACTGTTTTTCATATGTTTGGCTATAAACATTATATGTTTGGAACACAATTTTTTAAACACAATATTTTTGAGTGCAAGCATATAATGTTCATAAACTAGCATAACATGTTTGGGACATATATGTTAATATGTTAGAACATATTATGTTTGGGACATAAAATGTTTGTAAATATAATATGCTTGGATGCAAACATATAATAATTTAAAAATAGCCTATAAACATATATGTGTTTAGTAGCTTGGAGCGCTATTTAACAGGGAGCGATATTGAATTAAGTTGGTGGTTGTTGCTTGTTATTACACAATTAAAATTTTATTTTTCCTTGGGCAATTGATCAGCTACTTCTTTGATCCTTACAAACTGTGTGGTCCGCTGTTCGAATCCCCGTCCGGCAAAAGGTAAAATTAAAATAAAAAAAATCATACAATTGGATAATTTCTTCTACAATGTTTGTATTACAGAAAAAGGTGCTAAGAACTAAAAAATCTCGTGGAAGTGAGAAAGATGTGGGGGAATATACAATTGGGCAGAAACAAAATTTTGAGCATTCGGGTCGAAAACCTATGTTGTTAGCACCTATATTACCTGTTTATTTTCATAATTCATTATGATTGTAAATATATAAATAAATAAATAAATAAAATTTTGAGCACAATATTGTTTGGGAGAATTTTTTTAAGCATATAATATTTTTGGGTGCAAAATGCTTCCAAACATATTATATGTTCACATAATAACATATTGTTTTTTGGAAGACAACATTATTGAATTTTGATGCAAAAATACAAAATGTTTGGAACTTAGACTACCCAAACATATATTGTTTAGACCAATATGCTTTCAAACATATTATATATTGGAAGAGATCAAACATATAAATGTTTGGGCAATACCCAAAAATGTATATGATTGAAGCAAAATATGTTTGGGAGTATATGTTACAGAAGCGATTTTTTGTGAGCGTGTAGCCTCCAAAAAGCGAACTCCATATCACAATTCTGGATCTCCAATTACCGCGCAAAAGTTTATATCGGTTCGTAATTATTTGTAGACTTCCCTACACCCAAAGAAATTTGTTAGTACACAGGGACAGCAGAAAAGTCTGCTAAAACAGCAGAAAGTCTGCTGAAAAAGGGACAGCAGTCACTGTTTGCTGAAATAGCAAACATTTGCTGCTATTTTTGAATCTCGATTACACTAAAACATGTTTTATTTTGGCTAAAACAAATAAAAATGTCAACTTAGGAGCTAACCTAACATAATTAAAACAATATTTTATGAATATTTATAGTATTTGACCAAAAATTTGAATATTTATCGAATTGAGGAGTAACAGCAAACAAAATGTTTGCTGATCGTATTTAGAAGCTTGTAAGTATATTACAGTGCAAAAATATACCAAAAACTACTTTTGGTTCTTAAATATGCTTTGGGGAAAAATTCAGAACATAAAAATTTTATAAATTGTTGTTCATTTGGCCCTGAAGTACAAAAATATAACAGCAAACACCGCACCCTCACAAAAAATCGCTTCTGTAACATATACTCCCAAACATATTTTGCTTCAAGCATATACATTTTTGGGTATTGCCCAAACATTTATATGTTTGATCTCTTCCAATATGTTTGAAAGCATATTAGTCTAAACAATATATGTTTGGGTAGTCTAAGTTCCAAACATTTTGTATTTTTGCATCCAAATTCAATAATGTTGTCTTCCAAAAAACAATATGTTATTATGTGAACATATAATATGTTTGGAAGCATTTTGCACCCAAAAATATTATATGCTTAAAAAAATTCTCCCAAACAATATTGTGCTCAAAATTTTATTTATTTATTTATATATTTACAATCATAATGAATTATGAAAATAAACAGGTAATATAGGTGCTAACAACATAGGTTTTCGACCTGAATGCTCAAAATTTTGTTTCTGCCCAATTGTATATTCCCCCACATCTTTCTCACTTCCACGAGATTTTTTAGTTCTTAGCACCTTTTTCTGTAATACAAACATTGTAGAAGAAATTATTCAATTGTATGATTTTTTTATTTTAATTTTACCTTTTGCCGGACGGGGATTCGAACAGCGGACCACACAGTTTGTAAGGATCAAAGAAGTAGCTGATCAATTGCCCAAGGAAAAATAAAATGTTAATTTTGTAATAACAAGCAACAACCACCAACTTAATTCAATATCGCTCCCTGTTAAATAGCGCTCCAAGCTACTAAACACATATATCTTTATAGGCTATTTCTAAATTAATATATGTTTGCATCCAAGCATATTATATTTACAAACATTTTATGTCCCAAACATAATATGTTCTAACATATTAACATATATGTCCCAAACATGTTATGCTAGTTTATGAACATTATATGCTTGCACTCAAAAATATTGTGTTTAAAAATTTGTGTTCCAAACATATAATGTTTATAGCCAAACATATGAAAAACAGTCTTTTTGATCCGTGTAACAACATAGGTTTTCGACCTGAATGCTCAAAATTTTGTTTCTGCCTAATTGTATATTCTCCCACATCTTTCTCACTTCCACGAGATTTTTTAGTTCTTAGCACCTTTTTCTGTAATACAAACATTGTAGAAGAAATTATTCAATTTTATGATTTTTTATTTTAATTTTACCTTTTGCCTGACGGGGATTCGAACAGCGGACCACACAGTTTGTAAGGATCAAAGAAGTAGCTGATCAATTGCCCAAGGAAAAATAAAATGTTAATTTTGTAATAACAAGCAACAACCACCAACTTAATTCAATATCGCTCCCTGTTAAATAGCGGTCCAAGCTACTAAACACATATATGTTTATAGGCTATTTCTAAATTAATATATGTTTGCATCCAAGCCAAGGCCGTATTCAGGGGGGGGGGGGGATGAGGGGGATCAAACCCCCCCCGAAATGAATAAATATTTTTATATAAATAAATATGTATTTTTAGCTGCATAGAAAAATCTTATCGAAGATGTTGAAGAAAAGCTGGAGGTTTTATTTTTAAAAACGCTTACCTATAAAACCTGCACAAATCATAGAATACTAGTTGAAACCCCCGTCAAACGACGGTCGAAAAAAACAATTTGTTTTTGTTCTCGCACCACAAATTTCATTTTTGGAAAATGTCTTTCTGATTTTTATGTGTGTTTGTTGTTCTTTTTGTGAACATGACTCGCTTTGTTTGGCCATAGCAACAACAACGAAATAGCCAAACACACATCTGTAAATGAAATGGCGCAAAACCTGCGAAAAGAACCTGCCTAATTCAGCGATGGAAGCACTTGGAGAGTGCAATAAAGTGATATTTCCAAACGTGCATATTCTTTTAAAAATTTTGGTCACTTTGCCAGTTACTCAGGGATGGAAAATACAATTTTTAAGAAAGTACAAAAAAGGTATTTTGTGAGCGGAAAGGTACTTTTTACTAAATTTCAACAAAAATTTCACTGGAAGATTATTGTCAAGAGACTAAATTTTAAAGAAAATAAAATTTTGACAAAATTTTCTATATAAATAAAATTTTGCAAAAATTTTCTATAGAAATAAAATTTTGCAAAAAAATGTTGCAAAATTTTTTCTATAGAAAAAAAATTTTGCAAAAATTTCCTATAGAAATAACATTTTTACAAAATTTTCAATTGAATTAAAATTTTGACAAAACTTTCTACAAATATAAAATTTTGCAAAAATTCTATATAGAAATAAAAATCGATAGTATATAATCGCATTCTTTTTTCGACTAAAACATTCTTGAAGTTCAATAAAATCCTGTTTTTGACTATGTCTTTTACAAAATCAAGATTTTCTTCCCACATGAACATATCTGTTTTGCCATATTTGTAAAAGACTATTAGCAAATAAGGTTGATAAAGACTTTTTCAAAATATTAAAATATTTTGTCAAAGCTATTGTACCAAAAATCTGATATCGACTCAAAAATGTCTACACAAAAGGTACTAAATCATTCAAAAATGTCTACACAAAAGGTACTAAATCCCACTAAGCATTGAAATTTTAGCTTTTGGATCGGATATCATTTGATAAAATACGAAAAAAAATTAAATCTTTTCATTACTTGTTCGTCGTTAAATTCAACGCTTCTGCGCAGATTTTGCACCACAGTGGAAACTCGTAAATAGGTTTTCAAATTCTGGGGGGTGGGGGTCTAAAATTTTTCTGCGGGGTCTAAGTCCCTATCCCACAGTCGTTCCTACGCCTATGGCCTAGATCTTAAGCTAGATACACTAAAAAAAATTTATTTGGATCCAAAGATTTTGAACTTCCCCTAAGGATTTTGTTATTGATTCCGCGCCAAAGATGCTGCTTCTTTAAAATAAAGACATTTTTAGTGACCTATCTGGCTTTAAATCTACGATCAATAAAATTAAAATTAGGATAAATATTTTATTTATCAAATTTTCATTCTCTTCGAGGTATACACGTACAAACAGATGCCAATTTAATAATAAAAATTATACCGGATACTTCGAAGTAAAAAAATATGATTTTAATTAAAAGAAAAAAAAAAAACTTTCAACCAATGATTCAAAAGATAAGGACGATTACTTTGAATCAAAAATGTATTTCTTTACTTTAAGGAAGTTTTGCCTTGGCTCAAATTTCCAAAATTTGTGTCCTACATATAACACTTTTTTGTTAAAGTCATGATAGTAAACTTTATTTTAATTAAAATTTCATTACATTAAAGAAATTAGTCCTTAATATTGTGGAAATTTCGTTAATATTTTAAAATTTAGATTGCGTGATCTTTAACATCACGTACATATAGCTCCGTAAAAACATGCCTTATTTTAAAGAAGCCTTATCTTTGGCTCGGAATCAAAAACAAAATCATTGAAGGAATATCCATCTTCATATCCAATTCAACTTTTCTTAATCCAAAGATTCAATATTAATTTAAATCTTATTTTTTATTTTTTCTAAATCTACGGTACTGACCGGGGTGAAAAAGTATTGAAAAAAGTACTATAGTACTGCATTTTCCATCCCTGCAGTTACTACGTGCTCATCCGAACGTTCATTTTCAACAATGATGAGATTAAAGACGTATCTTAGAAATTCCACTAGCGAGAGTATACTCAATGGATTGGCATTAATGTCGGTTCATCGCCGAATAAATGTGCCGACTGAAGAAGTCATTGATTTATTTGCTGCCCCAAAAAGCCCGTCGGCTCAATTTAATATTATAAAACAAGTAAGGAAAGTCTAAAGTCGGGCGGGGCCGACTATATTATACCCTGCACCACTTTGTAGATCTAAATTTTCGATACCATATCACATCCGTTAAATGCGTTGGGGCTATATATAAAGGTTTGTCCCAAATACATACATTTAAATATCGCTCGATCTGGACAGAATTTGATAGACTTCTACAAAATCTATAGACTCAAAATTTAAGTCGGCTAATGGACTAGGATGGAACACAATGTTAGTAAAAAAATATGGGAAACGTTTAAATCTGAAGCAATTTTAAGGAATCTTTGAAAAAGTTTATTTATAATTTATCGCTCGATATATGCGTATTAGAAGTTTAGGAAAATTAGAGTAATTTTTACAACTTTTCGACTAAGCAGTGGCGATTTTACAAGGAAAATGTTGGTATTTTGACCATTTTTGTCGAAATCAGAAAAACATATATATATATGGGAGCTATATCTAAATCTGAACCGATTTAAAATCGCATAGCTACAATGCTAATTCTACTCCCTGTGCAAAATTTCAACTAAATCGGAGTTAAAAATTAGCCTCTGTGGTCATATGAGTGTAAATCGGGCGAAAGCTATATATGGGAGCTATATCTAAATATGAACCGATTTCAACCAAATTTGGCACGCATAGCAACAATGCTGATTCTACTCCCTGAGCAAAATTTAAAATAAATCGGAGCAAAAAATTGGGCTCTGTGGGCAAATGAGTGTAAATCGGGCGAAAGCTATATATGGGAGCTATATCTAAATCTGAACCGATTTGGCTGATATTTTGCAAGTTTTTCGAGACCCATAAAATATTCAGATTTATGGAATTTGAGGAAGATCGGTTGATATACACGCCAATTATGACCAGATCGGTGAAAAATATATATGGCAGCTATATCTAAATCTGAACCGATTTTTTCCAAAATCAATAGGGATCGTCTTTGAGCCGAAACAGGACCCTATACCAAATTTTAGGACAATCTGACTAAAACTGCGAGCTGTACTTTGCACACAAAAATACATCAACAGACAGGCAGACGGACAGACAGACAGACAGACAGACATCGCTAAATCGACTCAGAATTTAATTCTAAGCCGATCCGTATACTAAAAGGTTGGTCTATGATTACTCCTTCTTGGCGTTACATACAAATGCACAAACTTATTATACCCTGTACCACAGTAGTGGTGAAGGGTATAAATATTGTATACATACCTTGCATAAATAAAATTTTCTACACATGAGATTATATGAATATTTTTTTTTAAGTTGAACCCCCCCCGAATTAAAATCCTGGCTACGGCCTTGATCCAAGCATATTATATTTACAAACATTTTATGTCCCAAACATA
This sequence comes from Haematobia irritans, assembly GCF_050003625.1. Lineage (NCBI taxonomy): Eukaryota > Metazoa > Arthropoda > Insecta > Diptera > Muscidae > Haematobia > Haematobia irritans. The sequence continues at coordinate 115,980,115 of NC_134399.1, read as the reverse complement.
ATATGTTCTAACATATTAACATATATGTCCCAAACATGTTATGCTAGTTTATGAACATTATATGCTTGCACTCAAAAATATTGTGTTTAAAAATTTGTGTTCCAAACATATAATGTTTATAGCCAAACATATGAAAAACAGTCTTTTTCATCCGTGCGACTGCTGTTTCTAGCAGACTTTTTTCTGTGAGTGTAATATACCGGTCAAGAACTGAATTATATACGTATGTAATCTGCTTTTTTGTCTAATATATACCACGTATGGACTAACTTACAATTTAGAAGACGATGTTAAACAGTTTTAAGATACCTTGCCATCGGCAAGAATTACCACAACCCAAGTAATTCGATTGTGGATGACAGTCTTTAGTAGAAGTTTACAGGGTACATAAGATTCGGCCTGGCCGAACTTACGGCCGTATATACTTGTTAAAATTCTATACTAAACATAAGCTTTCAATGAGAACTAATTTATATTTACAACCAATTAATGTATCGTCTCGTGATACTGTACCCCACGTCATTTGTGTTTCTAGACTAAAGTCTGCCATAGAAATTTTATTTGTCAGACACAAATTGGGGAGAATTTAAATGTTCTACGTCTATCACAAATGTCTGTATTAGCCGCGATGAGCGGTCAAACATCCTCGACGATTTTTGTTGACTCATTGTGGAATATTTGTAAAATTTGCAACATCATCTCCAATGAATTGTATTTGCAATTATAATTTCGTTTGACAACTGCAAAGCCCCATTCAGCACTGAATAATAATGCAATTGGGAAATAGCTTGAAATTGTCGTCGTCACCATAGAGAATTAATAAAAGTTGTAAGGTCTTTCCATGCCATTTTAATTTTGTAATTGCCTTCAATGGCTTTAATAAACATTCAAAGAAATTCTCTGAAATACAAACTGTAGGAAAGAGAACTTGTAGGGTTTCTCCCATAGCTCTATGATAAAAATAAAATGCATTGATGCATGATGATGTCAGATGACGTCATCATGATTGCCCCAACTCTCAAATGCAGACACACACAGAAACCTCTTACTCAAATCTGTCTGTAAAGTTCTCTTTGATGTTTTCAACGCTTGCCGCATGATTCGTGTACTAATAGAAAATTTCGTTAAATATAACATGGATATTTAACGAAATTGGAAAATATAAGGTTTGTTCACGTACTTTTAAAATAAAAATTAGCATGTAAAAACTTAGCAAGAGAGTAATTCGCCCTCCATACTATACATTTTTGGGCCACTTTTTGTGGATTTTACACTGAAAAAAAGCTTACCCAGTTCCAAAGTTTTTTTTTTTTTTTTTAAATTAATTTATCTTGTATAGCTGAGTACTCTATGTTCACTTTTCAAGCTGAAAACTAGCTTGTTTTCACGATTACTTTTTTTAATTAATTAATTTAGAAATATAAAATTATTTGCAATCAATTTCTTGGATCTTTTCAATCCATTATTTGGCAAGACTCGATCAAAATATAATCGTCTTAATAAATATATTTGTACTTTTAATTTAGTGTTTTGGTGGAAAAAAAATCGAACATAGTACTCACCTTATTGATACCTTGCCAAAGAAGAGAGGAATTACACTACGGATACAAATTAGATGCAATTCTCTTTTAAATTTGGGGTTGCAAACTTCATACTGGAATTATTTCATTTTTCATGAATTATTTCATTTTTTGTCATCGTCTTAAATTAAAGTCCCTCATAAACATGTTAAACGGAATTTAAAATTTCAAGTTCAAGTAGAAATTATGTCATGTTTCAAAAAAACAAACGTCTTTAATCTTGGACAATTAATAAACCAGAACAATTTATTATTTCTTTAGCATTTAATTCAGATTATTTTAATAATTCATTTGACAAGAAAATTATATATACTAATGAAAAAAGGACAAAACAAACTATGTTAAAACTACTATGATTAAATTCAATTGGAAAAATCAAAGTGAATGTTCAGTATGCAACACTCCTCCTCATTCACTTCAAATTGCATTTCGCAGAAAAATAATTATGTTTGATAGGTGGTAGCGGTTTCGTTAGGAGATCTGCAATCATTTCATCGGTAGGACAATAGACACATTGTATTATTCCCTTTTTAGAAAGATCCTTTGTCATTTTATATTTTGTATCCATATGTTTAGTTTTAAAAGAAAATTTATCGTCAGTCACAAGTCGCAAACAACTTTGGTTGTCGTTAAATAGTTGAGTTGGCCCATTAACTGGTTGGCGAATGTCTTCGAGCAATTGTCGTATCCATTTGATTTCCTTTGCCGCTTCAGATAATGATATGTACTCAGACTCGCAAGTTGAACTTGCTACAAGTGACTGTTTTTGGCATGCCCAACTGATTGTTCCGCCGTTATAAAATAATACTCGGCCGCTGTTTGATTTTCTTTCAGATTTGTCCTCGGCCCAATTGGCATCAGCATATCCAACCAGATCTTGCTGATTTTTCTCGTTGCTAAGCATAATTTTATAGTTAGAATTTGTTTTCAAATATCTCAATACCCGCTTGCATTGTAACCAATCGTCATTAGTTGGCTTTGAGACCTTTTGAGCTAAAATGCTGACAGCAGCTGAAATGTCTGGCCTTGTATTAACAGAGATATATAGTAGATGTCCAATAAGCTTTCTATATAATGTATTGTTTTCAAGTAATTTTGATTCTTCGCCTTTTCCGTAACATAAATCCATTGGAGTATTTGCAGGCTTCGCTTCGAGCAATCCAAACTCTTCAACTGTTTTGTGGATATAGTGTGATTGGCCAATTTGAAAATTACCAGCCTTATCCCTAAAAATTTCTATACCCAAATAATATTTGAGAGTTCCTAAGTTTTTAGTCTCAAAGTGATCATTAAGTTGTTTTTGAATTTCATCAATTTCTCCTTGTGTATCACATGCAATTAAGATGTCATCAACGTGAACCACTATGTAGCATATACCATTATCAGTATATCTGACATACAGACAGGGATCATTTAAACTTTGAGTGAAATTTAACTTTTGGAGAACTTCATGAAGTGCATTATTCCAAGTCCTTGCAGCTTGTTTTAATCCATAAATGCTCTTCTTCAACAAACACACGAGCTCAGGGTTACCTGTAGTAAAGCCCTGTGGTTGCTTCATGTACAAAGTCTCCGTTAACTTGCCATTCAAAAATGCAGATTTCACATCAAGATGATTGACTACCATTTTCCTTTTTCCGGCAATCGAAAGGAAAACTCGCAAAGTGGTATGGTTCACTACGGGAGCAAAAACTTCATCGAAATCAACACCATATTTTTGTGAGAACCCTTTCATTATTCTCCTCCAAGAAATTATTTTGACAATTTCCATTTTCACTAACTGCTTCCTTGTTTTCTGAATCTATTCGGTTTGCAGCATTGCTAGTTTCACAATTATTGATTGCAATATCGAGACCTAACTCCTCCTCAATCAATAATTTGTTACTTGAAAAATTGTTCGTTTTATATTCAAGAGGATTTTCAAGAGCATCTTCAGTAAAATCTGTAAATAAAACGTCGCGACTTATGACAACACGATTCGTTTCTGGATTATAACAGCGAAATGATTTAGAATTTTGCTCATAACCAAGAAAAATCATTTCATTAGCTTTGTGATCCATCTTACGTCTTAAATGAGATGGTGTATGAACAAAACACTTTGAACCAAATACATGCATATTCTTCATTGATGGTTTATTTCCATACCAGAGTTCGTGGGGTGTAGCAGTTTTTGATCTAGTGAAAACTACATTCTGAATATTATTAGCCGTTGTTACTGCTTCTCCCCAAAATTTATTTGGAAGTTTCGCATCAATAAGTAAACATCTAGTCATCTCAATTAGGGTTCTATTTTTCCGTTCTGCTTTTCCATTTTGTTGAGGGGTGTACGGGGCCGTAAACTGATTTTCTATTCCTTCTGATTTTAGAAATTGGCTGAAACTTTTGCTAATGTACTCACCTCCTCTATCAGAACGTAAAACCTTAGGAACTCGACCAAACTTAGTGCGACATAAATTGACAAAATCTTTAAACATTGGTTCAACTTCAGATTTATGAGATATCAAACGTATGGTTGTGAAGCCGGAAAAATCATCTATGAATGTAACCAAATATCTCTTTCCTGATGGTGTACTTGTTTGCATTGGACCACATACATCCGTATGAATTAAATCCAGTGGTGCACATGACGTAGATACCGATTGTTTTGGAAATGGCAACCTTGTCATTTTGCCCTTAACACAAACATCACAAATTTCTTTTATACCGCAATCCACTATGTTAATGCCATCCACCATATTTTCTGAAAACATTTTTTTAATGGCGACTGGATCTCTGTGTCCTAACTTTCGATGCCATGTGTGAATACAGTTGGAGTTATGCTCCAAAATAGAGTTAACTGCATCAGTTTTTCGCAACATATACATATCGCCGTTGGCATCTGCTGTACCGATGTTACAATTTCCATAATTAATAAAACATCTGTTATTCTTGAATGAGACGTTATGGCCAGTTTTAGTCAATTGCCTCACAGATATTATATTTCCAACTAAACTTGGCGCATAAAGTACTTCTGTTAATCTTAGCTTGTTTACGACACCGTCGGTGCTAATCATTTCTATATCACCGCAACCAATTCCTTCTATAGCTATGGATTGTCCGTTAGCAACTTCTATAGAACTCTTGTAAGATTCATCCAAATTTTTAAAAAAATTCTTTTCGCTAACGGCATGTCGCGTTGCCCCTGAATCGATCAACCAAGACCATTTTACTTTCTCACCGATCTTGAACAAAAATTCCTCGTGGGTTTCATTATCAAATTTCTCTTCTGCTACATTTATTTTGTTCGATCCACTTCCATGCTTAGCCTTCCAAGTTTTGTACTTATAACAATTCTTCTTTTGATGTCCCGTCTTTTTACAAAAATAACACTCACCGACGCTCTTGTTCACTACTTTCAAAACAACATCACCTGTAGCATGAGAAAATCTTGTTCGTCGTTCATATTCAGCAATTACTCTTTGTTGAACTAAAGCAAAAGTAACTTCATCTTCCTTTCGGGACTCTAGAGAGGTTATAAGTGTGCCATATGTTTCTGGCAAACTACTCAGCAACATCGCTGCACTCCATTTGTCTGATAATGATTCTTCACCAACATCGCGTAATTTGGTAAACAGTTCGTTCATTGTATTGATGTGAGCAATAGCGTCTCCATCTTCATTGAGCTTTAAGCTGCAAATAGATCGCATTAAATAGACCTTGTTGGTTAAGGTATTCTTTTCGTGGTAATTTTTTAGGGCATCCCAAGTCGCTTTGGCAGTGTTTAAATTTCGGATATGTCCCAATTGATCGTCCATTACCAATAAACCGATTGTTCCTCTGGCTTCATCATCCCTGTACTCCCAGTTGTCAATTTCCGCTTTATTTTTTAAAATATTGTTTTCAACAATAGGCGTTGGACGAACTCCTTCAATCACATGCTTCCATAATCCTTGTTTGCGCAACAAAAGTTCTAATTTAAATTTCCATACCGCATAATTTTCGTTATTAAGTTTCGCTATCTTTGGCTTAGCATCCATCATTCTATAGATCTTGAAGTGATTCTTTTGAAACTTAAAATTCCTTTAAATCCTTACAAATCTGAATTAAACGTGTATCCTAAATGAAGTCTTCTGGGCCCATAACCTCTTGGACAATTAATAAACCAGAACAATTTATTATTTCTTTAGCATTTAATTCAGATTATTTTAATAATTCATTTGACAAGAAAATTATATATACTAATGAAAAAAGGACAAAACAAACTATGTTAAAACTACTATGATTAAATTCAATTGGAAAAATCAAAGTGAATGTTCAGTATGCAACATTTAAAATAAAATCTTGAAAGCCATATCCTATTATTGAATTATTTTCATCTTTATAGCCAGAATATAAAAATCATCGAATTTAAGGATATTTAAGAAATGGATCAGATATATCAAAGACAAGGTGGCCTTAGTTCAACGGAAGTTTGTTTTATAAGCATTTTAAAGTCGAAGCAACTACACAGAAAAAAAGTCTATTGTTAAAGTAATGCTAAAATTGCCTTACGTTTATGGCAAAACATATATTTTGTTTTACCCTGCCAACATTTTGACGATACTTCTGAGAATCCCCACCACGTCGAAAACAGTCGTATACGATATCCAAAACTCGCCACAAAAGTGCCGTTACTATTGAGAAGTTGTACCACGCCAAGTTACTTCAAAAAAGTATCGCAAGAGTGCAATTATTAGGTGCCTTATTAGGTAAATTTAGAACGACGCCAAAAAGAGCCCTTTCAAACTATTAGTAAAAGTGCATTTTAAGATAGTTGTAAAATAATCATTGTGGTTAAGTACAATACGATTGTTTAGATGTTTATTAATTTGAATAAAATTTTATAAATTATTCCAGGTATAACATTTATACGAATGAAAACACATTAAACATAATGCCTTAAAGAGGAACTATGTTTATTTATAAGTGGCAATTCTGCAATATTCGGCTGATGCTCCAGCGTTTTTACGAGTCTGTGGTAGCGATGAGGATGAAATGGAACTTTGAAATGCTGGCAGGGTCGTTAATTTTTACAAAAATGTCCCCAGTAATGAAATTTTCTTTATTTCAAGTTTGTCTCAAAAATTTTATGACCTAAAAAATTTATGACCACGAAAATTTTTCAAATTAAAATTTTAATTGAGTTTTAAAAAATATTTAATTAAAAATATAATTGATTCAACAATATTTTTAATTGAAACAAAAATCAATCACAAAAATTAATAGTATCAATTCATTTTTTAATTGGATCAATTATTTTTTAATTGACTTTCAATTAATTTTTTAATTGATTCTATCATTTCTGCGATTGAAGTCATTTCAATTAAAAATTAATTGGATCAATTAATTTGTATCATATGCGAATTTTTAAGGACATGACATCTTTAGACTTCCGACAATGTTTTTTTGCAGTGCATGTACTAGTAAGCTTTCGATTGAACATTTATTTGTTTATTTGCTTATTTGCTTATCTTCCGTCAATTGCCTCGAGCAATTACTAAAAGGAAATCAAAACAGTATGGCACAAACGGTATAAATTATGATTTATACTTTCAATTGTTCTGTTCAATAAAAATGTGTAATTTTCTTTCAATTGAATAAAAGTGCTAATTGAATTCACTGGTTATATATAGGTACAATGAAAACCCACATCTTTGGGCGCCATGGTGTGTCCAGAGATGTATTGACGCCATAAAGGGGGATTTAAAACCCCGTAGCAAGTCCATCGTGTATCGAAATCTCGTAGCAGGCACTTCAGGAATCAAAAAGACAGATAATTCAAAAAATAAATCCATGGGAAAACACAGAGAAAACAGTAGAGAGAATAATTTCATCCGACAAGTAATTTTATTTAGTTTTATTAAATATATTATGTACCATTTTTCGGCACACCCTAATATACGTACAGGAAATATAGCTATACTCAAAAAAAAAATGAACCATCTATTTTACTAAAGCCATTTTAACTTTATTTTAGTCCATAGAATTATTATGTCTGGAGAAAGTTTGCTTTACTTTAATATTTTTATACCCTGCTCCACACTGTGGAACAGGGTATTATAAGTTAGTGCATATGTTTGCAACACCCAGAAGGAGACGAGATAGACACATGGTGTCTTTGGCAAAAATGGTCAGGGTGGGCTCCTGAGTCGATATAGCCATGTCCGTCTGTCCGTGAACACATTTTGTAATCAAAGTCTAGGTCGCAGTTTTAGTCCAATCGACTTCAAATTTGGCACAAGTATGTGTTTTGGCTCAGAATAGATCCCTATTGATTTTGGAAGAAATCGGTTCAGATTTAGATATAGCTCCCATATATATATTTCGCCCGATATGGACTTATATGGCCCCAGAAGCCAGAGTTTTACCCTAATTGGCTTAAAATTTTGCACAAGAAGAACAATTAGTACTATAGTCAAGTGTGCCAAATTTCATTGAAATCGGTTCAGATTTGGATATAGCTCCAGTATATATCTTTCGCCCGATATGCACTAATACGGTCCCAGAAGCCAGAGTTTTACCCCAATTTGGTTGAAATTTTGAACTAGGAGTACAATTAGTAGTGTAGTCAAGTGTGCCAAATTTTATTGAAATCGGTTCAGATTTAGATATAGCTCCCATATATATCGTTCGCCCGATTTACACTCATATGACCACAGAGGCCAATCTTTGGCACCGATTTATTTGAAATTTTGCACTGGGAGTAGAATTAGCATTGTAGCTATGCGTGCCAAATTTGGTTGAAATCGGTTCAGATTTAGATATATCTCCCATATATAGCTTTCGCCCGATTTACACTCATATGACCACAGAGGCCAATTTTTTGCTCCGATTTAGTTGAAATTTTGCACAGGGAGTAGAATTAGCATTGTGGCTATGCGTGCCAAATTTGGTTGAAATCGGTTCAGATTTAGATATAGCTCCCATATATAGCTTTCGCCCGATTTACACTCATATGACCACAGAGACCAATTTTTTGATCCGATGTAGTTAAAATTTTGCACAGAGAGTAGAATTAGCATTGTAGCTATGCGTGCCAAATTTGGTTGAAATCGGTTCAGATTTAGATATAGCTCCCATGTATATGTTTTTCTGATTTCGACAAAAATGGTCAAAATACCAACATTTTCCTTGTAAAATCGCCACTGTTTAGTCGAAAAGTTGTAAAAATGACTCTAATTTTCCCAAACTTCTAATACATGTAAATCGAGCGCTAAATCATAAATAAACTTTTGCGAAGTTTCCTTAAAATTGCTTTACATTTAAATGTTTCCCATATTTTTATACCCTGCTCCACACTGTGGAACAGGGTATTATAAGTTAGTGCATATGTTTGCAACACCCAGAAGGAGACGAGATAGACACATGGTGTCTTTGGCAAAAATGCTCAGGGTGGGCTCCTGAGTCGATATAGCGATGTCCGTCTGTCCGTCTGTCCGTGAACACATTTTGTAATCAAAGTCTAGGTCGCAGTTTTAGTCCGATCGACTTCAAATTTGGCACAAGTATGTGTATTGGCTCAGAATAGATCCCTATTGATTTTGGAAGAAATCGGTTCAGATTTAGATATAGCTCCCGTATATATATTTCGCCCGATATGGACTTATATGGCCCCAGAAGTCAGACTTTTACCCTAATTTGCCTAAAATTTTGCACAAGAAGAACAATTAGCACTATAGTCAAGTGTGCCAAATTTTATTGAAATCGGTTCAGATTTACATATAGCTCCCATATATATCTTTCGCCCGATATGGACTAATACGGTCCCAGAAGCCTGAGTTTTACCCCAATTTGGTTAAAATTTTGCACAGGGAGTAGAATTAGCATTGTAGCTATGCGTGCCAAATTTGGTTGAAATCGGTTCAGATTTAGATATATCTCCCATATATAGCTTTCGCACGATTTACACTCATATGACCACAGAGGCCAATTTTTAACTCCGATTTAGTTGAAATTTTGCACAGGGAGTAGAATTAGCATTGGTGCAATGCGCGCCAAATTTGGTTGGAATCGGTTCAGATTTAGATATAGCTCCCATATATAGCTTTCGCCCGATTTACACTCATATGACCACAGAGGCCAATTTTTAACTCTGATTTAGTTGAAATTTTGCACAGGGAGTAAAATTAGCATTGTTGCTATGCGTGCCAAATTTGGTTGAAATCGGTTCAGATTTAGATATAGCTCCCATATATATGTTTTTCTGATTTCGACAAAAATGGTCAAAATACCAACATTTTCCTTGTAAAATCGCCACTGCTTAGTCGAAAAGTTGTAAAAATGACTCTAATTTTCCTAAACTTCTAATACATATATATCGAGCGATAAATCATAAATAAACTTTTTCGAAGTTTCCTTAAAATTGCTTCAGATTTAAACGTTTCCCATATTTTTTTACTAACATTGTGTTCCACCCTAGTGCATTAGCTGACTTAAATTTTGAGTCTATAGATTTTGTAGAAGTCTATCAAATTCTTCCAGATTGAGTGGTATTTAAATGTATGTATTTGGGACAAACCTTTATATGTAGCCCCCAACACATTTGACGGATGTGATATGGTATCGAAAATTTAGATCTACAAAGTGGTGCAGGGTATAATATAGTCGGCTTCGCCCGACTTTAGACTTTCCTTACTTGTTTTGCGTACATTAGTTAATTATCGTAAATAAAACAAGTATATACAGCAGTACGTTCGGCCGGGCCGAATCTTAAATACGCACCACCATGAACCAAATATTATAGATTCCTTTGAAATTTCATGGGGGTTTTATGATAGATATAAACTACGATTTTTATCGGCAGATCGGTCTTATGGGGGCTATACCAAAACATGGACCGGTACTCATCGTTTTCGGCACACCTCTTTATGGTCTTAAAATACTTCTAGATTTTAAATTTCAAGTAAATTAGATAAAAACTACGGTTTCTAGAAGCGCAAGAAGTAAATTCGGGAGATCGGTCTATATGAGGGCTATACCAAAACATGGATCGATACTCACCATTTTTGGCACACCTCTTTATGGTCCCAAAATTTCCAATTTCAGACAAATTGAATAAAAATTAAGGAATCTAGAAGCCCAAGAAGTAAAATCGGGAGATCGGTCTATATGAGGGCTATACCAAAACATGGACCGATACTCACCACTTTCGGCACATCTCTTTATGGTCCTAAAATACCTCCACATTTCCAATTTCAGACAAATTGAATAAAAATTAAAGAATCTAGAAGCCCGAGAAGTTTGTGCAAAATTTCAGCACGATTGCTTCATTATTGAAAACTGATTACAATAGACAGGCAGACAGACGGACATCGTTATATCGTTTTAGAATTTTCCCTGATCAAGAATATATATATACTTTATATAGTCGGAAATTCGGAAATGCCCATAGACATAAATATAAATCGATATTTCGATGTGTTACAAACGGAATGACAAACTTATTACACCCCCGTCACCATTCTATCTATGATGGTGGGTATAAAAAGGGGGGAAATTAAACTTCGTATGGCACTAAAGACATTCTTGCAATTTTGAACTCCAATTTTTTCCTTCAAACTACAACATTTCTTTAACAAGTGAAACAAAATTATGGCTAATAAATTTTTTTGAATTTGTCAATAAATATTTAATTATTTTTGTGATATCGGCGTCACGTCGGCGTTAGTAATACTGTCTAGTTAAAATTTTCTAAAAATAATCTAAATTTTCTAAAATGAACGAAAAATGTTCTTCCTGGTGGGTTCACTATTTTTCAGTGTATATAGCGTATGTATGAATATATGTATGTATCCTATCATCATTTTGCACAACTTCTGAAGGACTACAATTTTTTTCAGCACATGACATATTGACCTTCATGTGAAGTGACGTACAATGTTTATGACACCTCCTACTTACAAACCCTATGGCCATTTCTCAAAAAGACATGACATTGAAATGCGCATGAAAAAGACCTGTTGCACTCCCAACAAAACGAGGAGAAAATGAGAGAAGGAAAAGTGATAAATAGGAAATGACATTGTGGAAAAATGGTTCAAATAAATGGAAGTAATTACCTAATATGGAAATGGAATACAATTTCCCAAGAAAAGCCCACCAGTTGGAAACAAATACATACGTTTTAAGTAATAAATCGTAATTTCGTAATAATTATTGTTTCTTATATTTAGTATGCGAATACATTTGGGGCAAATAGTTTGAAAGGAAGATAACCGAAATAAAAACAGTTCATAAATTCCGTAAAAGATAATGAAATTAAAAAATAATAATACTTGTTTTTTTGTTTGTATTTAACATGCAAAACGGCAATTCTATATATTCAAATTAAAATCCTGTATACGAGGGTTGCCTTTTATATATTGAGATTAGAGAATAAAAACAAATGTTAATCATCGAAAATCGCTTTATTGTCGAAGAAACATGCATTCTGAATACATTAACCACTTCTTCAGACGTCGAATTTCGACTGATGTTTACTTTAGGGCTCATATGCGTAAATCCATTATTCATTACCTGTCACGATGTTATAGACTTGTTTTAAAGAACCGCGATCTTATTTTTGGAGCATTTCTTCCGACCAATCGACACGAACCTTTTTTCAGCGATTAAGAAATTGTGTGGGATCCAACCACGGTCGCCACAGTTGGTAGAATTCTACCAAAAATGGTAGATTTTTACTGTTTGGTAGATTGGTGGGATCCAACCACGGTTGCCACAGTTGGTAGAATCCTACCAAAAATGGTAGATTTTTTACTGTTTGGTAGATTAGTAGAATTCTTGATGTTATGGTAGATTTTGCAAATTTTGACAATATTTTCTATAGAAATAAAGTTTTGACAAAATGTTGTATTGAAATAAAATTTACACAAAATTTTCTATAGAAATGAAATTTTGACAAAATTTTCTATAGAAATAAAATTTTGACAAATTTTTTTATTGAAATAAAATTTTGACAAAATGTTTTATAGAAATAAAATTTTGAAAAAAAAAAATTCTATAGAAATGAAATTTTGAAAAAAAAAATCTATAGAAATAAAATTTTGATAAAATTTTCTATAGAATTAAAATTTTGACAAAATTTTCTACAGAAATAAAATTTTGACAAAGCTTTCTATAGAAATAAAATTTTGACCAAATTTTCTATAGAAATAAAATTTTGACAAAAATCACAATAAAACTAAAATATTGATAAAAATTTTCTATAGAAATAAAATTTTGACAAAATTTTCTATAGAAATAAAATTTTGACAAAAATTACAATAAAACTAAAATTTTGACAAAATTTTCTATAGAAGTAAAATTTTGACAAAAATTACTATAAAACTAAAATTTGGACAAAATTTTCTATAGAAATAATATTTTGAAAAAATGTTTTATAGAAATAAAATTTTGACAAAATTTTCTATAAAAATAAAATTTTGACAAAATTTTCTATAGAAATAAAATTTTTACAAAACTTTCTATAGAAATAAAATTTTGACAAAATTTTCTATAGAAATAAAATTTTGACAAAATTTTCTATAGAAATAAAATTTTGACAAAATTTTCTATAGAAATAAAATTTTGACAAAATTTTCTATAGAAATAAAATTTTGACAAAATTTTCTATAGAAATAATATTTTGAAAAAATGTTTTATAGAAATAAAATTTTGACAAAATTTTGTAAGAAAAAAATTTTGGCAAAAATTTCTATAGAAATAAACTTTTAACAAAATTTTCTATAGAAATAAAATTGTAACAAAATTTTCTATAGAAATAATATTTTGAAAAAAAGTTTTATAGAAATAAAATTTTGAACAAAAATTTCGACGAAATTTTCTATAAAAATAAAATTTTTTATAGAAATAAAATTTTGACAAAATTTTCAATAGAACTAAAATTTTGACACAATTTTCTACAGGAATAAAATTTTGACAAAATTTTCTATATAAATAAAATTTTGAAAAAGAATTCTCTACAGAAATAAAATCTTGACAAAATTTTCTACAGATGATTTTTTTGTTTGGTAGAATTTTCTCCAAATTGTGGTAAATTTTTTGTGGCTCGAGTGGCAACCGTGGATCCAACGCGAAAAAATTTGTTAACGGTCAACTGTTCATGCAATCTCAATCTCACGATATGTGGCAAAAAAATTGAATTAAGTTCATCGATGCATTGTTGTTGAGTTATTTCACGTCGAATGTTGTAAAAAATAATCGCTACCTACACTCAAAAAAATTTGTACTCTCTATTTCACTAAAGTCAATTAAACTTTGTTTTAGTTCATGGAGTTATTATGTTTGGAGAAAGTTTCCTTTACTCTAATAAATTTTTGTGTACGTTAGTTAAATTACTAAAAAAACTGGAAAAAATTATATACAAATTAAGCATAAAGATTTACTAAATTCGTATTTCTCACAAAATAATTCATTATTTCTTTAAATTTGTAAATTTTACTACAAATGCGTCTATCATGAACTTCGTATGTCACTAAAGATACTCCTCCAATTTTGAACTCCAATTTTTTCCTTCAAACTACAAATTTTTCTTTAAAGATGAGTATTAAGTTCGAGTTTAGCCGCTAAAATCGTCCTTTTTCCACTAAAGTGAAAACTAAATCAGTAAAAAAAGGCATAAAATCATACATATTTGTTGCAGATTTAATTATAACTTGATTGGGAATAGCCCAAAGCAAATTTTCACAAAGTTTGTGTTCCTTAAAATGGATTATTAAAGAAAAGTAATCGTGAAAAAATGACGATTTTTGCGGCTTAAGGTGGGTATTAAGTTCGAGTTTAGCCGCTAAAAACGTCATTTTTCACGATTACTTTTCTTTATTAATAATTTATTTTAAGGAACACAAACTTTGTGAAAATTTGCTTTGGGCTTTTCCCCATCAAGTTATAATAAAATTTGCAACAAATATGTATAATTTCATGCATTTTTCTTACTGATTTAGTTTTCACTTTAGCGATTTTAGCGGCTAAACTCGAACTTAATACTCACCTTTAACTCGAACTTAATACCCACCTTAACATGCGAAAAAAATTAATTATGTCTAATACATTTTCTTGAATTTGTCGAAAAATATTTACTTATTTTTGTGATACCGGCGTGATTCCAGCCTTTGTAATACTGTTTAGTTAAAATTTTCTAAAAATATTCAACATTTTCTAAAATTAATCAAAAGTTTTCTTCCTGGTGGGTTCATTGCTTTTTTCAATATATATATATATATATATATATATATATATATATATATATATATATATATATATATATATATATATATATATATATATATATATATATATATATATATATATATATATATATATATATATATATATATATATATATATATATATATATATATATATATATATATATATATATATATATATATATATATATATATATATATATATATATATATATATATATATATATATATATATATATATATATAAATTTCTATAATTAAATTTGATTAACAAAATAATTGATTTCTTCCAGCACCTTTGATTCATTATTAATTAATAAATTTAATTGAGATAATCAATTATTTATTGTATTTTTTCTAATTATTTTTCCTCTAGATCAAATCCTTGTAATTTTGCAAGAGGTTATACTTTCTTATGGAATTATAATTAGTTGGATTTTTCTTGAAATTTTAATGACAATTAAATTAACCACACAACTTTAAAGCACTTCCAAAAACGCCCTTCCAAAGATGTTCTTTATTTTAACTACACAGGATGTTATTTTAATTAAATTTTTTATAACTCGCTTTTTTCATATTTGTAATGGGCAATTTTAACTTTTTTGTTTCTAATAAGTGAGAAACAGAGTAAGAATAAATCAAATGGTACAAATTATTTAAATTTTGTCGAAAAAAATATTGAATCTATTCTACAAAAATTGCGAAATTTTAAAACGTTACATACAAGCGTAAAAATTCATTACAAATCGTAAAATACAAAATTTATTTATTTGTAAAATATCACAAAAATTTTAATTCACATTCAAAACACTGAATTCGGTTTACACTTTCAGAAGCGATTCAGTGCAACGGCTGTTGAAATGGTGGACATCCGTCCTATGACAAGCCCATGTTAAATGCATCGCTTCTGCGTCAATTTTGCACCACTTTTGGATCCAAAAGAACACTACTGTTTTTGCTGGGATGTTGAAATAATATTTTATCAAATTAAAATATTAATTGATATTTTAATTAAAAATGTAAAATATTTTCAATAATTTTTTTAATTGACTTTATTTTTTAATTTATTAACTTAAAAAATCGTTTCGGAGCAAAATATTATTTATAATGTATTATATAGTTTGGATGCATAATCCAATATTAACAATTATATAAAAACAAATATTAAATAATAATTATTTCATATATTTATATATTTTTATACAAAACAAAATTATTTGTAAAAATTTATTTCATGAACAATTATTCATTTTTTGCTACTTTGTTTACAGAACCATATAAACCTAATTCACGACGGATCCGAGCCACAACACTGCAATGTTTAAAATGGCGAAGCCACCAATGAGCCAAGGCTCAGCCTTGCAGCATCACAGACAGCCAAAATCCTCACCATTGGTGGATGATTATGAAATTTCTAATACAGTCTTGGGTCTGGGCATAAACGGAAAAGTCGTTCAGTGCACAAGTCGCAAGTCAAACCAAAAATATGCATTAAAGGTATGTTAAATAGAATTTAATGAAGAAAAGAAGAGAATTATCCAGCAAAACACGGGTAAATAGTTAAGGTTAATAACTGCTTAGCAAGAACATTTGTGCCATACATTCAGCAATACCGCATGCTTGAGAATAATGGTCTACATCCATCCATTATTCTCAAGCATAAAATTTTGAGAAAATTTTCTATAGAAATAAAATTTTGACAAAATTTTCTATAGAAATAAAATTTTGACAAAATTTTCTATAGAAATAAAATTTTGACAAAATTTTCTAAAGAAATAAAATTTTGACAAAATTTTCTATAGAAATAAAATTTTGACAAAATTTTCTATAAAAATAAAATTTTGACAAAATTTTCTATAGAAATAAAATTTTGAAAAAATTTTCTATAGTAATAACATTTTAAAAAAAAATTTCTATATAAATAAAATTTTGAAAAAATTTTCTATAGAAATAAAATTTTGACAAAATTTTCAATGGAAATAAAATTTTGACAAAATTTTCTATACAAATAAAATTTTGACAAAATTTTATATAGAAATAATATTTTGACAAAATTTTATATAGAAATAATATTTTGACAAATTTTTCTATAAAAATAAAATTTTGACCAAAACACATTTAAATGGATGGTTTTATTTAATTCTGATTACAATCCCTACTTTTAGTTTAAAAGATTTTGTATGTGATCCACATCGATATGGCTCGACAAGTCTAAACATTCCCTTTTTTAACTTATTTTTATTAATTTCATATAAAATATCGTTCCAGGTCCTATTAGATAGTCCAAAAGCAAGACGTGAAGTTGACCTACATTGGCGTGTTAGCGGCTGTCGTCACATTGTTAATATAGTTGATGTCTATGAGAACACCTATGCCGGCAATAAATGTCTTCTGGTAGTAATGGAATGGTGAGTGCAGCAAATAGACAAAGCAATTAGTTTGCAATAGAATTGTGTAAAAATAAATTAAAATATTAACATGTTATCTTTTTTCATTCAGTATGGAAGGTGGTGAATTATTTCAACGTATACAAGATAACGAGGATGGTGCATTCACAGAAAGGGGTAATAGATAAAATGATCAAATTTACTCAGCCAGAATCTTATCATTATTAGAATTATCAATGTTTGCCTTTGCGTTTTGAACTCCATTTTAATGTATGGCATTTCCTATCTTTCTCTCTTTCAAACAGAGGCAGCCCAAATTATGCATGAAATATGCGTAGCTGTTCAATATCTGCACAGTCGTGATATCGCTCATAGAGATTTGAAACCAGAAAATTTATTATATACATCACCGAAACCAAATGGAATATTGAAATTAACAGATTTTGGTTTTGCCAAAGAGACATTGATAAAGGATACGCTGCAGACGCCATGTTATACACCCTACTATGTCGGTAAGTATAAGCAAACGCACACGTAGAAATATTCAATATTTCTGTTATCTAATCCCAAATTAAAATCTTCTCAATCTCTGTCTTCGTTATTTACACTTAAAAACAAGTGAACTATATTGCACTAAAGCCAATTTAATTATATTTTAGTTCACGGAATTATTAGGTTTGGAGAAAATTTCTTTGACTTTTATATTTTTTTGCGTAGATTAGATAAATTAAATGAAAAAAATTGTATGGACATTTCGATTCGAATGCAACATTCTCGAAATTGATTGCAAACTATGAAGGACACTGTCATAACTTTTGCATACCGGACCACGGTTGCCACTCATGCCAAAAATAATGTACGAAAATTTAAGGGAAATTTTACCAAGAATCCACCAAATTTAAAAACTCTTATTTTGAAGTTGTTGATCAAATTTCTTTGGTCAGTGTAAAAAAAGTTTTTTCTTCTAATGAAATGTTTTATTATTTTATTTCATTATATATTACGATATTATGAACGAATTTATCTTGCACTAACAAGGGAAAGTTACTACTTCTACAAAAAGGTAAATTAAATTAGTGAATTTATAGAAAATTTTGTTAAAATTTTATTTCTATAGTAAATTTTGCCAAAATTTTATTTGTATAGTAAATTTTGTCAAAATTTTATTTCTATAAAAAATTTTGTCAACATTTTATTGCTATAAAAAATGTTGTCAAAATTTTATTTCTATCGAAAATTTTGTTAAAATTTTATTTCTATAGAAAATTTGGTCAAAATTGTATTACTCTAGAAAATTTTGTCAAAATTTTATTTCTATAGAAAATTTTGTCAAAATTTTATTTCTATACAAAATTTTGTCAAACTTTTAATTCTATAGAAAATTTTGTCAAAATTTTATTTCTGTAGAAAATTTTGTCAAAATTTTATACCGATACAAAATTTTGTCAAAAGTTTATTTCTCTAGAAAATTTTGTCAAAATTTTATTTCTGTAGAAAATTTTGTGAATTTTTCTTCTACAGAAAATTTTGTCGTAATTTTATTTTTATAGAAAATTTTGTCAAAATTGTATTGCTATAGAAAATGTTGTCAAAATTTTATTTCTATAGAAAATTTTGTCAAAATTCTATTTCTAAAGAAAATTTTGTCAAAATTTTATTTCTGTAGAAAATTTTGTCAAAATTTTATTTGTATAGAAAATTTTGTGAATTTTTCTTCTACAGAAAATTTTGTCGTAATTTTATTTTTATAGAAAATTTTGTCAAAATTTTATATCGATACAAAATTTTTTCAAAATTGTTTCTTTAGAAAATTTTGTCAAAAATTTATTTCTATAGAAAATTTTGTCAAAAATTTCTATAGAAAATTTGTCAAAATTTTATTTCTATAGAAAATTTTGGCAAAATTCTATTTCTATACAAAATTTTGTCAAACTTTTAATTCTATAGAAAATTTTGTCAAAATTTTATTTCTGTAGAAAATTTTGTCAAATTTTATATCGATACAAAATTTTGTCAAAATTGTTTCTATGTTATAAAAAATTTTGTCAAAAGTTTATTTCTATAGAAAATTTTGTCAAAATTTTATTTCTATAGAAAATTTTGTCAAAATTTCATTTCTCTAGAAAATTTTGTCAAAATTTTATTTCTGTAGAAAATTTTGTGAATTTTTCTTCTACAGAAAATTTTGTCGTAATTTTATTTTTATAGAAAATTTTGTCAAAATTGTATTGCTATAGAAAATGTTGTCAAAATTTTATTTCTATAGAAAATTTTGTCAAAATTCTATTTCTATACAAAATTTTGTCAAAATTTTATTTCTATAGAAAATTCTCTCAAAATTTTATTTCTATAGAAAATTTTGTAAAAATTTTATTTCTATAGAAGATTTTGTCAAAATTGTTTTTCTATAGAAAATTGTAGTAACTCTTAGGTGGGGATGAATATTTTGCAAACACAAAACGTCAAAAATTCTACCAATCTGCCAAATGGCACAATCTTTTGGGAGAAAAGGTAGTATAACACCAAGGCAACATATTTTTTTCCCCAAACGAAAAAATATATCATGTCGAAACGTCGTATACACTCAACTAAGGCCATTTCTCACGAGTTGCCTCCAGTTATTCCATCAGTATATGTATAACTGCTCCAACTGCTTTCATTTAAAATTTTAGAGTCGAAAATTTCCTAGCTCAGAAGGCTATAGTATTAGGTTCTCTTTATTTACAATCCATAGATTTTCGTTGAATTCTTTATACATATGCTAAGCATGCAGATAGCAAATGTTATGAATTAGTAGTCATATTTTTAAGTGAATTCGTATTTTATATTTTTATGGAATTATTTTGTATTTCAGCTCCTGAAGTTCTGGGTCCTGAAAAATACGACAAAAGCTGCGACATTTGGTCCTTAGGAGTTATAATGTACATATTGCTTTGTGGCTTCCCACCATTTTACAGCAATAATGGTTTGGCCATATCGCCAGGAATGAAAAAACGTATACGAACTGGTCAATATGATTTCCCTAATCCTGAATGGAAAAATGTTAGCCAATCGGCCAAAGACTTAATCAAGGGTATGCTGAATGTTGATCCCAGCAAACGTTTAACCATCGAAGAGGTTATGCGTAACAAATGGATTGCCCAATATACAGAAGTTCCACAAACTCCCCTTTGTACAGGACGTATGCTAAAAGAGGGTGAAGAAACATGGCCCGAAGTACAAGAAGAAATGACTAGATCTTTGGCCACAATGCGAGTGGATTACGATCAGGTGAGTTATGGCTAAGTAAAGAGAGAAAGGAATTCTATTTTATTTTTATTTGTTTGTTTTACAGATGCACATTAAAGCTTTGGATAAATCTAATAATCCTTTACTAAGTAAAAGACGAAAAAAGATTGAAGAAATTGCAGCAGGTGCTCAAAATAATTAGAAAAATCAATTTGTCCCACGGGCTGTTTTTTTCTTTTTTTGTTGGTTTCATACTAAATATGTGGTTGGGGGAAAAACGAACAGAACATACTACTTTGAATGATTTGACTATTTATTAATTGTGAGAAATAAATTAAGATGTTTTAAGATATAGTGATGATAAAAACAATAAGCAAGAAAACAAATCCTTAAGAAAAAAAACTATGTCCCAAATTTTGCTACTAAACTATATAAAATTTTTATACGATAATATCACACCAAAATATTTATTTGCTATTTTTGGAAAATATTTTAATATTGTATTAAAAAACTTAATGTTTTTAATCAACAATCTTTTTTTATGTCCACGATCAAATTTGTCTCTAAATCTATTTTTTTAATATATTTGAAATTATCAAAAAAAAATTATACGTATTACAGTAGTATTATATAAAATTTGTTTGAATTTGTTTGTTCCTGATAAAAGACAAAAAAAAACATTACACATCACTTGGACAAATTTTGCTTATAACTATTTGCGGTGTGATATTATTGCAATATCGTTTTTACGATATTTTTATTAGAGAACTTCATAGGGAAAAAACGACAATTGCACAAATTTTTTTTAAAGATAGGATTATAAGATAACCAACCCCTAATTCATAGAATACCGTAAAATACCGACAATTTTAATATTGCATGTACTAGGGTGATTCGATACAAAAAAAATGGAACAAACATTCTGGAAATGTGGCGATTTTTCCAACGCGATACACTTTGACCACCGTTGCTTCAACTTCCTTAACCCATCTTTAAATTATTTCCTGTCTGCGAACTAGGCCTTAATGGTGACAATAACTTTTATTAGTGCCCATCTTCAGGCATGTTTTCTTCAATTCAGCGTCGAATCGGCCCAATAGTTCGCTTTGTCCTTCTGTATATAGTCAATGTGGACAACTGTTTGTGAAAGGCAGAAAGCGGTGACCATCACCTTTTCGATCAAAAGACTAGACTTAAATTTATATTAAAATGTGTTTTTACATAAACAAGAACAAAAATATGCCGTTGGTTAAAAACCAAAACTCAATACTCCCACAAAAAATACAATATTATTAAAAAAAAAAATCCCACAAAAAATACAATATTAGAAATGTAGGTATTTTATGGAATTTTGCTTAAAAAACTCTTCGACCTATTTTAAATTTATCTACACAATTCCTTAAACAAAAAATCGTTAATTTTATATTGATAACAACTATTAATCTAATCCCCCATAAATCGCCACTGTCGTTGACCCTAAGAAATTTATTTTGCTATTTAAGCTCTTAATAATTTTTGTTTTTTGTTTTTAAGAGATCAACTTATTCTTTACTATGTAAAAGCTTAAAAACAAAACAAATTAATTAAACTTATTTATAGAAACCATAAAAAATTAATAAAAACGAATTAAATAAAAAATCTAAATAAACAAATACAATAACAATAAAGTCAATATTAAAGTTAACAATTGCTCTATTATATATATATATATTTAAATAATATACAAAAACGTTGAAAGAAATTTTAAAAAGTTGAAAGAATTGTATGAACTCTTTACAAATATATTTAGTTTTTTTTCTCTCATAAAAAACCGGCGTCTATCGCATATTTTTACTTACCCATCATTATTTTCTATTAGTTAGAGAGTTATTATTATTATAACTTTATATAAAATATTGCTTTAATTTTTCCTTTTCAATTTCATGCTTACATGAAATATTAAAAGTATTTTTGTAGCTCTTTTTAGCGCATATAAATAATATAAGAATATTTTGCAATAAATATTTTAATAAAAAAAAAAACAAAATCAAGATTATTCTATAGTTTTGACTTCAAATGTTTTTAATGTGGATGTATGTGTATGAATGAAATTTACGCATCTAAAGGAAATATATTTGTGTAAATTATTGTAAAAAAAAACAAATTGGTGTAGTTAATTGTATACAATAAAATATTTTGAATTGCATAACTCCAGCATTTATTATTACTTTGAACTGAGCATTATATGTTTCCTCGCACGTCGACCAAATAAAAGCAAACGCCAATTACTGATATTCACCATATGAATATTTTTTCTAAAATAAAAAAAATTGTACTACGGTCTACTCACCTTCCAATTGGCAGCAATTCAGCTTAGTTTTTACAGGTTCGGAAGTCGACTTTGAGATTCGGTGTTTAGGTTAGGTATAGCGGCAGTCCTAGGTTATTTGCTACTTCTTTAAAATTAACTCGCCGGTGACAAATACAAGAAAAACGACGTCATGTTTGATGCCTATTTCTAATACAGAGCCTATTTTTAATGGAGCATAACCGTGACAAGAATATCGAGTAAAAAGCAGACTATTGCCCGTGTTCCCAAATCCACTTCCAGGTGAATGTGAATCAATTCCACGATTTTCGTGTCCTACAATCCAATTTCATCGGAATTTTCGTGAAATCAATTCACTTGTAAAAGTCTTGGTGAAAGGTGAATTATGTCCAAGATGGGTGTATTTCCGGTTAAAAAAAGTACTCGCGTAAAAAATTTGAAATGTTTTATATTTAATACATGAGTTTTATTAAAACTGTGTCATTTTTAATTAAAAAAAATAATAAATTATAATAAGTCTATTGATTCCACTTATTTTTGTGTGATTTGTGCAACCCAGCTGGTTACAGAAAAGTTCAAAAAAGAACGTGGAATTGAATAGTGGAATTGAAGTGGATATCGGAACATGGGTGTATGATGAAAAATAAATCGTCAGTTTTACATTTTTTGTATTACTTGTAGACTAAAGTTTTATTGTTATTTAGATATTTCTCACGAATCTTTGGACGGTCCAGCTACCACACAGATTAAAAACAAGTGTCTAGATAAAATTTAGAATGTACACAAAAAAATATTTTTTGTCTTCAATCATTGGAATGATAGTATCAATCACCAAAGTCTATTAAAAAATTAATTATCCCAATTAAAAAATTGATACAATTATTTTTTGTGATTTTTTATACCCTCCACCATAGGATGGAGGTATATTAACTTCGTCATTCCGTTTGTAACATATCGAAATATTGCTCTAAGACCCCATAAAGTATATATCTTCTGAGTCGTGGTGAAATTCCGAGTCGATCTAAGCATGTCCGTCCGTCCATCTGTTAAAATCACGCAAACTTCCGAACGAAACAAGCTATCGACTTGAAACTGGGCACAAGTAATTGTTATTGATGTAGGTCGGATGGTATTGAAAATGGGCCATATCGGACCACTTTTACGTATAGCCCCCATATAAACTGACCCCTAGATTTGGCTTGCAGAGCCTCTTGGAGGAGCAAAATTCATCCGATCCGTTTGAAATTTGGTACGTGATGTAAATATATGGTCTCTAACAACCATGGAAAAATTGGTCCATATCGGTCGATAATTATATATAGCCCCCATTTAAACCGATCCCCAGATTTGACCTCCGGAGCCTCTTGGAGGAGCAAAATTCATCCGATCCGGTTGAAATTTGTTACGTGATGTAAGTATATGGTCTCTAACAACCATGCAAAAATTGGTCCATATCGGTCCATAATTATATATATATCCCCCCATATAAAACGATCCCCATATTTGACCTCTGGAGCCTCTTGGAGGAGCAAAATTCATTCAATTCGGTTGAAAGTTTGTACATTGTGTTAGTATGTGGCCGCTAACAACCATGCCAAACTTGGTCTCGATTCCAATCATGCCCATGTTTGCAGACAAGTCGATAAGGTAAATTCCTCATAAAATTATTCGTGAGTCACAATATTTTTCGCGAGTCCCGATATTTTTCGTGAATCACGGTATTTTTGGGGAGTCACGACATTTTCGCGCGTGAGTGTGCGTGAGTCCTACCAAACAATGTTGTTGTTGTTGTAACAGTTTTTAAAGTAGTTTCATCCATTTTGTTCTACGCTTGTGTAGTTCAGCTGGTAGCCAGATCAAGGAACACTGCGACAAGGATGGGGTGTGTCCAGAGTGATCTGGTAGTGAGACGGGTAGGCTTAGCTGGACAAGCAAAAAGGTGACGAGTGTCATGTGGCCCTTGATTACATATGGGATACACGTCAGCTACGCTGCTATCAATCACTGATAAGTACACCCAAAGAAATTTGTTAATAGGGACAGCAGAAGTCTGCTAAAACAGCAGAAAGTCTGCTGAAAAAGGGACAGCAGTCACTGTTTGCTGAAATAGCAAGCATTTCCTGCTATTTTTTAAGCTCGACTACACTAAATCATGTTTTATTTTGGCTGAAACAAATATCAACTTAGGAGCTACCCTAACATAATTAAAACAATATTTTATGAAAATCTATAGTAATTGATTAAAAATCTGAATATTTATCGAATTGAGGCATAACAACATCGTATTTATGAGCTTCTAAGTATTTTACAGTACTAAAATATACCAAAAATTACTTTTGGTTCTTAAATATGCTTTGGGGAAAAATGTATAACCTAAAAATTTTATAATTTGTTGTTCATTAGGCTCTGAAGTACAAAAATATAACAGCAGACATCGACTGCTGTTATTTGCAGACTTTTTTCTATGAGTGTATGAATTGAGGCGGCTGCACTTGCCTGATCTTAGTTGGGCCAAAACTACCCTTGTCTGCCGTGGGAGGTCTCTCTCCTCCGGTGCTATGGGCGGCGGTCGGACTCCGAGAACAGGATTAACCTTGTAGCTTCCCGCCGCTTCAGCTACAGTATCCTCATGAATCCTGTTCAGACCTGTCTGGTATGCTGCCTGATCTAGAGGCTCTGTTTTGTAACACTGGATCTCGGGCTCTAGGAGGTGAAGATCAACCCTTACATTCCTGGGTGGAGGTTGTCTATCCACAAGATGGTGATTCGGATGACAACTTCGATGGCAACCCGAGAGGTACTGCTTTGACAACATGTAGTTGTGTCGACGCACTGGGATGATCTTGGTCTCCGCATAAAGGTGATCCAGGAGACATCCTGTTGCTGTTCTAAGGGCAGCGTTCTGACAGGTCTGTATGTTATTCCACTGCGTATCGCTCGTTTGAGGTGTCCACACTGGCGCTGCATAGTTTACCACTGACCGGCCAATTGCCTTATATGTAGTTAACAAGGTTTCTTTGTCCGCACCCAAAGTGCTGCCGGCAAGCGACTTGAGGACCTTGTTTCTACCGCGGAGCTTATCACAAATTGCAGTGGCATGGGCGGACGACTTATAAAGGCTGTCGAATGTGACCCCGAGAATCTTGGGGTAATTTGTTGTCGGAATTGTTTCGCCAACGACTCTGACATTCAACTGCCGGCGTACTTCCGCCGTCCATGGAGTGAATAGTGTAGCTTAGGATTTGGTGGAAGATATCCTCAAATTTCTTGCAGTGAAATAACTGGTAAAATCAGCGAGGTAGGCATTTAATCGATCGCAAATGTCATCAACAATGGGCCCGGATGCCATGATTGTGCAATCGTCCGCATAAGACACGATCTCGACGCCGTCAGGAGGGGGTGGAATCGAGGACAGGTAGAAGTTAAACAGTGCCGGAGATATCACCCCGCCCTGGGGAACTCCCTGTTTAACTCTACGAGGTTTTGACTTCTTGTCCCTGAATACCACGTACGACTGGCGTCCACTCATATAATTCAGAACCCAACGCTTCGTTCCTGCCGGTAGGGACGTGTTCTCGATGTCCTCGAATAATGTGGCATGGTTGACCGTATCGAACGCTTTCGATAGGTCAAGCGCCACGAGGTCCGTCCTATGACACGGCTTGGGCTGATTAAGTCCCCTATTGATATGTGTCGAAATGGCATGTAAGGCTGTCGTCGTACAATATCGTGCGTGAGCGATATTAGTAACCGAATCGATACAAAAACGAATCATTGGAGTATATGATCAGATCACAAAACATTTACAAAAATGTTGTGTGAATGAAATATTATTTTATTGTTATTTATTTATAATAACGAAATTCGACAAAAATCCAAGTTAAATAGATTGAATATTAAAAAATATTCAAAACCAACGAAAAAATAAATGATAAATAATTATAAGTACAACATATAATTAATTACACAAAAAATATATCCACAAATATTTTGTTGGGCGAATGATTGTAATAATAATAATAATATATATTGCATATAAGGGCACTTAAAATTCCTTTTATTTGGGGTTATAAGGTTTTTTGTTTATCAATTTCTAATATCCAATTTGATGACAATGTACATCTCTATTATTTCAGATTTGTTTTAAAACAAAGAATAGAAGGCCGTATACCCCTATATAACCATCCTTTAATCTGTGCATTGATTGAAGGGTTGATTTTTCAACAAACAAATTAACGTATGGAATGTAATTCTATCTTAATCATTTAAGATTATATTTCAAATGATATTATGAATCGATCGTTCATATAAAATTGACAAACTAATCTTCAAATAATCGTCAATCCCAATCAATTAGGAATATTTCAGTTTTTCTACATGATTGTAATTCTGATTATCATCTAACCTGTTTTCAAAATATTATATAAAATTGTTCAGAATTCAAAATCATTTTTTGTGATTGTAATAATAATTCCAAAATGAGATTATATAATATAAAAATTATATATAAATAAATTTCATTGTGAATGTTAATAATGTATTAAAAAGAATAGTATTCGAATTTTCTCAATTTTGTACTAATATAGTCTATAATAAACAAAACAAATAAATTTCGGTATAATTCATGGTGGAAATTAAACAAAAGAGTCTATGTATCTAATTGCGATTATATCTCTAAATGCTAATATTAACCTTTTTTGGAATGTTTTTTCTTATTACGTCGTTGTTTGCGACAAATATAAATATTATTTCCCAGAGCAAAAGTCTCTGATCTTTTTGGAAATTTCATAGTAGATAGGCTTGATTCTGGTTGGTTTATTGGCTCAACAAGATTTGATTCGAATTTTGTAGGATAATCAAAATTTTCTCGAACATTTGTCGATGATAATTCCGCTTTTGATTGTATTTCTTCGATGTCCTTAGAAATTACATTGTTTGTGGAATTCGCCATAGGTTCCATTGGAGCTGTTGCAGGTCTCATATCCCAACTCATTTCGATGTCTACATCCGGCATTAAGGGATCACCCATTAAAAGCTCCACATTAACAATCATATCACTAAGATCGACAGGAGTTTTTTTCGAGAACATTTCTATACCACCATAGTAGATAGTATTCTCCTTAACTGATAACGATTTGTCCAGAAATAATAGAGTTTGCATCCAATTTGTTCCAGCTGACCAAGGATCCTAATGAAACATTGATTTTTTGAAATGAAATCAATAAATACAGCATTCAAATCTCATTATGATTTTTTAAATGTTATTTCAAATGTTATCAAATGTTATTTTAATTTTGTACTTTCAAACATGGGCAAAAAATTTTGCCATTCTAGTGATGTTATATGGTGCTGTTATCAGTCCCGAATCGATTTCTTTGGGATCTAAAATCAGAATCTGAGTTTGAGCTCAATAAAGTGGCTAGTGTTCTTTAAGTCCAAAAACATTAGTTATCGAAAATGAAGCACATCGTGATATTTCCCATATAAATATCAAAACTTCTCTCGCAAGTTTAATCCAATGTCCTTGAAATTTTTAATCTTTATATGTTTTTATTCGACTGCAAATTATGTATGTCCTTTTTTACTTTTCTGAATAAATGAAATGCATGAAATTAAAAATTCATTCCGTTGCAAGAGTTCACAGTATCTATGAAATAAAAACTACGGACTACGCAAGCAGTGATGAAAAAACACTCTTACGATCATAGGCTGGATTGAAGCCGAGACGAAGTCAATATCAGCTTCAGCATGAAATTCAATCATTAATGTTTTTCAAAATCGTCTAATTTTTACCCTAATCAACTTACCGGCAACTTGACTAAATTGGAGATCAACGACTTATTATAACGGTTGCCACTTGAGCCAAAAATAATCTACCACAATTTGGAGAAAATTTTACCAAAAAACTACCCAAGGTATATTTAGGAAGGTAGTTTCAAGCTATCAGATGATTACAATTTTTTCATTTGAGCAGAACTTTGATTGTCGGTATCTGCTTAATGGCATAGGCGTAGCTAAAGGGGTTTTATGGGTTTTTCATCTCCCCCTACCAAATACCATTCAGTATTTCTTCAAATCATGATTATATATCATTGAATTAAATATTATGGTTTCTTCCCATCTATAAGAATTTATTTTTTCTCTTTTTGAGGTATCTTCACAATGAGCACACATCGTAGCTTTTATCCCATACGAAAATGTTGCTAGCTACGCCAATGTTTAATAGACAATTGTGACAAATAAAAATAAAAATTCAAAATAAAATTATTTTATACCAAAAATTTTGAATTTTCAATTTGCTTTAAATTTATGACAGAAAAGTATCGAAATAAATTATACTCATAATTGATGGTAAGAATTACTTCAATTATTCTTGTAGACCGTATCATATTTCGAAGCATACATCGATCATTTCCAGATTTTCTCTATTTTAAATTTCCAACTTGTTGAACATATTGTTTAACAAGTGAGAAATTTAATTCAATTTGACTGACAATCAAAGTTTCAATATGGCGACTGACATTTTTGTTTTTGTAATACTAAAACTACCTTACTAAATTTGCCTTGAAAACTACCAAACAAAAAATATTACTTTTCAAAATTTTATTTCTATAGAAAATTTTGTCAAAAATGTATTTCGTAGAAAATTTTCCCAAAATTTTATTTCTATAGAAAATTTTATCAAAATTTTATTTCCATAGAAAATTTTGTCAAAATTTTATTTCTGTAGAAAATTTTGTCAAAATTTTATTTCTATAGAAAATTTGTCAAAATTTTATTTCTATAGAAAATTTTGTCAAAATTTTATTTCTATAGAAAATTTTGTCAAAATTTTTTTTATAGAAAATTTTGTCAAAATTTTATTTCTATAGAAAATTTTGTCAAAATTTTATTTCTATAGAAAATTTTGTCAAATTTTTTTTTCTATAGAAAATTTTGTCAATTTTTTTTTTTCTATAGAAAATTTCGTCAAAATTTTATTTCTATAGAAAATTTTGTCAAAATTTTATTTCTATAGAAAATTTTGTCAAAATTTTATTGCTATAGAAAATTTTGTCAAAATTTTATTGCTATAGAAAATTTTGTCAACATTTTATTTCTATAGAAAATTTTGTCAAAATTTTATTTCTATAGAAAATTTTGTCAAAATTTTATTTCTATAGAAAATTTTGTTAAAATTTTATTTCTATAGAAAATTTTGTCAAAATTTTATATCGATACAAAATTTTGTCAAAATTGTTTCTATAGAAAATTTTGTCAAAATTCTATTTTTATAGAAAATTTTGTCAAAATTTTATTTCTATAGAAAATTTTGTCAAAATTTTTTTCTATAGAAAATTTTGTCAAAATTTTATTTCTATAGAAAATTTTGTCAAAATTTTATTTCTATAGAAAATTTTGTCAAAATTTTATTTCTATAGAACATTTTGTCAAAATTTTATTTCTGTAGAAAATTTTGTCAAAATTGTTTCTATAGAAAATTTTGTCAAAATTTTATTTCTATAGAAAATGTTGTCAAACTTTTATTTCTATAGAAAATTTTGTCAAAATTTTAATTCTGTAGAAAATTTTATATCGATACAAAATTTTTTCAAAATTGTTTCTTTAGAAAACTTTTTCAAAAGTTTATTGCTATAGAAAATGTTGTCAAAAATTTCTATAGAAAAATTGTCAAAATTTTATTTCTATAGAAAATTTTGTCAAAATTTTATTGCTATAGAAAATTTTGTCAAAATTTTATTGCTATAGAAAATTTTGTCAACATTTTATTTCTATAGAAAATTTTGTCAAAATTTCATTTCTATAGAAAATTTTGTCAAAATTTTATATCTATAGAAAGTTTTGTCAAAATTTTATATCTATAGAAAATTTTGTCACAATTTTATTTCTATAGAAAATTTTGTCAAAATTTTATTTTTATAGAAAATTTTGTCAAAATTTTATTTCTATAGAAAATTTTGTCAAAATTTTATTTTTATATTTTCATTTGAAGTATTAAGAAATGACTCACTTCTACTGAGCTCCTACAAAAAAAAAACCTATAAATTTTATAATTCTAGGATACATACCGTACTGAAACCCAATGGGGTATGTGATTTTGTGAAATAAATATGAAAGTACAAGCTAAGACCATCCATATGCCCAGCTTTTTCTATAGGCAACATAAATTTGCTACGAAATTTCAACTCGTCCTTAGTTGCCTTATTTAAATCCAGCAATTTTATGGGACATTGTTTGCTGAGAATCTTAAAAACAAAACAAATGGGATATATTAGTATATAATTATTTTCATTATTTCGTATTTAATATATACCTGTTGTGGCTTTATTAATTGATAACGAGGTTCCTTCAATGCTACTTCTCTCAAGCATTGCATATTGAAACCATAAACACCTTTCCACCATTCTATATTTTCGTTCTTATGCTTTCTGTCTTCGAAAGCAATCATAAAAAGCTTAGCCTGATCGGGAAATATAAGACCGCCTTCTTTCTTAAGCCATTTGTCTCGAGCATATATAACATCTTGACATGTTGATTGAAAGAGCATAGCGTAACCAACCCAATCACTTATAATGATATCCACCTCTTTAACGGGTAATTGTATTTCCTCAATTTTTCCCTTTAATAATTCTATAACATCGGCATATCCATTCGCCAATATAATTTGTTGTGCATAGTCAATAACATTTGAAGGATCTATTGCATAGACTTTAGCCGCACCCGCTTTTACTGCAAACATGGAATATATGCCTATGCCACAGTTGACATCCAAAACAATTTTATCTTTGAACAAATGGCGATTGTATAAAATCGCTTCTTTATATTTTTGAATTCGGATTTTATCTTTCAAGTGTTGATGGACCATTTCTATGTGGGCTTTAACATCAAATTGAAAATCTTTGGAAGTCATCATATCTACAGGAGTATGATGGGATATTGTCAACGTTGTGGACGCGGTTCCATGTCCTGAATCTGAATCCTCTTTAAACTCGTCTACAAATAAAAGAAAAGAAATATATAACTCGCGAATGTTTAGAAAAACTAGCTTCGCTACTCACTACTAAGTTATAGCTACAAAAAGGGAAAGAAAGGCCATTTGAAATCATTGAAATAATCGGATTTTTTGGCAATCTTGACAGGTCTTAAATTGCATAGGCTTTGTTTACAGACATGCAAAAGGTGATGTTGTCACCAACGGTAAACTTTTGCCAGTTCAAGCGTGCATACCACATTTAGCTCCGTTGTTATAAATTAGAGAGCAATTGGATGCTATGTAAGCTATCTCAAAGTGCCATAAAAATAATCGTTTCGGAACTTCCAAATTCCACAGCTTCATCCACTTGCAATGAAACCAATTTCGGTGAATTTCAACAAACCCATGCAAACAATATGACCTGTTGATTATTTTTACACATTGATACCTTCGTCGACATCCTCCTTATGCCTGATTAAATTTTGCAGTTTTCTTGAGGTTTTTTTCGATTTATTCTTTGTTGAACTCATATTTCAAAATTGTTGACTTTTAGTTTTTACAATCGAAAGATTTTTCAAATTTCTTTACGAATACTCCTTACTCTCGAATGACAGCACATATTTTCTTCTTCTTCTTCGCACATATTTTCGAATTTGAGAAAAACATATGGGCACATTCCGTCAAACATAGAATTAGTACAAACGTAATGCAAGTCGTTCGTCAGTGTATAAATACACTCATAGCGATTGCCGGTTGGCGAAATGTCATATTGGCTTTGTAGACACAAACACGCGGAATTCACTGCCTAAAGGTGAGTACTATGTTCGTAAACACAAAAAAGTACAAAAATCTGAGTGAAAACGATTATATTTTTATAAAGTCTTAAGAAATAATGAACGGAAACGATCTAAGGAATTGATTGTGAACCATTTTATATTTATAATTTAATTAATTTAAAAAAGTAACCGTGAAAAGAAGCTGGTTTTCAGCTTGAAAACTGAACATAGTACTCACCTTAAAGCCTAGTACTAAGATCACGTTTTCGCACGTTCGTTTTGTTTGATCTGTAGCCTAGTACTAAGATCACTTTTTCGCACGAAAACTGTATATAAAAAACGTTAGCGTGGAATAATTCCGAAATCTTTGTTTTCAGCATTTTCAAACACATATTAATACAACCATATTTACGTAGATATATGAAGATATTCGTTTTTCGCAGAAACGAACTTAGTACTAAGTATTGCCGCTAAAATCGTCAATTAAAAATTAATCCACTTTAAGGAATACAAACTATGTAAAAATTTGCTTTTGGCTATTCCCCATCAAGATATAATAAAAATTGCAACAAATATGTATAATTGTATGCCTTTTTTACTGATTTAGTTTTCACTTTAGCGATTTTAGCGGCTAAGCTCGACCTTAACACCCACCTTAAGAGTAAAACTTTTATTTGCCATCAAGAAACGCAATATGTATCTTGCCTTCGGCCGGGATTTAAGACATTCTTCTATGGACATTATCCAAAACGGGCTATCACGAGCCCAAAGGGGAATTGGTTTAATAACATTCCTCAAACTTTACTTATGAAGACATGCTATACCTCAATCGAAAGGCCAGATATCGACCCTTTGGAGAGCAATATATCTAGAACCGGTCATTTTCCGGGAAAAAATTTACCTTGTTAGAATGAGCACACCAAGCTACATAACATACATATATCAAATTCAAACAAATCGGTGAGGGCCCATAAACTGCCGTTTAGCCAACACAACAAAAATCGAAATGCTTCAATAGAACGTAACTTTCTATACGGATTAGCCTGAATATTTTAAAGATTTAGCCCAGTTTGCATTTATAATTTTAGTACTAGACGATACTCTAAATCTCTAAAGCAATAGTGAACAAATTGTTTCTCTCGTAGCACTAATTTTGTATCTGACAAAAAGTTTACGTTGAAGTGAATTAATAAATGCAATAGTAATTTTATTTCAACTGTCTCATATATTTTATTTTGTGTCATTTTATAGTGGATGCATAACCGATATTATTCAAATTAAAAAATAAAAATTCGTAGAAAAAAAGATATCAAAGATTCATAAAATAGAGGACACATATGTATGTATTTCCAGTGATATATCTCATAAAGAATACACAATAGATATTCCATCAAAAAATAAATCTATGTATATAAAAATTTATATTAATTTCTATTTAATTATTTGTGTTTTTATTATTACTATATATTATTAGTAGTCTCATAATAGGACGATTTTTCATGTGCTGTGATATATAAACATAAAAAAACTAAGCGTGGAAAGATGAAATTTGTTGTACCATTTAATTAGTTTGCCTTTTCTTTATATGTGATCGGTAGTATTAGAACTAAGTTACAATAGATATCGCATTCACTTAGTGTACAAAATAGTAATGTACTATACAAAAAAAATTCGTTTGCAATATTTGAGTGTCATATTAATACTAGATTTATATACTATCTGAGCTATTATCACTTTCGCTAGTCGAAAATTCAACAGGTGGAGTCGAAAAACGACCTCTGCAATTCACAATATTGTTACTTTGGCATTTATACTCAGGTACATATTTCTGTAGCTGCTCTTGTTGTTCTCCTTCTAGGTTTGTTACGTTAAAATATTTATAAAAATCCAATAAATTACTTAATATATAAGTAGGTTTGTTCTCTTCATGTTCTTCAGGTTGATGGTGTATTAAAACTTCGATCTCTTCCATCGATAGAGGTAACCAAAATGTTGCACATAGTCCTGCTAAGTTGCCACCTTTAATATCACTTTCCAATTTATCTCCCACCATGCAACAATTTTCAGGTTGTACATTTAAATATTTGCAGGTAGCATAAAATATATTTGGATTTGGTTTCTCCCATGGCAAATCACCAGAAACTAATAGACAATCGAAATATTGCTGGACCTTTAATCTACGAACCTTTTCCCATTGAGCATTCGATGGGCCATTCGTAATGAGTGCAAGGAGATATTTCTTACGCAATAACTGCAATAGTTTCACATATTCACTAGGTATAGCAAGATAATGATATCTCATTTCCAGCCATATACCATATATGGTATCTGCTAATTCTTTGTACTTTGGTGGTAGTGAGTCACGCCATAAATGTTGCCGCCAAATATCTAATGATGATTGACAGTCGTCTGGGCATCGACGAAATGACTTTAAAAAATTTTGTGTACTAAAATTAGCTTCATCTTTTGTAAATCCATACTTTTGTTGAAGAATTTCAGATACCTGTAATTCAAAATGGAATATAATGAGATTATAATATTGTGGAAAATAGATGATGTATTAATAACTATGGGCTAGAATTTTTGAGTGAAAAAGGGCTATTTGGTAACAGGGAGTGGTTATAGGGAGTTATAAAAAATTAAAAAGTACAGCGTTTAAAAGCACATTAAGAATGTGACACAAAAGTATCGCTGCTTGAAAAATGGCAATAATAAAATAATAAAACCTGGTTATATATCTTTACTAGTTCCATCATTCAACCAAATAAAAAAATAATATTTAAAATAAATTTGCGCAACATTTAAAATTGAAATGTTGAAATGTTCGGTTATTTCATTAAAACAGTTCAATATAAGGGAAAGGAGCCACCGTGGTGCAATGGTTAGCATGCCCACCTTGCATACACAAGGTCGTGAGTTCGATGCCTGCTTCTATCGAACACCAAAAAGTTTTTCAGCGGTGGATTATACCACCTCAGTAATGCTGGTGACATTTCTGAGTGTTTCAAAGCTTCTCTAAGTGGTTTCACTGCAATGTGGAACGCCGTTCGGACTCGGCTATAAAAAGGAGGTCCCTTGTCATTGAGCTTAACGTGGAATCGAGCAGCACTCAGTGATGAGAGAGAAGTTCATCACTGTGGTATTACAATGGACTGAGTAGTCTAAGTGAGCCTGATACATCGGGCTGCCACCTAACCTAACCTAATATAAGGCAAATAAATTAACTGAATTGGTATGCAGTTTCTTGTTCCTCCTGATTTAGTTATTTATTTATTCAAAAATGCTGTAATACAAAGCCAATAGACAAGATTTTACAGAAATATGATTGTCTTCATTTATAATTTTGATTATTTCAGGAAAAGTAATCGCGAAGCTAAAGGGATTTTAACTCGAAAACCAAATATATTAGCCTTAACGGAGCTACATGAAAATGACCGTAAATTTCCAATAAGAATTTCTTCAAATTTCTATGACTTGCCCTTTTATTGAATTATGTTTGAAAATAGTTGATTTCGTATAACAATCATACTATATTGCTACAACAAGTTTCGAAATATTTTGTTTTTAAATTGTTTACCTTTCGCGAATGTTTACCCAAATAAACGCTATATTGAAACACTTTAAATTTCCAACAAGAATTTCAATACATTTCTTTGACATGCCGTTTGAGTTGTGTTTGAAAATAGTGGATTTCGTATATAAATCTTACTATATTGCCTCTGGGGGAATTACTCAACGGTAAATATGGACCACTTATCCCACTTCAAACATTGCCTTGAAATGTAGCGGCAACCCTGACCATTTGTTTAAAATAAATAAAAAGAGTAAATGCATGCATCATCAGATTTATCAATGAAGCAATGAGAGTGAATTTTGTCATGAATATAGATTGACTCGCAATTACTCCCTGTTATCAAATTAATGACATTTCCGTCTCACGTAGGCCCCCATGCGTTTTTGTAAACAAGAACTTCTGCTTTCCACCCCCTACATTACAAGCTGTAAAGTAATGGAAAATCCCCAAAAAAAAATTCTTCATCGAACATTAAATTACATTTTGGAACACTCACCTGACGACAAGCTTTAGTATCTCCCGTTCTTGTGGGTATTAAGGTATTATCCAAATCAAAAAATATGGCTTTTATTCCTGACAATTCACCATTACAAATATTATTATATTGCTCAATTATTGCGGCCATGAGTTGTTACCAGAAATCTTGCAAATGTATTTTTAAACTATTATATATTAAAAAAAAAATATTTACACAGTTGGCCGTTTTCAACAATGCGATTATATTTACACTTTCTATATATTATGTAAAAACAATATTTCGTATTTCTTTGCTTAATTAGCTACAACGACAATATCGTCATCTATTCAGTTGGGGTTGCTCAGAGGGAATGAAAAGAAAGTGGAAACTAACAGTATTTGAGAACTAACATAGCTAGTATTATGTACTGTTTTTAGTACTTTTGCAAACATTTTCACAAAAACGTGCACATTTTTATCTTATTTGAAGGCTAGCTAAATGGAACCGTAAATGCGTTGCGTCAAAGCATATACCAATGGTGAATGGAATTACACTTTGGGAGCTCTTTTTGACTTATGGCCGTCCACACTATAAGTTTATCCGGACGCCAGCCCAATAAACACAAGCATTGGAGAAATCCTTATATTCAATACGCTTTCAAACATTTTTTCAAAGGATTACCTTAAAATTCAGTTTGAGAAATTGTTGAGAAAATCGCGTTCTCAACAAAAAACAGACATTACCCTCAACAGTAGAATTCAACACGTTAGCAACAATTTTTCAAATTAAATTTAATTTTAATGCTTCAAACCTATTGGAAAATTTGGTGAAGGCAAGCAATTTGCAAGGCCATTTGAACTAATGTTGAAAATGGGATTTACTATCAAATTGATATGGTGTTACATATGAAAAATACTCATCCTTGTGTTTATTGGGAGTGGTCGTGTCGAACATATCCCATTTATTGGCCACAGTATAAGTTGACATAATTTAGTCATCAACAAATTGTCGTGTCGATTCCCTGTCAACATGTTTTGAATTTGCGCCGTCAAATTCTGAGAATCCACACTACGTTGAAAACTGTCTTATAAGATATCCAAAACTCCTCGCAAACGCGGCGTCACTATTCAGAAGTTGTACCACGCCAAGTTACTACAAAAAAGTATCACATGAGTGCAATTATTAAGTGTCTTTCTAGATAAATTTAGAACGACGCCAATAAGAGCCCTTTCAAACAATCAGAAAAAGTGAATTTTAAGATAGTTGTAAAAGAGTCATTGTGGTCAAGATTTTTAGATGTTTATTAATTTGATTAAACTTTTATAAATTCTTATAAATATAACATGACTATCACATCAATTAAACATTAAGCGAAATAACTATGTTTTCAGCACTTCAGCTAGTTGCGCTTTGTGTTTCACAAAATATAAAATGGCTCATGTAACAATAGTGATGGCAAAATACTTTCATGTACATTTCTTAGTTTTTGATACGTCTCCCCCATCACAGTTGGCGATTGTTTTAGTGTCATTTACGAGTCTTCCGGTAGCGATGAGGATAAAATGGAACTTTGAACTGCTCGCAGCGACATTAAAAGTACAAAAATATATATGAAGTCGACTATATTTTAATCAAGTCCTATTAAATTAAGTACGGAAAAGATCTAAGACATTGATTGCGAGATTTTTATATTTCTAAATTAATTGATTCAAAAAAGTAACCGCAAAACAAGCTGGTTTCTAGCTTGAAAACTGAACATAGTACTTACCTTAAAGGTGGGTATAAATTTCGAGTATATCCGCTAAAATCACCATTTTTTCACCATTGCTTTTTTTTTAATAATCATTTCTCTATTCTCTCGTACATTTTGTAAAAATCAGTTATATTTAAACTGCGGCCCCTATTACGCATATTTGTACGCACGCAAATTGATTCGAATTTAGGGCTGGCTGCAATAAATGTAAGAACAAGAAGAAAATGTTGTCAGCACTGAAAGTCCAAACATTTGAAAATTTAATTCCAGCGTCCTTATTCTTCCGTAGAGTGATTTTCATATGTTTTATCAATTGAGTGTTATTAATTTTTAGTTATTTCTATACAATATGGGAACTACTAGCGATAATTGTGCAGTAAAAATAGCAGTAAGAGAGAGACCGCGAAGAGAATCCCTAATAAACAGTAATGTGCCTAATGTTATTAGCTACCACCCTAATTCAAATGTAAGTATTTGGTTGGATGAATTCCCGGCAGACAAGCCTCCAATGGCTTCGCTGGATATCATGTAATGTGAAATAGAAATCCCATAATTTGAATTGTAATTATTTTTACATATAATTAATATACAGGTTTTAATAGTCGATGAGAGGCCATTCAGTTTCGATTATGTACTGGGACCTTCTGTAACACAGGCACAGGTTTTCGAAGAATTGATTAAACCTCTTGTGACCAACTTGAAGCTGGGCTTCAACTGTACTGCTCTTGCATATGGTCAAACTGGTACAGGGAAATCATACACTATGGGATTGGACTCTATTGTAAGTAAATACGCTTTGTTTGTATACGTACAAGAAATATGCTATTGAAACAAGGCTTCACACCAGACGTGTTCTCAAATAACTACGCTTGTTTTTTTGTTACGACTCTACTAATAAATTTATTCACTATGATAATGTCGCACGGAGATAATTTTCAAAATTGACACTTTTTCTTATATTCTTTATATATTTGCTGGAATAGAATTTCGAAGGAGAACATATTGGAGTCATACCAAGATGTCTGAAAGAAATTTTTAACGTCAAAAAATCGCAGCAGCCCACCGATGAAGGTAGCGATAGCGACCATGACAAAAGGGAGTTGTCAGCCTCATTTATTGAAATTTACAATGAAAAAGTGTATGATCTGCTGGGCGAAAACGCTAATGAACCAATAATAGCAAAAGGTAAGCGAAACACTTTTTCATAGCTACAAATGTTTCGATTATGTGCGGGAGTGTTATAATTCAGTAACTTGACTTTACTAAAAATTGTGTTATATTTTAAATACTTAATTTTTTTTACAATTTGTATAATTAGTTTTTTAATTTACGATGTAGTGAGCTGTAGAATAGAGCCAAATCATAAATTTACTCTTTCTTTAATGAATGAACATTTATTTGAAAAACTAGCCTATCAAACTATGGTTCTTATATCTCAGAAGAAGGATACATTAAATTGGCCGACACTCTTAAAATACACAATAGATTTGCAAAATTTTCTCGCAACAAGGATAACTCAAATCTTTTGACCATTTTTCCACTCCATGTCTAAGTTTATCTATCGATATTTTCCTATCTTTGTTAACTTAAGCTTTACATTTTTTTAGCATTTTGCAACAAAGAAAACTCATATCTTTTGGCCAATTTTATTTATTCATTCAATATAATACAAAGGCCTAGTTGCCCACTTGGTGTATTACACTGTAATAAATCCTAATCATAGGCTTCAGAATAAAAAGAAATAAAATTAAAGTCCTTAAAACTAAATAGATACACATTTCCCACTCCATGTCCAAGTTATCTAGCGGGATAAACTTTTTAACCTTAAGCTTAACAATTTTTTATCGTTTCATTGTGGAACACTGAAATTTTATTTTTACAATTAACACCAACTCTTGACTTTTAAGGTTACAGATACACTGGCGGATCACGTAAGCCGTTGACCAATATTGAAGACTGTTATGCCATTTTAATGCAAGGTAATAAAAATCGACATGTCAGGCCGACCAAAATGAACTTGCAAAGCTCGCGTTCGCATGCAATTTTTACTATACATATGAAGCGTGTATCTAAGAATACAAAGGGAGAAGAGTCTACAATATGTTCATGTATGAATATAGTAGATCTCGCTGGATCCGAAGGAGTTCGTCGAACAGGACATCAAGGAATGGCAATGTCCGAAGGTGTAAACATCAATCAAGGCTTACTTTCGATAGGAAAAGTTTTACAAGCAATGACAATGGGTAGTAAAGTTATTCCATACCGTGATAGTGTGCTTAGTTCCGTCCTACAAGGTAAATTGATTCATACTTAGTGAATGTGCATTACTAAAAAATATTTTTTTTTCGCAGATTCGCTTAATGCTAATTCATATTTAACATTATTGGCTTGTATAAGCCCTCATCGAGAAGATTTAAGTGAAACGTTGTCAACGCTGAGATTTGCACAAAATGCCAAACAATTGAAGAATACACCACAAATAAACAACATCATAGCGGATATAAAGGTGATCAATTTTAAATTTCATGTTACATTATCGAGTTTTTTTTTTGTAA
This sequence comes from Haematobia irritans, assembly GCF_050003625.1. NCBI lineage: Eukaryota > Metazoa > Arthropoda > Insecta > Diptera > Muscidae > Haematobia > Haematobia irritans. Next base: position 115,939,300 of record NC_134399.1, on the reverse strand, counting down.
GGTGAATCTTCAATTTATACTTTGCCTTCGTCCAAACTACTGTAAATAAGGAATATAACTTGAATGTCAATTATCATTTACATGAGGCCGGTAATGCAAAGACCAGAATTATGGGCCAACAACACTTTTTTTTTGGGTTTGGGAAGGGATTACTTTACAAACTCCATGACATACAGCACGGTACGACACACTTTTAATCGCATACAATAAATTTAATATGACATACGTTTACCCCAACAGTGAGTGTCCTTTTCTGTGTCTAGACAGCCTAGAGCACTTTTTAAGGCTTTCGAAAGTATCAATTTTTTTAATTTTCTAGTCTTTTGGGACTTTGGTCTTTCAGAGCCACAAAGCAAAAAATTTGGAAGGTCTTCTAATGGCACAACTTTAAAAGCACTTTCAAAAATGTCGTCCCAAAGATGTTCTTTATTTTAACTGAGTTAATTTTTTTATAACTCGCTTTTTCAATATTTTTAATGGGAAATTAAAATTTTATTGTTTCAAATAGGTTAAAAACAGATTAGGAATTTAAAAAATAGTGAAAATTATTTAAATTTTGCCGAATAAAATTCTAAATCCTTTTTAGAAAATTTATCGAGTTTTTTTGTAAGGTGAATCTTCATTTTATACTTTGCCGTTTTGCATTTTGACTTAGTCCAAACTACTGTAAATAAGGAATTCAACTTCAATGTCAATTGTCATTTACATGAGGCCGGTAATGCAAAGACCAGAATTATGGGCCAACAACATTTTGTTTTTGTGTTTGGGAAGGGATTACTTTACAAACTCCATGACATACAGCACGGTACGACACACTTTTAATCACATACAATAAATTTAATATGACACAAGTTTACACCAATAGTGAGTGTCCTTTTCTGTGTCTAGACAGCCTAGAGCACTTTTTTAAGGCTTTCGAAATGTAGGAATTTAAAAAATAGTGCAAATTATTTAAATTTTGCCGAATAAAATTCTAAATCCTTTCTAGAAAATTTGCTTTTTGAAAATATTTGATGTCAAACGTTCTAGACAAGCGTTATAATGCATTAAAAATCATAATATAATTTTAAAAATTATTTATTCGTCAAAATATCACAAAATTTCTTAAGTCATATGCAAAACACTGGATTCGCATCACACCTTAAGAAGTGATGCAAATTCAGTGTAACGGTTGTTGAAATGGTGGACATCCCCATGTTAAATTCATCGCTTCTGCGTCAATTTGGCACCACTTCCGGATCCAAAAAGAACATTTCACTACTTTTTTGGCAAAGTTTTTTTTGCTGGGAAGTGATGTCCCATGTAATTTTCCATATATCGCTATGAAAAGTGCTACTTGGTACCTAGCCTAGCAAACAACTGCTTAGCTCAGCTTATTTTGAAGTGGTACTTGAGTATGATTTTTTTATTCTGCTTATTGTTTGGAAATACTTTAATATGATACACGATGTCGGTAGATTTTTTACTGTTTGGTAGATTGGTAGAATTTTTGATGTTTTGGTAGATTATGCAAAATATTCCTCTTCGAATACTTCACAAATAAAATTTTGAAAAAATTTTCTATAGAAATAAAATTATGTTTAGTTTTCTTAGTTGACCTTTGGAATTTTATAATTATTGGGATTCTTTTCGGCTTGAGGTCATGATAAATGAAAAATGCTGGTGTAGTTACTTTTTTCAATGTTTTATTATTGAAATATTGCTATTTCGGATATTTCGATACACCTTCGGTGATCATCTTCAGCGAGATATTATGTTTTACAAAGTAACAGACTTTTTTTTTATTTATTTATTTCAACTTTATTAGTAACATAGCCTCATAGAGGCCCTATTCGTTACAAAATATATTATTGGTTAAACTTCAAATATTTCTTAAACACTAATAATAATAATTAAAAATTAAATAAATATGATATCTATAACGTATCTCAATATCCTACTGACAAATCAATTTTACCTTAACAAAATGTAATGAGACCGTTAATGTAAACTACTAAGTTTCTAAAAGTAAAAATAATAACAATGATAATAAAAATACAAACAAAAATTTTGATTACATGACACTAAATTACTTTCTCCTTGCAAAGTTCATATCTAACTTTAGGCTAACTGTGATGTTTAAAACTAATATCCTAAAACTAAAAAAAAATTGTCATAATTTTATTTATAATTATTGGGATTCTTTTCGGCTTGAGGTCATGATAAATGAAAAATGCTGGTGTAGTTGTTTTTTTTTCAATGTTTTATTATTGAAATATTGCTATTTCGGATATTTCGATACACCTTCGGTGATCATCTTCAGCGAGATATTATGTTTTACAAAGTAATGGACTTTCTCCTTGCAAAGTTCATATCTAACTTTAGATATGAACTTTGCTTTGTTTTTATTTTCATAATTTTCATATATATCTTTTTATTATAGTATTTTTCACTTAGTGTTTTTAAAATATGTATTAGTTAGTTTTATCATTTCAAGCAAATACCTGTAATAATTTGTATTATCTATCAACATATAGTCCGCATGGGCTCGGTTTGATTAAATAAAGATGAATATGAATATAAATAAAATTTTGACAAAATTTTCTATAGAAATAAAATTTTGACAAAATTTTCTATAGAAATAAAATTTTGACAAAACTTTTTATATAAAAAAAATTTTGACAAAATTTTCTATAGAAATAAAATTTTGACAAAATTTTCTATAGAAATAAAATTTTGACAAAATTTTCTATAGAAATAAAATTTTGACAAAATTTTCTATAGAAATAAAATTTTGACAAAATTTTCTATAGAAATAAAATTTTGACAAAATTTTCTATTGAAATAAGTTTTGACAAAATTTTCTATTGAAATAAAATTTTGACAAAATTTTCTATAGAAATAAAATTTTGACAAAATTTTCTATAGAAATAAAATTTTGACAAAATTTTCTATAGAAATCAAATTTTGACAAAATTTTCTATAGAAATCAAATTTTGACAAAATTTTCTATAGAAATCAAATTTTGACAAAATTTTCTATAGAAATCAAATTTTGACAAAATTTTCTATAGAAATCAAATTTCGACAAAATATTCTATAGAAGTAAAATTTTGACAAAATTTTCTATAGAAATCAAATTTTGACAAAATTTTCTATAGAAATCAAATTTCGACAAAATATTCTATAGAAATAAAATTTTGACACAATTTTCTATAGAAATAAAATTTTGACAAAATTTTCTATAGAAATAAAATTTTGACAAAATTTTCTATAGAAATAAAATTTTGACAAAATTTTCTATAGAAATAAAATTTTGACAAAATTTTCTATAGAAATAAAATTTTGACAAAATTTTCTATAGAAATAAAATTTTGACAAAATTTTCTATAGAAATAAAATTTTGACAAAATTTTCTATAGAAATAAAATGTTGACAAAATTTTCTATAGAAATAAAATTTTGACAAAATTTTCTATAGAAATAAAATTTTGACAAAATTTTCTATAGAAATCAAATTTTGACAAAATTTTCTATAGAAGTAAAATGTTGACAAAATTTTCTATAGAAATAAAATTTTGACAAAATTTTCTATAGAAATACAATTTTGACAAAATTTTCTATAGAAATAAAATTTTGATAAAATTTTCTATAGAAATAAAATTTTGATAAAATTTTCTATAGAAATAAAATTTTGACAAAATTTTCTATAGAAATAAAATTGTGACAAAATTTTCTATAGAAATAAAATTTTGACAAAATTTTCTATAGAAATCAAATTTTGACAAAATTTTCTATAGAAATCAAATTTTGACAAAATTTTCTATACAAAACAAATCTTGACAAAATTTTCTATAGAAATAAAATTTTGTCAAAATTTTCTATAGAAATCAAATTTTGACAAATTTTTCTATAGAAATAAAATTTTGATAAAATTTTCTATAGAAATAAAATTTTGACAAAATTTTCTATAGAAATAAAATTTTGACAAAATTTTCTATAGAAATAAAATTTTGACAAAATTTTCTATAGAAATAAAATTTTGACAAAATTTTCTTTAGAAATAAAATTTTGACAAAATTTTCTATAGAAATAAAATTTTGACAAAATTTTCTATAGAAATAAAATTTTGACAAAATTTTCTATAGAAATAAAATTTTGACAAAATTTTCTATAGAAATAAAATTTTGACAAAATTTTCTATAGAAACCAAATTTTGACAAAATTTTCTATAGAAATCAAATTTTGACAAAATTTTCTATAGAAATCAAATTTTGACAAATTTTTCTATAGAAATAAAATTTTGACAAAATTTTCTATAGAAATAAAATTTTGACAAAATTTTCTACAGAAAAAAAATTTTGACCAAATTTTCTATAGAAATAAAATTTTGACCAAATTTTCTATAGAAATAAAATTTTGACAAAATTTTCTATAGAAATAAAATTTTGAAAAAAATTTTGACAAAATTTTCTATAGAAATAAAATTTTGACAAAATTTTCTATAGAAATAAAATTTTGACAAAATTTTCCATAGAAATAAAATTTTGACAAAATGTATCTGACATAGCTTTTCTACAGAAATTAAATATTATAAATGTCTATGACACTTTAGGTTCATTTTAATTTGAAATATAATAATTTTATTTATTCATATTTATGTACTTTTAGAAAAATGCAAAGTTGAAACAAACTCCGTACAAAATAAAACCATTACAAAGTAGTAATGCAAACAAGGCCACGCCATTTAAACGATCGTATAGTGCCTTAAATGGAATTCCTCCGAAATCAACAATAAAAAGTAATACGTTTTGTACGCCCAAGAAACAACCCATGGAAATTAACAGATGCAATCAAACTGACATTGCCAGTTGTAACAAGAGGTAAATTTGCAAGCATTTCAAAAGATTTTATTCTTCATATTTTATAAATCCGGAAAATTTTTAAATATTTATATCATAGGCCAAAGCTGTCGAATGTTGACATGAATCTACCGAAAATGGGTCAACTGGAATCTACACATAACCGCGAGTCTTTGTTTAATCGTAGTTTGGATTCTAATGGGTCGTTGTTAAGTTTGAATATTTCTTCTTCAACAGCAGTTGATGGGCCCACCAATAATAAGGGGAAAAACAATAACAATAATAAGTAAGATATTAAATTTGCTATATGTTATTATATACATACTCTAAAATGGTTAAATAGTTTTAGCCCGGTTATTCGTAAATATATGACAGAGTTAGAAACAGGTTTGGAGAAAAAATTTATGGAAATTTTGCAACGTAATTTGCATACTTTAATTCCACCCCAAACTCCAATTGCCATGTCGATAAATCAACACCAAACTCCATTACCTTCTTCGATGAGGCAGGAAATAAAAAGTATTATGAAAGAAGTACTCCAGGAAAGTCCCTTGAAGGCAGATGCTAAATGCAAGTTGGTAAGTTTAATTGGGTAACTTACAAATATCGATAATTCATTTTGTGTCTCTTGTCCTAGTTTAACTCTAGTGCCGATTTGTTCAAAATACCCGAGATACCCGAGGAAAAATCTGCTCCACCAAAAACATCAAGTCCCAATTTAGCAAATGAAAGAGTTTCGTTCACAGAAACATTTTTTGCTGGGGCCTCGCCTTCAGATAAGAAAGAACTGAGAAAATCTATCAGACGATCTCGTCGTATTTCTGAACGTTTCGGTGTCAATGAATCGATGAGAAATCATACCGGAGTAGAAAATGTGTCACAGCAAATAGATAGCGCTGCTCCTCGGAGGAGTTCTCGTCGCTCGATTCTGCAGCAGTATGCGGAGAAACGTCGTAGTATACGCCTTGCATCCCATCAAGAATTAAATGAAAACTCATCACTGAATTTGTCAATGAAACAAACACCAAAAAACACTAAAAAGACTTCGAAATCAACAAAATCCAAAAGTACAAACGATAGTTTAATATCTCAAATTTGCAACAGTTCATCTGCAAATAAGAAAAATAGTTTAAGCCAACACCGAAAAGCTATTCTCGAACTACTCAACAAGGGCTCATTGAAGGAATTACAAATCTTACCAATGATCGGCCAGAAAAGGGCATTTCAGATTATCACTCAGAGGTATGTACTTATTCTTGTTACAACAGAAAAGTTACTAACGCTTTATTCCTAATAATAATAATATTCTTTATGAATGAAAACCACAACTGCTTCTCTCGCAGTTATCTAATCATCCTTCAAACCCTATAAATTCGCTTTGGTTTGTGATCTGTTTATATTATTCGATATTGTTTTATATTATCGTTATAACAGTTTTGGGAATATGTCATTCTTTGTTACAAACATTAAATAACGAAGCAAAAAATATTTCATTTCATTTGGCTGGGAGTGTATAAAATTATATTTTTGATCGCCGTTGTTGTTGTTGTTGTTGTAGCCCTTTGGAGTTGGTATTTTCGATTTTTTCGGGAAATAAGCATACTCCAAATGGGGGTTTGCAGTCCTTGGACAGGGTTGAAAACCCTGTGTCCGCCCCGGGCCGTAGACCCGACTGCAACGAGGGCGGTTTTTTTTTTTTTTGATCGCCGTTGTTGTTGTTGTTGTAACAGTTTATTGTGATCTCATCCATTTCATGTTATATGCTTGGTACATCAGCTTGTTGGCAGATCAAGGAACTCTGCGACTAAGATGGGGTGTGTCCAGAGTGATCTGGTGGTAAGTCGGGTTGGTTTGGCTAGGCAAGAGAAAAGATGACGCGTGTCGTGTGGCCCTTGGTTGCAATCACCGATAAGTAGGAATTGAGGCGGCTGCACTTGCCTGATCTTAATTGGGCCAAAACTACCCTAGTCTGCCGTGGGAGGTCTCTTTCCTCCGGTGCTATGGGCGGTGGTCGGACTTCAAGAACAGGATTAACCTTGTAGCTTCTCACCGCTTCAGCTACAGTATCCTCATGAATCCTGTTCAAACCTGCCTGGTACGCTGCTTGATCTAGAGGCTCTCTTTTGTAGCGCTGGATCTCGCGCTCTAGATTATGTATTTGATCGCCGTAAAATTCGCTTGGTTAAATCATGATATCTTTGAAACGAATACAAGGTATGCCGGTATGAAATGAGCGTTTTTTTTTCATGTGGCACCCATTTTCCACACTTTTGGATCTTTCCCATAGCTTTTAAGCGGAAATTGTTTGTTGTGCAACATTAAAATTGCTGCCATTTGCTTTTGACTCAAAGTGTCATCGCCATCCAATTTGGCGTCTTAAAATGTTTTTGGTAGTCTTCCACGTTCTTAATTTCTCACATCAAAATCATTATTTCTAAACCGTTGAAACCATCATTTGCATATTGCTTCTGACAGAGCATGATCACCATATGCCTCGACAAGCATTCGATGCGACTCTGCCGCACTTTTCTTCAACTGAAAACAAATTAAATTAAATTTAATGCTTTCCGCATATCATCACTTTCTGGTACAAAATTCCATATTTTTAACACGATGAAAAAATATGATGTTGTCTGTTCAATAACTTGATGTATACTAAATATTTTTTGCAGATGTCATTGCAAACAACCAAAAAAGAAAATAAGTGCTCGTTCACAACAAATGTTCCATAACGAGACATTTGTATCTTGACGCTCACTTCATACCGGTATATTTATTATACCCTGCGCCACACTGTGGAACAGGGTATTATAAGTTAGTGCATATGTTTGCAACACCCAGAAGGAGACGAGATAGACACATGGTGTCTTTGTCAAAAATTCTCAGGGTTGGCTCCTGAGTCGATATAGCTCCCATATTGCTCCCATATATATCGTTCGCCCGATTTACACTCATATGACCACAGTGACCAATCTTTTACTCCGATTTAATTGAAATTTAGCACAGGGTGTAGAATTGGCATTGTAGCTATGCGTGCCAAATTTGGTTGAAATCGGTTCAGATTTCGATATAGCTCCCATATATAGCTTTCGCCCAATTTATACTCATATGACCACAGAGACCAATTTTTTGCTCCGAATTAGTTGAAATTTTGCACAGTGAGTAGAATTAGCATTGTAGCTATGCGTGCCAAATTTGGTTGAAGTCGGTTCAGATTTAGATATATCGCCCGATTTACTCATATGACCACATAAGCCAATTTTTAACTCCGATTTAGTTGAAATTTTGCACAGGGAGTAGAATTAGCATTGTAGCTATGCGTGCCAAATTTGGTTGAAATCGGTTCAGATTTAGATATAGCTCCCATATATATGTTTTTCTGATTTCGACAAAAATGGTCAAAATACCAACATATTCATTGTAAAATCGCCACTGCTTAGTCGAAAAGTTGTAAAAATGACTCTAATTTTCCCAAACTTCTAATACATATATATCGAGCGATAAATCATAAATAAACTTTTGCGAAGTTTCCTTAAAATTGCTTCAGATTTAAATGTTTCCCATATTTATACCCTTCACCACTACTGTGGTACAGGGTATAATAAGTTTGTGCATTTGTATGTAACGCCAAGAAGGAGTAATCATAGACCATCCTTTTAGTATACGGATCGGCTTAGAATTAAATTCTGAGTCGATTTAGCGATGTCCGTCTCTCTGTCTGTCCGTCTGTCTGCCTGTCTGTTAGTCTGTCTGTTGATGTATTTTTGTGTGCAAAGTACAGCTCGCAGTTTTAGTCCGATTGTCCTAAAATTTGGTATAGGGTCCTGCTTCGGCTCAGAGACGATCCCTATTGATTTTGGAAAAAATCGGTTCAGATTTAGATATAGCTGCCATATATATTTTTCACCGATCTGGTCATAATTGGCGTGTATATCAACCGATCTTCCTCATATTCCGTACATCCGAATATTTTATGAGTCTCGAAAAACTTGCAAAATATCAGCAAAATCGGTTTAGATTTAGATATAGCTCCCATATATAGCTTTCGCCCGATTTACACTCATTTGCCCACAGAGGCCAATTTTTTGCTCCGATTTAGTTGAAATTTTGCATAGGGAGTAGAATTAGCGTTGTAACTATGCTTGCCAAATTTGCTTGAAATCGGTTCAGATTTGGATATATCTCCCATATAAAGCTTTCGCCCGATTTACACTCATTTGCCCACAGAGGCCAATTTTTTGCTTCGATTTAGTTGAAATTTTGCACAGGGAGTAGAATTAGCATTGTTGCTATGCATCCCAAATTTGGTTGAAATCGGTTCAGATTTAGATATAGCTCCCATATATATGTTTTTCTGATTTCGACAAAAATGGTTAAAATACCAACATTTTCCTTGTAAAATCGCCACTGCTTAGTCGAAAAGTTGTAAAAATGACTCTAATTTTCCTAAACTTCTAATACATATATATCGAGCGATAAATCATAAATAAACTTTTTCGAAGTTTCCTTAAAATTGCTTCAGATTTAAACGTTTCCCATATTTTTTACTAACATTGTGTTCCACCCTAGTGCATTAGCCGACTTAAATTTTGAGTCTATAGATTTTGTAGAAGTCTATCAAATTCTTCCAGATCGAGTGATATTTAAATGTATGTATTTGGGACAAACCTTTATATATAGCCCCCAACACATTTGACGGATGTGATATGGTATCGAAAATTTAGATCTACAAAGTGGTGCAGGGTATAATATAGTCGGCCCCGCCCGACTTTAGACTTTCCTTACTGGTTTTTTACTAACATTGTGTTCCACCCTTGTGTATTAGCCGACTTAAATTTTGACTCTACAGATTTTGTAGAAGTCTATCAAATTCTGTCCAGATCGAGTGATATTTAAATGTATGTATTTGGGACAAACCCTTATATATAGCCCCCAACACATTTGACGGATGTGATATGGTATCGAAAGTTTAGATCTACAAAGTGGTGCAGGGTATAATATAGTCAGCCCCGCCCGACTTTAGACTTTCCTTACTTGTTTTTATTTCTGTTAGGTATATCCCCCATACCAACCAACCCCTGAGTTAACCTCTTGAGTTTTATTTTCCCCCATGACATATATCACGAACAGACTTATTTTCTCGAGTCTTTTATGAATACGATCCGATTACAATTATGTACAATTAGTAAACTAACAAAAAGTGGTTCAAATCGTCCCATAAATAGCCCTCATATAAAACTCCTGATTTGGCCAAGCAAAAAATTTGCCTTATTGGTCCACCATCGGATATAGCCCACAATCTGCAGAAAATAAAAAAAAAAACTTGTCAAATTTGGAGTTTCAGTTCAAATACATACTTGGTAAGGAGAGAATGCTTATGTCGATCCCTGCATGTAGGATCGGAGCTATTAAAAATGTTTGGCGTTTTAACAGACATTTATTTGTCTTTTCATTTTTGGATTTTTTTTTAATGACGAAAAAATTATATATATGATCGATTATATCATTTCAGAACTCTTCACGGAAAGTTTAAAAATTGGAAACAAGTAGAAAAGTTACCTATATGGCGTGGTAATGAATGGGATCGTTTTGCAGAGGTAAATTTTATTCTGGATGGACAAAATTTCTTGAATTAATCCTTTATTTTTTTTCTTAACAGGCAAATTGCTTGCTGTGAATAGATATTAATTGCAATATTATAATTATAGTTAATAAATAATTTTAGTGTGATATACTAATTGTAATGACATTTTATAAATAAAAGATTCGAACTAAACATTGTGCTATAACATACAATAGCAGGAAGGACAGTGGATTAAAATGAATGCAGCTTTATATTCTTCGACTAAATTTGGCGTTATTTCAAAAAAAGAAAGGAGATAAAGACCAATTAAAAATTATTATTTTACAGAAGAAAAGGCGATGTGATGAACTACACTGTGAATTGACTGGAGATGTCTACTAAACATTTCTTGGTATTTGGTATTAGACCATACCTCTTTATTTAATTTCAACTCACTCTGCCGTTTCCTAACTGGATAGACTCTATATACTACTTTGGGCAAAAGTAAAGTGAGTTTTTAATATAACATATTGGTTAAATGTCATGTCAATATCATCGGTATATGTACACTTGTGTTAAACAAAGACCAACTCTTGGATTGACATTTTTCGATTATTATTATTATTATTATTATTATTATTATTATTATTATTATTATTATTATTATTATTATTATTATTATTATTATTATTATTATTATTATTATTATTATTATTATTATTATTATTATTATTATTATTATTATTATTATTATTATTATTATTATTATTATTATTATTATTATTATTATTATTATTATTATTATTATTATTATTATTATTATTATTATTATTATTATTATTATTATTATTATTATTATTATTATTATTATTATTATTATTATTATTATTATTATTATTATTATTATTATTATTATTATTATTATTATTATTATTATTATTATTATTATTATTATTATTATTATTATTATTATTATTATTATTATTATTATTATTATTATTATTATTATTATTATTATTATTATTATTATTATTATTATTATTATTATTATTATTATTATTATTATTATTATTATTATTATTATTATTATTATTATTATTATTATTATTATTATTATTATTATTATTATTATTATTATTATTATTATTATTATTATTATTATTATTATTATTATTATTATTATTATTATTATTATTATTATTATTATTTAATTCACTCGTGACAATTATCCCAAAACCTCAAATGATATCGTTCCGAAACCACCGTAATCGTTTAGTTAGGTTAGGTTAGGTGGCAGCCCGATGTATCAGGCTCACTTAGACTATTCAGTCCATTGTGATACCACATTGGAATCGTTTAGTTAGTTTGCCTTTGTGTGATTTCTCGGTATCATGGAATATCCGGAATTGGCGGACATGCTACAAGTAAAATTGTAACTTTCAGTACCGAATACTATGTATCGAAAAGCTGAAGGTGGGTTTTTCTCCCGTACCGCCTAAAAATAAAAAAATCCGGGAGTGGTAGAAAATTCTGGGTGTGGCTAACAAGTTCTTGAGTATGTTCTCGAAATAATATCCTTACCGACAGAACTTTGTTGATGTTTCCCAATATTTGAATTTTCATTCAATTGCTCGGGCCGATATCTCAATTTAGGTATAGTGTCAGACAGATATTTTAGGCTCACTTAGACTATGCAGTCCATTGTGATACAACAGGTGGTGAACATCTCCCTTATAAATAATAGTAGTATGTATAGTATCCTTTGGTTGTTGTATTATTTATAGGGATTAAGAAGGGATTAGAATTAAGAAAATTGTTTTGAGTAGTATTTAAAATGTTATTTTAAATAACTGTATAAAGCCTTTGTAAGGCTTACCCAATAAACACAGGATGAGCGTTTTTCAAATGCAACAACTTTTCAGTTTGAGGGTAACTATAATTATCAATATAAATTCAACTTGACTTGAAACAGCTCATATTCAATACATCTTCAAATTGTTTGCGAATTACTTCCAATTTGCCAAAATGTTGACGAAATCTTTGAAAAGGGGTTGAAGATAATATGAGAAAACTTTGACAAAACACTGCCCTAAAATGCAACGAAAAAACCATGTGGTTTTCAATACTTGTTTGTGCAACGAAGTTCGTGGTCAATTGAAAGAAATAAAAAACATTTTAGACAAAAAACTGAATTTACTCCAAATAGTTTATAATAATACGTAAGTGAAAATAAAAAAATGATATGAAACTTTAAGGAAGACACTAAATTATATCTCTTTGCCGAAAACTAAAATTATGGATTCTACGTTCCTTAAAGGCCGGTACTATGTTCATTCTTGCGAAAAATTTTTATGGAAACCATTATTTCGCACATAGAAAGCGGCGTTTTTTTAGGTAGCTTGGAGCGCTATTTTACAGGGAGCGATATTGGATTAAGTTGGTGGTTGTTGCTTGTTTTTACAAAATAACATTTTATTTTTCCTTGGGCAATTGATCTGCTATTCCTTTGATCCTTTGTATAGTTTCGGAACAAAAATATGCTCCGTGTTTGATTTATAAACCCGCACAAATAGTTTTTAATAAATAAATTATTTCTTAATTCACATTGCAAATGGCGCCGTGCTATAAACGTCAGTTTTTCAACACGAAAAAACAAAGTATCACAAATGGAAAAAATTTCGCAAATTTTTCGCATTTTTTGGTTTTGTATGGAGTTTCAACGCGAAAACCGAACAGAGTACCGGCTTTAAAACATTAAAAAGCTGACCGATGAAAAAATGTTGGACAAGTAACTGGAACTGCTTCAAATAGTTTATAATAATTGGTAAGTCAATATGAAAAATTAAATCAACACTTTAGAGAAGTCACTAAATTTAAATCTCATTGCAGAAAACTAAAATATTTGGATGCTGCATTCTTGGAAACATTAAGAGGTTGACCAATGAAAAATGATGGTGGCTTATCGAAAAGAGAAAGTTTCCATAAATCAAAGTACAATGAATTAAACTTGGTATTTATGCTTTTCCATATCAACTACTGGGTGATAATTCGCATCACGCCTATAGTTTAATTTACATCGCATCATCGGTTTAATTTGATATTTTGTGAATTGAAATTGCTGGAAATTTATTCTAACTCTCTAGTCATCAAGTTCCTTGCTAATTTCCCGAATTTTAATGAGTTTTACAAGAATTTTGTGACACCAACGTTCTTGAGGAATTTTGTGGGTTTCAATACATTTTGTGCCACGAAGTACGTGGTCAGTTATTTTTATTGACATAAAACTGAAATTAATCCAAAACGGTAATTATAATTGGTAAGTCAAAATAAAAAGTGAAATGAAAACGTAATGGAAATCACAAAACTCGATTGTTTTGCAGAAAACTAAAATCATTGGATGTTATATTCTTGGAAGATGTTGACCGGTGAAAAAATGATGAAGGAAACAACAAAGAAAAGATTCCAGAAAACTTGCAAAGTGCAACCAATTAAAACAAAGTGCAACAGTTCCTAAATCAAGAACTTCTGGATGAAAATGTGCATTACATCAATTTACATTCCGTCATCAGTTTGATATTTTGTGAATTCCTCTTGATGGAATCTTTTCTAACACGCAGGCCAGCAAGTTCCTCGATAGTAATTATTTGAAATTGTCAGCATATTAATTAATAATTAATTAATTAATAGTTATGTGACACCAACATTATGGGGGAAATTATACATGAAAAATGTTTAAGTTATTTACCCCCATTTTCATAAAGCTCCGTTAGTGTTCCGTTAACTAACCAACTTTTAAACCGTATTATGAACGAAGCTGTCATCTTGCATATATATCCCATATGCTAGTTAGGAACTTAACTGACGAAAATTTTTCGGTTAAAGTTAACTGGAGAGAAGATATTTGCAATTTACTTTCTGTTAACTGGCAGTTAAAGCCTAACGGAGCTACATGAAAATGGCCGTTAAAGTTGTATTGATAGTTTTAGTTATTAATACCTTTAATAAGATAATTATGTTTTGATTGGTATTATAACATATTATTATTTTTATATATTGTTAATGTTATTTTTAATATTATTATATTTTTAACGAAAAAAATTAATAAAATGTACAAAATCACTAGAAATTTATTGTTGACTTTCAGTAAGAACTGGGATTGACTTTCATGCAAATTGTGGTTAGAAAATATTCGCAGCAATATTAGTTTTTAATTTGTCTCACATTGAAAACTGTTTGAGAAATTATTGAGTAGCAATGCATTTCAATTTGAGGATTACAATTGAGAGATTAATGCTATTGTGTTGAATTTTACTGTTGAGGGTAATGTCTGTTTTTTGTTGAGAACGCGATTTTCTCAACAATTTCTCAACTTGAATATTACCCTAATCCTTTGAAAAAATGTTTGAAAAATTATTGCATTTTAGTATTTTTCAAACGTTTGTGTTTATTGGGTAGTTACATATGATAATAAATTAAATTTAATGAGAGCTGACCGATTCTATGTTAAGCTAATTATCGCCGAGTTCTAACTAGGATGTCCAAATAATCGGTTTTTATGAAAGGACGGTTTTCGGTTTATCCGAAAATCACAATTTTTTAAAAATCTGTTTTCGGTTTTTTATTTTGCTCAAAACCGGTCGAAACAGAAATTATAGAAATTAGTGAAAATGAGTTTTAAATACTCATTTTATTAAAAAAAAAAATAAATAAAAATTCATTGTAATAAAATTAACAATTTATAGAACATTGACAGGAAAATTGAATGCCGTTAAGGTGCTACTTTTGCGCTGAAAATACTCGTTGACTGATTGTAAATAATTGTAGATATCCGACTATAAGTTTTCTAAAATAAATTTTTTCTTTTCTGAGGTCCGTCATTTTAGGCAAACAACATTGTCTTTACAAGCAAATAAAAATAGATTTGAGACAATGTCAAAGAAAGGGCATTACAACTAAGTGGAATGTCGCTTGGCTAAAATCTCTTCATATACTTAGTGAAACTGTGTTGTACCCTGCGGGAAATGGATCAACCCTAGGATCGGTACAAGGTTAGGCCCTGGTGTTTATGGACCAGTCACAGTTCTGGTCCAAGCGTATGGACTGGACCGGTCACTTTAACATGGGTTTGTCAGTGGCTGGTAAAATTTACTCTTTAGGACACGACTTGGACTCATATCAAAGGACACGTCCTGGAACAACTTAGTAGGACTACCCCATAGACAACTGTCCATGAAACAGTCTGAGACAAACTTTTAGGACCCTGTTTCCATTCGTATCGCACCAGAAAGGAATGTTCAATAAAAAAAAATCTGATTGTTGTATTGTAGTGTAAGTGAGTATAAAAATCAATAAATTGATGACAATTAAAAATGTTGATAAACTGGAGCACTAGGATCAGTCGTGTAATGGGTCCGTTAGCAGTAATTTGCACTAAGTTCCCGTGGGGTAGTCATTTGTTTCTCACCTTCAGTATATCTCTGCAAAGAGTTCTACTTTTGGAAAAAAGATATGAAAAATAGAAATTTCGTTGGACTACAGAAAACCGGTTAACCTTACCATCGGTTAACCGGTTTTCTGTAGTTCAACGAAATTTCTATTTTTCATATATTTTTTCCAAAAGTACCCGGTTTTCGCGGTTAACCGAAAAAGCCAATTTTTTCATTATCCGGTTTCGGTTTGAATCCGGTTAATCGGTGTCGGTTTTGGACACCCTAGTTCCAACGGCGCTTTACATTGCAGTGAAACCACTTAGTGAAACTTTGATACACTCAGAAATGACAAGAGCATTGCTGAGAGGGAGTAAACCACCGCCGATGTTTGATCGAAATTGCTATGCTAGCCATTTTATTTTCTATGCCAATAAAGTAAGGGAAAAGATTAACCTAATATTAACCATATACGATTCAATGGTATAGAAATTTGTAAATTATTACTACACTCATAGAAAAGTCTACCAATAAAAATTAGTAGAAATTGCGAAATTTGATGCAATTTCTCTAGCATTGCCAACAGAAAAAACGAAGCAGAACAAAATGAAATGACAAGATTAAGTTAGCGGCACAAAATAGAATGTAGAAAAACACATGCTTCTGAAGATTTCAAAGTAAATTGTATTGCTTTATATCTTACGGACCCATATCTCTTTTTTACATTCGTCCGAATTCCTTCCTAATTGGAGGATGCGATGAATATAAAATAATTCGGCGACAAATAAGGAATAATAGTGCACATTGTTATTGGTGTAAGTACATGGGTTTGAAATGGTGTGCACTGTTAGAAAGTCACCTTTTGCAGGCTCAATGGACGATTTCGGCTGACGAAGGAGGCGTTCAAATGGAAAATAATTTTTGTTGGCATGTCAACGTCAATTCTATCGCTTCACAATTTTCTGCCGTCTTAAAACGGCAGAAAATTAGAGCAGCTTCTACATAGCGCTGATATAATTGCTCATTTTAATAGAAATACTGCTAAGAAGTGATATATAATCCTGAGTATAGCATTGTTGGCATGAAGGAAAACATCACTAACTTTCATGCATCTATACTACATGAATTGGTTGCAATAACGTAAACGAATGATCATAAACTAGTTTGATTACTCGTCTACGTTATTGCCACCGATTCATGCAGTGTGGATGCACTGCCTACTTTATTGTATACCAAAAAGCGCAACTATACTCTTACTGCTGAAGTATTTTTTGCTGGGTTTGTAACAGAAATGACATCAGCATTTCTGAGAAGGGATAAACCATGGTAGAAAAAATGTTTGGTGTTCGGCCAAAATTGGGAATGAACCTCTGTATACAAGACCGGCTTACTAAGCATCGCGCCACGGTGGACTCTGAGTCGATCAGTATATGTGCTATAGTATTTATGACCAAAAGCGCGTTTTTTTTTGCCGAAGCCGATGTTCGGCAAAAAACCAATAATCGGCCGAAGCCGATTAATTTCCTAAAATTTGTAATTAGGGAAAGTTGGCGTGTTTTAGTTCAATATTAGCATTTTTTTTTCAACAAATGCATAAAAATAGCAATAAAAGTTAATTCAGTCCATATCTTATTTTTTATACCCTCCACCATAGGATGGGGGTATATTAACTTTGTCATTCCGTTTGTAACACATCGAAATATTGCTCTAAGACCCCATAAAGTATATATCGTTGGCAGAAATGCAAAAAAACGTAACTACAATTTTTATTTTTTTACAGGAGAAGGTAAAAACGTTATAAAATCTGCAAAATAATGTTTACGTAACCATTTTTTTTTTAAATAATGATTAAAACACTCTGACTTTATTTTTGATCGTAGCAACCTAAAATTTTGTGAGACCATGGCTGTTGATAAAACACGCCAAATGCAGTCAAAAAACCATTTTTCGAATTTTTGTTAGTTACGTTCTTTTGCATTTCTGCTAACGATATATTCTGGGTCGTGGTGAAATTCTGAGTCGATCTGAGCATGTCCGTCCGTCGAAATCATGCTAACTTCCGAACGAAACAAGCTATCGACTTGAAACTTGGCACAAGTAGTTGTTATTGATGTAGGTCGGATGGTATTGCAAATGGGCCATATCGGTCCACTTTTATGTATAGCCCCCATATAAACGGACTCCCAGTTTTGGCTTGCGGAGCCTCTAAGAGAAGCATATTTAATCAGATCTGGCTAAAATTTGCTACATGGTGTCAGCATATGGTCTCTAACAACTATGCAAAAATTGGTACACATCGGTCAATAATTATATATAGCCCCCATATAAACCGATCCCCTGATTTGGCTTGCGGAGCCTCTAAGAGAAGCAAATTCCATCCGATCCGGCTGAAATTTGGTACATGGTGTTAGTATATGGTCTCTAATGACCATGCAAAAAATGGTCCACATCGGTCCATAATTATATATAGCCCCCATATAAACCGATCACCAGATTTGAACTCCGGAGACCCTTGGAAGAGCAAAATTCATCCGAATCGATTGAAATTTGGTACGTGATGTTAGTATATGATATCCAACAACCATGAAGGAATTGGTTCATATCAATCCATAATTATATATAGCCCCCATATAAACCAATCCCCAGATTTGACCTCCGGTGCCTTTTGGAGAAGCAAAATTCATCCAATCTGGTTGAAATTTGGTACGTGGTGGTAATGTATGATATTTGACAGCCATGTCAAAAGTGGTCCATATCAGTCCATAATCATATATATCCCCCATATAAACCGATCCCGAGATTTGGTTTTGGAGCCTCTTGGAGGAGCAAATTTCATCCGAGTCAGTTGAAATTTGGTACATTGTGCTATTATATGGCTGTTAAAAACTATGCTCAACTAGGTCTATATCGGTCTATAGTTATATATAGCCCTCAGATTAATCGATCCCCAATCACACAAAAATTGGTCCATATCAAGTTCATAATTGTATATAGCACCCATATAAGCGACCCCCATATTTCAATTCTGGTTCTCTACGTACCGTGCAAAAGTCCATGTCGATTCGTAATTATTTGTAGACTTACCTATATATACCTTTTTTGTCTAATATATACCACGTATAGACTGTCACAATTTTGAAAACGATGTTAAAAAGTTTTAAGATACCACAACCCAAGTAATCCATGGTGGAGGGTACATAAGATTCGGCGTGGCCGAACTTACGGACGTGTATATACTTGTTTAGAACTAAGACTTTTTAGTATTCAAAATTCTGTAGTTCTATATTATAATGACAAAAAAAGAATTTTTTAGATTTTTTTTTACGTTTTATTTGTACTGGGTGTTTTGACTGAAACAAATTCAACACAGGAACAATTCGATATGAACTAAATTACTCAAATAGCTTCGTCTTCGGTTAATCGACATTTTGACGCCGAAAGCCGATTATAGATTTTTGGCTGAATGTCGAAGCCGATTCTTCGTTCGAGCTCTAATTTACATGCCGACAAGAGTTCATATATCCTAAACAAAGTTGCAGTTGCAATGTTGAAAATTCGGATAGCATCTAATTGAATACACCAAGCCTTCGCATCTTTGAGTATTGTATGATGCAGCTAAGTATATAGAAAATTTTCTGAATTTTAAAAACATAATTGACATAATTGTATAAAATAAGAAATAAAATATTTATTGGTTTGAGTATCAAATTTTTATTAAATCTTTTTGTTTTTTCAATTGTAAAGGCTTGCACACAATAATTTTTAATATTTGAACATATAATGGATTTCAGCTTTTACAAAAATTTGTAAGATATACATAAAAAATAATTAACCAATTTTTATATTGGAAAATACGTTGATATAAATTAAAATAAAATTAAAAAAAAAAAACAAATATTAATAAAATCTAGATTACTAACCAAATAGGTTGAAAAAAAAAATTATAAAATGTTATATAAAAAAATAGATATAAACAAAGTAATTGATTAAAACACACATATTGAAGCGTTCTATCAACTCTTTCAAACATCAAAAGCTCATATAAAAATCATGAAGTGGGAAAGAGTATAGTGAATTTGGGAAGTTAGGGATGCCTAAAACAAACAAAAAAATATAAAGGTCCCCTCCTAAAGGGATTATTCAATATTTATTGGGATTTTCTGGTACAAGTAAAAATGTTGCTGCAGTTGTTTTTTTTTTTTTAATTTCTGTGGCTAAACGAGCTGCTGTTGTTGGTGGTATGGTGTTTTGTTAAGCCAAGGATCTGAGAAATAGGGGTTCGGAGCTATCGTCCTCTATTTACTTGTGGGCAATGGGAATCATAGTCTCACCAGCAGTAAGAGCCGGCAAAGGAGCGTCAACAGTGAGTACACCATCCTTGCTGAGGGATGAACGAATCGATTCAGGATTTACACCTTTAGGCAACAAGAATTCACGATTGTATTCCCTGTAGACGCTCTTTGTGTCGGATTTCTCTTCGTGTTTAGCATGGACCTAAAAAAAGACGGACAAAAAAGTAGAAGGTTAATAAATCGAACAATGCATATACAATTTAAATAAAATGTGTCAATAATAAACACGTCATAATGTATTCAGTGTGGGCAGTTTTTTTCCATAATGATCTCAAGTTTTTTTTTCTATGTCATTCTACAGTCTCAACATTTTCAAAAAAAAAAAAAAAAAAAAAATCACGACTTTATTTTTGCTTTATGATTAACATTTCTTAATTCGTCAAAAAAAAAAAAAATAATAATAATAATTGGTGTTGGTTTTTGCATTGGCGTAGGCAGCAAATGAGATCTTGTAAAAAAAAAATTCAAACTAATTGGAAAGTACACATTGTCAAGTGTTTTGTGTATCTTCTTTTTTTGTTTTGTAGATTAACGCAAAATTTATTAATAACCATAAATTTGGCATATAGAATTTGCCTTGACACCCTAAGCACCATTGGCGATTGTTCTCCTCTTTTTATTTTGTTCTCTGCACTTCGATCAAATCCAAACAAAATGTTTCTCGAAATTTCACAAAAAAAAGCAAAAGAAAAACAATTTGTTTAAAAGATTTATACTATATAAGAGAAGATTATCTATATATGCTGTTTGCATGGCCTGTGGGATGCCGAGATAAATGTGATGATGAAAGACACAAAATTCAATGCTTGTAGTAACAAGAAATTGGAAAGAAAATAACCAAACGCATATGCCACATTCGAGATGTTCCTTCGAGCGTCATGAGTCATTGTTTCAAATAAATGGAAATCATTTGGCAGCCAGACAATGAAAAGGTGATTTTATATATATCTAGGGAAATTTAATATTTTAATCTATTTAAATTTGATATAAACATTGTCTTTTTATTATCATAGAACATAATGGAATATATTCTTTTTTTACTTGAAATATTATGTGAAATTTGTTTTGTCTGTGGGCCAAGAATTGCAATTGGAATTCAAGGACCTACTATCTATGACTTTTGTCAGATGTTGGCAAAGCTGGTTTTTTAACATAGTGGTCAAAGTATTGGAAAAGTTGTCTTTTAAATTTATACAATTTTAAATTCCCAAAAATCGAATTTCGTCATTTTGGGCGTTATTGGACTTTCGAAAAAGCGCCTTTGGCCTTTTTTCTTTTTACTTGCAGTTTTTCAACATTTTCAAATTTTTGCATCATTTGAATTTCCATATTTTGCATAGATTGGAAAATTTATTATTAGACTTTTCGTCCATTTCAACCCTTCGTCATTCAACCGTCAAACTGAACGGATATTTTTTTGAATAGCGGATTATCAAATCGTAATAAGTACCAAGTACGAATTTCAAGTGTGGTGGTAAATTAAGCCACCATGCAGCGAAAATCAAATTCATCCTATGGGTTGCTAACTTCAGGGCCCGGTAGACGGGTATCGACTGAAGTTATAAATTTGGGCAATGACCAAGAGTTAGGCCCAATAAGTCGATCTGTAGACGGGTCGACAGGTGGAGATACTTTGGCAAGTAGAACCTTTTTAAGGTAACGACATCAAAAGGAGATAATCCTCAAAAAAAAGAGATTTAAGGAACGCAGAAATGCTTTGTTTATCCTAAAAAATTAGGGTCAGTCGAGCCAAGCGGACATTTTTTGAATAGCGGATTATCAAATCGTAATAAGTACCAAGTACGAATTTCAAGTGTGGTGGTAAATTAAGCCACCATGCAGCGAAATTCAAATTCATCCTCTGGGTTGCTAACTTCAGGGCCCGGTAGACGGGTATCGACTGAAGTTATAAATTTGGGCAATGACCAAGAGTTAGGCTCAATTAGTCGAACTGTAGACGGGTCGACAGGTGGAGATACTTTGGCAAGTCGAACCTTTTCTAAAGTAACGACATCAAAAAGAGGTAATCCCTCAAGAACGAGATTCAAGGAACGCAGAAAAGCTTTGTTTATCCTAAAGAAATTAGGATCAGTCGACCCAAGCACGTTGTCGGCTAAACAAAGCGATTCTTTAAAATGGGCCCAAGGAATTCTTGAAGCTGGAAAAAGGGAACGATCACCGGATGAGCTGCCATCCTCCAAAAGGGATCAAAGATCGTTTGCCTCGGTTGCTAAAGACAGCCTTGTGATGGCTATCATTAATAAAGGAGCATTGGACGGTATGGTTCCAAAGCACAGACGGGGGAAATTGAGAACGCAATGCCAGAGGTGCGAAAAAGTTTCCCGGACCAAGTCCTCGACAGCAAGATGCTGGATGGTATCAGGGACAATTTAAGTTAATCGTATTTGCGGACCAGAGGTCTCTGGATTGCTTTAAAGCTGCTTTGATGCTAATTGGTGAAGTCTGATAAGGAGCCGCTCTGGAGTTAGTCGAGAAAAGAAATACGGTCTAAACCTAGAGCACATGCATGGATACCTGCAACCCTCCTGATCCGGAGTCAATATTAAACAGACTAAAGGAATGTAACCCAGGTTTACCAAGTCCTCGACAGCAAGATGCTGGATGGTATCAGGGACAATTTAAGTTAATCGCATTTGCGGACCAGAGGTCTCTGGATTGCTTTAAAGCTGCTTTGATGCTAATTGGTGAAGTTTGATAAGGAGCCGCTCTGGAGTTAGTCGAGAAAAGAAATACGGTCTAAACCTAGAGCACATGCATGGATACCTGCAAACCCTCCTGATCCGGAGTCAATATTAAACAGACTAAAGAAATGTAACCCAGGTTTTTATAAATTAATTGATACTATTTACTTTTTAATCTATATAGAAACATTAAGTTAATTAAGTCAATGATTGAAAATTATTAAATTTTTAGTTAAAAATTAATTGATACAATTAACTCTATAATCAAATTCGGAAGACTAACGGCCATTTTCATGTAGCTTCGTTAGGCTTTAACTGCCAGTTAACAGAAAGTAAATCACAAATATCTTCTCTCCGGTTGACTTTAACTGAAAAATTTTCGGCAGTTAAGTTCCTAACTGGCATTTGGAATATATAGGCAAGATGGCAGCTATTTCCATGATACGGTTTAAAAGTTCGTTATTTAACGGAACACTAACTGAGCTTCATGAAAATGGGCGTAAGATGGCAGCTATTTCCATGATACGGTTTAAAAGTTCGTTAGTTAACGGAACACTAACTGAGCTTCATGAAAATGGGCGTAAGTCAGTTAAAAAGTGATTGAATTTTTTAAATAAATAAATACAAATTATTTCAAAAAATCAATTTTTTAATCAAACTAAGCCAATTCAGAAAGTAATTGAAAATTGTTACGTTTTTTATTAAAAAATTAATTGTGTTTTGCAATCAACATCACGTTAGCTTAATGTGTAAAGGTGCTAAGTAAAATTTTTGAAATTTTACAGGAGAGACAAAAAACTTAATAAATTGTGAAATAAACCTATTTTCGAAAAACTGTAAATGTAGTTACCATAAATACAAACAGTAAACTTTCCGCAAAATCGCACACAAAAAATTGCTATTAAAATTTAGCAAAGCCTACTCAACCTAAAATTTGACTTAGCACGTGTACATGTGTGTTACGAGCGAGTCTGATTTCGAAAATCCTTTTCTGTATTGTGATCAAATTTAAAATAAAACAAGTCATTGGCATAAAAGTTGACGGCTAGTTCTCAAGTGGCGTGATTCTTTGACCCATTAAATTTTCGACTCGAACATAGTTTAGAAAAAATATGCCATACAATGCCACATAAAATTTAAATGTCATACATATACAGTAAATGAAAAGGCTTTCATTTCACTATTCTGATTTATCGAGTAACGCGATGTTATTGTTACAGGGAGTACATTTTTCCCCGCCCATGACCCCGTTGTGGGTACGCCTATGGTAATGTCAGTACTCGTAGTTATACATTACCCCTTTGATTGCACCTGTGTTGTCACTACATCTCCCTACCAACTGTCCTCTCTCCAATTAAAAGAGTTTAGGGTTTCATATTCAATCTCTTATTATTAAAACAAATTCATTTATATAATTACAAGAGGGGAGAATCTTAAAACTATGTTGTAATTGTACTTACAAATACTCTTAAGATAAATTAAGTTAATAATGCTTTACAAAATTGATCAGATTTTTGTAATAGAAGAAACAGCTGGCTTGTATGTTGATTGAAGAAGAATATCATAAATGGTTATAGTTGTTGATCTCGGGGATAATCTTGAACCATACATTTCAAGATTGTAGGGCGCGTGTTTAGCGATATAGTTCATACATATAATTTTCTTTATATTGCGGGAAAATTGTATTTACTTATTCTCTTCCATCGCGCAGATACATGGTATTGTTGATTTTTTTTGACATTACTTCTTTTAATTTTGTTGCTCACTAATTAGCAATATTGTAGTATGTATCAATTATAGTTATTTAACTTATATTTATTAATTTTGTTTCTTTTTTTTTCTTTTGTCCAGATTTGCACATTATACCATTTCCTTCGTGAATTAGCATTAACAAACTACACAATGTGGTTATTAATATTTACATCGTCGTATGAACAAATAATATTTACATTTTTGTTCTTTTACTGTCCACGACGACACAAATGGTTCTATTGACACCTCAATTTGTTTTATGGAAGTTATACCGTTCTTGATGGTTTTTGAGAAACTGGATGGAACCAAAGTGGTATTCACTGATTACATATCATTTTCATTTCGTTCTTGTAAATATATTTTTTTTTATAAATTATTTATTTAATTTAGTTCAACTAAGATTTTCTGATCACACCACATTGTAAAAATAATATTGTTTTTGGATCGCGATGATTTTCTTTAGCTTGGTAAAGTAATACGGAAATCGCGACCGTTTTCTTTAAATTTATTTTCAGATTTCATCACGTTGACTGAAATAAATTGAAACGATTCAACAACGTGGTTATAATTGCATAACCTTTTTTTTTTATCGATCTTGTTTTATATTTCACGCGACTCCGCTTTGCTTCACGACCTTTTGTTTCCAACTTTGCCTACGTGACTGCCTCGCGCATATGTCGACGATCAAACCTTAATATACAAAACTATTTCTAACGGTACTTTTCCAATTCATCAAAAGGGAAAAGAAATAATGATTAGAATGTATATGTACGAATAAGTGCGAATACAGAAGTATGCGTACGAAGAAACTGAATGAGAAAATGTTGGGAACAGTTAAGGGATACCATCCCTCATAACCCAAATGTTTGCTAGAATTAATTTACTGTGGGATTTTTAAAATCTCCTATGCCAAGTATAATTCAGAAGTAATGTTTGCAGAAAATCCCCAACAAAACTGCTTCGTTAAGGGAATGTAAATTGATTAACGAACAGGAAAAGGATTTTCACTTACTTGGTATTGCCAACGTGTGGCACGACCCACGACAAGCCGGGCAAAGAATAGCTTTATTATAATTTCTATTCTGTTTTGGCAAATCAGGAAATAGCATAGGGCATCATCATTATCATGGTTTCAGATCGGAGGCATGAACCTTACCGACATATTTACCGCGAAGGTCTTCAATTTCATATAAGGATGATCCTACTTTTGAAAGTATACGGCATTTAACATACTTTGGGGTAAACTTGGCATTCAATCCCTTCTCGAACTTGCTTAGATTATGGGTCTTTCGGAAAACTTCCTGGCCAATTTTATAATCAACAGGCTTAACCCTGGTGTTATAGACCCTAGCCGCTTTCTCATGAGCCTTTTCCAAATTTCGTTCTATTTTCTCCCGAATATTAGACAATTTATCTACCCTCGTAACTACGGTGTCATCTCTTAGTATGTTCAACTTATCCAATAGTGGGTACGTCGAGCCATGCATGCACATGTTTTGCCCAAACATGGCATAGTAGGGCGTACATTCGATCGAAGAATGAAAATCACTACGTAACACTGCCAGGATGCGGGGAATGCAAGAATCCCAGTCTAAATGATTGGGTTCATCTTTTAATAAAAACCGAATTTTGGAAATGATTTCACGGTTTGCACGCTCGGAAGCATTAGCCTGCGGGGAGTAAAGACCAGTGCGCACATGATTAACACCATAAAGTTTTAAAAACTCTTGCATCTCTTTAGAAATGAATTGTTTAGCATTGTCCGAATGCAGAAATTGTGGGACCCCAAAGGTATTAAAAATTTGATTTTTAAGATAGTCAATAACGTTGATAGAGGTTGCAGATTTCATAGGCTGAAGGAATAAGAATTTTGTGAAATGGTCTAGAATTATAAACAATTGGGTGTTCCTTGCTCTCGATAACGGATAAGGCCCGAGAAAATCGCAATAAATTCTTTGCATCGGGCGTACCGTTGGGAAAGCCTCACCCATAGGTGGCCTTAATATACAGTTAGCAGGCTTAATTGCCTTGCAATCGTCGCATCCATCTACATATGCCTTAACGTCTCGCGCCATGGAAGGCCAATAATATTTTTGGCGTACACGAGTGAGGGTTTTCATGAATCCCCCATGGCAGCATGCCTCGTGTCCAAGTATCACGGCTTTCCCGGTTAATGATTGTGGGAGCCATAGTCTCCACAAACTATCTTCTCCTGATTCCACGCCAAGGCGGAACTTAACCCTCTTAAAAATCTTGTCCTCGGAAATGCGTACATCGGGTAGACGATCGCCATTTTCCATAACAGTCTTTCTCAAAAGATCATATTCGGGACATTCAAAATCTTTTGAGTTAAATTCAATCTCGGGAAATGAAGAGGCGAGCTCTAACGCGTCTACATCAAAACGGGATAAAGTGTCTGGGACAATATTTAGAGATCCCTTCCTATGTTCGATGCGGAAATCGAACCCCTGGAGTTTTAGGCTCCATCGGGCGAGTCTGCCATTCAAGTCTTTTTGGTTCATGAGCCATTTAAGACTTGAATGGTCCGTGATTATCCGGAATGGCAAACCTTCCACGTAAGGTCTGAATCGTCTAACGCATACTATGGCGGCGAGGCACTCAAGCTCCGTGACTGTGTAGTTGCGTTGAGCACGATTTAGTTTCTGAGAAACAAAAGCAATCGGTCTTTCCCTGTTATCATCATCCAGTTGGTAGAGTACTCCACCAACACCAACACGTGATGCATCACACTGGATGATGAATTCCCGCGAAAAATCGGGCTGTGCTAACACCGGGGCATTGCTAAGAGCGTCTTTCAGCTTCCTGAAGCTTGCAATTGCCTCTGGTGTGAGCTGGAATTTTACCCTACTTGAACGCAGACAGTCTGTCAACGGTCCCGACATGTCTGCAAAATTGGTGATGAAATTGCGGTACCAGTTTGCCATGCCAATAAAGCGACGAATTTGGCGAGGGGTCTTCGGTAGAGGAAAATCCACTATAGCCGAGACCTTCTCTGGGTCAACTTTAAGACAGCCACTACCTATGCGATAACCAAGGTACTTAATTTCGGCCTGACAAAACTTGCTCTTAGACACATTGATCGTTAGACCGGCGGTCTTCAAGCAATGGGCCACTTCGCGTAGAAGTCTAAGGTGGTCAGAAAACGATGCGCTACATACCAATAAGTCGTCTAGGTAAATAAATACGTTTTCTCTCAGGCGAGATGGTATGCATTTATCCATCAGACGGCTCATTGTCTGTGGACCATTACAGAGCCCGAACGGCATAACTCTATATTGGTAGAGCGGCCTACCGGGAACCGCAAACGCCGTTTTTTCCTTGGAGGAATCCGTGAGCGGTATTTGAAAGAAGGCGTCTTTCAAATCAATACCGCTAATAAATTGGGTATCACTGAGTCTGGACAATAATCCGTTGATGTGAGGAAGTGGGTACGAATCCTTCTTAGTTACCGCATTTAATTTTCGGGAATCCAAGCACAGTCGAATCTTACCAGGTTTCCGCACATTTACTATGGGAAAACACCAGGGTGAATTGGATTCCTCGATTATACCCAACTTCAACAGGCGATCAAGTTCTTCATATACTTCCATTTGCCGCGGAGGAGATAGCGGATAATGTTTACACTTGATTGGAGCGGAATCCCCGGTATCTATATGATGACTTAAAAGAGTTGTCTTGCCAAGACCAAGTTTTTCAAATGAGGGGAATTCGGCTGTCACAGAATCGAGTTCCAAAGCCTGTTCGGCAGATAGCTTGTGAAAACAAAATTCTTCTTTACGGTCAGATTCCTCCAGGTCCATGGACTCAATAGGGGGAATTATATTTGGGGCTATCGCAAATTTCTGCCAGAAATCTAATCCCAAATATATTTCCTGGCAAAGAGTAGGTACAATGTAAAAGTCGATATCCTTAGTTACGCCTTTATAAGTTACTGGTAACTTACAATGGCCTAAAACAGGATTTTTCGATCCGTCAGCAGTAGAAATCGAAGATCTAAATGGCCTCAAAATTACACCGTTGTTCTCTAGAAACTTTATGCCATTCTTCCCTAAGGCTGATACGCTCGCTCCAGAATCGAGTAGTCCTAAAAATTGTTCACCAAAAATTGAAATTTTTGCAAAAGGTCGTTCATCCTCCCTTCCGCAAAAAACGGATGACTCAATCAAGCGACGGTACATTTTTCTTTTCTTATAGCGTTCACGACAATTTATTATCTTCCTAGAGCGGTTTCCAAGAGTCCTAGTTAAAATCGTCACGTCAGGGTTTAACAATTTATCATTAGTATATGGTATAGATTCGCCTTCCTGTGGGAGACTTATCTTTGACCTTGACTCAAACACGGGGTTTGCTGAGGAGAACGAGATTCCCCGGTTACAATCTCGTTCCGCTTCCGGTTTCCCGGGTGAGGATTCTTACACCTGATGGTAGATACGTTGCGTTCCCCACATTTGTAGCAAAAAAGTGCTCGAGTCTCATCGGGACAATAAATGTAGGAATGTCCAAAAGATAGACAGTTCCAACATTTAATATGAGAATAATCTTGCTTGCGTTGCGAAAACTTAAATGCCTCTACCTGTGGATCGTCCTCGGTATCTGAGTCAAGAGCCTGAGCATCGATCACTTCCAGTTCGTGGACCTGACGATTCACTACCTTCGAGGGATATAAACTCTTGTTCTCCCTTAGTATCTTTTCAGCGTTTCTTGCCACCTCCCTAAGGGAGTGCAAATTCTCCGCATCAGAATTGAAAAGCATTAACTTTAACTCCGGAACAACATTCTTCCTTATAATTGAAATGAGACGAGACTCAGAAATCGGTACCCTCATTCTCGCATTCATTGTAATTATGGCGGAATGAAAATCATCATATGTCTCGCGTAGATTCTGTTTCCTCGAGTTAATCTGATATAAAAGATCGTCATCGGACTCAAATGAGGAGAATTCCTTTAACAACGCCTTCTTTATAAGTTGATACGGAGGGTCATTATTAATCTTCACAAACTCCCAATACCATAATTCGGCCCTACCACTGAGGAATATCTGAAAGTTATCCTCTAGCTGCTCTAAAGGGCATTGTGTCCTATCAACAAGGGTGTCTATTCTAAAAAGGAAGTCTGTCACATTACCCGTCCCATCGAAATTTATCTTCCATTTCTCTAAGTCGATTCTTCGTCCAGTCGATATCCTAGGGACTGGATTTGAATTAGTACCAGCGGGTGGTCTGTCAGAATCGGCTGTATCCGATTGGTTAGTCGTAACTGGTGGTTGCGTTAGACCTGAAATAGTTTCCCTAATTGATCCTAATTCAGTCGCAAAATTTAACTGGTCTTTCCTTATGTCATTCAAAAGCTCTAACATATTAGTGGCGTTTGTCCTATCGCCAGATTGCTGGTCGTTACCTTCCATATTAGCTGTTAAAGGCTGAGATGTTAAAATCTCGTCGAAACCAATCAAGGTGGTCGTTTGGCCTAAGGACTGATCCAAAATATTTATCTCGCTATTTATAGTAGTTCCTATCCCGTTCGGTGAGGATAATAAATTGTATCTCCCTTCCAAATCAACAGACCGAGCGTCACTAATCTCGTTATCCTGACTTGTAAATGGATTCACTAATAATGCACTAGAACTACAAGGCGGCGAATGAATAACTTTCGGCCTTCCTATCGGCGGACTATTCAAATTTAATACCGATGGTCTTGTCGGCGTTTCTAATCTTTTGCCGCGACCACGAGAATGATTTGTTTTACTCGGAGAAACTTTCCCGGAGCTACGCAAAAACATACTACTTAATGGAGTTCATTAGGTAAAGGATTCAACGCGCCAATGATATCGTTAAACTTTGAGTTAGAAAATTTTTATGCATGTGATCAGATAATCTTTAAACCAAAAGAAAATGATTTTTCAATATGTTACTAAAATTTATTTTTAATTAATTAATTTATTATTTTTCCTCATATAACCAAAAATATATTTACGGTATTATGGTAATGGAATGGAATTGGAATGGAATGGAAAATCAAATACTTCACGAAGAAGATGGTAGATTCGAGAGGTATTATATGCCGTTTATAATTTTGAATAGTTTATGTATATATGGTTTTGATAATATCTTCTTATAGAGTGAAATTTGAAAAACAAATATTAAAGAAAATGTTACCTTGTTATTGTTTTTGTGTTCTTAAGCACTCGCTATGAGGAGAGATTCCAGTTTCTTAGGAGTTGTTGTGACATCCCAGGATTTTATTAATAATTGAATACACAAAGCAAATTATCTAATAACCGTGTACCGGCTATATTCAATTACATGTACTATGTTCCAATAGACCAATTGACATGGACTATTGTCTATAGTTTTTTTTTTTTTTTTTTTTTTTTTTTTTTTAATTTTATTTAAAAAAAAATCAGAATAGTGAAACATTATTTACCAACAAATGTTATTATTGCTAGGCCAATTGTGATATTCAATACCATGAAATATCAAGGTTCTTTCCCAAATATTTAAGACTTTTGAATCTCACAAAAAGCTTATTCACTCGTCAAAATCGGAAATAGCATTGCTAATAAAACAGAAATTTCGCAAATTTAATGCTACTGACTAATGTATTTTCGAAAAATCAAAGTGAATGGGATGTACAGAAAAAAATAATTTGATATTAGTCTCAAAGCGGCGAACGCATGACAGTGTTTCTTGACACCAGTCCCGTATCCCTTCATTAAGATTTATATCTTAGCCATTTCCAATGTACGCATATTAGAATTGGTATGCATTTCCAATGCATGATCATAAATAGATTTGATTTGTTTGGCAATACTCGTTACAAAATATATAAACCAATTTCGAGTTGACTCTAGAACTGAGTAAAAAACCTAACAGACATACCAATTTTAATATACTGACTATATTAGTATGAATCGTAGGACTGGAACTTTAAGGAGCAGTCCCACGTTTTCGTTGGGCGCCATCTATGTTACGAGCGAGTCTGATTTCGAAAATCCTTTTCTGTATTGTGATCAAATTTAAAATAAAACAAGTCATTGGCATAAAAGTTGACGGCTAGTTCTCAAGTGGCGTGATTCTTTGACCCATTAAATTTTCGACTCGAACATAGTTTAGAAAAAATATGCCATACAATGCCACATAAAATTTAAATGTCATACATATACAGTAAATGAAAAGGCTTTCATTTCACTATTCTGATTTATCGAGTAACGCGATGTTATTGTTACAGGGAGTACATTTTTCCCCGCCCATGACCCCGTTGTGGGTACGCCTATGGTAATGTCAGTACTCGTAGTTATACATTACCCCTTTGATTGCACCTGTGTTGTCACTACATCTCCCTACCAACTGTCCTCTCTCCAATTAAAAGAGTTTAGGGTTTCATATTCAATCTCTTATTATTAAAACAAATTCATTTATATAATTACAAGAGGGGAGAATCTTAAAACTATGTTGTAATTGTACTTACAAATACTCTTAAGATAAATTAAGTTAATAATGCTTTACAAAATTGATCAGATTTTTGTAATAGAAGAAACAGCTGGCTTGTATGTTGATTGAAGAAGAATATCATAAATGGTTATAGTTGTTGATCTCGGGGATAATCTTGAACCATACATTTCAAGATTGTAGGGCGCGTGTTTAGCGATATAGTTCATACATATAATTTTCTTTATATTGCGGGAAAATTGTATTTACTTATTCTCTTCCATCGCGCAGATACATGGTATTGTTGATTTTTTTTGACATTACTTCTTTTAATTTTGTTGCTCACTAATTAGCAATATTGTAGTATGTATCAATTATAGTTATTTAACTTATATTTATTAATTTTGTTTCTTTTTTTTTCTTTTGTCCAGATTTGCACATTATACCATTTCCTTCGTGAATTAGCATTAACAAACTACACAATGTGGTTATTAATATTTACATCGTCGTATGAACAAATAATATTTACATTTTTGTTCTTTTACTGTCCACGACGACACAAATGGTTCTATTGACACCTCAATTTGTTTTATGGAAGTTATACCGTTCTTGATGGTTTTTGAGAAACTGGATGGAACCAAAGTGGTATTCACTGATTACATATCATTTTCATTTCGTTCTTGTAAATATATTTTTTTTTATAAATTATTTATTTAATTTAGTTCAACTAAGATTTTCTGATCACACCACATTGTAAAAATAATATTGTTTTTGGATCGCGATGATTTTCTTTAGCTTGGTAAAGTAATACGGAAATCGCGACCGTTTTCTTTAAATTTATTTTCAGATTTCATCACGTTGACTGAAATAAATTGAAACGATTCAACAACGTGGTTATAATTGCATAACCTTTTTTTTTTATCGATCTTGTTTTATATTTCACGCGACTCCGCTTTGCTTCACGACCTTTTGTTTCCAACTTTGCCTACGTGACTGCCTCGCGCATATGTCGACGATCAAACCTTAATATACAAAACTATTTCTAACGGTACTTTTCCAATTCATCAAAAGGGAAAAGAAATAATGATTAGAATGTATATGTACGAATAAGTGCGAATACAGAAGTATGCGTACGAAGAAACTGAATGAGAAAATGTTGGGAACAGTTAAGGGATACCATCCCTCATAACCCAAATGTTTGCTAGAATTAATTTACTGTGGGATTTTTAAAATCTCCTATGCCAAGTATAATTCAGAAGTAATGTTTGCAGAAAATCCCCAACATGTGCTGACTTAGCACTTTTACACATTATTACCAAACAGAGATAAAAACAGATATTTAATATATATATTTTTTTGGTAAACTATATATTTTTGATTTATCTGTCGATTTGCATCTTAATCCATTTTTTGTAAAAGGTAGACTTAGCACCATTACACATTAAGCTAACGATCAATTAAATTTTTAATTGAATCGAGCAAAAAATTAATTGAAATTTTCTAATGAAATCAATTAATTTTCTTAATCAAGTATTTCTTTATGGCCAATTAAAACAGTGATTGACACTATCATTTTCATGATTGAAGACATTTCAATTCAAAAAAAATTTGCATCAATTAATTTCGTGATTGAATCCGAAAAAAAAAATTCAAGTGTAGGTTTAAAGTATACGTTAATATTTTTTGATTTTTTTTAATATAGAGTTTAGAATATTGTACATTTTTATAACTTACCAGTAATTTCTGATCAACAGTCTTGACAACAATTTCTTCGGGGGCATATTGGCTGACATCAAAGCGCAATTTCAAAACTTTATTATCACCATCTTCCTGCAATGACAAAATCGTATACTAATTACTTTCTCATATTCATTAGTAAAATTCAAAGAAAAATTATCTCATTTTAAAATGAACATAAATATTTAAAGTCGTGATAAAAAAAACGAAAACGAAAAACAATTGTCGACCTTGCCACTGTATGCAATTCCAAATGAGTGGGAGTGAAATTAATTTAGTCATATGCAAAAATTAAATCTACACCCATGAAGTCGATAGTTTTTTTGAGTTATTTAATTTTCTATTTACGCAGATTAATTGATTTTTTTTATTATCTACTTCAAATGGGATCAACAACAATTTTCAATGTTCATGAAACATATATTGATAATAACCATACGATACGATAATAATAATGATTGTATATATGAGAATTAATTAACACATTCGTGCATTTATTTTTGTATAATGTAAATATAAATACATTTAAAAGAAGATTTGATCATAGCAATATACGTAAGGACAGCTTTGTTGTTGCGATTTTCTTAAATAATACACAAAATGTGTCATTCGAAATCATCTTGAAAAGTGATATACTTTCGCAGCATAAAGAAAAATAAAATGCTTTTTTTTATAACTTTTTATATAAAATTGTAGAAACTTTTCTTTTTTATAAAATCTAAATTAAATTAACCATGATTTCAACATAATTCAGTCGACAATCTTTTGAAGGTTAGGGCTCACTATTCTGGCATCTATGTGCCAGAGCAAGATCTTTTTACTACTTTTAAATTATCTTTCCTGTTTTGATTTACGAATTCGCACAATGAAACATTTTCCTCAATCTCTGGTTTCCCAATCTCTATGAAATATAATACGAAATTTTTGCAAATTGTTCTTAGGAATAAGAAATTTAACTGGTAAACATTTCATGGAAAAAGAAGATTGACGAATTAATGACAATTCAAATTTCTGCGTTTTGCGAAATCGTAAATAAGAACAGGGGACATGTTTTGTAAAATTGTGAACGCTCTTTTTGCTGCCATTATATTTAGATCCCAATCTGAAGGACTATCTTGATAAAAGACAAATTCTCTCTAATTGGCCCAATAAAGAGGACTGAGGAGGGTGTGATGACCCATTTTTTTTTAATTTTCCCAAATACCAAAATAATCACCCTAATTCCTGAAGTCGCCCTCGCCGTCACTTTTCGTCTGTCGCCACTAAGTAGTAATCCGTTCGTCGATATATTCTGCTATCGATGAAAATCGGTATTCCTGGTGTCGCTTTTTATCGCCAATGTCACTTTTTGTCGCCGTTAAATTTACCAGCGATGAGTTTAGTGATTAATTTTTGAAGAAATTTTTTTAGACTTTATTAATCGAACAATTGAAAAATAAATTTAAAAAACGGAAATTGGTAAGAAGTAAAGTGGCTAATCTTCAAAAATTACAAAAAATGAAGAGATCTATTCTGGAACGAACGGAGGTAACATGCTGAGAGTGAATCATGCAGTGAATAGGGTAGTTAGATATATATACTCTCGTATAATCTTTGATCATGTGAGCCCAGACGTCCACCGTTTTCTTAATTGTTATTTTTCTAATTTTGTATACTTTCGTATTATGTTGCTGTTTTATAAAATATTTCGTAATCGTACTCCATCTTTTCTTGTTAGTAGTTTTACGTTCTGTCACTCGGTCAGGGCAAATCAGTTGATTATACCTAGAGTTCTGCCCTATTTGGGTGGATCTTTCGGGGTCAGAGTAGCCCGTGTTTTTAACGCGCTACCCTCCACTTTGAGAACATTCAACGTTTCCTGTCCTACATATCGAAAAATGCTACTTCTTCATTTTGCTAATCTGACATAAAAAAATAAAATAAAAATAAATAAACTTTATAGTATGCAGTGTCCATTACTTGTCTTACCGCTTAATATGATCGTCATGTACAATTATTAACACTAATCAATAAATATGTGATTTAATTATTATTATTTATAGTATTTTTTTTCTTTTTTTATAAACATAAATTTATATTTATATATTGTTTCCTTTTTTTAAATAATTGTTACCCATATTATTATTATTATTATTATTATTATTATTATTATTATTATTATTATTATTATTATTATTATTATTATTATTATTATTATTATTATTATTATTATTATTATTATTATTTTTAGTCTTAAGTCATTATGTTTTTATAATTTTGTATTCTAAATTTTGGAGTAGTCTTTAGTGTAATTTAATCTATATCGGCCCATGGCTTCAAATTACAAAATCGAGAAAATAAATAAAAAAAAGAACTAGAGATTGCACATCTGCTGATTGTTATAATTCACGATGATCCTTGTGCCATTGATCTCAGCGTCGTCGCCATTTGTATAGATTTGGAAGCTTTTTCTGTCCTTGAGTAAATATCCACATTTTTCCCTCGTCAAATTAAATATTTTTTCTTGATTTTCAGACTTATAATTGCGTCAGAAATAAAAATATTTTAAACCGAAAAAATTAAAATTCACATCAGCTGATTGTTTTCTAGTGATAACGGGCTTTTATTATCGAGTATTGGAATTGGTACAAAAAGTAATCGTCGTCGTCGCCACTCTACAGGAATACTAAGTGAATGACGAGACGACTTAAAAGCGACAGACGACAAAAAGTGACGGCGAGAGCGAGGTCGACTTCAGGAATAAGGGTGAATATAATATTTGGTAGGCTAATAAATAAAACTTCATTGCATTTATAAAGGATTCGTACTCTTTTCGTACAAAGCGATCGTAAGGCCATCATAGTAATAATAGACCACAAAGATGCTCTAAAAATGAAAATGGAGTTTAAA
Organism: Haematobia irritans; assembly: GCF_050003625.1. Lineage (NCBI taxonomy): Eukaryota > Metazoa > Arthropoda > Insecta > Diptera > Muscidae > Haematobia > Haematobia irritans. The sequence goes on along the minus strand of NC_134399.1, from coordinate 115,902,592 downwards.
TGCTTGATTTCAAAATTAGAGATTGATTAGATTTTCGATTAAATTTAAGTAGAACAAATTTTTTATCAAAACATTATTATATAATGGGTTTAAATTATTTAATGAACTGCCAATTGAATTAAAAAACAAGTAAGTAAAGTCTAAAGTCGGGCGGGGCCGACTATATTATACCCTTCACCACTATGTAGACCAAAGTTTGTGTTACCATCTCAACTCCTATTTGTTGGGAGTAATTATGAAGGTTTATATTCCCATATACAAATATTTATATCTTAACCGATTTGGAGACAATTTTTTTATACTTCTACCAAATCTCTAGAATTAAAATTGAGATGAAACACAATGTTAGTAAAAAATATGGGAAATATAAAACTAGAGCAATTTTAATACAATTGTACAAAAGAGCATTTTTGATTTATAGGGCGATACGTATGTTTTCGAGATATAGGACATTTGAGTAATTTTTGCAATTTTAGTTACTTAGCAGTGGCAGCTATATCTAAATCTGAACCGATTTAGCTGATATTTTGCATATTTTACGAAAACCCCAAAACATTTGGTTGTGCGAAATTTTAATAAAATACGTTGATAAATACGTCAATTATGAGCAGATCGGTGATAAATATATATGGCAGCTATATCTAAATCTGAACCGATTTTTTTCTAAATCAATAGCGATCGTCTTTAAGCCAAAGTAAAACTCTGTGCCAAATTTTAGGATGATTGGACTTAAACTGCGAGCTGTACTTTGCACACAAAATTAGATCTACAGACAGACAGACGAACATCGCTAAATCGATTCAGAATTTAATTTCAAGACGATCGGTATACTAAAAGATTGGTCTTAGACCTTTCCTTCTTGGCGTTACATACAAATGTACAAACTTATTATACCCTGCACCACAGTAGTGGTGAAGGGTATAAAAGCGCTCATTTTATATGCAAAAAAAATTTCAACAAGTTTCAAAAACATCAAATTCAATTTAAATTATTAAATTAAACGAAATATTGTATAAATCTGTAGCATGCTATGCTAAATATATAAAAAAAGATGGATTAGAGATAAAGAGATCGGGCGAGGAAGAAAACTGTTTTCCGTCTTTTTATAAAACCGAATAAATTAGAAGTTAAAAAAAATAAATCTGCTCGTTACGTGGATGAAAGAGGCTTCATACTCTTTCGTCTAAAACTTGATCTTAAGCGCAACTTAGTTACAAACCCCTATAAAGTAAATAATTCATAATTTCTTTTTATGTTTTGAATAAATCACAAAAAATATTTATCTTTCAAATCCGTTTTTATGAATATGACGAAGGAATTTTGCAAATATTTATTTCATATTTTGCTATACTTTACCTGAATCAAAGGAGAACTGATATCGGAAATATAATTTTGTTTAGGTCTGGCGGAGAGGGCAGAGTTTGTTGATTGGCTGAAAAACAAAGTAAAATAAAATTATAAATTATTATCCAAATTACAAAAGAATATTACAAAAAAAGAAATATGAAATATATATTAAAAATTAAAAACAAAATGTGTATATGGATATATGTAAAAATTAATGTACCTAAAAGTGCGAGTATGAGTTTTGGTATGCGATTGATAGGAACGGTTAAAAAAATTCATAGCGAAGAAAAATGGGTTTGATATACTTATAAAAATAATTACAAAAGTAATTAGCACAAAATTAAAATTGTAAAATTAAAATTTCTAGAATTTCTAAGAAAATAATATAGAAAATGAAATGTAATGAAAAAATTACACTAATCACAAACTATAGAAAATTCTCTTATGACTGTCCTATTTATACTGAAGCTAGATACCGAAAGAACTCTACTACTTAAATGATTTGAGATTTAAAACGGAACTATGACTTTTACTTCCCTAAAGAAGAAGAAGAACTGGAGACAAAAAACATCCCCCATTTTAAACTCGAATCTCTATACAATGTTTATATGAATAAACGAAAGGAAGCTAAAAATAGTTCAATGATCTAATGTAGGATATTAAGATAATATCCTCAGTCTGCCATCTTCAAGTAATACATATGTTTAATATAGATTTTCCCATTAGAAAGTGTTTAGCCTACACTATGGGGATCATTCACAGCTGTTGTCAAGAAGATGTGTGTGAAATGTTTCAAGACAAGACAATGAAGCTGTCATAATGGGGAAAAAAGGAAAGTGTTCATAGTAGACCCAGCCAAATGAGAATCCATCCATGCTTATATTTGGAAACCATTACGATTTTTCACATTAAAATAATATTAGAATTTGCGTATGCTGGTGCATTGTTTCGAAATTATTTTGAAAATGTGTAAACATCTTGACACAATTGAACGTCAGCAGCATTCGTTTAGTTTTATGTTGACTAATGGAAGAATCAAGAAGTCGAAAATATTTGGCAACAATATTAAGACGAAAAATTGACAAAATGCCTTCTAATACATACTATATTACAATGTTCTAGATCATTAATATTGAAAAATATTAATATAAACAAAAACAATAATTTAATTAGATTTTTTAAAAGACTAACACCTTCATCCTTGAACGCTTTCAGAAGTTTATGCATACTTGTATTGCTAAATGTATATATGATCTAATCAAGAATTTAAGAAAAAAAAAAATAAATTTAAAATTTTTAAAAGTTAAAAACCAAAAAATACACAACTAACATGAAGACATAACTAACCAGGGTTATGGAGTCGGAGTTTTGGAGTCTGAAGATTTTGCTGGAGTCGAAGCCGGAGTCGTAGAAATTTTGCTCGACTCCGGCGAAACAAAATTTAAAAAACACTTCATATCTTTGTAACTAAAGAAATATTTCGACAAATTATATTCCTGTTAGGTTAAAACACGTGACGTACTTGATCGTCAATCTGCAAGTGTAGTCATAACATTTTATTCATTTTCCTCCTTACTGTTTTCGATTAGAATTCATTATTATCGATATCACTCTGACAATTCCATTACGGTTTTTAATCGAAAAACGTAAAACGAAGTACTGGATTTCAGGCCATTCAAAGTGTATTTTATGAGTGAAATTTCACGGTGATATAAAAAGTAGGTTTTACTAGAATATGGGCTGAATTGATCAATTGTATTGTAAATTTTTAACATATTAAAATATCGATTTTGACCCTATCTCATAATAAAACCCCAATTTTAAGGCAATATGGCAGTTGAACCTAACGTTCTGAATTTTTAGAAGGCATGTCAAGTTCGAAGATGGGTTGGTTAACCGGACAATTTTGTTATATAGCAACTACATATAAACCCATCTTCCGATTTGTTTTAAGACGTTTTTCCCAGTCTACAATTTTCATAAGATTTGTTAGAAATGTTGTAAAGGGTGGTTAAATTGTAAGGGCCGATGTTGAATGTGAACCACACCTAAACGCTAAGTTTTTTTCCGAATTTTATTTGACATTTCTCTATTTCAGACTTATTCAATTTGAACCATGGAGAGATACACAATCCAACAACGGGTTAAATGGTTCCAAGAAATGGCAACAGTGGATGATCAATTTTCGAAGAAAATCATCTTCAGTGATGAGGCACATTTTTACCTCAGTGGATTCGTCAATAAATAGAATTGCCGCATTTGGGCGAATGAGAATCCAAGAGTGATTGTCGAAAAACCAATGCACCCACAATGAGTGACTGTTTGGTGCGGTTTATGGGCTGGCGGCATCATCGAGCCGTATTTTTTCCAAAATGAGGTCGGTCAGGCAGTTACTGTGAATGGTGTTCGCTATCGTGAGATGATAACGAACTTTTTATGGCCCGAATTGGAAGGTGTGGACGATATGTGGTTTCAGCAGGACGGTGCCCCTTGCCACACAGCTAACGAAACAATGGCTCTTTTGCGCAACAAATTCAATGGCCGTGTTATCTCACGTAATGGCGATGTCAATGGCCGCCAAGATCATGTGATTTGACACCGTTGGACTTTTTTCTTTGGGGTTAGGTTATTTGAAAGAAAAGGTGTACGTCGGTAAGCCAGCAACAATTCAAGATCTAAACCTCCATTATGCCTCAGCGTCATCGAAAATTTGAACCATCGGATGAGGTCGCGGCGCACATTTGGTCGATATTTTGTTCCATACATAATTGAGTATTACCAATATATCATAATAAAATAAAATTACAATAATTTCCTAAATAGTTTGTGTTTTATTCAAAACCAACATCGGCCCTTGAAATTTTAACCACCCTTTATTTAGAGTTATTTGAGATCCATAAATAAATTCGAAAATTTCCCGTCGGTTTAGGTTTTGAGTAAGTCCTACATAATTACTTGAGAAATCTCCATATACACTCAATGCCCTTGGAAGCTTTAATTTTAAATTAAACCTCTGCCAACGTGATATCTGAGCGGGTCTTTTGGAAGAAAGTTTGTTTCATCAAAGTCACTCGAAATTCTTTACATTAAATTAATGGCCTCTAATGGTCATAATGGATAGACCATTTATAAATCGATGTTTCACCATTTTACTTCTATAGAAACTCTTCGTAACTGTCCAGCTATTCCTGTCATCTGTTGTATGATAGTGGTTATTTAAAATTCCGCCCGTCCTAATTAATATTGGTTTTATATATCCGACACATTAAATTTTTTTAACATCTAAACTTTCTATCTGAGTAGCCCAAAATTTTGATTTTTGTTTTTGTTTATTTTTCTTTTTTATATAGATTTATTTTTTATAAAATGCCTATATAGACCAATACCAGGATTTTACTTCTAAAACTTCTGGAAGCCTAGTTATTTTTTGAAATTTTGTGTTTTTATAAATTCATTGTTGTTATCTACCCATATTTTGATGTGGTCTCTATATAGTCTTGCGTCGTATTTTAATTTCTAGGTCTGATATTAAAATGTAAAGTTCTTTATATCCCTAAAATGCTGAGGTTTGTCGCCGAGTCGTATCAAAATTTAAAATTAGAGTTCTTTTGGACATATATCGATCTATTTTTTGGAACACTACACATCTTAAAAATACTATTGGAATACTGTTGAAATGAGATTTAGGTACACCACCAGGAGTGGACTCCGGAGTCGGAGCCGAGGCTAATAAGAAATGCTGGAGTCGAAGCCGGAGTCGAGCAAAACTGATTCGACTCTACAGCCCTGATACCAACCTTCTGGAAATAAAAAGCTTCTCTTTGTAAGACTTCTTTATAAGTGTTGCCTAACACCCGATACGCCCTCAGCTCTAAAAATTATGTCCCTTATCGATGAGATGAAAATAGAATTGGAAATTACTGACTCATATAACAGAAGTTTTCTTTCTGCCCTAAAAATATTTTCCCCTCCCAATCCAACAAAGGAATCCAGTTCAAAATTATTATTGAAGTGCCATTCCATTTTGAAAATCTGGAGACATTAGAATATTTATTTTCATCATCCCATCACAATGAGTTAAGCTGTCAAATGTGATAGACTTGTTTTTAGTCATTCACCCAAACATCATTCATAAAGAAAATATGTCGTGGGAGGAAGACTAAATACCATCGCCACAAAAGCAAACACACTCTCCGACAACATACCTTTGAATATGTTCTAAAAAATTGAATTCATTTCCCCCAGTTAATTGTGACAGGTGTATGTATGAAAGGCCGCAGAAAAAAAAAATAAAAAATCTTGTTAATCTAAAATGTCGTGGTTTGTATGTATTGGTGTATGGTTCTGATTCACAATTTGTCACATCTTAAAAATAAATTAAAAAAAAAACAATTTTGAAATCTTGAAAAAATATAAAAATTAAAAAAAAAAAAAAAAAACATTTTGAAAATTAAAAAAAAAAAGTTGAAGGTGAAAAACTTGAAAAATTTTTTTTCAAGAAATATTTTATAAATTGAGAACCATACCATACACCTATGAGTGTCTAGAGTAGCCACGGGATTATTTTTATTAGATACTTCGATGGCAAACTTATTTATTTTATGTATTTTTGTGAGCAAAATGTGTGCTTTAATCCAATTGCATTTTGTTTTGTTTCAATTTCCAGTTTCTTGTTAGAATTAACATTTAATGGTATGCCATATATTTATGTATAAAAATTATATTGCATATTAAAACAAATATATATAAATTATATATCCCATCCATATCTTCCCCGTGCAAACATTTAACAATAACTATCAATTCTAGAATACAATAAGAATGTGTGTTGTATATGGTGCGTATCTACAAATTAAAAATTGTTTACATTAAAACATATGCTTTACATAGATATATAGTATTTTTCTCAATAACAATACCTGGTTGTTGTTGTCTTTTTTGTTGTACTGCATATTTAAAAACATTAACGAATTTTCGAAGAGGATTTTTCGAAAAATGTACGAAAATTCATTTATAGTGTATATATTTTTTTGTAAAGTAGCCAAAAATGTTTGATGTTTTTTTTGTATGGATATATATACAAATAAGTCCATTATAGAATAATTTGTATTTATATTAAAATTGCACCAGCGAAAATTTTTAAATTTTCAAAACATTTTTTTTATTTTAAAGCAAAGCATATTGTATTAGGTAAATATAAATAGGGGAAGAGAGAAGAAATACAATAGTATGTAATTATTAATAATATAATAAATGTACATGTTTGTTATATGTATATAGGGAATAACTACAATATATTATTTCTATATAATAAAAATTACAATTAGACTGGCAAAATAATGACTGTCTTTTTAATTAATATAAAAAATCTAAAGCGAATGGTCTTACTCTCAAAATAATGTTTACGAAGGGGTACAAACAAACTTCTGTACAAACAAATCAAATATAAAGAGACGTCAACATTTGAAGTGTCACAAAATTGATGGAAACTTTGAAAAATTTACATAATAAGAACTCATCATTGGAGTAGACATATCCAGCAAAACTTGGGTATATAGTTGAGATGAAAAACTGGTTAGAAAAAGTTCTGAAGTCATCACTCCCAGTGTTGAAAATTTAACGAACTTAAATAAACATCTTCATGGATAATTGTAAGCGTTCGTTTATTTGCTAAAATAAGCTTCAGTTGCAATATATTTCACGTACAATCAATGTCTTGCAATTTTCGTGTCCGATTTATACAAATTTTCAACATTAATGCAAAGAAAAATTATAAGCTTCAATCAAAATTGTCAGTTCAAATTAATAAATATTTCAAAGACAACCTGATAAACAAATTAATAATAATTAAATTGACAATAAATAACACCGAAAACATTGTGAACTTTAAATATTGATCATATGATTAGGGTCACTTCAGAGATATGTGAATCAGGACAATTTCTAAGGAAAATACGTATTTTTATTTCTTAGAAAATTGTCAAAATTTTATTTCTATAGAAAATTTTGTCAAAATTTTATTTCTATAGAAAATTTTGTCAAAATTTTAATTCTATAAAAAAATTTTGACAAAATTTGATTTCTATAGAAAATTTTGTCAAAATTTTATTTATATAGAAAATTTTGTCAAAATTTTATTTCTATAGAAAATTTTGTCAAGAATTTATTTCTTAGAAAATTTTGTCAAAATTTTATTTCTATAAACAATTTTGCCAAAATTTTTTTTTCTATAAAAATTTTTGACAACTTTTTATTTTGTCAATAATGTATTTCTTAGAAAATTTTGTTAAAATCTTAGTTATTAGAAAATTTTGTCAAAATTTTATTTCAATAGAAAATTTTTATCAAAATTTTAGTTCTATAGAAAATTTTGTCAAAATTTTAGTTCTATAAAAAATTTTGTCAAAATTTTATTTCAATAGAAAATTTTGTCAAAACTTATTTCAATAGAAAATTTTGTCAAAATTTTATTTCAATAGAAAATTTTGTCAAAACTTATTTCAATAGAAAATTTTGTCAAAATTTTATTTCTATAGAAAATTTTGTCAAAATTTTATTTCTATAGAGAATTTTGTCAACATTTTATATCTATAGAGAATTTTGTCAAAATTTTATTTCTATAGAAAATTTTGTCTAAACTTATTTCAACAGAAAATTTTGTCAAAATTTTATTTCTATAGAAAATTTTGTCAAAATTTTATTTCTATAGAAAAATTAGACAAATTTTTATTTCTATGTGGAATTTTGTCAACATTTTATTTCTATAGAAAATTTTGTCAAAATTTTAGTTCTATAGAAAATTTTGTCAAAATTTTAGATCTATATAAATTTTTGTCAAAATTTTATTTCTATAAAAAATTTTATTTTTATAAAAAAAAATTTTCTAAAATTTTAATTCTATAGAAATTTGTGCCAAAATGTTATTTCTATAGAAAATTTTATTTCTATAAAAAATTTTGTCAAAACTTTATTTTGTCAAAAGTTTATTTCTATAGAGAATTTTGTCAAAATTTTATTTCTATAGAAAATTTTGTCAAAACTTATTTCAATAGAAAATTTTGTCAAAATTTTATTTCTATAGAAAAATTTGTCAACATTTTATTTCTATAGAGAATTTTTTCAAAATTTTATTTCTATAGAAAATTTTGTCAACATTTTAGTTCTATAGAAAATTTTGTCAAAAATTTAGATCTATAGAAATTTTTGTCAAAATTTTATTTCTATAGAAATTTGTGCCAAAATGTTATTTCTATAGAAAATTTTATTTCTATAAAAAACTTTGTCAAATTTTCTTAATTTTATTTCTATAGAGAATTTTGTCAACATTTTATATCTATAGAGAATTTTGTCAAAACTTATTTCAATAGAAAATTTTGTCAAAATTTTATTTCTATAGAAAATTTTGTCAAAATTTTATTTCTATAGAAAAATTAGACAAATTTTTATTTCTATAGGGAATTTTGTCAACATTTTATTTCTATAGAAAATTTTGTCAAAATTTTATTTCTATACAATATTTTGTCAAAATTTTATTTCTATAGAAAATTTTGTCAAAATTTTATTTCTACAGAAAATTTTGTCAAAATTTTATTTCTACAGAAAATTTTGTCAAAATTTTATTTCTACAGAAAATTTTGTCAAAATTTTATTTCTATAGAGAATTTTGTCAACATTTTATTTCTATAGAGAATTTTGCCAAAATTTTATTTCTATAGAAAATTTTGTCAAAACTTATTTCAATAGAAAATTTTGTCAAAATTTTGTTTCTATAGAAAATTTTGTCAAAATTTTATTTCAATAGAAAATTTTTATCAAAATTTTATTTCTATAAAAAATTTTGTCAAAATTTTATTTCTATAAAAAATTTTGTCAAAATTTTATTTCTATAAAAATTTTTGCCAAAATTTTATTTCTATAAAAATGTTTGCCAAAATTTTATTTCTATAGAAAATTTTATTTCTATAAAAAATTTTGTCAACATTTTATTTTTATAGAAAATTTATGAAGTAACTCTTAGAGGAATATTTTGCAAAATCTACCAAAAAATCATGAATTCTACCAATCTACCATACAGTAAAAAACTAAAATTTTTGGTATAATTCTACCATCTGTGGCAATTGTGATTGTAATGAAAATCTAAAGGTCAACGTTTTGATTTTCCGACTTTTTGATGAATTGTCATCGTAAAAGGATCTCCCTTCGCAATACAAATTAGACTTTTCGATTATTTCGTTAAAAGTAGATTAGTCGATTTGGGACATTATCAAAAGCCGATTAGGCTAAAATAAAAGTTCGATTAGTCGATTTAACTCGATTTTATAAAAAAAATGACATTTCTATATCTTACAGTACTAACATTTTCAAGCTTACTAGTAATATTGTTCGAAGAAGAAATCCAAAAAAGTGTGCTAATTGCTTCGATCAAATAATATAAAACGTGTATATTCAATCGATATCATTTCAATAACACAAAATCCTACTCATTTATATTCAAAAATTAAAATTTCTGAAATAAATGTTTGATTTATGAGCTCATCAATTCCGTCTGAAATGATGACAACAATCATTTTAATGACGTTGATGTTATTTAATGATGAGCATTGAAAATATTTTAAAAATCTGCGATACCGTACGTACCGGGCATATGTATAGTAGTGATGTCATAAGTTACTGGGACAAAATTTTTGTTTTCAAACGCTAAAGAGGAGTAATGTACAGTTTGACAGCAATGCTTCAGCCCTTCTTATCATCATTTGGATAAAGACGCCCATGTTTATTTGTCAGAATATTTATTTATGACACAATAAACAAGGGGATTTGAGTAAATACTAGTAGATATAAGATATAAAAACATGCTGATTATGTTCATTGAAGTGTAATGAACTTTATGAGCGTTTCGAAAGACTTAAACAAAAAAGAGGTGAGAAAAATGGATTAATAGCACTATATTAATTTATAATTCTTGTTTTTTTATGTTGATAGAAAATGTATGGAATCGTCTGGAAATCTCACTACAAAATTTTTAAATGTTAACAATCTCGGGTAAAAAGTACAAATCAAGATCGTATCGTATTTTCTTATAAGCCACTCTTTGGTCCCAAGTGCGAAGCCTATTTAACTAAAAAACCAAATTTAATTCTTTTAATCAAAGTAGAAATTTCGACCCTATTAAAATTTTGCACAACTCCCAATTTTAAAAATATTGTTCCAATTTGGATGTTGGTTCCACAATGCCTTTTGAATGCAAATGAGGCTTTCGGACAATAAATCGGCCCTTGGGATACTTTTTTCTTCGTATATATTTTCAATTCGTGATTTAGATATTCACCTTGTAGCAGCTACACTTTAATGGCTCAAATCAGTTCATATTTATATACAGCGAAACCTGACAATTTTTGACACTCTGAAAACCGGACACCTCCCAACATAACACATAAAAAGAACCTCTCATATTTGGACATCTCCCAAATGTTAAAAAATTTAGGGGACCGTGGGTGTCTGCCTTTTAGAGATTTCAATGTATAGCACACATTAAAACCAATGGGCAGATTTGACTTCTTGGGCGTTCTTGAAGCGAAAATTTTATACGCGATATCCATATCAGTTCATAATTATATATAACTTCCATGCATCTAAACTTCGGTTCGGCATAACTTTTGGTCGTATATACTAGAGGTGTAGGCGTGACACGAAATTTTCGTGACTCACGTGAATCGTTTGAGACGTGAATCATTTGAAACTAATTCTCGTGAATGGGACTAAATAAAAATATGTCGTACGTTAGTGTAAGTCAAAATCAAATTATGTTCGTAAATGTTACGTTCACAATTAAATTCACACTCACAATAAAATTCATGTTCACGATAAAAATGACGTTCATGAACCATTTCATGCTCACTATAGAATCCACGTTCACAATAAAATTCATGTTCACGATAAAAATCACACTAACAAACACGTTATAATTCACGGATAATTCATGTTCTGGCTTAATATTTCAATAGCGTTTGATGGCTCGCTGAGTAATTGCTCATGAGTAATCGTTGGTTTGTCGTGAATCATCGGTCACGAACCTTTTCGTGAAGCTTTAAACGTTGTTCGGACAATTCATGCTCACACTTAAGATTTCAATAGTGTTTGTTGGTTCGCTGGTGAACCATATTTTATTTTTCCTATTTTGCTAATGGTTCCGTCGTAATCACGAACATTTTCGTGAATCACATATATTGTCGTGAGTCACGAGAATTTTTGTCATTCACGAGAAATTTCTTGAATCGCGAGAATTTTCTTGTCATGTCCCGTAAATCACGGGAATTGGAGTGAATTTCGAAAATCGTCGTGAATCGTACGTGGGTGTGAGACTTTAAACGTTGTTCGTGCGAGAGTATGTGAGTTAAAATATTTCTTCGTGAAATTGTATGAGTGAGGGTGAAATTTCACTCACGCGGAAAACTCTACTTATGCAATATTCAAAACTATCGGAAAAGTCGACCATTCCCATTTCTGAGGAAGTAGTAAACATAATCGAGAATCTATAGTATTCATTCAACCACTACAACATTATCCTATATATTGTACAAAAGTCTAGAAACTATCCTCAACTATGTCTTAATTAAACATAGCATTCCAATTTATTTACATAAATACTATGCCCACAACAATTGGTCAGTTTTGTTAGAAAATCAATAAATATTCATATCTTCTACAATCTATTTACAGCAATGCTTGATAGTGTCATAATAAATATCAATTTATAGCTGTTAATTTATATAGTAGATAACTTAATCCTGTTGCACATGATATTCGTTTATGATATCTAAATTCGAAACTTCTTGTTTTTTTTTTAAATACACAATAAAATAATTAAAATACAATTTTTGAAAATAATTTCAAAAAGTTTAGATTTAACCATAAAAAAAAACGTTTAAAAATAGGAAGTTTCTAGCCTCAAATTGTGAAGGTCTCCCAATGTTTATTGAATGTTTAGCACTTACTCTCAATATCACGTTAAATGAATATTTTATTATTATTATTATTTTTTGTATCGTTATTCATATGATGTGATGATGTGTGGTAAGAGTGGGTGAATAGTGGCTGTGAGTCGATACATATACTTGTACATAAAGAAATTTCAAGTTCACGTGTTAAGCTTGTCTTTGTAATTCACAGACTTGATTATACCGAGGTGTATAGGAGGGAGTGAGAAATTTATTATGCGGGTATACACCAACGCATTTACATCTATCCACATTCTCTTTAATGATCATTAAAATTGAAATATATTCGTTACTATTATGAGGGGATCAACAAATAATCCGCAGTCATCTTGATAATGGCAAATGATACAAAATATAGAAATATTGTTTGTTTTTTTTTTATTATAAAACAAACTAAAATTATAAGTTTGGTCATTTGGTATTCTACTACAATCTTTTGCCATTGTTTGTAAACAACATATGTTGATATATTCAAATACTTACATATACATATTTACGTTACGTCGATTTTGTACACAAATATATATGGTTTATTGCTTTGAAAAGCAAAAGTTAAAATTGTATACCCATAAATGGTTTGGTATAACCATTTGAATTTACATAGTTCTGAAAGATGTTATTAGCATTACAGCTAAATCAGTAATATGGTTATTTTCTTGAGAACTAGTTATTATAAAAAAAAAGAATTAATCGAAGTAATGAAAACACCTACTTTTTTTTGATAAATTAGGCAAAATTCTACAGATGTTTTCAAAAAATATATAAACAATTTAAAACGCCATGGCAAAAGAATGAATTATTAACATTTGAGCTCGTTAGCAAAAACTTCATTTGACACCTTTTTTAGAACAATGTTTTGTCGGTGGCTACTGATATATGGACCATGTTTGTATAATTTATTATTAGCATAAATTATTCACTATGTGAACAATTTTCACTGAAACCCCTAGAATATCTTTTATGTGAAATGAAAATCGCCAATGATCAAAAAGACAAACATTTGCCTGCCGATTTCTATTTAAAATGCCGATGATATCATACAATTTCTATTTCAATATTTATAATTGCAATCAAATTTGACTTTGAATTTCTAAACACAATACCTATTGATTATTCCAAGTGAATAAATATATACATGTATGTAAATAACGATTTGTTCATCTTTATGTAGAACAAATATTGTACATAATCCAAATGGCTGGCTATGTGTTGGCAAGAAAAACAACTAAGAGCAAGTGTTGTATGATTTATTAAAAAAAAAAACGAAATAAAAACAAAAGCTTATATTTATTTAAGGAATATAATTCAAACGATTTTTGTTTAAGGAGAACAAAAAACGGGAAATGATGGTTCTTAAAGATACATTTTTGAAAAAAAAATTAATTAAACTTTTTTAAATGTATTTTTTTTTTATATTTTTAAATATAGTTCTGAGCAGTGTTACCTTTGAAAATTTTGAAAAAGTCGCATATTCAAAAAAGGTCGCACAAAAAAGTCGCATAATGATAAAAAAAGTCGCTTACATTTGTAAGGTATTTTTATTACGAAAAAATATTCTATAGATCACCGTGGTGCAATGGTTAGCATGCCCTCCTTGCATACACAAGGTCGTGGGTTCGATTCCTGCTTCGACCGAACACCAAAAAGTTTTTCAGCGGTAGACTATCCCACCTCAGTAATGCTGGTGACATTTCTGAGGGTTTCAAAGCTTCTCTAAGTGGTTTCACTGCAATGTGGAGCGCCGTTCGGACTCTGCTATAAAAAAGAGATCCCTTGTCATTGAGCTTAACATGGAATCGGGCAGCACTCAGTGATAAGAGAGTTCACCAATGTGGTATCACAATGGACTGAATAGTCTGAGCCTGATACATCGGGCTGCCACCTAACCTAACACAAAAACAATAAACGAACAGTCCCTTTAATATCAAAAAATATTTTACCAACTTATTGTAACATAAAATCCAGTAAAACTTAAACCTGCAAGAGAGCAAAAATAGATTGTTTATCTTTGCTAAAATTAGCAGAAATGTACGCGAACGCTATCCAGTACCAATTTAAAGCTTTTAAATCAATTAAAATAACAAATACATATATTTTTTATACTACACTTCTAATTGACTCTGTGAAATATATTGCACGTATGATTTGTTTATGACATACTCTTGCAAGTTTTTCCTGAAAACAAAATCCATAGCAAAATTTTGCAACTTCTCTATTTCTCAAATGTCTCATTTGATCTCTCTCCGGCTCTCTTTTGCTGGATTTTTGGAGTAAACGAACGGATTCCAGTTAAAAATTTGTGATAATTATCACAATTCTAGTAGTAATGCTATTGTATTGTAACTGTAACTGTCTTAGGGTCTGATCGACTATGTTACATTCATGCAGAAAATAAATAAACAATTATTTGGTACTAGAACGGATCTAGTGGTTGAAATGATATGCAATAAAACAATGACTGAACAAACCAGAACACCGTGTAGGTTAGGTGTCCATAGTGATACTATACGTGATTTACTTCTCTCTTATTAATGCCTGCTTCTATAAGTAGCTCAATGACGATTGAACTCTTTTTTATAGCCGAGTTCAAACGTCATTTCACATTGCGGTGAGGTACTTAGAGAAGCTTTGAAACACTCAACATCCACAGCTGAAACACATTTTGCTGTTTGGTCAAAATCGGGTTGAATCCATGACCAAGGAGGGCCATTGCACAGCGGTGGCTCCCACGTAAGGCGAACGGCGATTAATTCCCATTTACGAAAATTGCTTTAAATTTAAGCACGTCCTTTTTGTGCTTAAAATTTAAGCATTGCGCACGCATGCGACTAAAGTCGCACATTTTGCATATTTTAAAAAATTCGCATGACGTCAGAAGGGTTGCAAAATGCGACTAAAGGCGCACAACGGTAAATAACACTGGTTCTGAGTAAGGGAAAATGTTTAAAAATTAATTTGCGTTAAATAAAAAAATAACTTCAACTTAAAAAAAAAAAACGAAATAAAATTAATATTTCCTAGCCGTGTGGATGTGAGTATCCCAGAAAAAATTTGGATGTTCTTCCCAATTCATTACACAGAAAAAATATTTTCTAATTCAATCACGAAATTAATTAATTAATTGAAATCACGAAAATAATGTTACCAATCACAGAATTAAAAATTAATAAAAGATATGCTCGATTACAGAATTAATTCATTTCTTCAGGAACTTTGAATAAATTTATTTATTAGTTCAATTAAAAATTTATTTAATTTTTATTTAATATATAATATGATTTACGCAGTTTTCGCAAAAAAAATCTGAATTTTACTACGTATAAAACAATCATTTCGAAAAAAATATTTAAAAAGTGCACAGATATATTTTTCAACAGAATGTGCAATTTGCGATAAAAATATTTACTAGTATTATTAACACGCTTTTTTATAGAATGAAAAGTCTAATAGGTTAAGAATATTTTATATTTTTTGAAGTTTTTTTCCTTATATGTTTAAAATGGTTGTCCGAAATGATTAAAAACTAATGCGAAATAAATTCAGTGGAAGTTTAAAATTCGACTGTTTTTAACTAATGGAAAGTATTGAATAGATTTCGAATCCCTTATTCTTCAACAAATCTTTTAAGCAAACTTAATTCATAAGCAGTGTTTAACTTTCTAATTCATAATCTCTTTTTAGCATTTTCTTTCGTAATGGAGAAATTGGTGGTAGTGTAAAGAATTTGGGTTAGTTCCTGTGAAATCCTTAAGTGATTATTCTGAAATTTTCTTTGCTTCTTTGTTTTTTACTTTTTCATTTTATTATGGAAAGTTATTGAGCGCATATCTAAAATAAAATGAAAAGGAATGATACACTTCCGACATCCCATCCACATTGGATTTCATATTGTTATCGTGCTTGGCAAGGTGTTTAGCAATTTACTTATCAATTTGATGGAAGTGCCATTGCAAACATATTATATTTCCTTATTTTTCCAATAACAGTAGAAAAGCATGAAAGAAGAATAGTTTGTTTTCTAAACAACAGTCAATGGTCCTTAACAAAACTCATTCCTGCCTTTTTACAAAATCCTACTCGGTTTTTGTTTTCTAAGTCCCACAAATTTTTATTTTCATTTTGTCGCTGGCTATTTGCCTCAGTTGCTAACACAACAACCCTCAGCTGCTGCTGTTCAACGTGTATTTGAATGTTTATTTTTATACCAATCTGAAGCATGACATCATCACACTACGCTACTATCACCGCTATGGCAAACAGTGAGAAACAGAGGATGGTGGCTGCTGGCCGTCTATATTTGCTGGCCGTGCTGTTTATACCAACACATAAAGTGGGATGACTTTTTGACTGGATGACGGTTGCCATTTGTCGGATAGTTCTGGTAAAAGTGGACAGAATACGAGGGCGGTTTGATAATTTTTTTTATTTTTACATATTTTGTAATTTAGAATTCATTAGATGTTTATTTTATTTATAGTGACTAAGATTAGGGCAGATAATCAATGGCCTGATTAATTATAAAGTGGGTAGTTAAGAACAATATTATGAAGGAAATTCTTCCTACAATAAAAAATGTTGAAATTAATCTATAATCAATCGATATTTATAGAGACAATAGATAATTTTGGAAAATAATAGAATTTTGTAAATACAACATCCAACAAAATTAAGCAGAAAAAAAGTTCATAAAATGTAAGACATATTTTTAAGATTGCTTTTTAATAGAATACAAAAAAAAATTATGGCGGCGGGATACGTGATAGACGGCCATAGGTTTATCCAGGCGTAGATTCCGTCAACAGATAAAAGTTTACCAAGAAACTGACATGGTTTGGTTCTGGGTCACGTGAAATGCAATAAAGGAATTGAGGTTAAACTTTACAAAAAGTGTAAACAGATTTATTTAGAAAGTGGCAGAAGATAAACTTAAATCTTGGTAATACAGTTCTGTTTAATGAGAAGTTCAAATTAAAATTGTCCCAGAGTACGTCTATTCCTTCGTTACAAGAAAAATAAATTCTCGCGATTTGCAATTCCGAATTTCGGAACATGGGGATAATTAACTCATATGTCAGTTAGTAACTTAACAGACAGTTAAAGTCTAGCCGAGCCATATGAAAATAATACAAACGTAACTAGCACCGTAGAATTTTTCTGTTTCGCAGCATAGAAGAATTCTTGATATTTTGGTAGATTTTGAAAAATATATTCCTCTCCAAATAGGTTAGGCTAGGTTAGGTGGCAGCCCGATGTATCAGGCTCACTTAGACTATTCAGTCCATTGTGATACCACATTGGTGAACTTCTCTCTTATCACTGAGTGCTGCCCGATTCCATGTTAAGCTCAATGACAAGGGACCTCCTTTTTATAGCCGAGTGAAACCACTTAGAGAAGCTTTGAAACCCTCAGAAATGTCACCAGCATTACTGAGGTGGGATAATCCACAGCTGAAAAACTTTTTGGTGTTCGGTCGAAGCAGGAATCGAACCCACGACCTTGTGTATGCAAGGCGGGCATGCTAACCATTGCACCACGGTGGCTCCTCTCCAACTAATATGTACTTAATTTTTTATAGAAATACCATTTTTACAAAATTTTCTATAGAAAAACGAAAATTGACAAAATTGTAGAAATATTTTATTCTATAAAAAAAGATGTTGGCAAAATTTTCTATAGAAATACAATTTTGGCATATTTTCTATTGAAATAAAATTTTGTCAAAATTTTCTATAGAAATAAGATTTTGTCAAAATTTTCTATAGAAATAAAATTTTGTCAACATTTTCTATAGAAATAAAATTTTGACAAAATTTTCTATAGAAATAAAATTTTAACAAAATTTTCTATAGAAATAAAAGTTTGACAAAATTTTTTATAGAAATAAAATTTTGACATAATTTTCTATAGAAATAAAATTCTGACAAAATTTTCTATAGAATTTAAATTTTTCTAGAGAAATAAAATTTTCTAGAGAAAAAAATTTTATCAAAATTTTCTGGAAAAATTGTGAAAAAATTTTCTAGAGAAAAAAATTTTGTCAAAATTTTCTGTAGAAATAAAATTTTGGCAGTTTTCTATAGAAATAAAATTTTAACAAAATTTCCTATAGAAATAAAATTTTGTCAAAATTTTCTGTAGAAATAAAATTTTGGCAAAGTTTTCTATAGAATTAAAATTTTAAAAAAATTTTCTATAGAAATAAAATTTTGATAAAATTTTTTATAGAAATAAAATTTTGACAAAATTTTCTGAAGAAGTAGAATTTTATCAAAATTTTCCAGAGAAAAATAATTTGACAAAATTTTCTAGAGAAAAAAAATTTATCAAAATTTTTTAGAAAAAAACATTTTGACAAAATTTTCTAGACAAAAAAAAATTTTGTCAAAATATTTTTTAGAAATAAAATTTTGACAAAATTTTCTATAGAATTACAATTTTAACAAAATTTTCTATAGAAATAAAATTATGATAACACTTTTAATAGAAATAAAATTTTGACAAAATTTTCTATAGAAATAAAATTTTGGCAAATAAAATTTTTGCACAATTTTCTTAGAAAGAAATACAAATTTTCTAATGAAATAAAATGTCAAAATTTTCTGAAATTTGTTATTTCTAAAATTTTGGCAAAATTTCTATAGAAATAAAATTTTGAAAAAAATTTCTATAGAAATAAAATTTTCCAGAGTAATAGAATTTTATCAAAATTTTCTAGAGAAAAAAAAAATTGACAGAATTTTCTAGATAATTAGAACTTTGACAAAATTTTCTATAGATGTAAATTTTAACCAAATTTTCTATAGAAATAAAATTTTGAAAAAAATTTCTATAGAAATAAAATTTTCCAGAGGAATAGAATTTTATCAAAATTTTCTAGAGAAAAAAATTTTGACAGAATTTTCTAGATAATTAGAACTTTGAGAAAATTTTCTATAGATGTAATTTTTAACCAAATTTTATATAGAAATAAAATTTTGACCAAATTTTTTTATAGAAATAAAATTTTTACAAAATTTGTAAAGAAATGCAATTTTGGTAAAATGTTGATCAAAAACTTCAAAGTAATTTACTTTACTTACTGTATTGTCTAATAAATTGAATACAGTTTTGTGTTCTCTGGTCCATATTTATTGGAGCATTTTATATATATTTTAAACCAATCGGATGTTTTTATTTAAGTTTTGAATTTTTTTAATGGGCTTTTTGGTCAGTTGTTTTTAATTTTTAGTAAATAAAACGATATGTTTTCATTTTATTTTTCCCCGACGTGTGGGTTTTAAGCTTTATCAGGAGAGTGTATTTATATTTATTTCCGTCAACAATTTAATATATATTAATTATCTTTTGATTTTTAATATTTAGTTAGTGAGTGTTCTCAGTTTCATTTTTATTGGAGCAAAGTTTTGCTTGAGTATCTACAAAACCGTAGACTTTTTTTTTAGACATACATGCCAATTGTCTACTATCATACCCACCCCCTGGGGTTTTTTTCTGAGCTTCGACTGGGCGCCTCTAATTAATTCAATTATTTTCATCAAAATTTTCCTACATTCTATAAGTACGTATAAAATTCCGTTAAGTAGAGTTCGCAGAAATCACTTCAATATACTTTCTAACATTTTCATTCTTAGGTATGCGGCACAATATCCAAAACCCCAAAAAAAATAGAGCATCCAACACAAAGTCTTTCACTTTTTCTTCACCAAAAATGCTTGATAAATGAGTGAGCTAGTAACATACAAAAAAAAAAAAAAAGAAATCAAGTAATAAAATCATCATAGTTGCCGGGGGCATTGCCGTTGTTGTCATTATATGTACTATGAAGAAATTCTACACGTCATTAAAAATATTATTAGAAACCTACGCATGTGTACATTCTTTATGTGTTCCACCATTCTTATGGTTTTGGGGATCGTTTTTTATGGCACCACTGTAAAATAACATAAACAACTACATTTGTATGTAAGTGTAAATATACATATAGTTTGATGCGACGGATTTCTTTAATGCTCTACTGTATCAGTATTTACGAGTAAAACGTTTTTTTCTTCTTATCAAATAGACCAAGAGATTGGAGTCTAGTGGGTGTCTACTACACATGATCCATGACATGGAATAGATGTATTAGTTAATATAACCAACTCTCTAAGTAATGTTCATTTACTTAATTTATTATAGAGCTCCATTATTTCAGAAAATTGGATTTTTTAATGTTCTACATTTATTAAACCTATGCAATTTCCTATAACTTATTAGACTAACTAATAGGGTATGAAACTTGAGGATTTGACTGTAGCTTCTTTATGGTCTATCAGAGCGAGATTTGTAATAAAAAGTGGAACATTTGATGCCGAAAAGGTAGCAAACTCTTGCTTACCCGTGTAAAAATTGGGGGATCTAAGTAGATATGATTAGATCTCATAAGTAGATATGATTAGATCTCATAATTGGCCGCTTTAGATCCAAGCATATTTACCTAGATATGATAAGACACAATTAGATATTATTATATATAATTCCACATATGAAGAGATCTAACATCAGATCCAACTATATATAGGGATAGATATAATCATATCTAAGGCATTAGATCTAGGCCAATTTTGAGATCTGATCAGATCTAATTCCATAGTAATTAGATATGATTAGATCTTATCATTTTTCGGAGCTTCTCATATCTAATTGTATCAAATTAGATCTCTCAGTTTTTACTCGGGTAATGGAATTAACCGAATGAATCGAATGAGTTCGATTGTTAGCAGTTTTCAAAGAAAACTTCTGTATCACTGATCGTACCCCATAAGCAATTAAATATCTCTATAGATGAATCGTCCTATCAATGACGATTTTTTTATAATCTGTTATTATATGACCCTGTTATCCGCAATTTATTCTTTGATTTCAAAAAAGAAGTTTGAGTTCTCTCCTATCTCTCCAAATTCTCTGAAGATCTTTTAATATCTCATTTCGATTGGGATAAAAATAAGTTATATAGCTCGCTATGGAGCTTTTTGTTTTCTTTTCAACATGGTTCTACTAGGAAGTCTTTCTTCTTATAAAACTAATATTTACTTATTTATTTCTTCGTTATACATTATAGGTCTTTCCATTATTGAGATAAGTCAATAAATATCTAACAGCATTGTAAGTATACATACATATCTTCCGCTATACGAAATCACATTTTTTGGCAATTATAAAGTTTTGAACGAGGCACATTCTCCTCCCATTATTATCATCATCATAATAATGGTGTTTGAATAATAAATAGGAAATAGACGAAGAAATACATCATACCAAGTACCGTTGGCCACTTGTCGTCGTCATACCAACCATTCTATGAGGGGTTTTAGACGATGCAATTGGTTGCGTGCAATTTTTTGTATTCTCTTTTAAAGTTGCTTCTTAAAAACGTCAGCATTTATACGTTGAAATTTTTCATGCAATCGCTTGAAATTTCAAGTTTCAGAAATGTCAAAAAATTGCAAGAGGAACGGAAAACATGAAATTTTTTCTACCCCCTTTGCTTCTCTACCCCGTTTGCCTACAAACAAGAATTGCGTGCAATTATTGCATGCAATTATTGCATCGTCTAAAACCCTTCTATGTCTTCCATGACTTCATAGCAGCGCATAATGTCTCGCCGTCTCAAACAAATTTTATATGAGTGTTGAAGTTCTATTTGCATTCACTTTACCATCACTGATAGTAGCTTGAATATTGAATAATCATTTGTACACTAATATATAAATGTCATAATTGCTCTCTATCATCATTCGTCTCTTTTATGCCGTTATTCTGTACTGTCATTATTTTCCTTTAATTTTTGCGCTCACTTCTGTTTCAATAAAGCTTGTGTTAACAACTAAAGATCTGTCGGCCATTATTAATTCTAACAGGTTATGGGCCCAGCAAATAAAGTTAAAGAATTTTGAAAGAAATAACTAAAGTAAATTTAAAGAAGTCTTTGTTTTATAAAATGGACGCTAAGCCAAAAATTGCAAAGCTTAACAATGAAAATTATGCCAATTGGAAATTTAAGCTAGAACTCCTGTTACGTAAGCAAGGCTTGTGGAAGCATGTCATAGAGGGATCTCGTCCAATTGCTAAACTTGAAAATGGTTTAGTTCAAAATAAGGCAGAAATTGATGAGTGGGATTATAAAGATGATGAGGCAAGAGGTACAATTGGGCTTTTGGTGATGGACGATCAGCTTGGTCACATACGGAATTTAACAACTGCAAAAGAAACGTGGTTTGCGTTGAAAAACTATCACGAGAAAAATACTCTGACAAATAAAGTTTTCCTAATGAGATCTATTTGCAGCCTGAAATTAGAAGAAGGTGGCGATGCAATTGTGCACATTAATGCGATGAACGATTTGTTCACAAAACTTCGCGACGTTGGAGAGGAGTCTTTGTCAGATAAATGGAGTGCTGCCATGCTGCTCAGTAGTTTACCGGAGAGCTACGACACACTT
The DNA here is from genome assembly GCF_050003625.1 of Haematobia irritans. NCBI lineage: Eukaryota > Metazoa > Arthropoda > Insecta > Diptera > Muscidae > Haematobia > Haematobia irritans. The sequence goes on along the minus strand of NC_134399.1, from coordinate 115,879,767 downwards.
ATTACATCTTTAGAAACACGCAAGGAGGAGGAAGTTACATTTGCATTGGTGCAACAACGTGTTATTGCTGAGTATGATAGACGTTCGAGATCAAGTGGTGGTGGTGTTGATGCTGTTTTGCGGGCTGTGGCTAAAACTGGTGGTGAATGTTATTTCTGCAAAAAGGCTGGACATCAAAAGAAAAACTGTATCAAATACAAAAATTGGAAATCAAGACAAAACTATGAAAAGGGTGTTAACAAAGTAAATTCCTTTGAAGAAAAGTCGAAAAATCCGAATGTGTCCAACGATTTCTTGTTTGGTTTTGGTAAAAGTATGAACAGCTGTTGGTTAGTGGATTCGGGTGCAACACGCCACGCAGTTGGAAACAAACAATTTTTTATGAATTTGGATGAAACGTACAAAAGCACAATCGAGGTAGCCAATGGACAGAGAGTTGCCATTAAGGGAATTGGATCTGGTGAAGTACAATTTATTGACAAAAATGGCAATGTTCACAAATTAATTTTACATGACGTTTTATTTGCACCGTGTATAGTTGGAAACATTATATCCGTAAGGCAGTTAACAAAAAGTGGATATTTTGTATCATTTGAGAAAAATATCTGCTTGATTAACAAAAGAGCTAAGAACATCGGCATTGCGGATATTATATATGACATGTTTATTTTAAGGCAACCAGATAATATAAATGCGGTATTGCAGCACAATAACAACTGTATCCATGTTTGGCATAAGAAGTTAGGACATCGCGATCCTGAAGCAATACGAAAAATGGTTTCTGGTGAAATGGTTAAAAATATTACGCTGGTTGAATGCGGTATTAAAGAAATTTGCGAAACATGCGTCAAAGGAAAAATGGCAAGAAAACCTTTTCCAAAACTGTCAATGAGTAAGTCTAGTACAATTTTGGATTTGATTCACACTGATATTTGCGGGCCAATGCAAACAACAACGCCGTCCGGAAAAAGATACGTTCTCACGTTTATAGATGATTTTTCGGGTTTTACTATAATTTGTCTGTTGTCGAGAAAATCTGAAGTTGAGCAAGCGTTCAGAGATTTCGTCAAGCTTTGCCAAACTCAATTTAGGCGGACACCAAAGGCTATTCGGTCAGATAGAGGGGGTGAATACATTGGTAAAAGTTTTATAAACTTTCTCAAGTCAGAAGGGATTGAAAGCCAATTCACTGCCCCATATAGTCCCCAACAAAATGGGAAAGCCGAGAGGAAAAACCGAGCATTAATTGAGATGGCAAGGTGTCTGCTTATTGAAGCACAATTAGATAATATATTCTGGGGAGAGGCTATTTCGACTGCGAATTATATCCAAAATATTGTGTATACCAGAACAACAAATACAACTCCTCATACGTTATGGTATGGTATAGAACCATCTGTACAAGATGTACATATTTTTGGATCTAGGTGCTTTGTCCATACCCCTTCACAAAAGAGACAAAAGTTAGACAGCAAAGCTAGAGAAATGGTTTTTCTTGGCATTGATACGAAGTCAAAAGCATACCGTTGCTATGACCCAGTTACGCAGCGTGTTGTGATTAGTAGAGACGTTTTGTTCATCGACTTCGATCAAAGTCTTAATGATGTTTCAGTTCTTTGCGGAAATAAGCCCAAAGTCAAAGATGCATTATTGATTGAGGAGGAGAATTGCCCATATGATCAAGCAATCAATAAGACAAGTATAGACAAAAACAAAATTGAAAATGTGTCTATTGATATATCACAGGAGTGTAAAAGCCAGTCTGAGGGTGAGCTTAAAGATGGTATAGACGAATCAATCCAAGAAGAGAAAAATGAAATTTCTAGAATCGAAAGCCCAGAGTGTGACAAAAGAGTTTCTTCCAGGAAAAATAAAGGTCTACCTGCTAGAAAGTTCATAGATGAAATTTGGTCTGCAAAGGAAATTCAAGAGCCAAGGACTTTTCAACAAGCTATATCGGGTGAACAGAAAGTGCAGTGGCTCACAGCAATGCAGGAAGAAATAGAATCTATGGAGAGAAATAGAACATGGAATCTTACAGAGCTACCTGATGGTAAGTCTGCCATAGGAAGTAAGTGGGTCTATAAAGTGAAACGCACATCTGATGGAGAAATATACAGATTTAAGGCACGCCTTGTTGCCCAGGGATTTTCCCAAAAGTTCGGCGTCGATTACGACGAGGTGTTCGCGCCCGTCGTAAACCACACTACTTTTCGTATTTTATTGTCCATAGCCGGGAAACAAAATATGGTTGTAAACCATTTAGATGTGAAATCTGCTTTCTTAAACAGTACACTAGAAGAACAGATTTATATGAAACAGCCGCAAGGTTTTACCAAGGGAAATGATGATCTTGTATGTTTGCTGAATAAAAGCATATATGGGCTAAAGCAGGCTGCAAGGCTATGGAATAATACATTACATGAAGCTCTACTTAATCTAAAGTTTATTCAGAGTCGAAACGATCCTTGTTTATACTGTGGTAACATAAACGGGAACATGTGTTATATTATTGTCCATGTAGATGACATTTTAATTTCATGTTCCACACAAAATCAGGTTAGCCAGATTGTAGTCTCATTGGCCAAACAATTTGAAATAAAAGACCTTGGTCAAATAAAATACTACTTAGGAATTGAAATTTCTAAAGACAAAAATTGTAATTTTCAAATTTGTCAATCAGATTACATAAGAAGAACAGTTCAAGATTTTGGTCTCGATGAAGCAAAACCTACAAGAACTCCATTGGAGTTGTCTTATGGGAAAGATCAAAATTCAACAATTCTTGGAAACAATACGAAATACAGAAAACTTATTGGTCATCTTTTATACATTTCTGTGAACTCCCGACCGGATATATCAGCTGCCGTAAGCATATTAGCGCAAAAGGTATCACAACCTTCAACAGAGGATTGGTCACAATGCAAACGAATTCTTAAATACTTAAAAACCACATCTGATCTTAAACTGATTTTAAGTGACTCAAACAATGAACAAGATCTCATAGCATATGCCGATGCGAATTGGGCGGAAGAGAGAAGTGACCGAAAATCGAACAGCGGAAGAGTTCTTTATTATAACGGTGGCACCGTCGGATGGGCATGCCAAAAACAATCATTTGTTGCAACATCAACTTGCGAAGCAGAGTATGTCTCACTATCCGAAGCTGCGAAGGAAATACAATGGATAAGACAATTATTGCTAGATATGCACCAACCAGTCAATAGCCCAACACCAGTTTATAACGATAACCAAAGCTGTCTACGTCTTCTTAATGAAGACAAATATTCATTTAAAACTAAACATATGGACACCAAATATAAGATGACTAAGGATCTTGTCAAGAAGGGAATCATATCTTGCCTATATTGTCCAACAGAGGAAATGGTTGCAGATCTCCTTACCAAACCGCTTCCACCAATTAAACATGATTATTTCCGTGCCAGATGTAATGTAAAGTGAATGAGGAGGAGTGTTGAAGTTCTATTTGCATTCACTTTACCATCACTGATAGTAGCTTGAATATTGAATAATCATTTGTACACTAATATATAAATGTCATAATTGCTCTCTATCATCATTCGTCTCTTTTATGCCGTTATTCTGTACTGTCATTATTTTCCTTTAATTTTTGCGCTCACTTCTGTTTCAATAAAGCTTGTGTTAACAACTAAAGATCTGTCGGCCATTATTAATTCTAACAATGAGTCATATTGAAAGAGCACCATTCAATATATATGTAAGGAACAATTTGTGTATAAACAAAACCAATGACCTAATACAAGGCACAAAGTTGAATTCAATCGAAATGGGCTAATAGTACTGTTATTGTCAATATTCATTTTGAACTTAAAAGTAGTCAAATATTATTATTCAAATGTACTAACAATTAAAGGTAGAATTACATGCCATGCGTTCAAAGCGTCCGATGATTGAAGAGTTGACATTTCTCTTTGAAATCAAAAGCCCGAATAGTCTGCCGCAAACAGAAAAAATCAGCCCTTCCATCAACGCACGGATTGACACATGGTGTGTAATTCAACCTTAAGAATGACATTGAGCTAAAGGATTTTTTATTAATCGACTTTTGGTGATAGATTTGCGAAATTTCCAAATTAGACTTTTAATGTTGCAAATAGTCGAATATAGGAATTTGAAAAAAAAATACTAGTTACTAATTGCTCCTTAGGCCTCTTTGGTTAGTAAAAAAATCTATCCTTTACCAAAGAAACATTTGCAAAAAAGCGATAAAAAATTATCTCTAAGTAATTCAATCACGAAATTAATTGATCCAATTATTTTTTTTTTTTTAAATGTCTTCAATCGCAGAAATGATAGTGTCAATTAAAAAAAAATTGTTGAATCAATTAATTTTTTATGGAATATTTTTTAAAACTCAATTAAGACTTTATTTGGAAAAATTTTCGTGAATATTTTTTTTGTGTTCTTTAATCTATACGATCCCTTTTCAATCTTTGTAAAATGCCTGGAAAAATTCAAAACTTCATTAAGTGATACTTATATACTTTTTTGCTATAGAAAAAATTACCTTCCTGCAGTTTTAAAGTTAAGGCCGGTATGCACCTCTAGCGAAATTTTCGGTAGCAAAAATTTATTTAAGTCTACAACAAAAAAACAGGGCTTTGTACACAAATTTTAAACCAGCTAATCGCTTTTAAAAATTCTTAATATATGTTCAAAATATTCCTCAAATAAATTGTTTATTATTTACAGACCTTTTAAAACTTTTACGCACACAATGATTGTAATAAATTAAATGTTTGCTGCCAAAATATGCTTTTGACAACCCTGTTATTTTCATTAGAGGTGCGTACCAGCTTACGAAATTGAACGCTACCGAAAATTTCGTTAGCATAAATAGCAATGCATTTCTTATGGGAATGAAATTTTTCGCTAGAGGTGCATACCGGCATTTAATAGTAAATCTTCAAAAAAAAAAACTTGCGTTACATCACGTGCTGCGATGAATACATAAACTTGACTTCTTGGCGATGACATATATCTCGAGTAAAACTACTTTCGTCATTCGTAAGATTGAGTAATAATTAATAACAATCTAAAAACACAACAAGCCCATTTGCAACATGCCACACAAAACACTTTGATATCGACATGAGCGCATGTATGTATATTTTCTCCAAGGGCTAGTGGGTGACCTACAAAACTGCTGCAAAAAAATTGGGATCAAACCACCATTGGCTATAGAAGTAAAGCACAGCATGAGGCATTACTACATATACATATGTGATTCTTAAAGATAAGCCAAAATGTCAAAAGTAAAACATTGCACAACATTCCAAGGAATGTAAACACAAACCACCGAGTGAATGGAAAAACCTCAATAGTGCGTGACTATGCGTAATTTAAAGAAAGTCCAAAGAAGTTATTTTCTATTTTGATATAATATCGTGGTGGAAAAAATTTAATCTAATCAATAACTTTGTTTTTGCTAGGCAACGTCATTATAAAAAGCTCTTTTTTTATTTTGTCTAAAAACATTTTTAGACTTTTGGCGCACTTGTCGTGTACATGTGTTTTTTTCAATTGGTTTTTTATTGGGGATAAGGAAATCAATTTAAAATAGTATTTTTGTTTTCTTCTCTTTTGATGATTAATTTAACATGTTTTCGAAGAAAACTAAAATAAAAGAGAAATTATTTTTTAGGAAGTATTAATAACAGGAGAATTAAAAAATCCGCTACCATAGATAGCGTTACTAGAATTATATTCATATAAAAGCAAAAACTTAACTTGAAGACGAGCTTTCAGATTGAACATCAAATTTAGATATGGTAAAAAGAGAAAGAAGACTGCGAATGTAGTGAACACCTAAAATAGATTTTTACCGACGAAAAATACCTAAAATAACTTTGAATGGCGGTGACCAAAAAATGGATTATCTCGAGATATCAACTAAATGCGATTTTCCTATCATTCACAAATACTTCGGTATAAGAAAGACATGATTAAGCGCAAATGTCGGCAGGTAAAGTTTTGTTTCTATGCTTCAGATTAGCATGGAATGTGGCGCCTTAGCCGTTGTGTTCATCGATGGGAAAATTCCATTAATTGGCTTTTAAATTAATTCTGGATCTATACCCAGATCTAAAATAAATTATCGCTGAGAAGAAATGTTTGTCGACTAAAGAGATGATCTGCGAAACTGATAAATCCTAATAAAAAAATGGTATATGTTTTATAAAATGAATGATTAAAGACCGTCAAAAATCTTGGTAATAAATATTATATTTGATATATAAACCATGTTAGGTTAGGTTAGGTTAGGTGGCAGCCCGATGTATCAGGCTCACTTATACTATTCAGTCCATTGTGATACCACATTGGTGAACTTCTCTCTTATCACTGAGTGCTGCCCGATTCCACGTTAAGCTCAATGACAAGGGACCTCCTTTTTATAGCCGAGTCCGAACGGCGTTCCACATTGCCGTGAAACCACTTAGAGAAGCTTTGAAACCCTCAAAAATGTCACCAGCATTACTGAGGTGGAATAATCCAACGCTGAAAAACTTTTTGGTGTTCGGTCGAAGCAAGATTCGAACCCACGACCTTGTGTATGCAAGGCGGGCATGCTAACCATTGCACCACGGTGGCTCCCATATATAAACCATAATAGGAGCAAATGACGATCTAGATCGTTTTTCCAAGGTTCATGGGTTTTATACGAATTTCGGTTCAACACCAAAAAATTTTTTTTTTAGTTTTTATTTGTCTCCTCTCAGTAATTCTAGTCACATGGTATATATAGCATATTACTTTCAATGTTTTAAACTAATTTTTGTTAATCATCAGATTTCATTGCTCTTTTATATATGCATCATTTTCATCCCATATATAATGCATATATCTATAATAAAAAAAATGAAAAGTATTCTAAAAATATAATTATTATTATTATTATTGCATGTCTTGTATTCTTTGTTTTGTGAAATTCGAGTATATTAGACCTTTTTGTATTTATCTGTATTAATACTCTCATTGTGTATATACAATATATAGTAGAGCATACAAAATACTTGTATCTATACAATACAACAATTTGGGGTATTTGGATTTTATTTCTTATTTCTGGCACATTGTACCACTTGAAGAGGAGGTGGAAATTTACGTAAATGTTGTATTGAATAAGTCTGTACATATGCACATAATATATAGGTACACATAGTGATCTGTGTACATTGCATAGAAATAATGTTGGCACAATTTTATGGACGAAATTTCCAATGATACTATGTCTTATGTTTAGATTTTGTTTTAAGGCTATTTCTTTGTGTTTTTGTGCGGTCCAAATATTTTCTTCGGCAATGGGAGTACCACTACCAAGATAAATAAAAAAAAACGTAAGTTTTTTTTTGAATATGGTGCCGCGAAGTAGGAGGTCGCTGTTATGGAAAATCATTCCACCGTATTAAATCACGCAACTGACTGAACTGAATAATGCAAATGTGTTTTCCCTAATAAATTTGTGCAATGGTATAGAAATGAGATTTCTTTTCTACAAATCAAAGATGTTTGTAAAGCAAAGAGTGTTACAAAGAAGATGGTGATTTTGTAATTAGATCACGATATGAATTTTGAATTTGTTTTTTTTTTTTTTTGGTTATTTTAATACAATAGCCTAAGAGAGGCTAAAAGAGAAGTGGAATTTAAAAGAATCACAAAAATAATACTTCTTTCGAATCAATATACTATTTAATTTTATTTATGATAACATTTCGTTCATACTATGTTCGAAATCTCTTTTATTTATTCATTCATTCATTCTATGGTATACATTCCTTACAGACAAGCAATTCTAAAAATAAATTAAGTTTAAATAGAATTAAAGCTATTTAGATTTAATTTCATTCAAAGTTATTATTTAATTAATTGAATTCCTTTAGATATCTCAAAATTGGCTCCAAAAATGAACAAAACAGAAATTCTACGGGATTGAAGAGAATCCAAAAAAATTGGTCTACACCTAGCTTTATATGAGGCAATGAATCCGTAAAAGGCATAGACGATAGTGCGAACTTTATTAACTTCTTCTGCAGTATTTCAATTCTATAGCACAGTTCATATAGTATTCCAAATAATAACAGCATACTTCAGCCTCGGGATTTGGAAATAGATTTTTATTTTAAAATCGAGATTTCAACTGTCAAAAAATAAAGTTTCGGGCATAGGGTGAACGTAGTATTACCCTCAATATCTTCACAGGAAGAAGTGAACTACATATTTGTTTAGAATAATGCACTAACTTCGAGTGAAAAAATAATAAATTTCGTTGCAGTTTGGAATCAAAAAAAAAAAAATAATAATAATAAAAATTTAGTAACCGGCTAAATTCTAATTGGAAATTTAAGCTTGGAATTCGAAATGCGTTTTTCTGCAAAGCCATGATGGCTCATTTTGTAGTAATATTATTTTTTGGAATCTGTCCCCCTTGCCTTAAATATACCGACAAATTTATTCCGTAAAACTTGGTTATCAGTAATATACCTGTGACGGCCATCAAAACATAACACAAAAGGAAAATAACCCAAGACATAGAAAATCTCTTAAATTCCAAAACCTCTTTCTAATGCCGAAACCCCATTATTCTTTTTAGAATGCGTAGACACAATAAATCAGCATCACTGACATACCCAAGTTAAAGACAATCAATACAGACGTACCTCTCTTAATACGATAGACTGAATGGTATGGAAAATTGTTATGTATAGCTTGTTTCTTAAATTCTAAACCGCAATAAAATGTTCAGTTGTTGATTACTTCATTATCGTGTACTCTTGTCGAAATCTATATCTTCTAAATTTTGGAAATCTCGAATCTCGACCAAAGGCCAATATAGAAAATATACATTATTTCCAGAAAAGTTTAAACTAAAAAGTCGGCCAGCTAATATACCCTTCATTGGCTCTAGTCCTTTTGGACTCTGTCATAGGAGAGCCTGAATAATCAGAGTTGGATAGAGCGCATAGGTATAGGTCCATAGGCATAAGCTCTTTAAATGCATAGTTAAAATATGTGGCTATCCGCATAATCCGCTTACAACCAGGTTCCCATTACCGTATTATAAACCAATTCTTATTTATTCCACCCAAAGAACAATTTCAAACAAAATTCAATATAACAATTCACTACAATTAAATTCATCAGCGAACCGGCTACCCATTTACGACCGGATACGTGGTTTATTAAACAAAAAAAAAACATTTATTTGAGTGGTATAGATAAACTTGATTCACGAGATCTACCTGTATTCCTGTACATTCCAGATCCAGTTCCTTTCAACCCTCAGCATAGTCATTATTTTGCCAACTTATTAATCTTCCATATTCTTTTGTGTGGTTTCTTTCACCAATATTGCTGCCCTAGATAAACTCACCTGGTGCTTTCGAAGAAATTGGCCTCACGATTCATCAACTCATGGCGGAATTTGGCCATTTCCTCCTCCATTTTCCGCATCTCTGAGTCGAAACGCTCCCTAATACTGCTGAACTCTGTATCGATGACGCTGAAATCGCCCAATTTAATTGGAATATTACGCTTGTTGGAATCGGCCATTTTTGTTGTTTTATATATTGTTTAATGTATTTCTTGTAAAAAAAAATAGAATCGCACACTAGAATTTCACACAGTTCTTTTTTGACCACTTCGGCTTCTTGTTAATTTCTAATTCTGTTTCTTCCGATTGCTCGCGTTGTTTTGTTTGTTGCGACGTTTCAGACAGTTATGATAAAACTCATGAAGAACCCGGTCATTTTGTTTTTATTTGACAACTAGTGATGAGAGTGTTAGCCAGTGATGGCATGCAGAGTACAAAATTGAGGACATATGTATATCATATCTCATTAACCATTTATAGATTAATACAGAAAATCGTGTAATATAATTCGTAAGAAAATTCTATGAATCAATAAGATTTTAATAACGTGGGTACATTTATAATAAACATGTGGAGAAACAAACAAAATTAGTTTAATTCTATTGCACATTTGATTTGGATTAACGTTCATGAAAATACATTCTTAGTATTTGCCATCACTGGTTACTAATTGGAACTTCGTTGCATTGTGTGGGAGTATGCATACCAAAAATGTTAGATTATTATTTGATTTCACACACTTCGTAGAAATAATTTTTGAGCATAAATAATTCACAAAACGGTTAATTATGCAAAATACTTTAATTTTTATTGATTTCTAATTGTGATACTGCAAATAAATTCTTTGACTTTAGAAAATTTCAATAATTTTTGTTTAATTCACCTTACAAATTCAAGACAATTGAATGACCTGGAGATAATGGCACAATCACAAACCTTCAGAAAGGGTCAACGAAAATTTCAATAGTCGATTTAACTATATTTTAGTTATTAATTAATTGATTTTGTGATTTTTATACCCTCCACCATAGGATGTGGGGTATATTATCTTTATCATGCCGTTTGTAACACATCGAAATATTGCTCTAAGACCCCATAAAGTATATATATTCTGGATCGTAGAGAAATTCTGAGTCGATCTAAGCATGTCAGTCCGTCTGTTGAAATCACGCTAACTTCCGAACGAACTATCGACTTGAAACTTGGCACATGTTGTTATTGATGTAGGTCCGATGGTATTGCAAATGCGCCATATCGGTTCACTTTTACGTATAGCCCCCATATAAACGGACCCCCAGATTGTGCTTGCGGAGCCTCTAAGAGAAGCACATTTCATTCGATCTATGTGAAATTTGGTACATGGTGTTGGTATATGGTCTCTAACAACCATGCAAAAATTGGTCCATATCGGTCCAGAATTATATATAGCCCCCATAGAAACCGATACCCAGATTTGGCTTGCGGAGTCTCATAGAGAAGCAAATTTCATCCGATCTGGCTGAAATTTGGTACATGATGTTGGTATATGGTCTCTAACAACCATGCAAAAATTGGTCCACATCGGTCCCCAGATTTGGTTTGCGCAGCTTGCTTGCGGAGAAGCAAATTTCATCCGATTCGGTTGAAATTTTTGATTAAATAAAGATGAATATATTTGGTACGTGGTGTTAGTATATGCCAGAATTGGTCCATATCGGTCCATAATTATATATAGCCTTTATATAAAGTGATCACCAGATTTGACCTCCGGAGCTTCTTGGAGGAAAAAAATTCATCCGATCCGGTCGAAACTTAGTACGTGGTGTTAGTATATGGTCTCTAACAACCATGCAAAAATTAGTCCATATCGGTTCATAATTATATAGCCCCCATATAAACCGATCCCCAGATTTGACCTCTGGAGAAAATTTTGTCAAAATTTTATTTCTATAGAAAATTTTGTCAAAATTATATTTCTATAGAAAATTTTGTCAACATTTTATGTCTTTAGGAAATTTTGTCAAAATATAACTTCTATACAAAATGTTATAAAAAATTTATTTCTATAGAAAATTTTGTCAAAATATTTTAATAATTTTTAACATCAATTCTTTTCCTTCAAAATACAAAATTTTTTTTTTTGTAGAAAATTTGTAGAAATAAAATTTATTGTTTTGAATGTGGGATGTATACACCTCGCCGAACTTCAATAAAAAAATTGTTCGCATGTATAAGAAAATGTTTAGTTCACGAACTTACGAAGAGGTAAAAATTTCAGAAGTGTTTTTTTACCAAATAGTGGTTGTATCTTAAAAAATACGGTCCGAATTATTTACAAATAAACAATTTAATTTTAGTTGAGAATAGAAATATGTTTATGAATATATTATTTAACTTCCCATTTTGTAGTTTTTTTTTTATTTTTGGTCAACATTTGATTTTTATTTTTGACTGCAGATTACTCAGAAGTAAAACAAATTTTCCGTAAACATATTTTTAGAAATAGCGCTATGATGTATTAAATATGTACAACAAACATCATAGAATTCGGTCAAAATTTTCAGACGTAAGAATTTTTTTCTGGTTGTATCTTAAAAGATACAGTGAGCATTTAAGGGGTAAGAAAAATAAAAATACGACGTATCAAAAATGTAAAAAAAATGGGTTGCTTAATTTTTATTAAAGGTCAACCTCCTATGTTCTATGGAACTGTAGAAGTTAGGTCAAACTCGCATCAGTTGTACTGCACATTTCATATTAATCGGAGAAGCCAAGTCCCTTAAGGCCGGTATGCACCTCTAGCGAAAAATTTCATTCCCATAAGAAATGCATTGCTATTTATGCTAACGAAATTTTCGGTAGCGTTCAATTTCGTAAGCTGGTACGCACATCTAATGTCAAAAGCATATTTTGGCAGCAAACATTTAATTTATTACAATCATTGTGTGCGTAAAAGTTTTAAAAGGTCTGTAAATAATAAACAATTTATTTGAGGAATATTTGGAACATATATTAACAATTTTTAAAAGCGATTAGCTGGTTTAAAATTTGTGTACACAGCCCTGTTTTTTTTTTGTTGTAGACTTAAATAAATGTTTGCTGCCGAAAATTTCGCTAGAGGTGCATACACCCATAGGTTTTCGACCTGAATGCTCAAAATTTTGTTTCTGCCCAATTGTATATTTCCCGACATCTTTCTCACTTCCACCTTCTTACCACTTTTTTTTTTTAATACAAACATTGTAGAAGAAATTATTCAATTTTATGATTTTTTTTTATTTTAATTTTACCTTTTGCCGGACGGGGATTCGAACAGCGGACCACACAGTTTGTAAGGATCAAAGAAGTAGCTGATCAATTGCCCTAGGAAAAATAAAGTGTTAATTTTGTAATAACAAGCAACAACCACCAACTTAATTGAATATCGCTCCCTGTTAAATAGCGCTCCAAGCTACTAAACACATATATGTTTATAGGCTATTTCTAAATTAATATATGTTTGCATTCAAGCATATTATATTTACAAACATTTTATGTCCCAAACATAATATGTTCTAACATATTAACATATATGTCCCAAACATGTTATGCTAGTTTATGAACATTATATGCTTGCACTCAAAAATATTGTGTTTAAAAATTTGTGTTCCAAACATTTAATGTTTATAGCCAAACATATGAAAAACAGTCTTTTTCAACCGTGTACCGGCCTTTAAAAAATTCGGTTGTCAAATGATATATCGTTCGATTTATTCTTTCAATTTCAAGTAAATCGATTCATCCGTTTGAAACCTTACACGAATCATACAAACAAACAAAATGTTTGGTTAAATAAATAGTATACATTTTCATCCATTTTACAAGATCTCTCTGAGTGAATATTTTTTTTTTTAATTTTTAGATATAATTTTCATGGAATTATAAATTATGAAATTTTTTGTGGCAGTTTGGATTTATTCGCCTTTTAAGGCATTCATTGCAACTCACTTTTTCTTGAGAAAATTTATACTTTACACTTTTTTACCTGAATCATTTGTTTTTTATTTTAATATTCATTCTATAAATAAATACATATGTGTCACCAGAATTTATGTAGGCGTTTTTGTTTCGCAAAAAATGTTTGTAAACAGAACGATTAAATTAAAAAAAAACACATGCAGTATTAACAATAATGTTGAAATATGTCTTGTTATCGAGTGATGTATATTAAAAGTTTAACATTTTATTAAAGAAAATTCGAAATAGTTCGGGAGACATCGTTGTGATGACGTATTAATGTCTCCCCATATGACGCAGCATTAATACAATTCTCCATATGCATATACTATACATTGGGATGAACAAAATGGTTACACCTCCGCAATGAATATTTGATCTTGTTTTCATTCTTGGGGTCTTATTCATTTCACATCAATATGATTGTCTGACAATCACTTATGTTTGTTTGAAATTAATAATGAATCGTCACAAAAGAAATTTAAATATGACATCATGAGAAATGTATAAAAAATCATTTTTTAAGCCCAGGATTGCGATTTGCGCTATGAATCAAAATTTAGAAGTATGTACATTTAACAGTTTTGAAAAAAAATTTGAAAATTTTCCATTTGGAACATCATAGACAATGATATGTACATATATGTATATGCGGACGACATAGCAAAATATAGCCTTGAGAGGTCGTTACAATTCACCTTAGTTACCGAATCTTCTGACTGTGGTTGATTTGGTAACTTATTGTCATGCCGCAGATGGCGCTGATTGTTTTTTGCTTATGAATTCATTCATTGCAGCTCCCCACATATGTACATAAATTTATAAAGCCTTTATTTGTACAGTATAAAATCTTAATTTTTTGCAGAACGGGCGAAAAAATTCAATCATTTCCTATAGAAATACAATTTTGACAAAATTTTGTATAGAAATAAAATTTTGACAAAATGTCCTATAGAAATAAAATTTTGACAAAATTTCTATAGAAAAATGCACACAATTTTCTATACAAATAAAATTTTGCCAAAATTGTCTATAGAAATAAAATTTTGACAAAATTTTCTATAGAAATAAAATTTTGACAAAATTTTCTATAGAAATAAAATTTTGACAAAATTTTCTATAGAAATAAAATTTTCGTTTTGGTTTGTTATTGTTGGTTTTTTTCTCTTTAATCATTGTTGTTGTTTTTGATTTCAGTTTAAAACCATACATTGACTAAACTACAAGTGTAGCTTAACCAACGGAGGAAAATAATGTTTGTCAAATTTATTTGGGCAAAGCCCTATAGATTGCGAGATGGTTGGATGGACGCACGTTTCGGAATTACCACATTCCTCATCAGCATCCTCTACTTGCAGCAAAACTATCAACCAATTATCAGAACAAATTCTGGTAGTTCAACAAACCCAAAGTGAACCACACTTGAACCTTCCGAAAAAAAAAAGTTTATGATAGTGGGCCAACAATAAAAAACCAAAACGAATGAAAAAAGATTAAGCACGCTCAAAATAAACCCAGGCAACTGCACTCAAATCGATGATTTGACGGTGGCAAAAGAAAAGAGATATGCTTGTACGAATTTATTTAGGCATAAGCCGGCTATCGTGTAAACCTTTTTTCGGAAGGTTCAAGTGTGGTTCATTGTTGGGTTTAATGAACTGCCTGAATTTATTCTGATAATTGGTTGATAGTTTTGCTGCAAGTAGAGGATGCTGATGAGGAATGTAGTAATTCCGAAACGTGCGTCCATCCAACCATCTTGCAGTCTATAGGACTTTGCCCAAATAAATTTGACACATTCTTTTCCTCTGTTGGTTAAGCTACACTTGTAGTTTAGTCAATGTATGGTTTTAAGCTGAATCAAGTATATACGGCCGTAAGTTCGGCCAGGCCGAATCTTATGTACCCTCCACCATGGATTGCGTAGGAACTTATACTAAAGGCTGTCATCCACAATCGAATTACTTGGGTTGCGATAACACTTGCCGATGGCAAGGTATCGTAAAACTTTTTAACACTGTCTTCTAAATTGTAAGTTAGCCCATACGGGGTATATATTAAACAAAAAAAGGCCGATTAAATACGTATATAATATAGTTTGACAAAATTTTCTATAGAAATGAAAACTTGACAAAATTTTCTATAGAAATGAAAACTTGACAAAATTTTCTATAGAAATAAAATTTTGACAAAATTTTCTATAGAAATAAAAACTTGACAAAATTTTCTATAGAAATAAAATGTTGACAAAATTTTCTATGGAAGTAAAATGTTGACAAAATTTTGTATAGAAATAAAATGTTGACAAAATTTTCTACAGAAATAAATTTTTTACAAAATTTTCTATAAAAATAAAATTTTGACAAAACTTTCTATGGAAATAAAATTTTGACAAATAAACGTTTGACAAAACTTTCTATAGAAATGAAATTTAGACACAACTTTCTATAGTAATAAAATTTGACAAAATTTTCTATGGATATAAAGTTTTGGTAGATTATTTTTGGCGATATGGACCAATTTTTGTGTAATAAGTCATCGGCTATATATAACTAAAGACCGATATTGACCAATTTTTACATGGCTGTTAGAGGCCATATATTGACAAAATATAAATATAATTATGGACCGATATGGACCAATTTTTGCATGGTTGTTAGATACCATATACTAACACCATGTACCAAATTTCAACAGGATCGGATGAATTTCGCTCCTCCAAGAGGCTCCTGAGGTCAAATCTGGGGATCGGTTTATATGGGAGCTATATATAATTATGAACCGATATGGACCAATTTTTGCATGGTTGTAAGAGACCTATAATAACATCATGTACCACATTTCAACCGGATCGGATGAATTTTTCCCCTCCAAGAGGCTCCGGAGGTCAAATCTGGGGATCGGTTTATGTGGGGGCTATATATAATTATGGACCGACATGGACCAATTTTTGAATGAATGTTAGAGACCGTATACTAAGACCACGTACTAAATTTCAACCGGATCGGATGAATTTTGCTCCTCCAAGAGGCTCCGGAGGTCAAATCTGGGGATCGGTTTATATGGGAGCTATATATAAATATGGACCAATTTTTGCATGGTTATTAGAGGCCGTATACTAACATCAGGTACCAAGTTTCAACCGGATCGGATGAATTTTGCTGCTCCGGGAGGCTCCTCAAGCCAAATTTGGGGATCGGTTTATATGGGGGCTATACGTAAACGTGGTCCGATATGGCCGATTTTCAATACCATCCGACCTACATCAATAACAACTACTTGTGCCAAGTTTCAAGTCGATAGCTTGTTTCGTTCGGAAGTTAGCGTGATTTCCACAGACGGACGGACAGCCGGACAGACGGACGGACATGCTTAGATCGACTCAGAATTTCACCACGACCCAGAATATATATACTTTATGGGGTCTTAGAGCAATATTTCGATGTGTTACAAACGGAATGACAAAGTTAATATACCCCCATCCTATGGTGGAGGGTATAAAAAAAAAACAACAACAACCATGCTTAAAAAACAAAACCAACAATAACAAAACAAAACGAATGGAAAAAGAAGAGGAAGCATGCTCAAAATAAACCCAGCGAACTACACTCAAATCGATTATTTGACAGTGGCATAGGAAAAGAGATATGTTTGTTTCGAATTTATTTCGGCATAAGCCGGTTATCATACAAAACCTTTTTTCGGAAGGTTCAAGTGTGGTTCATAGTTGGGTTTAATGAACTGCCTGAATTTATTCTGATAATTGGTTGATAGTTTCGCTGCAAATAGAGGATGCTGATGAGGAATGTGGTAATTCCGAAACGTGCGTCCATCCAACCATCTTGCAGTCTATAGGGCTTTGCCCAAATAAATTGGACAAACATTATTTTTCTCTGTTGGTTAAGCTACACTTGTAGTTTAGTCAATGTATGGTTTTAAGCTGAAATAAAAAAAAAAAACAACAATGCGAAATAAAATTTTTAAATTTTTATTTCTATAGAAATAAAATTTTGAAAAAATTGTCTATACAAATAAAATGTTGATAATTGTTAACAACAATCGAAAAATTTCAGTAAATCTTGTTTTTTTTTTTTACAAACCACTTTTTTTTGGTTTGGATTTTGTATCAGTGTTGCACATGTTTGTTCGTTTTCAAAGGCAAATAGTGTGGTCTTTTCAGGGGGATTTCGGCAACATTGTGGTAGCACCATAAAATGTTGTGCCATTCGTATACAGCACTTTTTTCCAAACGAATTCATCAAAAGTCTGTCTGTGTCGTTTCTGCCCTTCATACTTATTTTGAAAACGTTTGCTACAAAGCGCCATCTGTTGTATGCTGATAACCTTACTCACCATACCGCATGAAACTGGTTTATGTACACAATAAATACATTATGCAGACCATGCATAACAGGGGGCTTAGTGAATATAGGAAATTGCCATTATTTTGTCAAATAGCACATACATTCACTCATCGGAAAACAAATATTTTTCAAAGGAAATTTCAGTATCCCGAGACATTGATAATGATCATATAATTGATATGATTAAAATTTCTCTGGCGATTATCTGTGGTTGATATTGACCTTAATAATCTTGAATTCCTCTTTACAATAAAATTATGCCTACTGCAAATTTTCTGAAAAATTGGTTTTGATTTACGTCTTTGTTATTCTAACAATAATATAACAAGAGATTCCGAAATATAGATTTTGAGAATACACTGATATTCGAAGCTTGTATGAATTCTAACCTTATTGAAACGTTTGGCCGTTGTCCTCAATTTAGCACTCTATTGTTGAATATATATGTAGCATACTTTTAGGCGTTAACGAAGTTTATAGTTTATAAGGACAGTTTCTACTGGACTGTTTGTTTAGATTGATTGGAAATCAACTTTATTATATTTTTATCTATTCGACTGAATGTAATTCAAATTTTAAATCCAAATTCATACAGCATTCTGATTTGTCTTCTCCAGGTTGAAGCGTTTGACCATTAGGTAATGCCATCGAATTGGCAATACACTATTGTCGAAGATATTTGCAGCATATTTTTAGGCGTTCTTGAAGTGTCTTATTCATAAGGACAGTTTCTGCCAGAGAGTTCATTTAGATTGGAAGTAATCGAGGTGAATGTAAATTAAATTCGAAATCCCATTCAGTGTTGCCAGTATTGGGGATTTTCCCCAAATCGGTGATATTTTCTCGTGGAGTTGAGGACTTAGGGATTTTTGTGGGGAATTTACACAAATTTGGGGACTTTTGTGGGGAATTGTCGAAATCTGTTCATTATAATAAATCATTAAGAATTATTTATATGAATTTCTTTACTTCTAGATGCTTAAAAAAAACTTAAAGAAGTACATAGAATTTCCAAAATATAAAAAGCTTTCCTCCTCTTTATTCCACGGCATTTATTTCGCGACCCAAGAGCTACTTTAAAATTTGCTCTTTCCCCTAAGATTGTTTTTACTATTGTGGAATTATTTCTAAGGACTCATCTGCGTACAGTACAGATTTGGCGAATATATCCCATATATATTGAATAGAGTTCATATCCGGACAATAACGCCTTTTGATCGATCCCCCAATTTTGTTTCTTGACATGTTGACCGAACTCCCATTTTTTATTTCTTGAGTATTTAGATGATTTGCATAAAAAAAAATTCGATGACTCTATACCAATAATTAACTCTGATGAGGGCTTGTATCGGATGTTATTTGGAGCAGCCGCAATCTTCTCTTGAAATCTTCATCTTTTTGTAACTCGAAAACTGGTACTTTTTTTCAAAAAACTACTTTTTTGCCAAAAATTTATTGGGGATTTTTGTGGCGAGTTTTAAATTAAATTGGGGATTTTTGAGGATGAAGGCGTTCCATTTTGGGGCAAGAGCCAGGAAAACACTGGCAACACTGACCCCATTTTTGATACACAATTCGTACAAAATGGATGTAAAAGTTATATTTCTACTTTCGATACAGTTGGTATTTGATGTTTTTTTGGGTATATGTATTAATAAAAACATTTGCCGAAAGTTTTCAAAATGGGTTAATACAACCGACAATTAAAACGAGATCCAGACTATTCTAAAAAATTAACAAATTGATGAATGATATGACCAACACGTTCCTTTGATATCTTTAAGGCCTCTGCTATCTCGATCAACTTCATTTTACGGTCATTTAAAAACATTTTGTGGATTTTTTTGATGTTTTCGTCGGTAACCACCTCTTTCGGGCGTCCACTGCGTTCACCGTCCTCCGTGCTCTTTTCACCACGCTTGAATTTTGCATACCAATCAATTATTGTTGATTTCCCTGGGGGCAGAGTCCGGAAACTCATTATCAAGCCAAGTTTTTGCTTCCACCGTATTTTTCCCTTCAGAAAACAGTATTTTATCAAAACACGAAATTCCTTTTTTCCATTTTTCACACTAACAAAAGTTGCTTCACAAAAGACGCTCTATCTCACAAACTAATTGACTTACAGACGTCAAATTTTGACACGAATCATTTGAAGGTTGGTACTATATAAAAATAATACTAGCGACGCCATCTATGTGTCAGACCGGGGACATATCAGCCAACCTGTTAATTGTTATTCAATTTGCTATGTTTGAAGTTTTATGTTTTTTTTTTGAGAAATTTTTAATATACAAAATATTGGTTTATTTTGACATAGTCTAATATAAAGGGTGATACGGTCAAAATTTGGTCAAGGGAAAACGCGTGTAAATCGGTGAAATCGTTTATTTAAAAAGTCAAATTAAATTTCTTTTTCAAGTTCAATTAGTATAAAATTCAGGAAAAATATTCAGTTAGGCTTTCGCTTTTCCAAATCCGAATTGCCGGGCCTCACGCTTGACACCTGCCATCAGATTTTGTACAGCCACCTTGTCCACCTTCTTCGCCGCAGAAAGCCAGTTTGCCTTGAACTGCTGCTCGTCTTCTTTAGGTTCCGCTTGACAATAGCGCAGTATTTCTCAATTGGGCGGAGCTCTGGCGTGTTGGGAGGGTTCTTGTCCTTGGGAACCACCTGCACGTTGTTGGCAGCGTACCACTCCATGGCCTTTTTACCGTAATGGCAAGATGCCAAATCCGGCCAAAACAGTACGGAACAACCGTGTTTCTTCAGGAAAGGTAGCAGACATTTATTCAAACACACTTTCACGTAAATTTCTTGGTTGACAGTCCCGGAAGCTATGAAAATGCTGCTTTTCAAGCCACAGGTACAGATGGCTTGCCAAACCAGATATTTCTTTGCGAACTTTGACAGTTTTATATGCTTGAAAATATCTGCTACCTTTCCCCTTCCTTTTGCCGTATAAAACTCCTGTCCCGGAAGCTGCTTGTAGTCGGCTTAGACGTAGGTTTCGTCGTCCATTACCACGCAGTCAAACTTCGTCAGCATCGTCGTGTACAGCCTCCGGGATCGCGCTTTGGCCGTCGTATTTTGTTTATCATCGCGATTTGGAGTCACTACCTTCTTGTAAGTCGATATTCCGGCTCGATGCACGGTTGTAGACAATACACCCAGCTTATTTGCGGCATCTCGGAGAGGTTAGGGTTTCGCTTGAAATTACCAGCAACTCTCTTTGTCGTCTCAGCGGCTTCCGGTTTTCGATTTCCCCCTGATCCAGACTTCCTGGATGTCGACAAACGTTCCCCAAACACTTTAATTACATTTGTAACGGTTGATTTGGCAACTTTTAGCGATTTTGCCAGCTTTGCGTGCGAGTAGCTCGGATTTTCGCGATGCGCGAGCAAAATTTTGATACGCTGCTCTTCTTACTTGGACGGCATTTTGACAACTGGAGAGTGAATTCCAAAATCAAAATAGGAGCAACATTCTACACACACGTTCAGGTTTTTTAAATGCAAAATTGAAAGAAATACGTCAAGTTTATATTGACCAAATTTTGACCGTATCACCCTTTAGACCGATCTTCAGATAGAAGATGTGGTTTATGCTCGTGATTAATCCAATTTGGAATGTTGTATTTGTTAGCGCCGAAAAATCTTCAACTTGGTAAATTTTTTGGATATAGTCCCCATAGGTTAGGTTAGGTGGCAGCCCGATGTATCAGGCTCACTTAGACTATTCAGTCCGTTGTGATACCACATTGGTGAACTTCTCTCTTATCACTGAGTGCTACCCGATTCCATGTTAAGCTCAATGACAAGGGACCTCCTTTTTATAGCCGAGTCCGAACGGCATTCCAAATTGCACTGAAACCACTTAGAGAAGCTTTGAAACCCTCACCAGCATTACTGAGGTGGGATAATCCACCGCTGAAAGACTTTTTGGTGTTTGGTCGAAGCAGGAATCGAACCCACGACCTTATGTATGCAAGGCGGGCATGCTAACCACTGCACCACGGTGGCTCCCCCATATAGACCGACCTCCGATTTTTTTTACTGAGGGTCCCTTTCAATTGATGAACATATGATGTTTTTATATATTCCAATATAAACCGATCATCACATATCTCTTATAGAATTTAGGACGAATTGGTGGAAATCATATAGAACAAACAATTGTTTGTAATAGTCCTCATCCGACGTGTTCAAAAATAGAACATGTTCCCAATGATATTTTCTTTATACCAAGTCTCAAAAATTTTATGAAATAAACGAGTGTAAAAATGCCAAGGCCATAAAATATGTCAAAGCAAACTAAAGCGGAAGAAAATTTACTCAAAAAAATTAATGAGCTAAGACGTGGTTAAATGACAATTTGATGCCAATGATTTTTTTCTTTACTTTTAGATAATTTTTGCGAGTTGCGTAAATGACAGTTAAAGATACAAAAATGTAAGTAGTTAATATTTTTATTTCAAAGGCACATTATAAGATTCTCAAAAAATGGAATACAATTTAGTCCAATTGTCGCACAAAGTAGGTCATTTCTCCCATAAAATAGATTCTTTATTCTTTTCCGTACATAAATGATGTTTAAATGTATTCCCTGACCCAAACCTTGTATTAAGTTCAGAAATTGCGATTATCGAACCAAATAGAAAATATGCCTGCGATGTGACCAAAATATGCACAATCGAGAATTTGAAAGGGAATGATATTAAATTTCAATAATCGCAAAAGTAGAAAGTTGACTTTTTTGAAGATTTCAAAAAGTCGATGTTTTCAAAAGTAATCTATTTGAGTTTAGACAGAGTCGAACATAGATTCCGCTTACTGGTCCATGAGACATTAATAAATAATTACCTTTCTTGAATCCTCATGAATTATTTAAGGTGTGCTGTAATAGAAATAGAAAGCATATACATACATGATGTCGTCGCATTCCGTAAACTAAAAGGGATAAAGAGAATATTTTGAATTGTAAGATAAAATGATAAAGATTTTTAGAAACTGATACAATCCCAATATACAGTGAAAACACTCAAACTTGGATATTCTGAGAACCAGACACCTCTCAAAACTGTAGTGAGCACGATTGCCACGGCTGATAGAATTCTATCAAAAATGGTAGATTTTTTAATGTTTGGTAGAATTCTTGATGATTTGGAGACTTTACAAATTATTCCTCTTCGCAAATTTTTAATTGAAATAAAATATTCTACAGAAATAAAATTTTGGCAAAATTTTCTATAGAAATTAAATTTTGGCAAAATTTTCTATAGAAATAAAATTTTGAAAAAATTTTCTAAGAAATAAAATTTTGACAAAATTTTCTATAGAAATAAAATTTTGACAAAATTTTCTATAAAAATACAATTTTGACAAAATTTTCTATAAAAATACAATTTTGACAAAATTTTCTATATTTTGATAAAATTTTCTAAAAATAAAAAAATAAAATTTTTACAAAAAATTATATAGAAATAAAATGTTGACAAAAAATTATATAGAAATAAAATTTTGACAAAAAATTATATACAAATAAAATATTGACAAAATTTTCTATAGAAATAAAATATTGACAAAATTTTCTATAGAAATAAAATTTTTACAAAATTTTCTATAGAAATAAAATTTTGACAAAATGTTCTATAGAAATAAAATTTTGACAAAATTTTCTATAGAAATAAAATTTTGACAAAATTTTCTATAGAAATAAAATTTTGACAAAATTTTCTATAGAAATAAAATTTTGACAAAATTTTCTATAGAAATTAAATTTTGACAAAATTTTCTATAGAAATAAAATTTTGACAAAATTTTCTATAGAAATAAAACTTTGATAAAAATTTTCTATAGAAATAAAATTTTGACAAAATTTTCTATAGAAATAAAATTTTGGCAAAATTTTCTATAGAAATAAAATGTTGACTAAATTTTCTATAGAAACATAATTTTGACAAAATTTTCTATAGAAATAAAATTTAAAAAAATTTTCTAGACAAATAAAATTTTGAAAAAATTTTCTAGAGAAATAAAATTTTGACAAAAAATTATATAAAAATAAAATTTTGACAAAATTTTCTAGAGAAATAAAATTTTGACAAAATTTTATATAGAAATAAAATTTTGATAAAAATAGAAATAAAATTTTGACAACATTTTCTATAGAAATAAAATTTTCACAAAATTTTCTATAGAAATAACATTTTGACAAAATTTTCAATAGAAATAAAATTTTGATAAAATTTGCTATTTTTAAATAAAAATTTTTTATTTGGTAGATTTTTAGTAAAATTTTCTCCAAATTGTGGTAGATTATTTTTGGCTCGAGTGGCAACCGTGTTAGTGAGACGTTTCTAATATTAACACATTAAAATTAACCTCACATGACTGGAACATCTAAATGAGGGCAAAGTTTAGGCGACCGCGGGTGTGTGCTTCTGAGAGGTTTCACTGTATTATATGATTTTATAAAAATTTTTAAATAAAAAAAGTCGGGCTCACATAATGAATAATTCGTGATCACTGTAAAAAATGAAACTACAATTGTTTATGTATGTATATATTTTTGTAACAAATGTTTTACTTTTTTAATTTTCTTTAGTTTGACTAACTTAGCAAATTATTTAAATTTATACTTTATTTTATAAACCTTAGAATTTTTAAAACTATATTAAAATATATATGTAAGAATTAAGTTTGTTTATTTGTTTTATCAATATTACTATTACTTCAAGTATTTGTTTACTTAAATAATATGTTTTAAACATTATTTCTAATATACAAATATTTATTTTTTATATTCGTATATAATTTTTAGAACACAAAATAAATTTTGCATAAATATATTTTTGTATATGTAACTAAGAAAACTAATGATCGATTAAAAAAAAAACTAGCAATATTCAACATAAGTAATTTGTTTTGTGTAATAAACGTTTAATTTCAAAAGAAATTTTCATTAGACCTACAGCAAATTGTTTTGTATTAAATGTTTAGTCCCTTGTTTTAATACATACACAACCAATCCCCATCTCCTTCAAAGGAAGCAGGCAATTGTTAATATTAAGGGAATTTCCAATTTATATAAATATTAACATTAGCCGAAAAAAATTAACAAACATTTTTAAATTCCTTTTAAAAATATATATTTTTTCCTATAACATAAAACGTAAGATTTTATTTTGATTATAAGAATCGTTGCACAGTGGGAAGATATCCAAAAATGGGGTTTAGTAATTCATAAAAAACGAATAAAATTATTGCCCACACTGTTTGCCCGATTTTTGTGTAATGGTCATTTTTGTTGACAAATTTGGCCTTTTTGGCATTTGCAGTTTACTAAAAAATAGTGATTTCGTAACCATCTATGGTCGAAAATATTTTTTTTACAAATATTGGAATTTCCTAATTCATGTAAAAAAATATTTTGCTCCAAACAATATTACTTTGTAGCCAATTTATAGAGAATTCTGGTTTAGAAGTCATATTTCCCCAAAATTTGTGTATTGGGATTATTGTAAACAAATTTGGCAGATGGAAATTCATTTGCATTTGTCTTCTTTCAATCACGAAATTAATTGATCCAATTAATTTTTAATTAAAATGTCTTCAATCACAAAAATGATAGCATCAATCACCAATGACAATTAAAAAATTAATTGAAACAATTAATTTTTGTGATTGATGTTTGTTTCAATTAAAAAATTTAACAAATTTAATTAAATTTTTGATTGAATATTTTTTTAAAATTCAATTAAAATTTTAATTGGATTTCGATTTGGCAACACACAAAAAAATTTTTTTCTGATTCAATCACGAAATTAATTGATCCAATTAATTTTTTAATTGAAATGTCTTCAATCACAGAAATGATAGTATCAATTAAAAAATTAATTGAAGGTCAATTAAAAAATTAATTTACCCAATTAAAAAATTTATTGATACTATTAATTTTTGTGATTGATTTTTGTTTCAATTAAAAAATTTGTTGATTCAATTAAATTTTTAATTGAATATTTTTTAAAACTCAATTAAAATTTTAATTGGAAAAAATTTCGTGAAATTTTTTTCTGTGAACCATATATATTGTTTGGCATTCTTTTGAACAAAAAAAAGTTTCGCAACCATCTATGGATGAATATATTTTTTGAACACTTTTGAAACAAACAAAAAAAGATATCCCTATTAGCAATTTAACAGCATTTTCCCATTGCAAAATATCCCGAACAAATTATCGAAAGGCCACGTTAAGTACACACGAACCTTTTTCCAATTAAAATTTTAATTGAGTTTTAAAAAATATTCAATTAAAAATTTAATTGATTCAACAAATTTTTTAATTGAAACAAAAATCAATCACAAAAATAATAGTATCAATTAATTTTTTAATTGGATCAATTAACTTTTTAATTGACCGTCAATTATTTTTTTAATTGATACTATCATTTCTGTGATTGAAGACATTTCAATTAAAAATTAATTGGATCAATTAATTTCGTGATTGAATCAGAAAAATTTTTTTTTGTGTGTAGCTTTAGGGGTCTATCATTTGGTAAGCAACTCAGATATAAATATACAGAATTTCAAAAAAAAAAAACATATCTTTGCACTTATAGAATAACTCTGGTTTTCTGGGATTTATTGGGAACTTTGATTTAGAGTTTTTATGAAATCCCGCCTGTTTGAATTCGCAATTCAAATCTCAACCTTGTTAATTAATACACGATGTATGAAAAACGAATTGCATCGTTAAAAAATAATTAGAGTTTTTTTCTGAAATAGAACTCGTGCCATTGAAATAACAACGGATATTATTTTACTGCACCTAATATATTTGGTAAAATTCTTATCTAAAAGTGAACAGATATATTCCATTGAAAGGGACCCATAAATGCTCGATTCCAATTTTGAAGAATTATTCGAATTAAAAATCCTAAAAAGATCGATTAGTCAAGAGGCAAATAATCTTTTTAGTTTATTAATAAAAAAGTAAAAAAAATCAGGAGTCGCACAGAAAAATATCACCAAAATATTCCAATTAAAAAGTCAAATGAAACCGACATTTTTTCAATTAAAAAATTAATAAGTACAATTAAAATTTTAATTAAAAACTTAATTGAAACAATCAATTTTTCAATAACACTAAAAACACTAACTCCCATTTTCATGAAGCTCCGTTAGTGCTACGTTTGCTAACGAAATTTTAAACCATACTGCAGATATATCTGTCATATTGTCTATATATTCCATATGGGAGTTAGGAACTTAACTGCTGAAAATTGTTCAGTTAAAGTTGACTGGAGAGAAGATATTTGCAATTTACTTTCTGTTAACGGGACGTTAAAGCCTTACGGAGCTACATGAAAATGGCCGTAAGTCAGTTAAAAAAGTGATAGAAAATAATTACGTTAGAAACGTAAAAAAGAAATCAATTGAGTTTTGCAATTAACATCAATTATATTTTTGATCGAATCAATTAAAAAATTAATTGAAATTTGCTAATGAAATCATCTAATTTTTTTATCAAGCATTTTCGTGATTGAAGGCATTTCAACTAAAAAATTAAGTGGATGCATTAATTTCGTGATTGAATTAGAATTTTTTATGTGCGATTAGTCGAATAAAATGAAGTTGAATTGTAAAGTTTACACCCTGACTTGTGATTTTTTGTTATATTATTTCCATAATAGATGCCCATGTTCCCAAATCCACTTCCATGTGAATGTGAGTCGATTCCACGATTTTCGTGTCCTACAATCCACTTTCACCGGAATTTTCGTGAAATCAATTCACTTGCAAAAGTCTTGGTGAAAGTTTAATTATGTCCAAGATGGGTGTATTTCCGGTTAAAAAAAGTAAAATTTGAAATGTTTTATATTTAATACATGAGTTTTATTAAAACTGAGTCATTTTTAATTAAAAAAAAAAATAAAAATTATAAAATGTCTATTGATTCCACATATTTTTATTTCCGCCTTAGAGAATTTTTGCTGGTTACAGAAAAGTTCAAAAAAGAACGTGGTATTAAGAACACATAATTTTCACGTTCGTGGATTTGACGTGGATAGTGGAAGTGGAATTGAAGTGGATATCGGAACATGGGTGAGAATTTTGCATTTATAGCTGAAACACGAGTCTTATGGCCGATAATCAATGTAAAAAAATTGATTGCTTGACTTGCTCAACTTAAGACAAAATATTTTTTTACGTTTTAGAAGCTTAGTGAAAATAATCGAGTTTTTTATGAGCAATTAATATTTATTTATATTATTTATATTTAGTAAAGAGAAATAAAAATGAAAATCACATATAAACAAAGGGGAACAATTTTAATTAAAAAAAAAACTTCGAGATTGACAAGTAAATTAACCACCGTTGTAATCAATAGGGGCAAACAAACAAAACCAAAAATAGGTGTTCTTTTATGGAACACATTTTTATTCATACATTACATTAGAAATTCCCTAAATATTAGCATCATCAATTACGCGCCAAAAAAATCAAAAATTCAATTTATATTCCTTCATAATAGTTTTTTTTATTGAGAAAATAACTAATTATTGATCAATACAACAACAAAAAAAAAAAGAAATGATTTCCTTCATGAACATTATTTTGAAGATATAATAATACTATATTCCCTATTGAATAAATTAAAAAATAGTGCCGGACTGTCAAATATTATCAATTCTTATATCGATCCAGGCTATTGTATGCCCATATACCTATAGTTGCCACATCAAAACTAAAAAAAAAGACAGACAGGAAATCTGAATGAAGAGGGGATAACAAAATAATGCCTACGAAATAATTAGAAATTATTATGATCCATTTGATTCCATATTTTGACATAGTCATTCTCTCCTAATTTTAGTCATCGATTGCCACTATACTATATTACAGTAATTGCTAACTAGTTGCCTGTACTTGTTGTTTTTTGTCCCACCATTCTTGTATGCTATTGACCATTTGTTTACGTCGAAACCGTAGAGATTCCGTAATGCACATTTGAATGAAATTTGATTTCATATCATCATCGCCTTTAATCAGATTCAAATGCTCCAGCAGTTGGGAATAGTTACGTCCTGGCTTACGGATATCACGAAATACTTGCGCTCGCAAATCCAAATTATGTTTACGTGCTTGTTCTTTTTGCTCGTCGGTAAGAGGAATCGGCAAGGCGGGCCCCTTAGAAGAATGATTAACATGATTTGAGAATGTAAGTGAAGTGGCGGCATTGTTATAACTGCAACTTTCCCTTTTAAGGGAATCGAAATTATTAGAGCCTAGAGGCAGGGAAGGTGGCGGCATGAGGGCTGTTTCGGGATCTGGTTTAACACTATCTATGGAGTTTGAGGATTCCAATGATACCGTAGCCGGTGACGATGGTGATGTCACTACTGAAGAGCTTATGCTACCATTGTGACATTGTTGTAGTATTCTGGAAATTTCTTGAGCATCGTTAATATCGTGCAAATGATGAGCAGGTTGTGGCGACGGCGTTAATGGTGTATGATGATGTACTGGTGGCTGCAGCTGTTGTTGTTGTGCTTGAATAGGCGGTGTTTGGTGCTGATATGGATTGATTATTGGATTTGTAGCTGGTGTTATAGCCGCAACGGGATTTATTAAGCCACCACCACCATTACTGGAAATTTGAAGGTTACTTGGAGTACTGTAGATGTTTCCATTTAAGGCCGAGGGATTTGCATGATGGAGTGCATTAAGCGCCAAGTGGGATGGTTGGCCTAATAAAGTTGGTGGCGGTGGAGGTGGCGTCGTAGGTTCATGTGGTCCCAACGATGCGTAATTCGTTATATAGGGATTTGGCGTTAATGCAGGTGATTGA
This sequence comes from Haematobia irritans, assembly GCF_050003625.1. Classification (NCBI taxonomy): domain Eukaryota; kingdom Metazoa; phylum Arthropoda; class Insecta; order Diptera; family Muscidae; genus Haematobia; species Haematobia irritans. The sequence continues at coordinate 115,850,162 of NC_134399.1, read as the reverse complement.
TGTGGCGACTGCATCATAGGGTGATGCGGGCTCATTGGTGGAGTCATCTGTCCATTAACCATGGGCATATTCGATGGTATCGCACTGGGATTAAGATTAGAGACCGAAGGATTCATTATTTCGTTACTAGGATTATCACAGTTGCTTTCAACCCCCACACCATTAATGAAATCACGTACATAGCCATTGAATGTGAATTCGGGTTCCGTGGTCTCTTCATCGGTGAAGTCTGGAAATGCTACAACCAAACGATCGGGGTCACCATCATCCGACATGCCGGAAGATATTGACGATGTATCCGAATCCGAGTCCATAGACTCCAAATCGGAAAGGGAAGATACTGTAGATGAACTTGAGGATATACTAGATGTTGACATAGATGATGGGGTAGGTGTTCGAGGCCTGGAATCTGTAGACGTACGCCTGAAAACAAAATCCATGCGTATGGGACCAGCCTTACGTTTTCGAACTCTTGACGAATCCAATTTTTTACCTGGAGGACCACCAACACCACTAACACCCGGTGCCCCGGATGGGCCAGCACCATTCCCGCTTTTCATGGGTGCCACATCACTTAGATCAGCTTCATCAACCATAACCATGTGCTTGTCTTTTTTGTAGGGATTTCCAAACATATGTTGCCTAACATTGGTTGGTTCTATTTCTCGCAAAGGATTGTCTTTATTTTTCAAATATTCCTGGTAATTGCCCATTTCTGCTATGGGCAAGCAATGACCAGAATCCTTAGCTATCAGACTAGCCGGTTGAGGTCTCATAAATGCTTCACGCATTCTTCCGATTTCCTCAATAATGTCTCTTCGTGGTATATCGAATGGATTGCGATATGATTTGGCCGATTGTTGTCTGGTCAATTGCGGAACTACTACGGTGTAATTTTCAAGTGGTTCTATTTCTGAATGCAGCTTTGCGAATGTGTCACGTAGCAAAGGATGCCGCACGAGATCCCTTCGTAGTGGTACGCCGGTATTTAATTTGGCCGTTTCCACCTGACGATAGGGCGGCTTTGGTTGTTTCAATTGTTTGTACACCTTCATGCAAAGATTCTCCTGATCTTGTTTAGCTGTATTCTTAATATGCTTCAATTGATTCGCTATGTTGGGCGATAGATAGTTATCCACATTGTCTGGCAATAGAAATTGCAAAAGTGGATAAGGCACAGAGATATTGAGTAATGCCTTTCGCAAGAACGGACAGTAGTAGGGGGGAATCGAACGGACATACGCATTAAATTTGTACATTAAATCATTTGGTGGGCTCATATTGTATTTGTGTATCAAATCATGTAATAATGGCAGCAAAGCCGGATAATTATAGGCCAAAACATACAAATGGACTTGTGATGTAGTAGATGAAGCCTTCAAATAACCAAATGGCAATTCGAAGCCATGCATACCATTTGAGATTATCACCTGCCAACATTTTTTCATTTCTCGTTTCTGTAGAATCTGCAGAGTTAAGGGACTTGCTTCGATTTCATATTTATCCACTGGAAAATTATGTACTGTCTGAGGTTCTTCCACGGCAGGAGTTACTACCTTCAGTTTGGGATGGGCATCGCGCGGTGGTAGTGTGGGGGCCTTAGGATCTGGCCAATAGGGCTCCGGTAGGGGCCAATAGCCAATGGGAAAAGTCTTTTGACTTATATGCTTTTGTACATAGATCATTTTCTTCAATGGCTGGAAAATTAAATCTTGCAGTGCCTCGTTAGGCATATTATTTGGATCCTTAGGTATCAGAGGTTCAAACTGTAACACCACACCGGGTTGTACTTTTTGTACTAGGCTTTCGATGCATTGATTCAATACATAGTGTGATCTCACGCGATATGAACGTCCTCCCGTAACCTCACACATTCTCTCAATAGGTGAATCATCATGGGGCACCTTTCCTTCGACCCTTTCATCCATACGATTGCCAGACATTCGTAGAACTAATGAGAACAAACGTTGATCCCAGCGAAAGGGCTCTTTTGTGAACTTTGTTCCAGGTATTTGGGTGTTCAAAGGTAAAATAATGTCCTGGTGTACAACATTACGATTTGAATAACGGCCACCATCCGTTATAACTATTATCACAGATGGCTCTAGATAGAAGGGACACCTTCCCTGGCCATAGGTATCAATACCAGATTGCATACGATTTAAATTTAACAAATCAAAGGCATTTTTCAGCGACTCGCCCATTGATGTTAGCCCAGTGCTTTGTAGATTTTTCAGCTCATTCATGAATGTTGCATGATTCTCCTTCCAACCAGCTTTTACATTAGCAGGTGGCTCCTCAAAAGTCAACAGCATATAACGATCGCCCAGACAATCTTGTGTGCGCTGACGATATTTGAGAAAAGTTTCTACGGCTCCCTTAGCAATGTCCAGATAGGTTTTTTGGACTCCATTAACATAGGCTTTTTGGCACATAGACGACGAAGTGTCGACCAAGAAAAGTATAATTGTCATTGTTCACGTTTCAATAGCGGAAATTTGTCGTAATATTCTTCTCCCTAGAAACACATGCAACAAGTAAAGAAGCTAACGCTTTCTTTAGCCGTCTGAGAATAATCTTGTGTTATATGAGTGTTCACTGACACAGAATATCTATCGTTGTTTCTCCACTGTATTTTCGGTACTATTTTTTAGATCTTTTTTTTTTACACTTTTATCGTCAACGCTCAACGAACGATAAAAGAAACGACTTTTTGTCGTTTATACACAATTAGTGTTATCCAGGAACTTCCCTGGAATTTTTGTTTCCAAGTTTTTATTTATAGTAGTCGATTTTTGGAAAGGAGCGTTTAAAACGCCCCCTTTATTTCTTTTTCATTTTGCCGATAGGATCGCATTTCTTTTCTCAAATATAAAAACAAATAGAAATTAATCTGAAAAATGCAAGAGAGAAAAGTAGAGAAAAAATTATAATTAATGGAATGTCGTTTTGTAATTTGTTGTCTGAAATTCTCTCAAAACACTTTGACGTACAACGTACACAGAGAATTTTTTATAATTATTTTAATGATATGTTTCATAAACCTCACTTTATAAATGTAAGGAAAGATATCATCGTAAAAGTATTGAAAATATAAAAAATAAAACATCCCTATATACCAATGGAAAAATGTCTGAAACTATAAGAATCATTTCTCACTATACCAATCGTTTTCTCATTCCGGAAGGTAAACCAACAAAAAGTTTTATCGACACGATAAATAGTAACTAAGAGAAATCTACCTGAAGTGTTTTAAAATTATAACCCTTTCGTTATAATTTTGATTTATAAATTTCAAAATTGCCGTTCTCATATCACTCGTGATTAGACATTTTGTGATAAAAAAATTGGCTAATAAAGGGTGGTTAAATTTTAAGGGCCGATGTTGAATGTGAACCACACCTAAACGCCAAGTTGTTTTCCGAATTTTATTTGACATTTCTCTATTTCAGACTTACTCAATTTGAACCAAGGAGAGATACACAATCCAACAACGTGTTAAAGTTATCCAGACTTATTATGATGTGGATGATCAATTTTCGAAGAAAATCATCTTCAGTGATGAGGATCATTTTCACCCCAGTGGATTCGTCAATAAACAGAATTGCCGCATTTGGGCGAATGAGAATCCAAGAGTGATTGTCGAAAAACCAATATACCCACAAAGAGTAACGGTTTGGTGCGGTTTATGGGCTGGCGGCATCATCGGTCCGTATTTTTTCCAAAATGAGGCCTGTCAGGCAGTTACTGTGGATGGTGTTCGCTATCGTGAGATGATAACGAACTTTTTATGGCCCGAATTGGAAGGTATGGAGGTGGACGATATGTGGTTTCGGCAGGACGGTGCCACTTGCCACACAGCTAACGAAACAATGGCTCTTTTGCGCAACAAATTCAATGGCCGTGTTATCTCACGTAATGGCGATGTCAATTGGCCGCCAAGATCATGTGATTTGACACCGTTGGACTTTTTTCTTTGGGGTTATTTGAAAGAAAAGGTGTACGTCGATAAGCCAACAACAATTCAAGAGCTAAAGGATGAGATAATTCGGCACATTAACGGCATAGAACCTCCTTTATGCCTCATCGTCATCGAAAATTTGGACCATCGGATGGAGGTTTGCCACCGAGGTCGCGGCGTCCATTTGGCCGATATTTTGTTCCATACATAATTGAGTAATACCAATATATCATAATAAAATAAAATTACAATAATTTCCTAAATAGTTTGTGTTTTATTCAAAATCAACATCGGCCCTTGAAATTTTAACCACCCTTTAGTATGTGGCAAAAAATGTCGACATTTTTGTACCATTGTCATTTAGGTACAGATTTTAGTATTTTTAAGCAAAATGATTAAAAGTAACACGTATTAAACATCCCAGCAAAAAAATTGGAAGTTGTTCCACAAACATTTCTTTTAAAGCACATTCCAAAATCCCCCATCGATTTCTTTCAACTTCCGATGCAGTCCTTTTAGACAAGTCCACAAACATTTCTTCTAAAGCACATCCCAAAATCCCCCATCGATTTTTTTCACTTCTGATGCAGTCATTTTGAACAAGAACACAAACATGTCTTCTAATGCACATCTTGGTAGCCCCCAATTATTTTTTCTACTTCCGATGCAGTCCTTTTTGACAAGTATTAGAAAGTACGCAATTAGGCTATTTTAAGTGTAAATTTAAGTTTGGGACAATTAAATTTCACATAAAAAAATAGAAAATTAATAAAAAATTAAAAAAAAATCATCCTCACTGGGATTTGAACCTGTACCGTTTGACTTTTTCGCTTCGATGGAAGTTCTTTTGAGAAGGTTTTGCAAATTACGAGAATTTTTAATTTTTTTGTTGATTTTTAATGAAAAAAATGTATAACATAAAAAAACTATTGTTTTATAGAAATATTTGATAAAAAAAATTGCCACTGGTGAGATTGGAACCTGCGTTTTTTTTTATTTTTTCGTTCATACTAATAAAGAACATCTCGAGAAGCAGTTAGAATGTTATTACTTGGTTTCGTATTACGATCATATCACAAACATTTGGATTGACGTTTCGGCGCTTTGTGTTCAATGGCGTTTGTGGCTGAGTGTGCTAAGGCGTTCTGTTGCCAACAAACCCAGTTTCAACCCCTGATCGGAACGAAAAAGTTTTTCAAATTGTAAAAATTAGATAATAGGAAATAACAGTGTAATAAAAAATAGGGACGAAGAAAAAGTGAAATTAGTAAAATTTTTTTTTCACTTTTTAAATTTCTTCATTCAAATTAACTTCCAAGGCATAACTTCTAAAGCGATGCAAAGGATCCAAAAAGGGAGTACTTCCGTCCTATGAAAAGCCCATGTAAAATTCATTGGAGATGATCCAAGTTTGCATTACTTCCGGATCACAGATTGGGGATCCAAACTACTTTTTTGGAATCTCTTTTTTTTTTTTTTTTGCTGGGACTGGTAACATATTTTGTGATATTAGGCTGACTCTGTTTTTATGTTTCATAAAAGTTATTTCAATACAAAATTTTTATTTTTTGATACTATAAATTAATAAATTAAAAATAAATAAAAATTCTTTAGTTGCTTAGTTTTAGTTAAATATAGGTAATTTTGTCAAAAATATCGTTTTTTCATTAAATAATAATAATAAGAAAAGTAATTTTTTGATATTTCGTCCCAATGGTCTTTTTCGCCATTTTGCAATGTAATATTAAATAAAATACTATTAATAAACAAGTAAGGAAAGTCTAAAGTCGGGCAGAGCCGACTATATTATACCCTGCACCACTTTGTAGATCTAAATTTTCAATACTATATCACAGCCGTCAAATGTGTTGGGGGCTATATATAAAGGTTTGTCCCAAATACATACATTTAAATATCACTCGATCTGGAAAGATTTTGATAGACTTCTACAAAATCTATAGACTCAAAATTTAAGTCGGCTAATGCACTAGGGTGGAACACAATGTTAGTAAAAAAAATATGGGAAACCTTTAAATCTGAAGCAATTTTAAGGAAACTTCGCAAAAGTTTGTTTATGATTTATCGCTCGATATATATGTATTAGAAGTTTAGGAAAATTAGAGTCATTTTTACAACTTTTCGACTAAGCAGTGGCGATTTAACAAGGAAAATGTTGGTATTTTGAAATCAGAAAAACATATATATGGGAGCTATATCTAAATCTGAACCGATTTTAATCAAATTTGGCACACATGACTGTATTACTAATTGTACTCCTAGTGCAAAATTTCAACCAAATTGGGCCAAACTCTGGCTTCTGGGGCCATATAAGTCCATATCGGGCGAAAAATATATATGGAAGCTATATCTAAATCTGAACCGATTTCAATTAAATTTGGCACACATGACAATACTACCAATTGTACTCCTTGTGCAAAATTTCAAGCTAATCGGGATAAAACTCTGGCTTCTGGGTCCATATAAGTGAATATCGGGCGAAAGATATATATGGGAGCTATATCTAAATCTGAATCGATTTCAACCAAATTTGGCACGTATAGCTACAATGCTAAATCTACTCCCTGTGCAAAATTTCAACCAAATTGGGCCAAAACTCTGGCTTTTCGACCATATTAGTCCATATCGGGCGAAAGATATATGTGGGAGCTATATCTAAATCTGAACCGATTTCAATCAAATTTTGCACACTTGACTATACGACTAAATGTTATGTTTGTACAAAATTTCAAGCAAATCGGTATAAAACTCTGGCTGCTGGATCCATATTAGTGCATATCGGGCGAAAGATATATATGGGAGCTATATCTAAATCTGAACCGATTTCTTCCAAAATCAATAGGGTTCTATTCTGACCCAAATTAGGAACATGTGCCAAATTTGAAGGCGATTGGACTTACATTGCGACGTAGACTTTGATCACAATAATGTGTTCTCAGACAGACGGACGGACAGACGGACATGGCTATATCGACTCAGGGACCAACCCTGAGCATTATTGCCAAAGACACCATGTGTCTATCTCGTCTCCTTCTGGGTGTTACAAACATATGCACCAACTTATAATACCCTGTTCCACAGTGTGGCGCAGGGTATAAAAAACGGTTTATGCGAAAAAATATAACTGTTAATAAAAACGACACAAACAATTTAAAAATCTTGCACTATTTTTTTAAATATTTATTTATTTATTTATTTTTTTTTTTTTTGATATTTCGCCCCAATGGTCTTTCTAAATCCGTATTTTTCAATAGAATTCTAACGTTCTCGAAATACGCTTTAATATTATTACCACATTGCTTATATAGGAAGAAATCAACATTTTGAAGATTCTGGGACTTCACCTGGTCCACGGTTAAGAAGAAGTTTTTTTCTTCGAAATCTAAATATACCCTTTATTGCCACCTATTTGGATACCATAAATTTTATATTTGGAAAGATTTTCAAATCCAAATCCGAAAATATATTCCCTGGCCAAAAATTGGGCGAATCGGACAATTTGTTCTAAAATAGATATAAGCCACCGTGGTGTAGTGGTAAGCATGCCGGCCTTGCATGCACAGGGTCGTGCGTGGGTTCAAACCCAGTTTCGACCAAATACCAAAAAGTTTTTCAGCGGTGGATTATCCCACCTCAGTAATGCTGGTGACATTTCTGAGTGTTTCAAAGCTTCTCTAAATGATTTAACTTCTATGTGGAACGCTATTCGGACTCGGCTATAAAAAGGAGGTCCCTTATCCCATACTGTTAAGCTCAATGACACCACTGTGGTATCAGAAAGGTCTGAATAGTCTATATTGGGCTGCCACTATACCTACCCTAACCTAAGCTAACAATGGGAACACGGTAACAAAAGATGCCCAACATGTGCCACGAAAATAGTGCAAATGTGGATTACATTGTATTTGGACGGAAGTACTCAATTTTCGTATCCATATCATTTGCACGGTTACTTTCCATTAATAATTAATTCTTCAAGTGTAATTAAAGTCAAATCCGAATATATTTGAGGGTGGTGTAGCCTATGTCAGATTTTGGATATAAGTAATGATTACTGTCTGGTATGATGACGAAGTCAAATATATTTTAATCAATATTATTATTTTATATATTTTCTCAAATTTTTTAATTCATTACTTAGAACTACTAAATAAATAAATTTTGCAAATTAAAATTGTGATATACAAGAAATCTTTATATTTTAAATATTTGTAGTGAATAAACTAAACTATTGATCTACTCCACTGTTTTATTTTTATCTCTTAACTTAGCCATAGAAATAACATTCAATTGTTTTATTATACATTAAATACCATTTGATTATACATTTTACAATCATGCCCCAATAAATTAAAGAAGATATTTTTTTTCTATTGTTGGCAAAATTATAAATTGGTAATAGATCAATGGAGTGAGGAATAGGTCAGGAGGAGATTTGCAAAAATTATTTTTATTTAATTACTTGATTAGAATATCAATTTGGAACCATTGTGATCCAATAGTTGGTGGATCGAACGAAGAAAAGTTTTGTATTCCTTATGCTTTAAAGCCAAACATATATTTTGGAAAATAGAAAAAAATAATTGTTATAATTCTTTACATTAGGATAAATTTTTACTGATAGAATAATAATTAGGGTATACAAATGTTGAGTGTTTTCATGGCGATCTCAGTTTGCCTTATGACCTTCCAGAAAAATCTACTCTACCGTCGACGTTGGTTTAATTGAATATAATTGATCATTCTGCGATAAGTTAGGACTGGCATAATAAAATAAGCATTGCAAGTTCTGAAACTATAATGTATAAATGAAGACACCTAGTTTTGAAAATATAATACAAAATAAGGACGAAGGAATCTAACATTACGTACGGGAGCCACCGTGGTGCAATGGTTAGCATACCCGCCTTGCATACACAAGGTCGTGGGTTCGATTCCTGCTTCGACCGAACACCAAAAACTTTTTCAGCGGTGGATTATCCCACTTCAGTAATGCTGGTGACATTTCTGAGGGTATCAAAGCTTCTCTAAGTGGTTTCACTGCAATGTGGAACGCCGTTCGGACTCGGCTATAAAAAGGAGGTCCCTTGTCATTGAGCTTAACATGGAATCGGGCAGCTCTCAGTAATAAGAGAGAAGTTCACCAATGTGGTATCACAATGGACTGAATAGTATAAGTGAGCCTGATATCATCGGGCTGCCACCTAAGCTAACCTAACCTAATTACGTTTATTTGAAAACAAAATGTTTTTTCTCCCAAAATGTGACATAGAAAGTTAAAGATCCAGATAGGCTTATCAGGTATTCATTTTATCTTGTTTAACATTAAAATCATAATCGCATAGAAATTTCAATTTAGTTAAAACATTTATTTATATTTTACACCGTCTATTTATAGGCAAGACGGGTATGTCAACCAGCCTCCCAGTGTATGGTGCATCTTTGGGATCAAATTTACTTGAATGGAATACCCGATAATTGGCTGATACAGTATCAGAAAAATAAAAGTTGTTCACGTCTCGCTTGCGTTTTCGCCTTTAGTTTTAGAACTAAGTTCGTTTCTACGAAAACCGAATATCAGCATTTATACAGTGAATGATGTCTCAAACACAGCGTTTTTAACGTATTTGTGGGAGCCACCGTGGTGCAATGGTTAGCATGCCCGCCTTGCATATACAAGGTCGTGGGTTCGATCCCTGCTTCGACCGAACACAAAAAAAGTTTTCCAGCGGTGGATTATCCCACCTCAGTAATGCTGGTGACATTTCTGAGGGTTTCAAAGCTTCTCTAAGTGGTTTCACTGCAAGGCGGAACGCCGTTCGGACTCGGCTATGGAATCGGGCAGCACTCAGTGATAAGAGAGAAGTTCACCAATGGGGTATCACAATGGACTGAATAGTCTAAGTGAGACTGATACATCGGGCTGCCACCTAACCTAACCTAACGTATTTGTGCGAAAAAATATATCTGCTTATTTTTCCGTTTGAAAGGTTCAGTTGCATTACTATCTTCTAACGCCATCTAGTGGACACCCTCGTTCCTATACAATGTGAAATGACGCCATTTACTAGAAAATCAATTTATTTTTACTACATCTAATATTTTTTTTTAATGATCGGTTTCCTATACTACGATTAAAACTTATATGGAGTATATTAAAATTGTTGTAGGATGTCAACCTTTTTATTGGCTGGATAAATAATAACTATATGTTGAGAAATTCGCCTTAATTTTCCAAAACGTACCCTTGAATTGGTAGACAATCTCAATAGGTACATATTCAATACCCTTAACTAGATAACTTCAGTAGAACTAAATGTGTAAATATTTCTATTCTGTGAATGCAAATCAGGAGAGATATGATATAGGTATTTTAATATACCCCCAAACAGTTACATGAATTTCATCAAGCTGGCTAATTATCGGTTATGTATTACTTGAAATATAATTATTTTTTAGGGATTTCAAAAAAGAAGGGGTATGTATAGATATGTAGTAAAAAAACTCTTCAGGAATTACCGCACATGCAAAAATCCACCCGGAAAGAAAACATAGTTTTTAGCAATATTTATTATATCGAAGGTATATATTTTAGCTAGGTTTGTTACTCTTTAAAATATCTTGAAACGCATAATGCATCTAATACACTTTACAATAGATTGAATTGGAATACATTCTTGGTGAAATTGTAAAATGCTTGTAAAAAAAACGAAATATTTTTTCACATACACTTGCTAACTTGTTGTAATAACACAGGTTTGAAGATAACACAATAAAATGCACTTTTATGGATGAAACCATTCCATACATTGGCAAACATACTACATATTTGTCCCCAAAAAATCTCCCATTAGGGAAAATTCCCCAATTCGACTTCTAATAAAAACGGGCTTCTTTTGTAGTCGATAGCTATTGTATATACAGGATAAATTATACTTTCAGACTACCTTGGAACTGTTCATCCATTACTGTTCATTTATTTATTTGACATTCACTTATCTTTTAAATATCCTACAAAAGCAACGTATCAATTTATTTGGTAACTCTGGCAAGGTTAAATAAATTCACTGGTACGGGAGAGCATTGGAAAATCCACATACAATCGCCCCCCTTGAGAACACTCAAAATTAGAGTATTATTTTGCGTTTTGTAAACACAACACAAAATAAAACAACAACAAAAATATTTCGAACGAGTAACACATATAAATTAGAATTGATAATAAATAAAATTTGTATTTGCCAAAAGAGAGCGCAGAGAATTCTTTTGTGACATCAACACAAAAACGATGAAAGTGAATAAAACGTTTAATACTATTTTCAGAATTCAAAATATCCTACGGTATGCAACCTACCGTTAAAATTTGAAAAGCGAAATTGAAATATGTAAACAAAAGAAAACAAAAAAATCTTGCACATATTCGAGGAGCAGGTGGGTGGATGGATGAATGGTTGACATTCGATGTTTGTGATTGCAGACACTACTTAGGTTGTTCTTGTTGATATTCCCAATGATTGCAGAATTATTTTTAAGGAGGCATAAAATAAAAATTCTTAACTGAAGATGCGTATTACTTGAATGTATTTGCAATGGGACCACATGGTTGTCAATGTTATGTGGTTGTAGTAGAAACTTAGTGAACAAAATATGTTGAGGTGGATTTAATGTTTGTTGTTATCAAGCCTGCATCCAATAGTATGCAAAATCAAATCTGCGTAGAGTTCAAACGCCGTAATCGTACAAAATGCATGCACCATATGACAATATGTGGTGAACAGCAACAACAACAACAGTACATAATTATCTTCTTGAGAATACGTTTTTGAATTGCGACGGCAGGCAGCAGTGCGTTTAAATCATAATCAACAGCAAAACATACACCACACACCTCAATATCAACGGCAACTTGAACGTTGCTTGCTTTACAATTTCTCTTTTGCTCCCAAAATGAGGAGAGCAGCAGAAAGAATTAATTACGCTCATTTGTTATAGATGACCACAATCAAAAGTTCTAGCGATGGCGTCTGTAAGTCAAATACGTATTATAATTATGATATATTTAGAAAAATTGCAACATAGGAGTATACAAAATATATTCCTTATAAAAAAACCATGTCCCAAAAAAAAATCCATGTAATTTTTAGTTAACCCTAACCTTGAAAAAACGAGTGTATACAAAAATTGAGTGTATAAATAAAATTAATTATACGAAAAATTGCTGTTTTTGCTGTTTGTTCTTCCATGTCTATTACCAACAAATTCTTTAAGTGAAAATTTGGCAATGTAGGTCCAGCTATATCTAAATCTGAATCATAGTAATGTCAGAATTGAATTGAATTTGAAGGTCAAGCCTATTTTCCAAAGACAAGATTATATGATTAAATGTGAGATCTTTTATTAATATTTTCGATGGGCAAATTTATATCCATTTATATTGCTTGTCAGAAAACAATTATTTTAAAATAAAACACTATGGGCCTAATAATATTGCTTCTATGTTTTACAAACTTATGTATATTTTGACAATTATGAGGAAGTATGTTTTTTTCTACACGCATGTTTAAAAATTTCTACGAATTACAAGCTAACTTAAGCCTTCATTTGGATTCTCAAAAATACTTGAATAATAATCCCCATGTTCCTATATTTGGAATCTTTAAACGCAAAATTTTCCATCATCGACTTTTTCTTGACCGTTTACCAAAAAAATTTGGCAATACAGTTCTCTTTAATGCGAAGTTCAAACTGGAAAAGAATTGATGTCCGATATCTCGTTTTTTTTCGTCATATGAGAAATAAATTGTGACGATTTCATGCTTAATATAACATATTGTGCCTCATATACAAAAAAAAGTTAAAGAAAACTTTAAGCTTACATTAATCATGTAAATTCTTTCCATAAACTGTCAATAAATTGTTTTGAATATTGGCATAAGAGTGTATCGTAAAATTTACGACACGTGCAACAAGTGTATCCCGATAAATCGATATAAAATTTATATTTTAATTTAAGGAACATCAGTTTTCACCAAATGAGGTCATCAACGAAGTTTTATTACAGTATAAAAATAATTGACTACTTAAGACACATTTTGACATAAAAAGTAAAATTGTGAATTATTATTGAAGTATGTAAAACAAACTATATTCCAATTTTCAATATTCCATGCTTAAGAAGGCAAATAGGAAGATCGTTCTATGTAGAGGCTACACCAAATCACAGACCGATATTTGGGATATCTTTTTATGGGTTCGAAATTTTTATCGATTGAAAATTTGTAAAACCACCGTCAAAAATTGTCAAAAAATCGGTAGACCATTTGCTAAACATGGACATAAAAACGGCATTGAGCCAACGTGGGGCAATGATTACCATGCTCGTCTTGCAAACAGGGGGTCATGGGTTCAATCACAGTTTCGGTCAAACATAAAACATTTTTTCAGTGCTGGATTATCCCCTCTTAAGCCTAGTACTAAGATCACGTTTTCGCACGAAAAACTGTTATACTCCATATAAAAAACATTAACGCGGAATAAATGCTAAATCTTTGTTTTAAGCATTTTAAAGCACACATTTATACAACCCTGGATTTTTCGCACGAAAAAATAGGCAGGCATATTATTTCGCATATATAAGGTAACATCCCTGGGTTTGAGATCCTATATACGGAGATAGATAAAGATATTCGTTTTTCGCAGAAACGAACTTAGTACTAAGCATTAGTAATACTGGTGACATTTCTGAGTGTTTCAAAGTTCTCTAAGTATTTTTACCGCAATGTGAATAACCGTTCGGATTCGGCTAATAAAAGAGGTCCCTTGTCATTGAACTAAACACAAAATCGGCTAGAACTCATTGATAAGAGAGAAGTTCACCACTTGTGGCATCAAAAAATACAAATTCGATCTTCTGTCTATATCGATCAAAACAGGCACCGATATAAATTTCTAGATGTTTTGATGTCCAAGATCTTAAATGGGGAGATTTTTTTATTCTACATCAAAACGTCGACCGGTGTATCTAACGCATATGTGGAATCCTGTTTATAACACTCACATTGATAGAATTGAAAGACTTCAGAAGAAATTGATTAAATTTGCGCTCAGGAATATTAATTTTGCAGATCCTCTTCCAATATATGAGGCACGTTGTAGACTTATACATTTGGAAACGTTGGCGAATAGACGAGCTAAAAGTTCTGTAATGTTCTTACATATATAACTTGATCAATGGAAAAATAGATTGCCCTCTTCTTCTAAGTAAAATTGCTTTTAATGTCCCAGTCAGACAACTGCGTTGTCCTGAATACTTTAAAATTTATCTTCATAGATGTAACTATGCATGTAATGAACCATTGATTAGGAATTTAAAGGAATTTTATGTTTTGAATTCTAAATGTGAAATTGATTTTTCATTTTCTTTGAATATGTTTGTAAATATTTTAGATTTATATTACTTTTAGGTTAAGCAAGTCTGTAAGGGTCAATGCCCATAGACATAAATAAATAAATAAATAAATATTAGCCTGATATTTTTATGGATCGTTGATTATACCCTTAAGGTAGGTATTAAGTTCGAGTTTAACCGCTAAAATCGTCACTTTTTCACGATTACTTTTCTTTAATAATCCATTTTAAGGAATACAAAATTTGCTCTGGGCTATTCCCCATCAAGTTATAATAAAATTTGCAACAAATATGTATAAACTTACGCCTTTTTTGCTGATTTAGTTTTCACTTTAGCGGCTAAACTCAAACTTAGTACTCACCTTTATATTTTAAATATTAGGCTAGAAGTGCTATTCCAAAACATGGATCGACATAACCCATCTTAGGCCCGGTGTGCAAACCTTGCGGAAATTTCTTTTGCATGACAGTCATCCAGGAATTGTTTATAACAAAAATAGCCAAAACTTTGTAGTATGATATTTCAGATTTCGTATAGAAAATAGGCATATTTTAGTCGTTATTTTTCTTAAATAAAGAAAAATATAATTGAAAACAACAATATACCCTAGATCAAGCAAAAGTTTAATGCCCATATGCAAAACAGTTTATTGACAGTTTATCGAATGATTTTATATGGATTTTATAATCTTGAGATTTTCTTTAACTTTTTTGTATATGGGGTATGTGTTTGAATATGGAAACTTCGACGCGTTAAATAAAATAAATGTTGTCGTATGACAAAAATTTGAAAATGGGTCCTTGACTTGTTCTTCAAAAATATTTTTAACACAGCCAGGAATCAGGAAATTATTCTAGTTAATGTCGGCGCGATCTACTCACACTTACCGACAAGCGGGGTTTCAATGTCAGAAACCGTTGTAGCTAGCAAACTTGATTGTGTTTGAATTCTTAATTTTGTTCACTCTTAGCCGACGTCTTCTTTGTTGTTATTATTCTCATGAAATCCGCTTCGGTGTGCTTTTAATTTCTTCGTACTAAATTGTATTTCTCACCAAAATGCAATGCTTCATTCGCCACTCGAATGTACTCAACTTCGTTGTTGTTTTTGGTTTTTTAGTAATTCTACACATTTTTACTCGCAAAACCAAATGGCCAACATACAAGCACACACTCATAATCTCAATGAACTAACTAAGCTCATTCTTCTTCGCAACATCATCACAATCACATCGTCATCAAATATAAATCGACAAACTAACCAACAACCAATCGACAAAGCTCACCATAAATCTATCCAAAAAAATAACAACAAATAACAACCAACATCACAACGTCGTCATCTACTTTTTAGCTACATTCGCTCACAGAAATGTGTAAAAAAAGAAATGGAAAGAATAAGGTATATTTTCTTTGGTGCTTACAACAAAAATGTTTATCACTAATAGAGAGGAGCGCTGCGAGAACGCAAGTTTCTCTTTTTTTGTTCCCGAGTTGAAATTGTGTGTTTATTCTGCTGCGGAGCTCCGCCAACGTCGTCGTTGTTGCTTATTTCACACTGCTTCTCTCTTGTTATTTTTAAAACAAAAAATTATTCACTTTGCTCCTCGTTATTTTTGTTCTTCTTTTATCCAATTTTTTCCACTTATTATTCCCAATGCAACCTCTCCATCCAAAAGTAAGAAACGAACTGTCAAAACGTTCATACAAAAATTCAGTTGTACTCGAAATGAGTGAAACGAATAACCGGTACTTGATTACTTCGATGAAGACATTTATAATAAATGGTATTATAGTTAGTGACGAAAACGTAATGCTATGCCGTAGTAACTTTGCTGTTTTAGCAATTGAGATATTATTGCAAAGTTACTACTATTATTTTGGATTACAAAATGGATGCTAAAAACTGAAAGCTTTTTCGATGTCTAAAACAGCAAAGTTTCAGCACAATTAACTTCTGATTTAAAACAAACATGAACCCAAAAAATTCATAACAGCAAATATATTAGCTGAAAAAGGGAAAGCAGTCAATGTAGTTGTTTTAGGAATCATCAATTATCAGATAGTTGAAACCTTAAACACTTTACTCGGCTGAAATAGCAAACAAAAACTGGTGAATTAACAAACGTATTGGCTAAACATTTTTCAAAATCATCTCTGCTAAAATACCACACTGCATTAAGGTAGGTACATGTTCGGTTTTCGAGTTGAAAATCGCTTTATTTTCCAAATATAATCAAAATTATAAATGAACATAAACATATTACTGTAAAGTCTTTCCGAAATCTAGAGGAAGAAGAAACTGCGCATCAATTGAGTTAATTTATCTGCTTTATATTGAACTGTTTTAGTAAAGTAACTTCGAACATTTCAACGCGAAAGGCGAACATAGTACTGACCTTTAGTTGAAATAGCTGACATTTTCAATTCAATTTATTGAGATAATACAATAAGCCAAACGAGGCCAATAATAGTGTACCGCCATTTTAGTAAATCTTAATTCTATACATAACTCGAAAAATACTAAATCAAGATAAATACATATTAATTCCATTGATATTATTATTAACATGGCCAATTATGGCTATCTATAACTATTTATATTTATATATAAGACTTAAGGTTCGTACGACAACTATATATATCCCTATTAATGGGACCCTTGGCTACTATAAACATTTTCAATTACTCTTTCTGGAAACTAAGCAACAATTCATTCCTGAACAACCGTGAAATTGAAACTCCGGAGCACTATCGGCAAGGCATTCCATATCCTGGCTATGGATACCACAAATGATCTCTCAAATGTGGAACAATGAATAAATGGTATAATGATTTGCGGGTTCCGTACTGACATTTTGTCCTGACAACCTTTGAAATTTTTACGTGCAATAAAATCAAGCTTTTGTACATCAGCAATATATGTGACTACTGAAGACTGCGACACGTGAGATTTTGTGGTCAAGGACAAATATTTCTGCTGACCACATTTTCATAGAGGCTTAAGGTGGGTATTAAGTCCGAGTTTAGCCGCTAATTTTCACTAAAGTGAAAACTAAATGAGTAAAATACGTCATAAAATTATACATATTTGTCGCAGATTTCATTATCCCAAAGCAAATTTTCACAAAGTTTATATTCCTTAAAATGGATTATTAAAGAAAAGTAATCGTGAAAAATATACGATTTTAGCGGCTAAACTCGAACTTAATACCCACCTTTAGTGCACAAAAATATCATGGTCCGTTTAAATCTAAAATATTTTATGGTGTGTATTGAGTTCGAGTTTAAGGTCAGTACTATGTTCGCTTTTCGCGTTGACATTTTCGCGGTTACTTTATTAAAACGGTTCAATATAAAGCAGATAAATTAACTCAATTGATGCGCAGTTTCTTGTACCTCTAGATTTCAGCAATACTTTGCAGGAATATGTTTTCATTTATAATTTTGATTATTTAAGAAAGGCAATCTAAAAATAAAGAGGGTTTCAACTGGAAAACCGAACATAATACCCACCATAAAATCGAAAATAATTCGGTAAAAACAGTATAAATTTATAGCTACATCTGATGCAAATGTCATTAAAACCTGATGGGGAATACCCCAAGGCAACTTTTCACAAAGTTTATATTCATTATAATGGATTATTAGAGAGAAGTCATTTTACTTCTTTTTTTTTTAATGTTAGAAGTTTTTTAAAGAATTTGTAATCAACGGAAAACTACTGACTTTTCAGAAAAAAATTTAAAATAGCAGTTTTTGTTTGCTGAAAAATAGGTTCAGTTTTTAAGCTGAAAGCCAGCTTGTTTTCACTGCTATATGATTATATGATTAATTATGATTTTATATGATTAATTAATTAAGAAATATTAAATGTTTCGCAATCAATGCCTTGGATCTTTTCCATTCATAATTTAACAAGACCTGATAAAAATATATTCGTCTACATATTATTTTACATGGTGAGGAATGATTCAATGCAACAATTGATATTTTTTATTTTCTATAAAATAAATTAGTTATTTCAGCGCGATAATGTCAACATAATATCAGCCTAAAGGGTGTAATATTTTAACAAACAAAAACTTTTTATGAAAAAAAAAAAAAACTAAACGACTCTAACCGCTTTGAATATTGTAATGATGTTAGAAACAATTATTTTAAATTGGGTTATATATTGGAGTAGCCTTTGGTACTTAGCTTCAAGCTTATTAATAAGTGGTGCAAAATTCGGTTTTTGTAACCGTGTTCAAACGGCAGTCGCACTGGGTGGGAAACTACTTAAAGAAACTTGATGAAAGACTCGAAAATGTCAAACTTTCCTGAAACGAATAACAACTTAAAGCTTCACCTCCTTACATGTATGAACATGAATTGACGTCATGTTTTGTTACAGGAGAACTGCTAGCAATTGCACCGCGGTAGCTTTCTTTAATGTAGGAATGCTAGCATTTACATCTTATATAACCCAAGAAATATATTAAGAACATACATATCTAAATTTCTCCAAATAAAGTTATAACAAAAAACACTAATTCTATAAAATTTAACAAACTTCTAGACATCGCTTATCATTATTTAATTTTGTTTGTCTAGCTCGGGAATATACATTGTCTATGTGAGTTCAAAAAGCCTTTCATCAAATACGGAAATGCTTGAAACCATTGTCTTTTGTGAAAAGGAAACCAACCAACTGCCAGTTAACAGGCCGTGTAGCATATTTGTTAAGGAACTGCAAATATAACCTATGAACTATAAAAATTTATCCATCGCAGTGTTCATTCATTGTCCAGTTTTTAGAGATCATAACAAAAAGATTTCTTGTACCACATGTAATAAGCTTGACCAACCTGCGACTTAATCCGTTACTATCGTGTCATCTCCTGCCTTACTGTGGGGTTTAACAATCTTTAAAAATGTGTTTAGTATTTGGTCAGATTGGGATTCCACCAATGATTATCGAAATTTAAATTGTTAAGATTTTTCAAAAAAAAAAATATGAAAAAATCTCTTCATAATGGTGATTGGTTCACGAAATATCAACCAATTTTTATAAGTAACAGAATTTCTTAGTACTTCTGTTATTGGCATATATTAGGAAATTTATTGGGATCAATGTTGATTTTGTTAGTGTAAAATAGATTCGATGAAAAACAAAAATTTATTTCTATCAGCTAACTTAAATTGAGATAATAGATTTTTTATCACTAAACAATGTGCTGTAGAATACCTTGCCGGACCAATGTCTCCACCTGAGACCGTGGCAAGTAATGTTGGCTGTTCTTTTTTAAATATATCACTTCACCGTCTTCCAGTTCGAATTTTCCAAAATCTTCAACGCAACGTACTTCTATGTACAATGATTTGGGGGGTCTTAAATCACCAGTCAAATCAATACCCTGACCATCCCCAATTGACCGCATATACGAAGCTAACGATTTAGAATATTTGTTGAAAAAGGAAACCTCTGGTTCACATAAATTACTTTTAATGTCCGCAGGAATAATTGGGCCAAATTCCCAACGCATTGCTTTAATTCGTTGCAAACGTTGATATAAATAAGTGAGAAGACAGCGCCTATTTCGTTGCAGAGCAGCATGTCGAAAATTCAAAAGTGGCCATAAAGTGCGATCTCCCGAAGTTGAATAATTGGCCCTATAAAGACAATTCATTCACTTTTTGGGACATCGCTTTCATATTCACCAAACTTACGCCTGAGCACAATTTTCATCGAATATAGCCTTGATTTCCTCCAAAACTTGTCGTACACCGTCATCCTACGAATTAAATTTATTAAAAGTTTTAATTTAAGAAAATTAAATCGTATGGACTAGAAGATAGTTGTTTAAGAGAGTTACCCACATCAAAGGGAGGTATTGTTTGCGATGACCTTTCCAATTCTTTAATTAAATCAAATGCCTTATCGGCAAACATTTTGTTTGATTTGCTCATTTTTTAATATTTAATATTTTAATATTTTAATATTTAATATTTGCAAACATGTAATGTTTTTTCCGCGCCAAAATAAGATCTTTGAACAGCTGATAAATATATTCCCTTCTGTAGCTCCTAAACAAAATCGTTTGCGCCAAAGCGTAAAATCATGATATTCAATGGCGATAATATAACTGTTTTCTTTTATAGCGTCTTTTTAGTTTGCATCTTATGCGCTTTACAGACTATCAGTTATTCCGGACGACAGTGCTCGTGTCGAATATATCCCATATATTGTGCACAATATAAGTTAAGTCCGAAGGCATAATCGATACTGCTGCATGTTTATGGGATCGATAACACATTTACCGATTATTTAGTCATCGCCGACAAGTCGCATCGATCCGACACACTGTAAGATTCCTTACAAACACCGACATTCCGTCCGGAATAACTGATAGTCTGTAAAGCGCATTACAGACTATCAGTTATTCCGGACGACTATGCTCGTGTCGAACATATCCCATATATTGTGCACATTATAAGTTACATCCGAAGGCATAAACGATACTGCTGCCTGTTTATGGGATCGATAACACATTTACCGATTATTTAGTCATCGCCGACAAGTCGTATCGATCCGACACACTGTAAGATTCTTTACAAACACCGACATTCCGTCCGGAATAACTGATAGTCGGCGCATTAAAAATAAAGGATGTTCCATTCTTTTACAAAATGTTTAACAAACAATTTGTGTTAGAAGTATATAAATCAAATTTTAAATAGCGGCACATTACAAAAATGTGTGAAATTTAAAAATGTTCAAGATTAATTGTATTACTAAATTATTTTAAGGAAAAGCGCGTCACTATTGAGAAGTTGCACCACGCCAAGTTCCCTGCCACCTTCGACAAAGAAGCGTAGCACCTAATCTTACTAGTGGAGATAATCCAAAAGACTTGCGTTGAGGTGGAATGTGGGCTGCTAATACATCCAACAGGTATTTGAAGGCTGGATTATTTACCCTATAATATTGTATCACAATGGACTGAATGGTCTAAGTGAGTCCGAATCAAATCGGGCTGCCACTTTAACCCTATAAATCCCATGAACTAATGGTGTTTTCTTTTCTGAAAAAAGTGCTTTGCCGTCATTTTGTCTGTACAGAATGCGCATTTTTAAAATGTTACCAGCAACCTAAAAAAATGCTATCATTTCAGCGGGCAGAAAAGAATTCAAAGAAGGAAACAGGGCAATCGCAGCACTCTCGTTTGTTGGCAGTGCTGAAAATGCCCGTAATTTGTCTCTATGCGTGGCACTATTTTCACAACAGAATTCGAAGCCTTTTCGCACTTTTGCCTGTTTTTTTTAGAAAAGAACCTAAACAGTACAATTTCCGGGCAAAATGCAAAAAAAGTGCACATTTTTTACAAGAAAAGAAAACGCCATAACCCTGCCAGCATTTCAATGTTTCATTTCATCCTCATCGCTACCACAGACTCGTAAGTGACACTGCAACAATCGCCAACTGTGATAGTATTTTGCCATCACTATTCTCATGAAAGTATTTTGCCATCACTATTGTTACAAGAGCCATTTTATATTTTGTGAAACACCAAGCGCAACTGGCTTATTATAATTTATTTCAATGAAAACGAAAATAAAGTGCTGAAAACATAGTTATTACGCTTAAAATTGTGAAAAGTAAATTGGTGAACAATTTTTGACTTTCCAAATGGAATAAAGTGATAGTTTTTCAAATATTTTTCCAGACACGCTGCCTCCATTGGGAATAAAAGTACTGGCTGATAGACGCTACAACATTTAAGTTACAACTTGTAACTCAACATCAATCTCTTATTAATGCATAAAAATGTGTTAAATGTGATGTGATAGTCGTATAAATGTTATATTTATGAGAATTTATAAATGTTTCATAAAATTAATAAACATCTAAACAATCGTGTTTTACTTGACCACAATGATTCTTTTACAACTATCTTAAAATGAACTTTGTCTGATTGTTTGAAGGGGCTCTTATTGGCGTCCTTCTAAATGTATCCAGAGGGGCTCCTAATAATTGCACTCATGCGATATTTTTTTGTAGTAACTTGGCGTGGTACAACTTCTCAATAGTGACGGCGCTTTTCCGAGGAGTTTTGGATATCGTATACGACTGTTTTCGACGTAGTGGGGATTCTCAGAAGCGCCCCAAATTCAAAAAATGTTGGCAGGGAAGTAACAACCTCTTCATGTACAAGTATGTAGTTACAACGTTTCAGGCAACTCAAGTGGGTTAATGACATCGCGTATCTTTCTCCTTTCTATTTAGAGGTGTGCACGTGACACGAAATTGTCGTGACTCACGAAAATTTTCGTGATTCATGCGTGAGTCGTGAGTCACGCTCATGACAACAGCGTGAGTGTGCGTGAGCGTGATTAACAAACCAAAATGTCGTGCGTGAGCGTGAGTCACGAAAATAATATCTTCGTGAGGGTGCGTGAGTAACGAATTACACTCACGAAAATATTCGTGCTCACCAACATAAAACGCTTAAGAGTTAAATTCAATTACAAGTTTAGTGACACCTGGGATGTTAAGAGTTTAATAACACTCTCGATTTTAATAACGCTTATGTTTTCAGACACTTCGGTAAGGTAAATTACTCATAAAATTATTCGTGAGTCGCGATATTTTTCGTGAGTCACGACATTTTTCGTGAGTCACGGTATTTTTCGTGAGTCACGACGTTTTCGTGCGTGAGTGTGCGTGAGTACACATTTTCTTTTCGTGAGTGTGCGTGAACGTGAGTCCTACCAAAAAATATCGTGCGTGAGTGTGCGTGAGTATGATTTTTCAGTCGTGAGTGTGCGTGAGCGTGAGTAAACTATTACTCACATGCACACCTCTACTTTCTATCCTTTAGACCTTGTTACGTTGATACGCCTCTCCTCAGCTACTACCATAAACATAGCACTAAACATTTTTTCTCGTTTAACTCAATTACATCAATTTAATACAATTTCAATTCAAAATTTTAATATTAAAAATTTATTAAAATAAAACAGTTGACTTCGAATACTCTGAATTATTTCTTAGTTTATGATAGGAGGATTTTATTCCCGGGGAAAATGAATTCCCAGGGAACACATTCCCTAGGGAATATTCAGAATTGGGCTAATTGTCTTTGGGAGTAGCCACTTGTGTTTGATATCATTCAACTTGCTTTTGACATGCAGACAATATTATCTAAATTAATGAATTCAAACCAAGTAACAGTTAAAACAAGCTGGTTTTCAGCTTGAAATGACTGACAATCGATTTTCTTGCTGTACCAATCTTTTGTATATAATACTTAATTTTTGTTAAAAGATTGTGTGCTATTATAGGTTTAATAGTTAGTTTTAAGTAAATTTTCCTGAATTGTACTAAATTCTATCAGCATGTTGTCCTATAGGGAGTTGGTTGATTAAATAAATGAATAATTAAATAAATAAATAAATAAAACTGAACATAACCATAACTGAATCTTTACCAAGTATTAATTACACTACCTGACTATTAGTGATTTATTTCTCATCACGCGTGACATTCTCTTACAAACACCCTATGAAAAGCTGTCATTTGTTAATGAAAACATTGCCATTTCACAATATAATAGACTTTTTGGCGGTTTGCAATAATTGGTCGCAACATTAAACATGCCAGAAACAATTATAGCTGGTATTCCCGTGCATTTTCCATTTGATCCCTATGAAGTTCAAAGAGCTTATATGGAAAAGGTCATCATTTGTCTACGAGATGGAACAAATGGTGTTCTGGAATCACCGACGGGTATAAAATAATGTTTACAAATGTAACAATGAATAAAACAAAAACTGCTTCCTAGGTACTGGTAAAACCCTTAGTCTCTTATGTTCATCATTGGCATGGCTACAGTCCCGAAAAGAGGAAATGAAGATGCAAATGCAACGATCAGCACCGCCGCCCAGTGATCTTAAAAACAACCCTCTTTTAGCGGAGCATTTAGAAATGATTGCTCGTGCTAAGCCCAAGGGCGGTAGCTGGGGTCTTCCTAAAATAATATATGCCTCACGTACCCATTCACAGTTAACGCAAGCTATGCAGGAATTAAAACGGACATCTTATTCATTTATGAGGGCGGTGGTATTGGGATCCAGAGACCAATTGTGTATACATCCCGAGGTAATGCGAGAGCAGGGCAATGCGAATAAAACACAGATGTGTAGATTGCGAGTTCAAACAAGAACTTGTTCCTTCCATCATCGTGTAGAATCACGTAAAGATGATCCAGATTTCCGTGGTCCCACCATAATGGACATTGAAGACTTGGTTAAAGTAGGTCAAAAACTCAAAATGTGTCCATATTATGGTGCCAAAGAATTGGTTGAAGATGCCGACATTGTATTTATGCCCTATAACTATTTATTGGACCCATCGGCTCGGAAGGCAAATAAAATTGAATTGAATAATACCATTTGCATTTTGGATGAAGCTCACAATATCGAAAAGATTTGCGAAGAATCTGCTTCTGTTCAAATAAAATCATCCGATGTAGCATTGGCTATAGAAGACACCACACATATTATGAAGGCAATGAGCAGTGGTGATATGTTAGATTCTGCTGGGGATGAGCCAAAAGATTTCACATTGGACGATCTGGCTTTGCTTAAAGAAATGCTATTGGAACTTGAAGGGGCCATAGATGATATCCTTGTGGAAAATAAACAAGAAGGTGCCACATTTCCAGCTTCCTACATTTTTGACTTGCTGTCAAAGGCAAATGTAAGCGTAATTATTGTAGCTGACCATTCCCTAAACAAAAACATTTTTTTTCTTCAGATTACATACGGTTCTTCAAAAGCAATAGTTGCTCTTTTGGACAAGCTTATTCAGTTCATGGCAATTGAATCCCAAAATAATATGACACGTAAAGGAGGTAGTTATCAAAAGATAAGCGACCTTTTAACTGTGGTCTTTGTAAACAAGGAGGATAATTTAGACAAAGTATATCGTAGCTTTAAGGTAATGTGGTTACATTTTGAAGAACATAAATACAAATACAATTTTCTATTTAATTTGATCCAATTTTTTTTTTTTTTGAGTTAAGGTCCATGTACAAATTGAGGAAGTAAAACAATATAATAGTAAAGGTGGTAATTCTGCAAATCAATCGGGATGGCTATCAAAGGGAAATGTAAGTTCTTCATCTAAGAATGGTAAAATAATAAATTATTGGTGCTTTAATCCTGGCTTTGGGTAAGCATTTAAAATGTAAACGATAAATCAAATCTAAGCAATAATATTCATTTTAGAATGGAACAGTTATTAAATACTAATGTGCGTAGTGTGATCTTAACCAGTGGTACATTAGCTCCATTAAAACCGTTGATAGCTGAATTGGCCATACCCATAGCGCAACGCCTTGAAAATCCTCATATTGTTTCGTCCTCCCAGGTCTATGTAAAAATTATTGGTTCTGGACCAGATCGTGAGCAATTAATTTCGAACTATCAAAATAGGTATGTAATTACACAAAACATTTCCTGGTGCTTGGTCCCCAGCTTTACATTGTTTCAAAGTCTCTCTATCCTTATGATTTAAGAATTATAGCCTTGAGGAATTAAGATTCGACTAGCCAAACTTTTGTTTGATTTATACTCTTATCATATTTTCTACTTTTAGAGACAATCCTAAATATATTAGTTCCTTGGGATCAACCATATTAAATGTTTCGCGTTTAGTGCCAGATGGTTTATTGGTGTTCTTTCCCTCATACCCCATGTTAAATCAATGTGTGAATTCATGGCAAGCTTCCGGATTGTGGTCATCGATTAGTCAACACAAACCGATATTTGTTGAACCTCGAGGCAAAGAGGATTTCACCAATACCATGGAACAGTTTTATCAAAGTATAAAAGACTCAAAGGGAGCCTGTTTTATGGCAGTGTGTCGAGGAAAAGTTTCAGAGGGTTTAGATTTTGCCGATCGTAATGGTCGAGCTGTCATTATAACTGGTCTGCCATTTCCTCCGCTAAAAGATCCTAAAGTGATATTGAAGAAAAAATATTTGGACGATAATCGTACAAAAGAGAATGAGGTTGGTATTTGTGAAAATGACAAAAAACGAAAATTTTTTCTTGATTTTTCTTTTGAGCTATAGCTCTTAACTGGGCAAGCTTGGTACTCTTTAGATGCTACAAGAGCTGTAAATCAAGCAATTGGTCGTGTAATTCGTCATCGAAATGATTATGGTGCTATATTATTGTGTGATGTAAGATTTCAGCAGTCTTCTCAAATTCAGCAGCTATCAAAGTGGATAAGAGACATTTTGGGGACTCAACAAAAAAATACGACATTCGGTCCAGTTGTTAAAGAACTAAGAGATTTCTTTAGAAATGCTGACAAAACAGTAAGTCTTACTCACAGTCACATTGCTAGACTATTAACATTCATCTTCCAAATAAATAGATGCCAAAACCAAAAGAACGTTGCGTTGAAACTCTTGTGGTTGAAAGTTGTGAACAGACCGATGAACCGATTCGCAGTAAATTGTTTTCTGATCCTAAGGAAGTGTTGGCTGCCAAAAGTAAATTTCAATTTGCACATTCCAATGCCATGTAATTATTATTTTGAGTCCGTAGAAATTGTATAGGTTTATCAAAAATAAATTTCTTAAAATTTTCATCATATAGAAAAGTGGAAAAAACCAACTCAATAGAATCATGGTCTCCCAATGATTATGCCGCAGCTGCCGGACGAACTTGTAACAGTGGAAAAATGCCTAGTGCTATGGATTTTATGAGTCGTCTTGACTCCAATGTTTCTGCAATAGATTTTAATTCTTCCTCCAGCTGTTCCAGTTCAGCTAGTGGAAGTTTAGTTAAAATACACAAGCGAGAACGAAGTCCAACTACGAGCCAAACGTCATCTTCCTCCAGTAGCCTTTCCCAAACTGATTTTAACAAAAAGAAGAAATATAAACTTGTGAATAATACCTCGACGTCACAACTTTCAACATCTACCTCTGCAAAGCTAAGTTCATTTTCATATGGCCAGAAACCACATCTAACAACAGAGGGCGATGATAGTAAAAAGGCCCCTGAAGAAAGATTGGAATTCCTAAGAGTTGTAAGTAATAAAGATTTTGTCATATTTTCTCATACTCTTACGGTCCCTTCTTATGTATCAAACAGCTTCGAAGTATTTTACCCCCAGAAGATTTTAGTGCATTTACTGCTGCTTTGGTTGCATACAAACGTGATGATAATATAGATGCCTTATTGGATCTTTTATTTAGATTATTGGCTAAACCTAGTTCGATGTATTTGTTAAGGGATATGAAACGTTTTCTAAAAAGTGAACACCGTTCGATATTTGATGATCGCCTGGCATGCCACTCATAGTCCTATGTTTTCCTTGTTTTTCGTTTATTTTTTTTTTCTTTCGTGGTATGTTTTGGCTAAATAATTCCAATATTTATACGTTAATATAAACTTAATTTAAGATTTCGGTTAGGCAACAAAATAAATTTGCCTTACAGAAAATGTAAAATAAGTTTTAAGTTTTTCTACGATCTATAAATAAAACGTCAATTACAGAAACTGAGTTGGTCAAATTTAATACGTCCATCATGGGAGTACTTTTCATCAATTATTACGTTGACAATATGTTAAAACGTAATATCTACCGCTGCTGCTAATGCTGTTGTTGCAGCTTGGAAAAGGTGATACACATTAGGCTCGAAATCTATTAAAAGTGGATTTGAAAAGGCAAATGACAGTTGAAATCTAGTTAAAGTGGGTTTTGGATGTGAAAGAGGTATAAGATAATAATGAATTTACTTCGACTTCAATGCAAGCCTTTTTTATTTTTTAAAAAGTAAAATTTTCTCTAGAGGTGCATACCGAGCTAAAGGACTTTTCATTTAGCCAAAGATCTGTAGTTCAGCTTAGTGGTGTTCGCATGCGTAAAATTTGACTCAAGCTTAAGACTGAAACTCTCGTTTATGCACAAGGTAAAGTGAACACGATCAGTTTGGGAGTTTACGAATTGCTCAGTTGGGAAATTTTCTTCATGTTCCAAAAATCAGATTTTTAGATCTCTAGCCATTTAAATGCCATAAGACTGTGGATTACTTTGAATTCATAATCCACAGCGTTATGGCATTATTTACTCGCAGATTTCCATATAATCACCTTCGCCCGATATTATACCATTTACTAATTTCTTTTACAACCTTTCTTCGGTCCCATCGATCACTTTCCCGCTTCTTCGGACTGTGGCTTTCTAAACAAAAGAACGAACAAATTTTGATAACATTTGTTTAGAACTCACATATTTTTATATTATAATTTATTTATTTGCAATTTGTTTAGCACTTGGAGATCTATCGTTCCAAATATACAAAAAGGCTAGAAAAGGAATTGAAATTACAAGTATGGAGAAAGGATTTTGTTGACTGATGGCTATTACGCCTTTTTGCATATAGGGTAACGATTGCATATCTATCACGGTTGCCACTCGAGCCAAAAATAATCTACAAAATTTTGCCAAAACAACTTCCAAATAGAAATTCGCAGTGTTTTATCAAATTTTTGTGGTTATAAGTTTTGTAAAATTTTCACAATTTCAAAATTTTATATCTATAGAAAATTTTGTTAAAATGTTTTTCTATAGAAAATTTTGTCAAAATTTTATTACTATCAAAAATTTTATAAAAATGTTATTTCTATAGAAAATTTTGTCAAAATTTTATTTCTATAGAAAATTTTGTCAAAATTTTATTTCTGTAGAAAATTTTATTTCTATAGAATATTTTGTCAAAATTTTATTTCATTGTTGTTGTTTATTTGATTTCAGCTTAAAACCATACATTGACTAAACTACAAGTGTAGCTTAACCAACAGAGGAAAAGAATGTTTGTCAAATTTATTTGGACAAAGCCCTATAGACTGCAAGATGGTTGGATGGACGCACGTTTCGGAATTACCATATTCCTCATCAGCATCCTCTACTTGCAGCAAAACTATCAACCAATTATCAGAATAACTTCAGGCAGTTCATTAAACCCAACTATAAACCACACTTAAACCCTCCGAAAAAAGGCTTTACATTGATAGCCGGCTTATGCCGAAATAAATTCGTACAAACATCTCTCTTTTCCTTTGCCACCATCAAATCATCGATTTGAATGAAGTTGGCTGGGTTTTATTTTGAGCGTGCTTCCTCTTCTGTCTTTCATTCGAAACGTGCGTCCATCCAACCATCTTGCAGTCTATAGGGCTTTGCCCAAATAAATTTGACAAACATTCTTTTCCTCTGTTGGTTAAGCTACACTTGTAGTTTAGTCAATGTATGGTTTTAAGCTGAAATAAAAAAAAAACAACAACAATGATTAAAGAACAAAAACCAACAATAACAAAACAAAACGAATGAATATTTCTATAGAAAATTTTGTCAAAATTTGATTTCTATAGAAAATTTTATTTCTATAGAAAATTTTGTCAAAATTTTATTTCCATAGAAAATTTTGTCAAAATTTTATTTCTATTGAAAAATTTTATTTCTATAAAAAATTTTGTCAAAATTTTACTTCTATAGAAAATTTTGTCAATATTTTATTTCTATAGAAAATTTTGTCAAAATGTTATTTCTATAGATAATTTTGTTAAAATTTTACTTCTATAGAAAATTTTGTTAAAATTTTATTTCTATAGAAAATTTGTCAAAATTTTATTTCTATTGAAAATTTTATTTCTATCGAAAATTTTGTTAAAATTTTATTTCTATAGAAAATATTGTTAAAATTTGTTTATAGAAAATTTTGTCAAAATTTAATTTCTATAGAAAATTTTATCAAAATTTTATTACCATAAAAAATTTTGTCAAAATTTTATTTCTATAGAAAATTTTATCAATATATTATTTCTATAAAAAATTTTGTCAATATTTAATTTCTATAGAAAATTTTGTCAACATTTTATTTCTTTAGAAAATTTTGTCAAAATTTTATTACTGTAGAAAATTTTGTCAACATTTTATTTCTATAGAAAATTTTGTCAAAATTTTATTTCTATAGAAAATTTTGTCAAAATTTTACTTCTATAGAAAATTTTGTCAATATTTTTTTTCTATAGAAAATTTGGTCAAAATTTTATTTCTATAGAAAATTTTGTTAAAATTTAATTTCTATAGAAAATTTTGTTAAAATTTAATTTCTATAGAAAATTTTGTCAAAATTTTATTTCTATAGAAAATTTTTTGTCAAAATGTTATTTCTATAGTAAATTTTGTCAAAATTTTATTTCTATAGTAAATTTTGTCAAAATTTTATTTGTATAGAAAATTTCGTCAAAATCCTTTAATTGCAGCAAAACTATCAACCAATTATCAGAATAAATTAGAAAATTTCGTCAAAATTTTATATTTACAGAAAATTATCTCAAAAGTTTATATTTACAGAAAATTTTGTCCAGATTTTATTTCTATAGAAAATTTTGTAAAATTTTATTTCTATAGAAAACTTTGTCAAAATTTTATTTCCATAGAACATTTTTGTCAAAAATTTATTTCTATTGAAAATTTTGTCAAAATTTAATTTCTATAGAAAATTTTGTCAAAATTTTATTTCTATTGAACAATTTTATTTCTATTGAAATTTTTTTTTCTACCAACTGTGGCAACCGTGATATCTATACATTTATATTCTTTTTGTTACATGTTTATGTTTGTTTGTATTTTCTCGTGTACATACAATATTCATAATGATCAACTGTTGATTAGTTCTATAATAAATATTAAAGCTATGTTAGTTTTTTTATAAATATCATTCACGAAGAACCATTTTAATTGGTCCAAAACCTACGTTGGACCCACCATTTTCAGCAATATAGGTATACACAATCATATGGGGTTTTTGTAAATTCAAATCTTATCATAATAATAAACTTAGAATTATTTATACATATGTATGTAAGTTGTTACGTTGTTTGTATAGGCTAAACATAAATACAGATTCAAATGTTAAAAGTCATTGCCCCGTTTCTGTGGATTGAGTAATGCATTATAATGACCTTAAAATTAGCTGTAGCTTAATAATGTATTTAGTGGAACGGAGGTACCGCACACACTAACAAGTTACTGTTATACATGTAGTATAATAACTTCCGTTTCCAATATTTCATACTCTCTTTCTCTTTTAGTCCATTATAAACATTCTCTTTATATCTATTACTATGTCAGCACCATCTTCTCTTAAATTTGACCCACATATGGGACAACAACATAAATAATATTTAATAATTCCTCGTGCTCTTCATCCTCCTTGTTTGTTATCCTCCATGCCCTACTCACGCCATTGCATATTAAAACGTTGTTCAAATGAAGCTCTATTGTATATTCCAATATCAGCTAATTTATCTAAATCGGCACAATAAGACAAACGTCTAATATCAGTCATAGCAATATCGAATTTCTTTTTCCATGTATCCCAATCCTGGGCATTCATTTGTGACAACAATTGCGGGCTGGGTATATCTAATGAGGCTATGAGTCTATCAAAGGCATCGGCTACGGGTCCCACAGATAAATTAGCCCAATAATCATCGGGGAAACGGCGATTTTGACAAAACGGCGCTGGATGTCTTAATATACAGGCAGACATTAGGATTTCAAAACGTTCAGCTGGTTCATAGAAACGCTTAGTTCGTGTCTTTTCCACAAAATCAATTAGGCGAAAAAACGGTGTATACTTTTGTAAATGCAATAAAGGTTCACGATGTGTCCACACATATTCCCCGCCTCCACCAGGAACGGGAACAACACCAGTTGCGGGTCGTAAACAATTTGTTTCCTCAGTCATGTTTATTTTTTTTTTTGGATTTTAAAAAACACACAAATAGATGCTTTTTTGATTGCAATTGCACAAATTGCTTATTATTCAAGGTCACAATATGGTAGTAGTTGTTGCTCTGTACGTTTGTTTCTCTTTTTTTCTTGCCTAGGCCAAGGTTAGGTCAGGTTGCTGCTCGTTATGTGGTGGCTGTGTTGGTTTCGTATTTCTTGGCAATTCCAGTTGTTTTATATTTTCTATTATTATTTTTGTCTATTTTTTTTTACTATTTCTACTTTGGTAATGAGATTTGTTCCTGTGGGATAAGCGGGATGTGATGGTTTGTTTTCCAATTATGTCCAATATAACGTATAATTTTATTGAACGTTTGTTTTCGGGCGTCGTAGCACTATTCACTTTCACATCCTATATAACAATGATGTTTGTTGGTCGTTGCGACGTGTTATAGGTGCATTGTGAAAGCATTTCTTTCATTCGTCTATGCCTTTAAGAGAAAGAACACGGCTACAGTGTTTTGTACCCGACAAAGGTTATAAAAAGGGAAATTAATAAACCCCCTCTTATGTTACGAACTGCTTACGAGTTTATATTCAGGCTAAAATTTATGTCAAATATAAATTATGATAAATACTTCTGAATCAAATTTACGTTTGTCGAATTTTTTAAAATTTGTAAACTTTGGAAAAATTTTGAATGATTTTGCGTTACAACTTTGGTGAAGGCTTGTGATGGTTGCACTCATGCAACAAAAAATGCTGTCAAAAGCAAACACTTACTGCTGTTTTTCAGCACACAAAAAGAACTTCAAACATTTAAAAAACAATTATAACACTAGTTTACAATTTTTTTTCTACACTTGATGAGAGGCAACTTTTCTTATGTATTTTGATCTGCTGAATTCGAAAAAATTTTAAAAAATTTTTTATGGAATAGTTTTAGAGATATGCCGTTATTTTTAGTTTTTCGCTCTTTTTCACTAAAAAAATTATATCTCGAGTTAGAAATGACCGATTATATCGATACTTAAATGATAGATATTAAGATGACGAATAATCGTTTATAATTGGATCTGTGATAAGTTAAGTGGTTCAAAAAATATCGATGCGAAAAAGCAAAATTTTCAAAGAAATCGTATTTTACAATGGACTTTTTCCGCCAGAAAAGTATAAACCATTTAATAAAATGAGTTTATACTCTAACGTAAGTAATAAGACCAACTAAAAGAAAAACGACCGAAAAATGACAAAGTTATAAGCAGTTGAGTGAACATATCCGATGTCAAATCATGCAAATATTAGCAACTCACCCACACAAAAATGCCTATCGGCCACAGAGAAATGCATTTTTGTGTGGGTGATTGGCTCATATTTGCATGATTTGACATCATTCAATTGCTTATAACTTTTTCTTTTTTGGGTCGTTTTTTTCTTATAACTACGTTAGAGTATCATCTATACGACCATGAAGAGAAACCCGACGTTTTTCTTTTCAATGGTTTATACATTTCTGGCGGAAAAGGTCCATTGTAAAATACGATTTTTTTGAAAACTTATCACAGATCCAGTTATACACGATTATTCGTCATCTTAATACCTTCCATTTAAGTTCCAACAACGATATAATCGGACATTTCTAACTCGAGATATATTTTGTTTAGTGAAAAAAAGAGCGAAAAACTAAAAATAACGGGATATCTCAAAAACAATTTTTTAAAAAAATTTTTTAACATTTTTTTTAATTCAGCAGGTCAAAATACATAAGAAAAGTCAACTTCATCAAGTGTACATTTTCAGTGTAAACTAGTGTAATTTTATGGCGATTTTGATTGGGAAAAAAGGTGCAACATTCTCGAAATTGATTGCCAAATATAAAGGACACTGTCATAGATTTTGGAACCTGTAACCCTCTCAATATTATGAATTAACAATAACTTTGGAATGACACTATTATTTGAGCGAAAATACAATGAGGGAAAAAGTAGTGTAACACCAGGGCAACATATTTTTTGCGAAACGAAAACGCCCTTAGATTATGTCTTAACAGGTAAGGGAAAATTTGAATAGTATTCGAATGTCACGATATGACATAGCATTTTGGTAGATTAACTTGAGCATCAGTTTACGTTTTCTTCAACATTGTCTAAATTGACTTTCAAAAAGACGACAATTTGTAAGTCTGGGTGGAAACCAATCAAGTATTTTGGAATGTGTTAGTGGCAATCCTCAACGTGGCACAAGTCTAGACATTCTGAGAAAGCTGCAAGTGGTTTATAAAAGAATTTTTAGATATGTCTACGGCAAACAACGGTTGCAATTTTTATATAAATTTTTCTGTGAGTGTATAAATCCATTGTATTCGTAAATTCTGTGGTCACAACCCTTAACAGTTTAACTCGAGATAGGACACAATTGAGTTTTTAGCACCATCATATTCAGCGTATCTAAATTTATTTACTCTAAATTTTTCATGTTTGTAT
Source organism: Haematobia irritans (assembly GCF_050003625.1). Taxonomy (NCBI): domain Eukaryota; kingdom Metazoa; phylum Arthropoda; class Insecta; order Diptera; family Muscidae; genus Haematobia; species Haematobia irritans. Next base: position 115,815,487 of record NC_134399.1, on the reverse strand, counting down.
CTCTTCTAGGAATCTGTAGCAAAGTTTTCCAAAAAACTCCTTCTCCTGATTTTCAGTGAAGATTCAAAACTTTAAAATCCTGTACTGAAAATATTGAAAAACAGACTTAGGCTGTTATGGGTTGGGACCACAGAATTAAGACACACCCCAAACATACCACTTTATGGATCGGTGGAAGCCACCGTAGTGGAATGCCGCCCGCGTTACATACAAAAAAGACATGGGTTCAATTTTGTCACAGGTCGGTTATCCCCTCTCAGTAATGCTGGTGACATTTATGAGTGTTTAAAAGCTTTTCTAAGTGGTTTCCTATAAACAGGAGAAATCTTATCATTGAGCTAAACATAGAATCGGTCAGCACTCACAACTCGTGGTCAGCACTCACAACTCACAAAGGACTGTATAGTCTAACCTAACCTATGGATCGAAAATAGCTTCCTAAGTTTTAGGCAAATAGAATGAAATTGTTGCTTGTGGTACAATTGGGTGATTGTTCCATATGGGGTAAAATGAAAATGCCGTAAGACAATTTCCGAAAATCTCGGGAATTTAATTAGGAGATTAATGTCTATGTTCGCAAATCCACTCCTAGGTGAATGGGAGTGGATTAATTTCAAGATTTTGGTGTCCTACAATCCACTTTCACCGCAATTCACTTGCAAAAAACTTGGTGAAAGTTGAAATCTTGGACATAATTCATGTCTTTCCGGTTCAAAAAAGTACTCGGGTAAAAAATATCACAAGTTTTATATTTAATAAATGAAAAATGTGTCATTTTTAGTAAAAAATAAATTGAAATAAGTCTATTGATTTCACTAATTTTGATTTCCGCCTTAGTGAATTTTTGAGTGATTTGTGCAACCCAGCTGGTTACAGAAAAGTTCAAAAAGAACGTGGAATTAAGGACACCAAATTTCCACGTTAGTGGAATTGGAATTGAAGTGGATATCCGAACATGGGTGTAACTAACCCATGCTACAAGCGGGTCAGCTTTCAATAGTATGTAATTTAAATATCGCTATTAAGATAGAGAACGTTAATAAAGATTAAAAAAATATATATTGTTTAAATTTTTTATAACTTAATATATATTTACTTCAATATGTTTGTTAAAGTGCTTAAGCTATAATCCTTCTTCCATCATTGCCAGTTCGGCATCTTCCATGATATCAGCGATTTTGCGCTTCGTTTTTAATTGCAATCTCAACGGCATCTTTTGCAGTTGTTTGGCATAACCTAGGAAAATTAATTCCAAAGAACTCAGATTACTAAACGAAGAATCGTTTTGTGCAGATTGCGTTCTGCTTTCAGGCAAAATTTTCTCTTCTGGTACTTTTTTAACAGGTGCTACAACAGCGCCTTTTGTTTCTTTTTCTGATTCAGAAATATTAATATCAGATTTTCGGATGGGTGTTTCTATTTGTTCATCTAAGCTTTGCATTAGATTATGTTTGATAATTATATCTTCCAGAGATTCTTTGGGGCTGGTATCGACATTTTCTTTCTCTTCGGGTTGGTTACGTTCATCACTATCTATGGCAGGTCCATCGACTCCTTCATCTGTCAAAATATTTGCCAGTTCATTCTCATCAATATGATCATCTCTGAAAGAAATATACAAAAGTGTTACTCTACATATATTTAGAAAATTTAGAAAACAATGGTAATTGATGGAAGAAATTTATTGGGGGCACAAATTGAAAATGAGGTATTTATTCTAGTGTTTGAGAATTTGTTTCGAAGTGAATCCACTTTTCATGACCAGTAAAGAACTTTGCCTTTGTTGCCTTTGAGGGAACTTCGCAAGCTTCCGTTTTGTGGACACGAAACTTGACATATTGAAAGACATGTCACTCCGGACAAATGACACATACTGGAATGAGGCCATAGTTTCAATATTGCCTGATGCTCGTATATTAATTTGCGCACGTAATAATTATTTTCGTTATCCATCACTAACTAATACTAATCAACTTACATCATACTAAATAAGTATGGTTGCAAAAAGTCCATATGTTTTGGAATCCAAGAATCGTGAGAAATATCTTGATTGCCGCGCAAATATTCAACATAAGCACTGCACATTCCATTCCATTGATCTTGTATTTCTTCAACTTGCACTTCACGATTAATCGCCTTTTGTAAATCTTTAACAACCATTTGCCATTCCTTACTGCATTCATTTCTTCCATCTCCAATATTTTTGTAGATATTTGGATGTTTTTTTACCGCTTCAATCAGTTTGACAGAATTCATATCAAATATTCATATAAATATTTACAAATCATAGAGTTGCCAACTATTTATATATATTTTATCGAAAACTTTTCGGGAATGCTTGTTTTTACATAGGTCGGTTCGTTTGAATTATTTAAAACCATTTTACGTGAAAAAACATTCTGGAAAAGTCCGCTTTAGACCTGTTTAAATTTGCAAAGGTCGACTTTTTCAAAATGTGGAAATAGAATAAAAAATTTGGATGGAATAAATGAACCCTAAATATTTAGGCAAAAGAAAAAAGCTAAACATTGTGGCAAAACAGAAATATTGATATCATAGCATTTTGTCTGTTAAATAGCCCAAGTTTGAAATTCAGTCCAATTTGATATTCAGTCAATGTGGATGGTATAGCAAGGAGGCCTATTAAGGAACTGTAGAGTTGGTAATACAAATATTGGACCTGCTTTGAAAACTCCAAGTTAGCTAAATTGTTACCCTAATCATAGACACCGACATGCACAAAGAGATAGATGGATGAAACCGGTCGAGGTAGCATTGGGCAATACGAACGTGAATTACTAGGATTTCTTCTTGTTAAAGGTTGCACTAGAATATTTAGAACAATTCTATAAACATTTTAGATTTTGTACGGTATATATAACACAGTGAGGCTTTTTGACTCCAAACAAAAAATCACTTATCCCAGCCGAAAGTAATCGATGAGAGGAGAAATGTAATTTCTACATTTTTCTAGATTGGTTGTCGTTCGTTTTTATAAGCCTCAATAGTTTTTTTTTTTTGCCAAATTCAGCCACAATATTTTTGAGAAATCTTTTGCAAATCACATAACGAGGCTATGGAACCATATGCCTGCTATTGCTAAGGATTTTTCAATTTCTTCTCGTACATTTAAAGGTAGAGTGATTTTGCATTTTTATAATAATCGTTTGAACTAATCATGTTTCTCACTGACAATAATTTATGTCACCATTCATTTTATTCATACATATTTCATTATACCCTTCACCACTACTGTGGTACAGGGTATAATAAGTTTGTGCATTTGTATGTAACGCCAAAAAGGAGTAATCATAGACCAACCTTTTAGTATACGGATCGGCTTAGAATTAAATTCTGAGTCGATTTAGCGATGTCCGTCTGTCTGTTGATGTATTTTTGTGTGCAAAGTACAGCTCGCAGTTTTAGTCCGATTGTCCTAAAATTTGGTATAGGGTCCTGTTTCGGCTCAAAGACGATCCCTATTGATTTTGGAAAAAATCGGTTCAGATTTAGATATAGCTGCCATATATATTTTTCACCGATCTGGTCATAATTGGCGTGTATATCAACCGGTCTTCCTCAAATTCCGTACATCCGAATATTTTATGAGTCTCGAAAAACTTGCAAAATATCAGCAAAATCGGTTCAGATTTAGATATAGCTCCCATATATAGCTTTCGCCCGATTTACACTCATTTGCCCACAGAGTAGGGATGCCAGATTTTAAAGAGGCAAAAAGAGCACATTCAGCTTATAAAAAGAGCACATACGAAAGGAATAGAGCACACTTTTTCAAATAAAAGAAAATCATTTAATTTAATTGAAATATAATTCATTTAAACAAAGCAAAAAGGTATATACCATAAACATAAAATAAGTCACTTTCAACTCATGCTAATTTTCTTACAATACTTTTTTGGTGTTTTTATGAAAAACGTTATTGAAGAAGTTTGTTTACATTTAGAAAAAGAGTACAAAGTGAAGAAGCAACATCGGCATGCTCTTCTACGACTCTGATATATAAAGTAACACACTATTTAATTAGAAAATAACGGCTATGAAAATCTCTTAGTGCGACATTTACATATTTTCAGTTTACTTTTACCATTTGATTAATATTTGTTGTGATGCAGAAAAAAGAGCACTTTCGCGTGCTCTTTTGGCCTGTCTTGTTTAAAGAGCACATTTTGTAAAAAAGAGCACATGTGCTCTTTAAAAGAGCACGTCTGGCATCCCTACCACAGAGGCCAATTTTTAACTCCGATTTAGTTGAAATTTTGCACAGGGTGTAGAATTAGCATTATAGCTATGCGTGCCAAATTTGGTTGAAATCGGTTCAGATTTAGATATAGCTCCCATATATATGTTTTTATGATTTCGACAAAAATGGTCAAAATACCAACATTTTCCTTGTAAAATCGCCACTGCTTAGTCGAAAAGTTGTAAAAATGACTCTAATTTTCCTAAACTTCTAATACATATATATAGAGTGATAAATCATAAATAAACTTTTTCGAAGTTTCCTTAAAATTGCTTCAGATTTAAACGTTTCCCATATTCCCCCAACACATTTGACGGATGTGATATGGTATCGAAAATTTAGATCTACAAAGTGGTGCAGGGTATAATATAGTCGGCCCCGCCCGACTTTAGACTTTCCTTACTGGTTTTTTTTATAAAAAAGTGTGCGATAGGTTTTTAGTTTTAAACATCACATTTAGCTTTTGTTTGTTTTTAATTTCATAATTTTTATATATATTTTTTCATTAGTGTATTTTTTCACTTAGTGTTTTTTAAAATATGTATAAGTTTTAACATTTCAAGCAAATACCTGTAATCATTTGTATTATCTATCAACATAAAGTCGTCATGGACTCGGTTTGATTAAATATGAATATTCGATTTTGAGCGCTGTTTTGCATTTTTTATAATTTTCGCATGGCCAAAGCACGAAAAATGGTGTGATTTGTTTTTGTCTTCAGCAAAGTGTGGCTAAAAATTAATCTTCATGCTCAAGCCCCCAAAAATGTGGAAAAAAATGTCCACTTTTTCACCGAGTTGTTCAGTTTTTCGACAACAGCTCTTGAACTATTGAAAATTGTACAAAACACTCAAGAGAATAAACGAAGATTATAAAATTATGAACAACTTTCTAATACACAACAACGTCATACGTCCACTGCAAAAACACAAATATAAATAAAAAATACTCCGCATCGAATTGGGCAAAAAAAAAAAAACTATAGAGACCCATAAAAAACGAACGACACCCATTCCACCACAATGCAGAAATTATTTTTCTCCTCCTTGGAAGTCGAAGCAAAGTATACCTAACTTAACATACATAGATGACCCTCACTTTCCAGGAACTGCAATCCCCCATTGGAGTAAATTAGTTACAAATAACTGCAAGTGGCTAAACACAACAACAGGTACAGGAATACAAATTACAATTCATTCTGCGTATTTTTATTAGTGATACTTACAATGTATAAAATTGAATAAACTAATGACATATATTCTAAGAACTATAATTCCACATATACATATGTTACCTTCACACCACCTTTACTTGACTGAGATCACGTTTCTCAATAAGCCGCATTTGTTTCTTTTTCATACGTTTCAATTTTGCAGGATTCTTAATGACTTGTACAATTTCTGCTCTTCTCTCGTTAGCCAATCTACGTTCGGCATTCTCAACACGTCGTTGTTGCTTGGCAACAGCAGCTTCTTTCCTAGCCTCTTTGATCTCTCGTGATCGTTCCTTAATGGCACGCATTTCATTGCGTAGCTCAAGTTTCTTCTCGAACGATAGGCGAGGTTTTGATTTTTGTATTGTGGAGAATCTGGAATGGAATATATTTATTAACGTTAAATATAAAACAAATATAAAGTAACAATATACTTTGTCTTAGGTGTTTTCCATGGCCTATTAGATTTTGGCTGGCCCCGAGGAATCTCATTTTCAGGCTTTTTCACTTTCTTAGGCTTTTGGATTTTACTCGTTGCAACATTGCACTCTTGTATAGCTGCATTATCTCCATTTTTCTTTTCTTCAGCTTCCGTATTCATTTTTAACACAGATATTTTTGTAAAAAACAGAACTTTATTTTAATTTTGACGATTTTTTATTCAACCGTATACACGTGTTATTGTTATTGTTTTGTATCGACTCATTTTTTGACACTTAAATAACAGTGTTGCCAATGTTTTGTTTTAATCGAACCACAGTGGGTTCTTTGTTAAAACATGAAAGTGGTGTCTCCGGCCGGTACAGAATCAGTTTTCGTAAAAACCCCGTTTAAGTTCGCGATTACTTTTCGAAAGTGGCTAAAAAATTTCTATAAACCATGCTTTATATATATTATAAGATATAATTCTTGTGCATAGGTTAGTCAAATAAATAAATAAATAAATAAATAAAATATGAAAATAATCATATTTTTGCTTAATTTTTGTCAATTGGGTGGAAAAAGGTCTAACACCTATCATATTTTTTTTTTATTCTGGTAATAGTAATTCATTCAAACAGATTTCAGTGCGAAATAATCGTAAAACGTCGACAAATTTTACATGGGGGTATCATGCAAAAGAAATTTTGCATGAAAACGTAGATTTGAAAATATGGGTTTATTTATTTTCCTTTAAGATAGGCTTTTATTTTGTTAGAACTTTTTGTAAAATCTCTTATTAATCTTAAAATGTTTCAATATATACATAAATCAAGCTTTTTGTCAAAAGGAATAAAAATCTTTCGAGTTAAACTAATTTCCAAAAACAAGGCTTTTATTTACAACGGATGTTTCGGTAGCATAATTGTAGTTCAAATCATTTCATAAATTATAATAATAAAAAACTGTACATATAACTTAAGTCCTTTAGATATGAAAACAAAGAAAATACATCGATAGTGAATATTTAAAATTAGAATTCGATAATAAAAAACTATGGGATAAAAAAGTTATTTGTAAAACCGAATGTAATATGAATCTATTTAGAAATACAGGAACACGTTCATAAGCAAAGAAAATATAACAATTCTGTAATATGCGGTCTATATAAAAAAAAAAACAACATTTTACTACAACGCATGAGTGAAGTGAATAATACCCATGTTCTACTATTTTTCAATATAATGCTTCACATTATAGTGATAGAAAAATGATTTACTATATTCGAACGTAGAAATCATTATGGCACAGGCCGGTGCTACCTTCAAAAGACGAGGTCCTAAGCCAGCGAATAAACCGGGAATACCATTTGTAGTATATATTGTAGCTAGACGTTTTCCTAAACTAGCTGTAGGCAATTGTTTGGCAGGTTTCTCTATAAAAATGGAAAAAAATAAATAAATAAAATCAGTTGTAACAGAATTATTTGTACAAAATATAATAAGAAAAATACTAATATTGATCACTAAAAAGGTTTTTATGGCCGATTTTAAATGATCAAAATTTAAAATTCGTAAAGTCCAAATTTACGAAAAAACTTGAAAAGTCGGAAATTGGATAAGACCCCGTGTTTGGCTTTTGGGCGCCTGGTAAACCATCAATTTGTGGCAAAATTAGGTATAAAACTTCTTGCGTTATGGAAAAACGAGAGGAAGTAATCACCATCTGAAAATTTGATGTTTGCATGACATCATGATAATTGGATATTTCTTCAGATTTAAATTTTAATAAGACGATTTAAATTTTAAATAAGACGAATTAGAAATTATGACATCCTAATATTCAAACAATCATATCAGCAGATGGGTCTGATTATTGACCGTTTTTTAGGAAGGATCCGGACCATGTTGGGGTAGAGGCAGAGGGATTTAACCAGCTACAGAGAAGGCATGATATCATTTAATGTTGTTCCTTCTTCTAGGCCCAAAGCTGGCAGATAGCTTTTCTAGGGAGGACATGTCAAGAGAATGAAATGATATAAATCGCCATCAATAGTGACGTAGAACAATCGAATTCGCTCGAGTTTAATATTCCCTTATTTTTTTGTACTTGAAGATATTCCTTATAATAAACGTCAAACATTCTTACCTGCAAATATAACTTTTTCACCAAATTCTATTTGCTCATGTGTCTTGACGACATCAAATGGAGTTGTTATTGTCGCCGCTATCTACAATATAAATATAAAAAAATATATAACTATATCATGTGAATTATATAAGATATTAAGGTCTTACCGATCCCGAAACAGCACCAGCCAAAAAGCTAAATTTAAATGTTGGTTCTACAACACCATAGTGGGATTTAATTGTTTCGTAACATGTCCAGTATATTCCAGAAAATGGTACATCACGAAGTATAGTGGGTCGCAGACCTCTCCACAAACCCCATATGCCTTGTGATTGTACAACTTTCTGTACGGCAGAAGTTATTTGTTCATAGGTCATTTTTTCCGATTGCATTTTTGTGCGTATAAGCTCGACTGGATTAACACAGGAAACGGCACAAATTCTTGCCGAAATGCCAGCTAAAAGAGGAACCAATAGAGGAATATCACGTCCTTGTGGTGATCCTTTCACTTCGGCCAGGTACTTATAGTGGAACTCAAGAAATTTTAATTTAAATTGTTCATAACCTACAAAGTAAATTATAGTGGAAGGAAGTGCAGATATCAATGTGGGTCCAAGGCCGGACCACAAGGACCGTAGACCTTCGGTCCGGCTAATATATACAAACGCATCCTAAGGATGAAACAAACAGTTTCAATCAATATATATACACGAAAAATGGGTACGATTAACTTACCATAGTGCCATTTAAGGGTTTAATAGGTTTAACATTAGGAAAAGAAGCTTTGGAATCACAGGGGCATAAATGGTCCATTAAACCATTGCAATATAAAAAACATTTGTTTGTCATTTTTGCCTGTTGGGCCTGAATACGAGTTTTCACCACATCCAGCGGTGTCACTAAAATTGTAATTATTTGCCATTAATATTCTTACATTTGTGCGTCTGATCTCTTACTAAAACAAGCCGTCAACATAGCTCCCGTACATGCAGAAGCAATTTGTTGCATTGGCCTTATGCGGAATCGGGGATCATCCATTCGAGATTTTGTATTTCCACCCATCATAGCAGTATGACTAATAATATCAATTTGTTGTTTTGGTATAAGTTCTGTATCGTCACTGATCATATTCTATTTTCTTCCTTGTTTTAATTGGTTTGTTGAACAAAAAACATGCATGTATATTTCGTCAGATTTGCTAAATATGAGACAACCATATAATTTCATAATATAAAATTAAAATATTAACTTACTACCTAATGCGGATTTGGTCTATTTTTTCATTCAAATTTTGAAACATATTTTGGTGCACCCGGCTGTTTAAACATTTCCTTACAAAAAATGAGTTATATTTTTATAAAACATGTTCACATGTCCCGACAATAGTTTGTTATTTTTTTTTTACATACAAAGTCATGTGGAAATATCATTCGCAATATTTGATTTGTCGTAAACGTGCTGTAAAGCAAATATGAAACAGCTGATGAGTACATGGTGCAATTTTAATAGTTCAAAAGTGGATCTGTTATGCGCTTTACAGACTATCAATTATTCCGGACGACAGTACTCGTGTCGAACATATCCCATATATTGTGCACATTATAAGTTAAGTCCAAAGGCATAATCGATACTGCTGCATGTTTATGGGATCGGTAACACATTTACCGATTATTTAGTCATCGCCGACAAGTCGTATCGGATCACACTGTAAGATTCTTTACAAACACCGACATTCCGTCCGGAATAACTGATAGTCTGTACCCTGCCAACATTTTTTGAATTTGGGGGCGCTTCTGAGAATCCCCACTACGTCGAAAACAGTCGTATACGATATCCAAACTCCTCGGAAAAGCGCCGTCGCCATTGAGAAGTTGTATCATGCCAAGTTACTACAAAGAAGTATGGCATGTGTGCAATTATTAGGTGCCCTTCTGGATACATTTAGAAGGACGCCAATAAGAGCCCCTTCAAACAATCAGACAAAGTGCATTTTAAGATAGTTGTAAAATAAACATTGTGGTCAAGTAAAACACGATTATTTACATGATTATTAATTTTATTAAACATTTATAAATTCTCATAAATATAACATTTATGCGACTATCACATCACATTTAACATATTTTTATGCATTAATAAAAGATTGATGTTGAGTTACAAGTTGCAAGTTACATGTTGTAGCGTCTATCAGCCAGTGCTTTTATTACCAATGGAGACAGCGTGTCCGGAAAAATATTTAAAAAACTATCACTTTATTCCATTTGGAAAGTCAAATGGATAAACGAGTACTCTGTTTTCTTTTAGTCCTTCACGGCTTAGGGTATCCAGTGCTAAAAGAAAACAGCCCTAATAGTGATGGCAAAATACTTTCATGCGAATAGTGATGGCAAAATACTATCACAGTTGGCGATTGTTGCAATGTCACTTACGAGTCTGTGGTAGCGATGAGGATGAAATGGATATTTGAAATGCTGGAAGGGTAAAGCGCATTATGCGCTTTACAGACTATCAGTTATTCCGGACGACAGTACTCGTGTCATATCCCATATATTGTGCACATTACAAGTTAAGTCCGAAGGCATAAGCATAAGCACTTCATTATCGATTTTATTTAAATAAATTATAAGAAGCTAGTTGCGCTTGGTGTTTCACAAAATAAAAAATGGCTCTTGTAACAATAGTGATGGCAAAATACTTTCATGTACTTTTCATACTTTTTGATACGCTTCCCCCTTCACAGTTGGCGATTGTTGCGGTATCACTTTTTTCCTAATTTTCGTAATCAATGTATTTCTAACAGGGATGGCAAATACAATTTTTACGAAAGTACTAAAAAGGTATTTTTTTGAGCGAAAAAGTACTTTTCACTAAATTTCAACAAAAATTCCATTGGAAGATTATTGTCAAGAGCTCCCTTGGACTGAATTTTAAAGAAAATAAAATTTTGTTTGTCACTCCTCAATTTTAAATATTTTTATAGTTTTATATCCACTTACAAAGACTACTGTAGTATTATAATCAAGGTTGCCAAAGTTAATAGAATTCTACTGTTTGGTAGATTAGTAGAAATCATGGTACTTCATAAATTTTCTGTAAATATATAAATAAAAAAAGTTCTATTGAAATAAAATTTTAACAAAAATTTTCATCAGAAATAAAATTTTGACAAAATTTTCTATAGAAATAAAATTTTGACAAAATATTCTACAGAAATAAAATTTTGATAAAATTTTCATCAGAAATAACATTTTGAAAACATTTTTTTATATATCTAAAATTTGACACAATTTTCTATAGAAATAAAATTTTGATAAAAATTTCTATACAAATAAAATTTTTCTGAAGAAATAAATTTTTGCAAAATAATATTTTTTGGTAATTTTTGGTAAGATTTGCTGCGAATGTTGGTAGATTTTTTTTGTCTCAAGTTTCGACCGTGACTGTAGTGGTTCGCATTATTTTAGTACGCGATCGATAACTTCTTATCTAGAAAGTGTTCGTGTGGATCACGTGCTTTTCAACTAAAACATTCTTTAAATTCAGTAAAATCGTGTTTTTGACTATGGCTTTTACAAAATCGAGATTTTGTTCCCGCATGAACTTGTCTGTTTTGCCAAATTTGTAAAAGACTATTAGCAAATTTTGTTAAAGACTTTCTCAACATATTAAAATATTTTGTCAAAACTATTGCACCATAAATCTGATATCGGCTAAAAAATGTCTACACAAAAGGTACTAAATCATTCGCGGGGGTATTACGGTACTGACCTGTAACAACCCCTCTATTTAAGCGCATTTGGTACTTGGTGGTGTTTTGCTACGGCCTAGCTCGCCGGATGGGGGGATTCTTTTCGCTTTTAAAGGTTGTACATTTAAATTATTTTGTGTACCAATTTGTTTTCCTGGACCAGAGCTGGGAGATCACAATTTGTATAATATAGCAATTACGATGGTACAGCCCTGATATTATTTGGGTAAGCTCTCTCATTGAGTGACATTGTATACTTGTCTCTCTCAACCAGATGGCACAGGGATGGGAAGTCATATTTCACATGTGGGTTATTTTGTTTCGAGTGAGAAATTCCGATTTATGATTTTTGCCAATAGTTTGATTATTTAAATCTGGACTAATCTACATCTAACATGGGGGAGATTAGATGAAATTTTCCTCCCAGGCAGCCCACCCCATATGACATTCTTTTGTCATCCATGGTATTTTTTTATGCCTTTTTAAAAAAAATACCCCAAAATTATAATGACCTTTTTTTACATTAAATCGCCGTTACGAAATTTAGCCTTTTTGAAAGTTTAACACATATTAAATTATTTTTAACAGTTAATCACATTATTTATTTAACTTAAATTAAAAATTTTTTGGTATATATAAAGATTTTAATTTTAATAATTGTATCAATAAGGAAAATTTTCAACAATCTTGTTTAAGAATAATATTTGAAAAATAAGTCGATAACAAATCTTATAAAATTAGTTCTTTTTCTCATGTGGAATTATATAGTAGCATCTGTGATATTTTATTTGTTTAACCCATTAACGCCCAAGCGAAATTTTTTCTCGATTTTTTTCACCAAATTTCGTATACTAGGGTAAGTTGTTCCAAAAACTTCAAATCTGGCATCAGATTTTTTCTTAGAATTTTAGTTCTTGAGATATAGGGTGTTCGAATAATCGAACACTGGACAGTATTTAGCATTTTTTTACCAAGTATGTAATAAAAACATTATTATGATTTTTTATCAGAATTTTATTATATTTTAGCTCAATTTAAAAAAGATAATGTAATATAAGCTAATTATTTATCTTATTTGTGATATATTTCAAAACAATGTGTATGAAGTGGAAAATTACATCGCTTACATTAAAAAGAAGCTGGTTTATGGCAGTGCTTGCATCGACGTTTTTTATTTTCTGCGATGTTCGCAATGAGATGATTTATTTTTCAATTTATCCACTAAATCTTTTTGAACATCTTTCAGAGAATCGGATTTTGGTTCAAGGTCGTATTCAAAGCAGTAATTTTTGTTAGCTTTTCTTGTCCATTTAGGCGCACCAAATGATGACAACTTTTTATATACATTTTCAGCCCCCGGAGGAACTTCAACACGTCTGCGTTTGGTCGAATGGGTGATACCGGCAGATGTGGAAGCACCTACGTCACTGGTTTGTTGTTCCTCTTCATTTGGTATGTCCACTATAACGTACACAGAAAAAAATATCACCAAAATATTTCCAATTAAAAAGTTAATTGAAGTTGAAAATTTTTTCAATTAATAAATTAATTGATACAATTAACTTTTTAATCATGATAGAAAATTAAGTTAATTAAGTCAATGATTGAACATTTTAAAAATTTTAATTAAAAAATTAATTAATACAATTAACTTTTTAATCAAATTCGGAAAACTAATTCAGTTAAAAAAGTGCTGATTTTTTTCAATTTTTAATGAAAAATGTATTTCAACCAATCATTTGTCAATCCAAATAAAAACTTTAAGCCAATTCAGAAAGTAATTAAAAATAGTTACCTTTTTTAATTAATAAATTATTTGAGTTTTGCAATCAACATCAATTAAATTTTTAATTGAATCAATTAAAAAATTAATTGAAATTTGCTGAAAAAAATCAATTAATTTTTTAATCAAGAATTTTTTCTATGCCCAATTAAAACTGTGATTGATACTATCATTTTCGTGATTGAAGACATTTCAATTAAAAAATTAATTGGATCAATTAATTTGGTGATTGAATCAGAAAAAAATTTTTTTGTGTGTACTCTCTGGTGGCTAAGTTCAATTCTTCTACTTCGCAAAACCCAGCACAATTCACTTCGACACCGGACTTTTGTAAAACATTTTATTAGTTTATTAAATCTATAAAATAATATGCTACACGTGCTAACCTTTTGTTTTATAATAATATCGTCATCTAAATCTTCCTCATCCGTAACTTCGCCAACATTTTCTGGAGGCAAAATAAAAATAGTAGAAATTTCACTTTCATCATCACTCCAACCATGAATAATTCATTGCCAGTTATTACTCGATTCGACATTTTTCCCACTACAAATTACACTTTTATTTAAATTAAATTTCACCTTTTCTGCTAGTTGATTCTTACGATCGCAATAGAAACCAAAACACTTGTTCACTTACTTCTTTTTCTATAATACCGTTACGAATTACAGCTCTTTCTGTCATAAACGTTAATATTTGACATTTGACTTTCTTAACATAGAAGAATAACAGAACAAACTGATTAATATAATCTAGAAGCAACCGCCAAAAAAGAATAAAGCTAACGAAAATCATAAACAAAACGTAGAACACAAAATGCTAAATAGTGCCCAGTGTTCGATTAATCGAACACTCGCATATATCAATAGATTGTTCGTAGATATCAAACATTTTTCACAGCTTAACGATTATTACAAGTAATTTAAACAATTTTAAAGAAAACTGCATCATTAATTTTTGAAATTTTGTGGATTTTGGTAGAATTAACCGCCGAGCAATATTAGAACCAAAAATAAGATTTTTAAAACGGTCCCAAAAGGGTTAAAATATCCAACTGGACTTAAAAAAAAAATTGATTCGTATAGCTGAGGTATCAAAATTCAACCTACAGTGAATTAATATTTGTTATATTATCAAACACACTACGAAACAAATCGAGGAAAAGGTATTAAAATAGTGTTCGAAAAATCGAACGTTGGGTCAATATGGGTTAATCTATATATATATATATATACTTCTTTTAAGTTTATTTAATATGCTTACTTTTTTTTTTATATATATATTTTTTTTTTGCATGTATATTTATTTATTTTATTAATAATATTTTATTACTATTTTATTTTAAATATATAAATGTATTTTTTTATTTATTTATTTATTTAATGTTATTTATTAGCATGTTTTTTTATTATTTATATATATTTTTAGTATTTATTTTATATATTTATTTATTTGATCGATAATGCAGTTTTATTTGATTTTTATTTAGTGTGTATATATTTTAATTTTATTTATTGTATATATATTTATTAGTCGAATTTAATAATTTATTTAATATTTATATTTTTTTTATACTTATCAATTTATTTTGTTTATACATTTTTAAATGATTAATTTATACTTCTTAATATTTTTTTATTAACTTATACAACAAGAATTCATATATATATTTCACGCAAATTTTTAACAATATTTTTACTTACAATAAATGTTTATATTTTTTTATAATTTTAATATATACATATCAATGATTTTTTTTTTGTAGATTCAAGAGATTACTAACAAAATAATTCTATTGAAAAAATGATCTGATTATTATTAAAAATTTGTGAATGATAATGAATTTTTGTAAAAAAAAGAAATATTTTAAAGTTTTTTTTTTTTTAGGAAATTGTTGATAATATGGGAAATAACAAAAAAAAAACCATCAATATGTATAAATCAATTTACTTAAAATAATTCATTTACATATACAAATTACAACAATAACAAATAGTTTTAGAAGAAATAACAGGGAATTTTTTATGATTTTTATAATATTATTTTTAACAATTTTAAATTATATTTTCTCAATTTTGTATAAATTATGTATTCACATATGTATGTACGTAAATTTTTGTGTATATATTGTGATAAAAACCGTGATCTTGTTTTGTTTTTTATGTATCTTAGAAAATTTAAGCCAGTAATTTTAGTTATTGTAGAATTTTTTTTATATGTGAGAATATTAATATTAGTGGGTGGTTAATGTTAATAAGGGGTGAGGAATAACTCTTGTTAGGTTAATCGCACGTGGTGAATGTTAAATTTCAATATATATTTCTTAGTTCTTTTCAATCATAAATTTGTCACATTTCTACTATTTTTCCATTACCTTGACATTTTCCATTTATGTAGGTGTTGGCAACAATGTTGATCTTTATAAAACTCAACTCTCTCAATTCTCCCCGTGAAAGTTCACTCAACTTCCCCTCATGCAAGCTCACCACGTGGAGCTTTCACCTAACCTTATCGTGGTTACTAAGATGGAGTGTAGATGGCCCACGTGTCCAACATGTCTTCACACCTATAGATTTTATTCTAGGTGAAGATGGCTCTGGCGCTCCTCACCCTAGCAGAAAACACAATTTCCATTAGAATTTGTCACAGGAAAAAAATTGCGTCTATATAAGAAAATAGCCAACATTAAAATATATCTTCAACTTTTCGTGATACTAAGGTGCAATATCACTATTTAAATATATATTTTAATTTAAATATATATTTAATTTAATTATTGCGTTTCCTTAGTATATTATTTGCCTTTTTAACCATATTATTCTTTAATGTTTAGGCTTTTTCCTCAAAAATAAATTCTCTTTTTGTCTTGTTCATTATGTTCCTTCCTTACCCTTTTTCCTTGTTTTTAAATGTATGTTCACTTGTACTCTTTGTTCACTATTCTCTTGTCAAAGATTTAAAAAAAAACACTTTTGACACCATTCACACAAATTGTTAACTTGGATGTATGCTCACACTCTGGCTTCAAAAATGTGAAAGAAAGCCTAGCTCAATAAGTCCAGAAATTGTCAGGCTATAATTCCCACGTCGGTCACGTCCTAACGTCGTTTCATAGGTCCTAACGCCGTTCACACATACGCCATCCAATAGGTCGAAACGTATCCCACTTGTTAGCCACAACATAAATGACAGTTCAACTAATTAATGTGTCTATTTTTGAATTCCATTTCCTGATAAAATTTTAAGTTCTCTACATTGTAAATGTGAACTCAAAAGCGAAATACCAAATTATTTTGTACGTAGAAAAGGTACAAATTACTACTATGCAGTGGCAACACCGTCGGCAAAAGGGAGGTGAATTCGGCTATCATTCTACTTTGAATGTCAACCAAAATAATATTGGAGAACAAGACAAAAATTCATTTATTTACATTTCTCAAACATACAATCGTCACAAAGCCAATTATTTTTACAAAATCCATGAAGTAAAAATATTTGGGAAAATTAAATAAAGTATGTCATAAAAGAAAACAAAATAAAGAGGCCAAATCAAATGGGTTGCTATTGTCGTGTCGGTCTAGTGGTTGCAAAATAAAAAAACGTCAACAATGTCCGTCCACAACAAAAAGGTATGTATGCAATAAAAACATTGTAAATTTCCATAATAACATTTGGTTCGTCCCTTTCCTCAGAATATTTATTCGGCATAATGAAATACTGCCTGCCAACTCGTTCGCTTGGGATTATAAAAAAATTCAGTCCGTTCAATATTATTGTGTCGTTGTGTGAATTTGTTTGCAAATGTTGGACCTTGCTATTGGGATTCACTGGAAATATATGAAGCCGTTTTGTCTATGCATTGTCTGTCGCATCTTGCCTGCCATAAAAAAGGAAATGTCGTTTACGTGTTACATGGAAATTGTACCAGAAATTTATCCCTTTTGTGTCTATGCACAAGTTTGCAAAAAGGATCTGGAAGTCATAACCAAAGAGGTTCTATTGATACCTGTATGTGATGTTATGATGTCTTTTGGTCACAACAAGGCCATAAACAAATTGTTTAAAGAGACACTTCTATGGTGCCACCATATTTTCTGATGTCTATATTATCGAATGTTTTGTTACCTGTCACAAATGTGTGCGTGGGATTTTCAAATAAGATAAGTACAAAAATGAAATTTGAATATTATGCTCTTTTTCTAATTCTTTTCTCTTTCCTTACAGGTAAAATATCTCTTTATCCTATCCTCTAACATATTTTTTTCCTCTTCTAATTTTTCAGGAATATTTTCGGATTTTGACAGCTTGGTGTTTCATGATATGGTGAAATACAAATGCATTGAATTCTATGGTATGTGTTGCTGATCTCAAAATTCTTCAAATTGGATGAATGCAGTTGGTGAGAATTTATTTATTTGCCTATAGTGATAAGTGTATATTATTGGTAGTAATAAGCAGGATTTTAGGTGTTGTAGTTTTTATCTATTGTCCTTTTATTGCTTCAAGTGTTGAGCATGTATGACTCCAATTAGTTTCCCATTCAGATTTTCTACCTCATATTGGCAGTTACCTATTGGCCTTCTTATACGACATTTAAGCCACTGCTTGCACAATTTTGCATTGATGCCCTTAGTGAAATTGCTCTGCACAAAGTTTTTTCTATAGACCTCCTGTCCAGGCCTAAAATTAACAAATCTTGAACGCTTGTTGTATGTACGTTCGTTTCTTTCATAGGCTTCATGAATCTTTGCTTTTATCCTATTCGTGATCAATTGCATCCGGTCCGATTTAGATAAAATTTGTGTCTCACCATCAGACATGGCTCCCAATTTCCTTAATATGTCGTACGCATCTGCGTGTGTTATCATATTGTATCCCGTCAACGCAAAATATGGTGTAACACCTATAGAAGAATGAATTGTCGTACGCAATGAGCACTCTATATCAGACAAATGCTCATCCCAACGAGATTGGTCTGTTTGCAGGTAGCCTCTAATGCCATTCAAAATTGTCTGATTCACCCTTTCGCTAGCATTACTTTGTGGTGAATGTATGGGGGTCCTCATATGTTTTATACCAAATAGTTTAAGCATGTCCCGAAAAGCCTCTGAAATGAATTGTTGTCCATTATCTGAATGGATTATTTCGGGAACACCGAATTTGTGAAAAATTTCTTCTATTAGAAATTTATTTACAATTTTAACGTTCGCTTTTGCCATAGCCCTCAATATCACGAATTTTGTCTTGTGATCAAGCACTATAAAAATAAAAGTTTTTCCAGATCTTGATCGTGGATATGGGCCAAGGAAATCTATATATATTTTCTGAAAGGGCCTTATAGTCACAGTTTCTTTGCCCATTTGTGGTCTCAAAGTCTGCTTAGGATGTTTGATTTCCTTGCATGTATCACACTTGGCTACAAAATTCTTAATTTGTGTTACCATCGATGGCCAGTAGAAGTATTGTCGCACATTATATAATGTCTTCGCTGTTCCACCATGAGTAGTATTTTCCTCATGGGATTTTCTGACTACTTCTTCTGTCAATTTCGCAGGTAACCAAATACGCCAACAATCCCCTTCGGTTTGAATTTCATCCCTGTTGAATTTCACGCGCTTGTAGACTATACCTTCTGATATTTTCAGATCAGGTAGTTGATTTTTATTCTGTTCGATTGTATCAATCAATTGTAAATATTCATCGCTTTGAAATTCATCAGAGTTGAAATCAATAATACCATTCCCGTCAAATGCTACTTCGTCCATGTCAAGACGCGACAACATATCAGGTACCACATTCTTTGTACCTTTTCTGTGCTCTATAGCAAACTTGAAACCTTGGAGTTTTAAACTCCAGCGTGCTAGTCGCCCGTTCAGGTCATGTTGCCGCATGAGCCACTGTAGACTTGAATGATCCGTTATCACAGTGAACTCCATCAACTCGATGTATTGCCTGAATCGTTCGATAGCTAATAAAACTGCGAGACACTCTTTCTCGGTGGTCGAATAATTGCGTTGGGCCGAATTCAATTTTTTTTGAAAAATATTCAATCGGGTGTTCTTCGCCATTATCATCTCTTTGAAAGAGTACGGCACCAACTCCAACGTTTGACGCGTCGCATTGTACGAAAAACGGTTTGCTAAAATCTGGACTAATTAACACTGGGCCTGATATTAATCGCAATTTCAATTGTTCAAACGCGTTTAATGCCTCTGGTGTTAAATTGAATTTAGGAGTCTTTCTCAGAGTATCGGTCAGGGGTGCCGTAAGTGTAGAAAACTCATGAATAAACCTGCGGTACCAGCCAACGGTCCCTAAGAATTTCCTAACGTCCTTAGCGGTCTTTGGTGGTTTTATTCTAGCAATCGCTTCTACTTTGCTTACGTCCGTTTTCAATTTACCTCCACCAACAATATATCCTAAATATTTCAATTCCCTATGGCAAAACTTCGATTTCTCCATATTGATAGTCAGTCCTGCTGCTGTTAACCTTTGTCCAACTATTCTTAACATGTCCATGTGATTATCGAAATTGGGTGAAACGACAAGTAAATCATCCAGGTATACAAACACTCGGTCTCTCAACTCTGAAGGAATCACTTTGTCCATCAAGCGGCACATCCGTTGAGCTGCATTACACAGTCCAAAGGGCATCACTTTAAACTGGTAATGTGGACGACCTTGTACCGTAAATGCAGTCAACGGACGGCTAGATTCCTCCAAAGGAATTTGCCAAAATGCATCCTTTAAATCAATTGCCGAAATATAATGTGTGTCACCCAATCGCGATAATAGCCCATCGATGTTAGGCAGCGGATATGCGTCCTTGCGAGTAACCTTGTTTAACTCTCGTGCGTCCAAGCAAAGTCTATTTTTACCTGGCTTCACCACGAGAGTAACACGATTATTCCACTCGGCATTTTCCGCTAATTCTATAACATCTAGCTCTAACATCCGGTCAAGTTCGTCAAACATAAGTTTCTGGACAGCAGGACTCACTGGGAAATACCTCATTTTCCTAGGAATTGCATTTCCTACGTCAATGATGTGTTTCTCAATGTCAGTCTTGCCTAGACCATATTCAGTATAGCATCGAAAACAACTCTTCACATCCTGTAATACCAATTTCTGTCCGTCTGTTAATTCATGTACTTGTGGGTTTTCAATGGGTTCATAATCAATTTCATTAATCATGTCGTCAAAGCAAATACGTATTCCTAACTCATTCCAAAAATCAAATCCTAAAATCAATTCCTGTCTCAAATCTGGTACTAAATAAAAATACATCTCACGTATTTTATTCCCACATTCTACTTTGAGTTTCACTTTGCCTATAATCGTCTTTTCCTTCCCATCTGCAACTTTAACTCTAGATTTGAAATCAATCAGACTGGCATTCATTTTCCTAACATTTTCCATACATGATTTACCTAAACAACTAATGGAAGCACCACTGTCCATTAAACCTTTAAACTCATGTCCATTCAATATCACGTTCATATAAGGACGAATATCATGCTCATTTGTGAGACAAGTTGAGGCAATTTCCTTTCGTTCTCTTCTTCTTCGCTCGTGTCCTTTTCTGGCTTTAAAAATCCTTTTGCTCACTTCAGGTATAAAATCCTTAAAAATTTCTGAACGGATTCGTTTATAACGCTCAAGTCGTTGATCATATGGAATAATTGTTTTGATTTTTCGTTGGTCTAGTTGGCAGGTAGATTCATGTGTTTTCGTGAGGATATCTCGTTTGTCGTTAGATGTCAAATTAATTATATTATTATTCATGGCATCATTTGTGCAGTTATCGTGGCATGTATTTTCGTGTACTTGTCCTATTTTATCATTACATGTAAAAGGTAGTTTTACTGAGCTGTCTCTCTTGTCGAACATGTGGGCCCAGTTCTCACTATGTTCTTCGCTGGGTTTTCCGAACAGCGAGGACACTTTGGTGATGTGACGCCGTCGAACCCACACTTATAGCAAAATATTGCCCTTTGTTCGACAGGACAGTCAATAAACGAATGGCCAGCCTGTTTGCAATTCCAACAAACTAGCTGTTTCGAAGTATGGTTTATCGCTTCCACCTCAAATGTGTTATGTTCAGATAAGCAGTCGGAATACATTTCATTCAATCGTCGGTAGTTATGTTGTTGTGGTTGACGAAAACAAGTGCGTTTCGAAATAGTCCTTTCGGCCCTTTTACATTCCTCAATCAATTCATCCATCGTATCAATATTCTTAGGATAGATTAATTGAATCAATCCCTCCTTTAAATTGTCTTTTATGACACGAATGAGTTCGTGTTCTTGAATCGGGAAACGCATTTGGTTTCTTAATCTAGAAATTTCCGAAATGAAAACATCAGACGTCTCAGAATTCAATTGCCTACGTTCCATAATCTTCCTTTGAATTTCAAAGTCACTCTCGAAATTGCGAAATTTTTTTATGAAATGGTATTTCAATTGTGGCCACTGACAGACAGGATTTTGCTGTCTGAACTCCCACAACCAATCGTGTGCTCTTCCAGTCAACAGATGATGAAAACCTTTCACGAAAATGTCCCAAGGACAATTGTAATCAATTCTCAAGGCTTCTGCCCTGAAAACAAAATCTTCCACGCTCACAGATTTTGATGAGCCATCAAACCTTAATCCCCACTTTTGCAACTGCATCGGTGTGATAGGTTTATAGCCCATCGTAAAATTCTGTGTGTGGCTATAGTTATTAGGATATGGCGTGTTAGAAAATGGGTCATGATTATTGTGATGTTGTTGATATCCTTGGTGGTGGCTATTATAATTCATACCCTGGTCATACCAGTCTGTATGGTATGGAAAAGAATCTGGATAGTATTGTGGTGGCATATAATCCTGTTGTTGTCGAGGTATTGTGGACCCATAGCTATCGTTTCTGTTGGTCATCATTGTGTTCTCCCTTTGTCCATCAAGTGAATTCCTGATCGCCCTAGGAATCATATCGGATAATGTCTGCTCTATTGAACGCATGATACTAGCTTGCGCAGCTCCAACAGAAGCGTCAACATAATTTCGTATGTTGATCCCATTATTACCAGTCTCTTCATTTTGATTGTCATTTTCCTGTAATGTAGGTAAATTTTGAGGTCTGTTCTGTCGTGACATCGTAGCAAATTCCCTATGTATTTCCCGTGCAGTTCGGCTACTGTACTCATTCGGAGTAATTGAATTTAATGAACCTGGACTAGATGTCGTACGTGGTCCTAATAGTCTAGATGTCGGATTAGCTGTCTGATTAGATTCAACGACTGTACGATTAGGGTCAGACGTAGTCGAGTTGGAATTCGCGGTATTGTTATTCGTATTCGAATTTACCTGTACGTTTGAATTCGTGGCCGTATCCCAAATATTATTATTTTGGCTATTCCTCGCGGCAATGCGCCTTGACGACCTTGAGCCTGTCCTACTTGGCATGTTCGAAGGAAATTGTTAAAAAAAAGGATACTAAAGAAAAACGTGTAATACTGTAATACTCGATGTGATAATTTATAGAAAAGTCCAAAATTGACCAAAATTGAGAAATTTTGTAACGGAAAAATTCAAATTTAAAAATTGGTATATGGAAATATTTTTAAATGGTTATTTTTTTTTTTGGTGTTAGTATGGCACTATGAAGAATTTAAATAATTAATGATTATGTTATTAAATATATTGTTATTTTTATTAGTTATATTGTCAACAGAAAACAATGGACAAAACAATTATTTAAACAAATATTTAGTAATATTATTTTCTTTTCAGATAAATTCAATGGCATTAATTTGGCTTAAATTTGGTAACGGATCTAATGCAAAAAGGTTTTGGTTTTCTTCAAGCAATATCTTTGTATTAAATAGTTTTAAGATTTATTTTAAAATATTAATATTAGATATTATTTAATATAGATGTAGATAATAATTTATTTACGTTTTTTAATAATAAAAAAAATCAAAGAAATCTAGTCAGATTTAAATAACGATGTTTTCATTTAAAATTGTTGGATTTTCTGGCCAAATATCAAAATCGGTATACTGGGAAAAATTGTCATTGGATGTAGCCTTCCAAAACAAATAGCACTATTTTCGGATCAACAACAAATGTAATATCTAGCTCTATAGCGACAGAATACATGATCCTTGTCCGAAAAATAGTGTTATTTAATCCAGTTGGCGTTTTAGAACTTGAAAAAAATTCTTGCAGACGTTACAGCACAGGCATGGCAATGAATTGCCTTCCGGGATACCGCTGGAAAAATTAATCCTTATTCTAAAATATGAATTATTGTAAACTAAAAAATACTTAATTTGATCGATATGGGTAGCTATCATGATTTGATTGTTTCGATATCTAAACATCAAAACAAGAAAGCGGTCCCACGTTGCTGGGCGCCAAAATGTAACAACCCCTCTATTTAAGCGCATTTGGTACTTGGTGGTGTTTTGCTACGGCCTAGCTCGCCGGATGGGGGGATTCTTTTCGCTTTTAAAGGTTGTACATTTAAATTATTTTGTGTACCAATTTGTTTTCCTGGACCAGAGCTGGGAGATCACAATTTGTATAATATAGCAATTACGATGGTACAGCCCTGATATTATTTGGGTAAGCTCTCTCATTGAGTGACATTGTATACTTGTCTCTCTCAACCAGATGGCACAGGGATGGGAAGTCATATTTCACATGTGGGTTATTTTGTTTCGAGTGAGAAATTCCGATTTATGATTTTTGCCAATAGTTTGATTATTTAAATCTGGACTAATCTACATCTAACATGGGGGAGATTAGATGAAATTTTCCTCCCAGGCAGCCCACCCCATATGACATTCTTTTGTCATCCATGGTATTTTTTTATGCCTTTTTAAAAAAAATACCCCAAAATTATAATGACCTTTTTTTACATTAAATCGCCGTTACGAAATTTAGCCTTTTTGAAAGTTTAACACATATTAAATTATTTTTAACAGTTAATCACATTATTTATTTAACTTAAATTAAAAATTTTTTGGTATATATAAAGATTTTAATTTTAATAATTGTATCAATAAGGAAAATTTTCAACAATCTTGTTTAAGAATAATATTTGAAAAATAAGTCGATAACAAATCTTATAAAATTAGTTCTTTTTCTCATGTGGAATTATATAGTAGCATCTGTGATATTTTATTTGTTTAATCTATATATATATATATACTTCTTTTAAGTTTATTTAATATGCTTACTTTTTTTTTTATATATATTTTTTTTTTTTGCATGTATATTTATTTATTTTATTAATAATATTTTATTACTATTTTATTTTAAATATATAAATGTATTTTTTTATTTATTTATTTATTTAATGTTATTTATTAGCATGTTTTTTTATTATTTATATATATTTTTAGTATTTATTTTATATATTTATTTATTTGATCGATAATGCAGTTTTATTTGATTTTTATTTAGTGTGTATATATTTTAATTTTATTTATTGTATATATATTTATTAGTCGAATTTAATAATTTATTTAATATTTATATTTTTTTTATACTTATCAATTTATTTTGTTTATACATTTTTAAATGATTAATTTATACTTCTTAATATTTTTTTATTAACTTATACAACAAGAATTCATATATATATTTCACGCAAATTTTTAACAATATTTTTACTTACAATAAATGTTTATATTTTTTTATAATTTTAATATATACATATCAATGATTTTTTTTTTGTAGATTCAAGAGATTACTAACAAAATAATTCTATTGAAAAAATGATCTGATTATTATTAAAAATTTGTGAATGATAATGAATTTTTGTAAAAAAAAGAAATATTTTAAAGTTTTTTTTTTTTTAGGAAATTGTTGATAATATGGGAAATAACAAAAAAAAAACCATCAATATGTATAAATCAATTTACTTAAAATAATTCATTTACATATACAAATTACAACAATAACAAATAGTTTTAGAAGAAATAACAGGGAATTTTTTATGATTTTTATAATATTATTTTTAACAATTTTAAATTATATTTTCTCAATTTTGTATAAATTATGTATTCACATATGTATGTACGTAAATTTTTGTGTATATATTGTGATAAAAACCGTGATCTTGTTTTGTTTTTTATGTATCTTAGAAAATTTAAGCCAGTAATTTTAGTTATTGTAGAATTTTTTTTATATGTGAGAATATTAATATTAGTGGGTGGTTAATGTTAATAAGGGGTGAGGAATAACTCTTGTTAGGTTAATCGCACGTGGTGAATGTTAAATTTCAATATATATTTCTTAGTTCTTTTCAATCATAAATTTGTCACATTTCTACTATTTTTCCATTACCTTGACATTTTCCATTTATGTAGGTGTTGGCAACAATGTTGATCTTTATAAAACTCAACTCTCTCAATTCTCCCCGTGAAAGTTCACTCAACTTCCCCTCATGCAAGCTCACCACGTGGAGCTTTCACCTAACCTTATCGTGGTTACTAAGATGGAGTGTAGATGGCCCACGTGTCCAACATGTCTTCACACCTATAGATTTTATTCTAGGTGAAGATGGCTCTGGCGCTCCTCACCCTAGCAGAAAACACAATTTCCATTAGAATTTGTCACAGGAAAAAAATTGCGTCTATATAAGAAAATAGCCAACATTAAAATATATCTTCAACTTTTCGTGATACTAAGGTGCAATATCACTATTTAAATATATATTTTAATTTAAATATATATTTAATTTAATTATTGCGTTTCCTTAGTATATTATTTGCCTTTTTAACCATATTATTCTTTAATGTTTAGGCTTTTTCCTCAAAAATAAATTCTCTTTTTGTCTTGTTCATTATGTTCCTTCCTTACCCTTTTTCCTTGTTTTTAAATGTATGTTCACTTGTACTCTTTGTTCACTATTCTCTTGTCAAAGATTTAAAAAAAATCACTTTTGACACCATTCACACAAATTGTTAACTTGGATGTATGCTCACACTCTGGCTTCAAAAATGTGAAAGAAAGCCTAGCTCAATAAGTCCAGAAATTGTCAGGCTATAATTCCCACGTCGGTCACGTCCTAACGTCGTTTCATAGGTCCTAACGCCGTTCACACATACGCCATCCAATAGGTCGAAACGTATCCCACTTGTTAGCCACAACATAAATGACAGTTCAACTAATTAATGTGTCTATTTTTGAATTCCATTTCCTGATAAAATTTTAAGTTCTCTACATTGTAAATGTGAACTCAAAAGCGAAATACCAAATTATTTTGTACGTAGAAAAGGTACAAATTACTACTATGCAGTGGCAACACCGTCGGCAAAAGGGAGGTGAATTCGGCTATCATTCTACTTTGAATGTCAACCAAAATAATATTGGAGAACAAGACAAAAATTCATTTATTTACATTTCTCAAACATACAATCGTCACAGACCAGGGTATTGAAAAAATTACTATAGTACAGCATTTTCCATCCCTGATTTCTAATGGGTAGCGGAAATTTGTTTTGCGCTGAATACCGGGCTTTATTCACCAAATTCACACGGCGCCGTTACGTTACGGATGCATAATCAGGCCTCGATATGTTTCTCGAACGTTGGGTAATTGTTTGTACGGGATTCGTACAACAGCTGATACGCAACGGTACGTTTACGAGCCGTTTTTCGATGCATAAGCAGGCATTTAGTTTAGTTAATTTTTTTGACCGCATCTACAAGTTTCACCGGTCTCTGAGTTGAGACACGTCTGCCAGAAAAATTTTCTACCAATAAATAATAAGTTAAAAAATATGGCAGGTGCCAAAAAAGTTTTAATTTTGGCATTGTTTGCATTAACTCTGCCGACTTTTATCACGGCCACAGAAGAAGAAAATGATACAAAATCTTTTTCAAAAGTTTTGACATCTGAAAATTTTGACGAGGCTATTGAAAAAAATAACCATTTTGTCAAATTTTTTGCTCCGTGGTAAGTTTTAATATATTTATGTATGTATATATACATATTTTTTTTTTGGTTAATAATATATTGTGCTTCATCCTTCATAAATGTAAATTCATTGCCGTATATACCAGCAGAGCAGATTTGTGTGTGTGTGTGTGTGTCCATTGGCACTTTAACCTATGCAGTCCCGTTTATTATGTGTCGATATTGATATTCTTTGATCATTTCTTTGTTCTATTCAACTAATTTCATTTCCATTTACCACGTACAATATTTGATAAGCTTAGAGCTTCATTGGCTTTGTGTCGTCAAATGAGTCTTAATTTAGTTGTCCCCATATGCGCACCCACGATTTTGCCATATTAGTTTTCATGGGTATTAACGGCGATGACTAAAGTACCACAACAGTTTCTTAAAAACCATCTTCTTATCATTCCCTTCATCCGGAATTTAGAACTTTAGTTACGCCTTGTCATTTGTTTTTGCTTTCTTTTTTTGTTACCGCTCAAGTTTTTTGTTGGTCCGCAAGCATGTCAATGATTCCTAATTCTTTGTTTTGAATTCTATTGGATCTTTTTGTCATGATATTCTTCTCTATATACATTTGCAACTCAAATATCAATGAATTTTTGATAAGACCAATTTTCTCGGTAGATTCAAGGAAGGGTGGTAATACAATAGGAAATATGCTTCTGTTTTTTTGTTTGTGTCCGCACATGTTCTTATCAATCAAATTGTAAATTGTGTTTTAGAAAGATTTCGTTTGGTTTTTTTTATATGTCATTCAAATTGAGTGTGACTCGAGATCGGGGGTTATGGACGGGTTCATATAAAGATAACGCCTGCATAGCATAAGAATTTGCTTTGGTGTCGGATGCGCCTGTAATAGTGCAGTTGTCATGTACAGTTAATAACACTTAATGACTCTAATTCCATAATACAGAAACCCTATCAAAAATATGAATCCCATAAAATTCTTTTCGACGATTCGACTTAGGGTTTATTTCAACACTGGTGTGAGAAATTTTCTTCAACATTAGCACGTTATAAAGTCTCGAAAAGTGGATCATTTATTGGGACTAAACAATAAAAATAATTATAAACCGGTAATCGTCTTCAAACACATAAGATCCTATGCTTCTTGCCCATACTTAAATTGTGTTGGGATGACCACTTGATATGATTGCTTGCACAGTAAAAGCAATTAAATACGTTCAGTAGTCTATCCTCAATGTATCATTATTCGTAAACCGCAAAATCTCAAATTGAAAAAAAAACTTGAAATATACAGTCGAACACGGTTATAACGAACTCGCAGAGACTGAGATTTCTAATTCGTTATAACTGTAGAAAAGAATTCAAACAAAAATAATGTTTTATTTATGTAGTGAGTTGGGAACCGACATTTCTTTTGAGACATTCCCTCGTGACGGTTTGAGTAACTATTTAGACTAATATGCTTCGAACGTAAAATGTTGAAAGTCGTATGGGAATGCCATGCTTATGTATGATATATGCAAATGGTATATATCCTCCAACAACAATGTAAAAATTGGTCAATATATAGCCCCTATATAAACCGATACCCAGATCTGGGTTGCGAAACCTCTTGGAGGAGCAAATTTCATCCGATCCGGTTAAAATTTGATACATGGTGTTAGTCTATGGTCTCTAACAGTTATGTAGGTTAGGTTAGGTGGCAGCCCGATGTATCGGGCTCACTTAGATTATTCAGTCCATTGTGATACCACATTGGTGAACTTCTCTCTTATCACTGAGTGCCGCCCAATTCCATGTTAAGCTCAATGACAAGGGACCTCCTTCTTATAGCCGAGTCCGAACGGCGTTCCACATTGCAGTGAAACCACTTAGAGAAGCTTTGAAACCCTCAGAAATGCCACCAGCATTACTGAGGTGGGATAATCCACCGCTGAAAAACTTTTTGGTGTTCGGTCGAAGCAGGAATCGAACCCAGGACCTTGTGTATGCAAGGCGGGCATGCTAACCATTGCACCACGGTGGCTCCCGTTATGTAAAAATTGGGTAATATCAATATTATTAATACCATAATTATATATATTTGGCCCCATATAAACCCATCCCGGATTTTATTTTTGAAACCTACTGGAGAAGCAAATTTCAAATCCGACCCGCTTGAAATTTAGTACGTGATGTCAGTATGTGGTTTCTATTAATCATGCATAAATTGGTCCATATAGGTTCATACTTATAAATAACCCCCATATAAACCGATCCCCAGATTTGACTTATGGCGGCACCTCATGGTGTTGAAATTTCATCCGATTAGGCTCTCTACTGTGCGAAAATTGGTTCAAATCGTTTCATAATTATTTATAGACTCCTCTGTATAAGACGATCAAGAACTGACTTGGCTTATATAGGTATTTAATCCGTGTCTTAGTCTAACACGCAATACATGGTGGAGGGTACATAAGATTCGACTCTACAGGGTTTTCGATGTTCTGCGCACCGCTCATGTCAATCAACGAACAATTGAAAAATGTAGTTTTTTTGAGGTATAACTTTGTTGACGATTTTTAATGAATTTTGTTTTGTCAGTATCAGTAGGTTTTTTTTTTAAACAAATTTCAAAGACACAAAACAGAAATTGTACGTTTTTTTGGGTTCAAAATAGGAAGTCCGCTTGGAAATTAAGTCACTTGTATAATTATCAAATATGATCAAATTTGACTTTTGCTTTTATTTCCATTGTATTTATAATTTGTACTTTGGTTTAAAGTGGAGAATAATATAAATTGCATTTTGCACTTCTTTTAGTTCGTTATAAAAACTTTATTATTAATGAACATGTTTTAAAAGGAATGTATTAACCATTATTTGTTATAGCCATTATTCGTTATTAACGCATTCCTTTGTATTGATAATTCCAAAAACTCTTTGGGATCTGAAAAGCAGTTCGTTATAAAAGTAAAATACTTTTTTTTTACCAAAAATCGTCTTGGTTGATTGTCAAAAGGAGTTACCCATTTTGACAGTTCTAACCAAAACGCATGCATTTAATTCTAGTAGCGGGAAGCTTTTACGAATTGTGATTAAGTGCACACCCCCATATCAATCAAAGAAGAAATGACAGCTACATGATGTGTTTTTAAATCATATATTTGTTTTATGGGCAGCTCATTATATTGTCTACAAGTCACCAAAAGAAAGTTGTTCGCCATGGAATTTAAGCGTAATGATGTGACTGCGATTATATTGCCATTATATTGTCTACAAGCCACCAAAAGAAAGTTGTTCGCCACGGAATTTAAGCGTAATGATGTGACTGCGATATATTTGCCTTGAAAATCACTATCGGCTATTCTCGGCGAGCTCTTGCATGGCATGGTAACAAAAGTATTTAACATACGTTAAAGTGAAGTTCATCAATTGTTTAATACGTTAAAGTGAAGGTCATCAATTGTTTACACGACCATTTTTCGTGTAGTCGAGCTTAAGTTTGTCATCTCAACAACAAGCGAATGCTTTTTATACCCACCACCATAGAATGGTGATGGGGGTATAATAAGTTTGTCATTCCGTTTGTAACACATTGAAATATCGATTTCCGACTATATAAAGTATATATATTCTTGATCAGGGAGAAATTCTAAGACGATATTACGATGTCCGTCTGTCTGTCTGGATATCTGTTGTAATCACTCTACAGCCTTCAATAATAAAGATATCTGCTTAATTTTTGTACAAACTCGGGTTTTTATCTCCAAGCAGGTCATGTTCGAAGATGGGCTATATCGGTCCATGTTTTGGTATAGCCCCCATATAAACCGGCCACCAGCATTACTGAGGTGGGATAATCCACCGCTGAAAAACTTTTTGGTGTTCGGTCGAAGCAGGAATCGAACCCAGGACCTTGTGTATGCAAGGCGGGCATGCTAACCATTGCACCACGGTGGCTCCCGTTATGTAAAAATTGGGTAATATCAATATTATTAATACCATAATTATATATATTTGGCCCCATATAAACCCATCCCGGATTTTATTTTTGAAACCTACTGGAGAAGCAAATTTCAAATCCGATCCGCTTGAAATTTAGTACGTGATGTCAGTATGTGGTTTCTATTAATCATGCATAAATTGGTCCATATAGGTTCATACTTATAAATAACCCCCATATAAACCGATCCCCAGATTTGACTTATGGCGGCACCTCATGGTGTTGAAATTTCATCCGATTAGGCTCTCTACTGTGCGAAAATTGGTTCAAATCGTTTCATAATTATTTATAGACTCCTCTGTATAAGACGATCAAGAACTGACTTGGCTTATATAGGTATTTAATCCGTGTCTTAGTCTAACACGCAATACATGGTGGAGGGTACATAAGATTCGACTCTACAGGGTTTTCGATGTTCTGCGCACCGCTCATGTCAATCAACGAACAATTGAAAAATGTAGTTTTTTTGAGGTATAACTTTGTTGACGATTTTTAATGAATTTTGTTTTGTCAGTATCAGTAGGTTTTTTTTTTAAACAAATTTCAAAGACACAAAACAGAAATTGTACGTTTTTTTGGGTTCAAAATAGGAAGTCCGCTTGGAAATTAAGTCACTTGTATAATTATCAAATATGATCAAATTTGACTTTTGCTTTTATTTCCATTGTATTTATAATTTGTACTTTGGTTTAAAGTGGAGAATAATATAAATTGCATTTTGCACTTCTTTTAGTTCGTTATAAAAACTTTATTATTAATGAACATGTTTTAAAAGGAATGTATTAACCATTATTTGTTATAGCCATTATTCGTTATTAACGCATTCCTTTGTATTGATAATTCCAAAAACTCTTTGGGATCTGAAAAGCAGTTCGTTATAAAAGTAAAATACTTTTTTTTTACCAAAAATCGTCTTGGTTGATTGTCAAAAGGAGTTACCCATTTTGACAGTTCTAACCAAAACGCATGCATTTAATTCTAGTAGCGGGAAGCTTTTACGAATTGTGATTAAGTGCACACCCCCATATCAATCAAAGAAGAAATGACAGCTACATGATGTGTTTTTAAATCATATATTTGTTTTATGGGCAGCTCATTATATTGTCTACAAGTCACCAAAAGAAAGTTGTTCGCCATGGAATTTAAGCGTAATGATGTGACTGCGATAATATTGCCATTATATTGTCTACAAGCCACCAAAAGAAAGTTGTTCGCCACGGAATTTAAGCGTAATGATGTGACTGCGATATATTTGCCTTGAAAATCACTATCGGCTATTCTCGGCGAGCTCTTGCATGGCATGGTAACAAAAGTATTTAACATACGTTAAAGTGAAGTTCATAAATTGTTTAATACGTTAAAGTGAAGGTCATCAATTGTTTACACGACCATTTTTCGTGTAGTCGAGCTTAAGTTTGTCATCTCAACAACAAGCGAATGCTTTTTATACCCACCACCATAGAATGGTGATGGGGGTATAATAAGTTTGTCATTCCGTTTGTAACACATTGAAATATCGATTTCCGACTATATAAAGTATATATATTCTTGATCAGGGAGAAATTCTAAGACGATATTACGATGTCCGTCTGTCTGTCTGGATATCTGTTGTAATCACTCTACAGCCTTCAATAATAAAGATATCTGCTTAATTTTTGTACAAACTCGGGTTTTTATCTCCAAGCAGGTCATGTTCGAAGATGGGCTATATCGGTCCATGTTTTGGTATAGCCCCCATATAAACCGACCCCCGATTTGTGGTCTTAGAGCTTCTAGAAACTGTATTTTCTGTCCGATTGGCCTGAAATTTTAAACCTAGAGGTATTTTAGGGCCATAAATAAGTGTGCCAAAAATGCCTATCGGTCCATGTTTTGGTATAGCCCCCATATAGACCGATCTCCCAATTTTACTTCTTGGGCTTCTATTTTACGACAAAAAATAGGTGTGTCGAAATGGGGTGTATCGATCCATGTTTTGGTATAGCTCCCATATAAACCAACCCCATGATTTTACTTCTTGGGCTTCTATTATACGACAAAAAATAGGTGTCGAAAATGAGGTGTATCGATCCATGTTTTTGTATAGCTCATATATAAACCAACCCCATGATTTGGGGTCTTCGGCTACTAGAAACCTTATTTTCTATCCGATTTGCCTGAAATTCTAAATCTAGAGGTATTTTAGAACCACAAATATCGAAAATGGGGTGTATCGGTCTATGTTGTGGTATAGCCTCCATATAGACCGATCTCCTAATTTTACTACTTGGGCTTCTAGAAACCGCATTTTCAATCCTATTTTCCTGAAATTAGAAATCTATAGGTACGTTAGGACTACAAACAGGTGTGGCGAATATGGTGTGTAGCGGTCTATGGTTTGCTATAGCCCCCATATAGCCCGATCTCCCGATTTTACTTTTTGATAGAAACAGTAGTTTGCCTGAAATTTTAAATCTAGGGCTTTTTGTGGACCATAAATAGGTGTTCCGAATAAATTATGTATCGGTATAGATTTTAATATATCTCCCTTATAAAACCGCCCTCCAATTTGGGGTCTAAATTCTGTAGGGTTTTCAGAACCACAACTGGTTGTACTGAATTTTGTGTGTTCGGTTCATATTTTTGGCATAGCACCCATATAGACTGATTTCCTGATTTAACTCCATGGGCTTATATAAACGGTAGTTTTTATCCGATTTGCCTGGAATTGTAACGGATTTAGTTTTTATCGGTCCATTTGGTTGGCATGACCTCCATATAGACCGATTTCACTTTTTGAGGGTATAGAAGGCGCACTGATCATGAAAGTTGCTTGAAACTGAAAGTAAAAATTCCAAATCTATAGATTTTAGATTTCAAATCAAGGCGTTATTTAATCGTTTCTATATATTATCATTCTATACATAATCAAGTAATCCGCTATATGTTATCAAGTAACACGCTACGACAAAGAGTTTTCAAAGGTAACTGCTATATTTGATTCATGGTGGTGGGTATTTAAGATTCGACCTGACCGAACTTACTGCTGTATATACTTGTTCTTTGTAAGCAGTTTTTTTTTTGGTGTATGTATGGATTAGGCCCAGTGAATATTAAAATCGGCCATTTTCTTATTTCACAGTAGTATATGGAATTATATTAACATTCATTCCATTTTTCAATCGAGGCGACTGAAACAAAAAAAATAAATTTCAATATTTATTTGAAACCTTACGTATATGTTTAGGTGAACCATCTGGCTTGATTCTAAATCAAATCTTAAAACTTTTAAATTACTTTGTTGATAGCATTTCAGAATTACAGTCACCATAATAATCGCATGTAATTAAATAATAGTTCTGGGTAGATTAAATAGCCGATAAGATTGGCACTATTCGCACTGTTATCTAGCGGCAAGCATACGAATCGTAAGTTAGTCATGTAGACTGATTTGTTCTTTCTCTTCTCTTCTTTAATATACATTTCCCTTTTCAAATATACTAAATTTTTTACAAGTGTGTAATAATAGTTTTTTTATTGTTGTTGTCATTAATGAATTTATTTGAAAACATTTTCCCCCATCATATTTCAGGTGCGGTCATTGCAAACGTTTGCATCCACTATGGGAACAGTTGGCCGAAATGATGAATGTCAAAGATGAGCCACAAGTTATAATTGCCAAAGTTGATTGTACACAAGAACAAGAATTATGTGCTAAACATGAAATTACCGGCTACCCCACCTTACGCTTTTTCAAATTGGGTGAAAATGAATCGGTGAAATTCAAGGGCACTCGTGATATGCCTGCCATAACTGAATTTATCAACGAACAACTCAATAGCGAAAATGAAATAGTCCATGGTGAGGACAAAAAGAAGACTGACGGAGGCGATGCAGTAACTAAAGGAAAACTTGTAGAATTGACTGAGGATAATTTTGCCAAACACATTTCCAGTGGTAATCATTTTGTGAAATTCTATGCCCCTTGGTGCAGTCATTGTCAACGTTTGGCCCCAACTTGGGAGCAATTGGCCAAGACAGTGGAAAACTTGCAGGATGTTAGCATAGGCAAAATTGATTGCACAGTCTATCGTCCCATTTGCCAAGATTTTGAGGTTAAAGGTTATCCCACTCTCTTATGGATTGAAGATGGAAAGAAAATTGAAAAGTACTCGGGAGCTCGTGGCCATGATGAGCTTCATGCCTATATCAAGAAAATGTTAGGCAATGATGCCAATCCAGAACCTGCTACAGAAAAGCCCAGCAGCGACGGCGACAAATTACAAGTTCTACAATTGAGTGGTGATAACTTTGAGAAAACCGTAGCCGATGGTGTTACATTTGTTAAATTCTATGCTCCTTGGTGTGGGCATTGCCAAAAATTGAGCCCAGTATGGGATCAATTAGCTGAGAAAATGCACAGCATTTCCAATCCAATTAAAATTGCCAAAGTAGATTGTACAGCCTCAGAAAACAAAAAGCTTTGTATTGATCAAGAGGTAGAAGGTTATCCAACATTGTTTGCTTACAAAAATGGAGAACGACAAAGCGAATATGATGATAGCAGATCACTGTCTGAGCTGGTAGCATATATCACTAAATTTGTGGGCCATGATGAATTGTAATTTGGAACAGTTTTGAATTTTGTTTTAATAATAAGCTGCTCCCCTGGTCCCAATAACCACCGCTGTATTCTTCCACTCATCCCTCTCATTTATTGTGAATTTATGGAATCACTTAGAGTACCAATTTGAAATTGTTTTCCCGCATTTATACGACAATTTTCGATGGTATTCTACTACAAACCTTTCATTTCATATTTGTTTATTTAGATAAATTATTTCTGTGCGTATTGTTTTATGATTTGTATGTATAGTACTTGCATTTGCTTTATAATTGTTTTGTAACTTTTACATTTTGATTTTGTGATTTTTTTTATTTGTTTGTGAAACTCCAGTCTTACAATCATTAAATTAAGATATAAAGCAGATCACATTGAAATAAGAGAAAAAATATAATAATTTTAAATAAATGAATATCGAAATAAACTTTTGTAATATTTAATTCTGGTTTGCATCGATTAATCATGTCTGACACACACATGAGAACACTTTTGTTTTCGGACTTCTGATCTACATAAAAAACACTAAAGTTCGGAATATGTTATTTAATAATGTTAAAAATGTTCTAACTTTGCATACGATAGCAGTGCACTTGGGCCACTCAGATAAAATGTTCGTATACATTTATCAGGTCTGTGACGGTGTAAAGTGTAGTCCAGAACATCTCCTAAGTGTGACACCTCGGACACCACGGTTGCCACTCGAGCCAAAAATAATCTCCCACAATTTGGAGAAAATTCTACCAAAAAACTACCAAACAAAAAAATTCTATAAAATTTAAAATTTTATTTCTGTAGAAAATTTTGTCAAAATTTTATATCTATATAACATTTTGTTAAAATTTTATTTCTATAGAAAATTTTGTCAAAATTGTATTTCTATAGAAAATTTTGTCAAAATTTTATTTCTATAGAAAATTTTGTCAAAATTTTATTTCTATAGAAAATTTTGTCAAAATTTTATTTCTATAGAAAATTTTGTCAAAATTTTATTTCTATAGAAAATTTTGTCAAAATTTTATTTCTATAGAAAATTTTGTCAAAATTTTATTTCTATAGAAAATTTTGTCAAAATTTTATTTCTATAGAAAATTTTGTCAAAATTTTATTTCTATAGAAAATTTTGTCAAAATTTTATTTCTATAGAAAATTTTGTCAAAATTTTATTTCTATAGAAAATTTTGCCAAAATTTTATTTCTATAGAAAATTTAGTAAAAATTTTATTTTTATAGAAAATTTTGTCAAAATTTTGTTTCTATATAAAATTTTGCCAAAATTTTATTTCTATAGAAAATTTTGCCAAAATTTTATTTCTATAGAAAATTTTGTCAAAATTTTATTTCTATAGAAAATTTTGTCAGAATTTAATTTCTTAGAATATTTTGTCTAAATTTTATTTCTATAGAAAATTTTGTCAAAATTTATCTCTAAAGAAAATTTTATATCTATAGAAAATTTTGTCAAAATTTAATTTCTTAGAATATTTTGTCAAAATTTTATTTCTATAGAAAATTTTGTCAAAATTTTATTTCTATAGAAAATTTTGTCAAAATTTTATTTCTATAGAAAATTTTGTCAAAATTTTATTTCTATAGAAAATTTTGTCAAAATTTTATTTCTATAGAAAATTTTGTCAAAATTTTATTTCTATAGAAAATTTTGTCAAAATTTTATTTCTATAGAAAATTTTGTCAAAATTTTATTTCTATAGAAAATTTTGTCAAAATCTTATTTCTATAGAAAATTTTGTCAAAATCTTATTTCTATAGAAAATTTTGTCAAAATTTTATTTCTATAGAAAATGTTGTCAAAATTTTATTTCTATAGAAAATTTTGTCAAAATTTTATTTCTATAGAAAATTTTGTCAAAATTTTATTTCTATAGAAAATTTTGTCAAAATTTTATTTCTATAGAAAATTTTGTCAAAATTTTATTTCTATAGAAAATTTTGCCAAAATTTTATTTCTATAGAAAATTTTGTCAAAATTTTATTTCTATAGAAAATTTTGTCAAAATTTTATTTCTATAGAAAATTTTGTCAAAATTTTATTTCTATAGAAAATTTTGTCAAAATTTTATTTCTATAGAAAATTTTGTCAAAATTTTATTTCTATAGAAAATTTTGTCAAAATTTAATTTCTTAGAATATTTTGTCTAAATTTTATTTCTATAGAAAATTTTGTCAAAATTTATCTGTAAAGAAAATTTTATATCTATAGAAAATTTTGTCAAAATTTAATTTCTTAGAATATTTTGTCTAAATTTTATTTCTATAGAAAATGTTGTCAAAATTTTAGTTCTATAGAACATTTTGTCAAATTTTTTTTCTATAGAAAATTTGGTCAAATTTTTATCTCTAAACAAAAATATTTGAGAGGGATATAACATAATAAATATACCATTTTTGGTAGAATTCTACCAATTATGGCGTCTACCAGAACACATACGAATGACTCAAATCGCAGAAATGGATGCGAATATAAATTTTAAATCTTATCTAGCAAAGATTTGGATTTAGATTAGGGCTGTCATTTGGGATAATTTTTTATAAATCCCGTGATTCGGGATTTTAAAATATAGAGTCCCGGGATCTAGTACAACTCAACAAGAAAAGAAAAAACAAAAAATTATGACAAAAATCGCTGTCTTGCTCAGCAAAACATTGATTCAAAATAACAAATTCTGGGATTGGGGGTTAATTTCGTCCCGAAATCCCGGGTTTTCGGTTATCCCGGTTAACAGGCCTAATTTAGAAACTAAATGAAATCTGGACAATAAATTATGTTGGGTTATACCTCTATATACACAGTCCGAAATGCACCACTTAAATTACCGGGCTGGACGAAGTACCACGTGAGTTAGTTAGACCTATAATTTTGAGTGAACCAAGTGCACAGATTTTTTTTGATATCAACCTCTGAAATCGGTATTTTGTTTTTATTTTTTGTTAACTAGGCTACAATTTTCCATAAAGTTTCAGAAAATTCTTTCGTATTTAATAAACAATAGTATATTTCGAAGAGAAAATATTCCGTAAAATTTTTCGAGATATCAACGTATGAAAATTGGTATTTAAAAAATTTTTTTGGTAAGCATGACTACATTTTTTACTAAATTAAACATTTTTCTGAGTATTTACTATAAAGAGGACATAAAAGTACAAGTTTTGCTGAAAAAGTCAAGTTTTCGAGATATCGACTTCTGTTTTTTTTGGTAACTATGGCTACATTTTTATATAATTTCTATATAAAACCCTCTTCACTGAATTCGCAATGTACTCGGAATTAGCTCTAATATGAGTACCATATTGCTTATAAGAGAAAGGGTCAACATTTTGAAGGACCCGAGATTTCACCGGTTCCATGGTTATGAAGTGTTTATGTGAATTCTAAATACGCACATTATTACCTACAATTTGGATACCTCCAAAAAATTGTATATTACATCTATTTTAGAATATATTTTTGAGAATTATTTAATACAAAACAATTTCGTATTTCTTTTTATCGAAAGCAAAATGAATTCAAACAGTTTACAAATGTTGGGTGTCGTTGTACATTTTGTCGTCACACAAATACATTACGATACGTTACGACACTAAATGCTTTCGATACTCGAAAAAGCGACTGTGGGTTAACAGCTGTTTGGCACTTTGTTTTGTTTTTACCCCAGTAAACGAAAAGAATATAGAAATAATCCAACAAATAGACCAATAGTTTAAAGCAAAAGGTTATATTAGACACGAAAATGATATTTACTAGAGAAATGCTACTTTAAATTCAAGAAAATATCACCAAGAGTATTCGAAATACATAGAAAAATAGTAAAAACGCAAGGTCTGGAAAATTCCTTGGGTTTTGTCAATTGACGTTCTAGGAAAATGTCATCAGCTGAAAAAGGCCAGGATTTAGAAGACTACGGTCTTGAAACGCCCAAAATGGATGTTGATGAACATAGTCAAGATCCCACCATAAGTGTGGTAAGTAACATTTCATCAAGAATTAAGTAACGAACTGTAATCCCATTCCCATTATCTGCCCTTCCCATACAGCAAGTAATGAATAACTCTAGCAGTGTGCTGAAGAAAATCGCCAACTTGTATGCCGAACAATTAATGTCCGATATTATTTTAGTTGTTGGCGACCAACAATATCCAGCCCATCGTGTTATTCTATGTGCCAGTAGTGATGTTTTTCAAGTCATGCTTATGAATCCTGAATGGAATGAATGTCGTAAGCGAGTTATAGAACTTGTGGAGGAACCCTGTTGCGAGGCAGTGTTTCCACAATTTCTTAAATATCTGTATGTGGGAAAAATCGACATATCTTTAAGTACTGTAATGCCTATGCTGGCATTGGCTCACAAGTATAATGTACAAGATTTAGTCGATCTCTGTGTCCACTATATGATGAAACATATTGCCAAAGCTGCTACACAGGGCTTTCTTGTATCGTGGCTTCAATATACCATAGCCTTTAGTCCTCAACATCGTGATCTCACCGAAGCTTTAAAGCGTTTCCTAAAATGGAATTTAGAAATAGTAGCGGAATCCAAAGATTTCGTAGAGCTTGATGTAAGCGTTATGGCCATATTACTGCAACAAAACGATTTGGTTGTCAGCAGTGAATACAAACTATTTGGTATACTACAAAATTGGCTATTACAACGTAAGCAACTTTTAGATAATGACGACTCGCTGACGGCCGAGGAAAAAGAGGAGCACTTTAATGCCTTGTTGGAGCAAACTGTTATACACATACGTTTTGCCATGATGACGCCTAGAGAATTGGCACATTTGCTTATATTTCCCCTGCTCGAATACAATAAGGAATTTGTTGTTCAACGCATGGCCATTGGTATGTCATATCAATCTGGACAAGAGGAAAGAGTACAGGAGGTACGCAATTCTCCAGATGGTTGTTTGCAATTCACACCGCGTCTATATTCCAATGATACATGGAGTATAAGTAAAATTGTGAATAATTTCGATATGATAGAGAAATATAGCAACTATGTGACGTGCTTCTTCACTCCGGGCAACATAGCAGAGACTGAAGATGGTAAGTCTACTATACAAAGAAAAATCATTTTTTAAGTGCCAAGGGTTAGTTGTTATACATATCTGTAGTTGGCATGTTAGGTATCTTGGGGGAAAAGTGTAGATAGAATCTAAGGAAATTGCCTTTAGTTTTTTATTCGGCGACTTCTAAAAGAAAGACAATGTATACCCTCCCTTGAGCGATGCATATAACGAATACTTATACAATTGAAAAAAAAATTCCACAAAAGTTCCAAACGTTGGGCTTATTTTCTGAAAACAATTGGGACGAACGCCTTTGCTTGATCCAGAGCTTTTAAGACAACAGTCTTGTTCGATGAGTCACTCTTGAAATTTATGGAGGACGTGGGCGGAGGTTATGAAGTTAATGTGGGGTATCTAATTTTTTCATATTTGATCGGGGAGGGGGACCTCACCTTTGAACGACTTTTTCGTAAAATACGTACAGTGAACTTAACTAAACTTGTCAGATTTACTTGAAATGTACAGAAGACGTGGGGGAGGTAACTGATTTCTTGAGTATAGTAAAAAAAGTATAGTAAAAAATTAAATTTCTCCAATTTTCTTGAAATTTACAGAGGACGTTAGGGGGATGTGATGAAGTTAGTATGGGGTATCTGATGTTTTTATATTTAGACGGTAGTGGGACAACCATTTTGCCTGACTTTTTGAAAATTGGGTCAAAGTTCTCCGGTTTGCTTGAAATTTTCATGGTTAGGTTAGCTATAGTGGCAGCACGACATTTCAGGCTCACTTAGATTATTCAGTCCATTGTGATATTCAATGACAAGTGACCTAATTTTTATAGCCGAGTTCGGACGGCGTTCTACATTGCGGTGAAACCATTTAGAGAAGCTTTGAAGCACTCAGAAATGTCAACTGCATTACTGAGAGGGGATAATCCTCCGCTGAAAAACTTTTGGTCGAAATTGAGATCGACCCTCTATGTATGCAAGGCAGGCATGCTAACCATTGCACCATGGTTGAAGGTAGCGTATAGACAAAGATCCCCTTCTTTATTTTGCGATATTTGCCCGACGTGAGAAGAGGTTATATGGGATATATGAGAGATTTGGAGGCGGATATCCTCTAACAAAGTCTAGCAAAAGCCGTACATCTTTTGAAGCTACGCAAGCTTCCTACCAAAACAAGATATCTGTTTGAAACTTGGATTAATTTTAGGTATAATCACATGTAAACCGATCAGCAACCTCTCAATTCCCGTTTGAATTCGACACGTATATATAGACCATATGCCATATATCTTGACCACCATATTCGACTTCATGAACTTTCTGTGGTCGAAATTTTCATCGGACCCGATTGAATAACAGCATGTGATATTAATATCTTTCGAATATGTTAATATCCTTCTAAATATGGACCCCCATATTCGACTTCTTAAACTTCCTGGGTCCGAGAGTTTTATCCACCCCTGTATAACTTTGGCATGCCATGTCAGTATACGTCCTCTAATTATATTCGTGTTGGGCCTACTGGGATCACAATTTTTATCCGAGCTGCTATAACTTCGGCCTGTGTCCTATAACTACCATACACAAATTGGTCTATATAGGCCTACAACGGTGTTACCGTTGAGAATTTCTAAGAAGTGGCACAAGAAGTCTCACCTTCAATGGCACACTAATTTATAAGTTTTTTCTATGAAATTACGAAGCTGTTTTTGTTTTCAAAACAGATCTGAATAAACTAAACAAGTCAAAATTTTATTTCTATAGAATATTTTGTTAAAATTTATTTTTATAGAAAATTTTGTCAACATTTTACTTGCATAGAAATAAAATTTTGTCAACATTTTATTTCTGTAGAAAAATTTTCAAAAATTTAATTTCATTAAAAAATTTTGTCAAAATTTTATTTCTAAGAAAATTTTGTAAAAATTTCTTCGTTTTTTTTGTCATTGTTGGTTTGTACTTCAATCATATTTATTGTTTTGATCTCAGCATAAAAAAAACACAATTCATTTTTAAAGAAAATTTTCTCACAATTTTAATTTTAAAAAAAATTTTTAAAAAAATTGTTCTCAAAATTTTATTTCTATAGACAATTTTTTCAAAATTTTGTTTCTATAGAAAATTTTTTCAAAATTTTGTTTCTATAGAAGATTTTTTCAAAATTTTATTTTTAAAGAAAATTTTCTCACAATTTTAATTTTAAAGAAAATTGTTTCAAAAACAGAAAACTTTCCCACAATATTATTTTT
The DNA here is from genome assembly GCF_050003625.1 of Haematobia irritans. NCBI lineage: Eukaryota > Metazoa > Arthropoda > Insecta > Diptera > Muscidae > Haematobia > Haematobia irritans. Next base: position 115,772,133 of record NC_134399.1, on the reverse strand, counting down.
AAAGAAAATTTTGTCAAAATTTTATTTCTATACAAAATTTTGTCCAAATTTTATTTCTATAGAAAATTTTGTCAAAATTTTATTTCTATATAAAATTTTGTCAAAATTTTATGTCTATAGAAAATTTTGCGAAAATTTTATTTCTATAGAAAATTTTGTCAATATTTTATTTCTATAGAAAATTTTGTCAAAATTTTATTTCTATAGAAAATTTTGTCAAAATTTTATTTCTATAGAAAATTTTGTCAAAATTTTATTTCTATAGAATATTTTGTCAAAATTTTATTTCTATAGAAAATTTTGTCAAAATTTTATTTCCATAGAACATTTTTTCAAAATTTTATTTCCATTCTTTTTGTTTTGTTATTGTTGGTTTTGTTCTTTAAGCATTGTTGTTGTTTTTAATGCAGCTTAAAACCATACATTGACTAAACTACAAGTGTAGCTTAACCAACAGAGTAAAATAATGTTTGTCAAATTTATTTGGGCAAAGCCCTATAGACTGCAAGATGGTTGGATGGACGCACGTTTTGGAAAGTTTTGTCAAAATTTTATTTTTATAGAAAATTTTGTCAAAATTTTATTTCTATAGAAAATTTTGTCAAAATTTTATTTCTATAGAAAATTTTGTCAACATTTTATTTCTATAGAAAATTTTGTCAAAATTTTATTTCTATAGAAAATTTTGTCAAAACTTTATTTCTATAAAAAATTTTGTCAAAATTTTATTTCTATAGACATTTTGACAACATTTTATTTCTATAGAAAATTTAGTAAAAATTTTATTTCTATAGAAAATTTAGTAAAAATTTTATTTTTTATAGAAAATTTTGGCAAAATTTTATTTCTATAGAAATTTTTGTCAACATTTTATTTCTATAGAAAATTTTGGCAAAATTTTATTTCTACCCGTGTAAAAATTGGTGGATCTGGCCAGATATTATTAGATCTTCTGCCATATCTGATTAGATATGATAGTATATGTAGGCAGATCTGGACAGATCCGAAAAATGGTAATATCTGATCAGATCTAATTCTAAAGGAATTAGATCTGACCAGATCTCAAATTTGGCCCACATCTAATTATATCTAATTTGATATAATTAGATGTTAATATATCTAATTATATATAATTTTATCTACAAATTTCCAAAATTAGTGAAATAACAGTAATTAATAAAAAAGATTTATTTAATGGTTTTATAATGAAAAGAGTATTTAATATTATAAGTTGGATGAAACATATGTACATTATATGTAAGTCTAGGTATAAAAGTCTACGAATTAAAAAAAAAAAAACAACAACAGCAAAAACAAAATATATATACATAGCCACCAAGGGTTCTGGCATTTAAATTTCTCAAGGCGTTAGTACATTGCTCTCTGCAAACATTTCTTTAAATGAGTCTCGCAATTCCTTTATTTGACTACTCGGTATGAAAACTCTGAAAAATATAAAATATACAGAAGAATTATCAGTCTAACATATTTAAAGATATATTTGCAAATAATACATATACTTACCAAAATTTGCTTCTCGTACCCAATAATTTAAACCAGCGCTGTATTGAATGGTTTGTGCGAAGCTCCAAATACCATACTATGAATAATTGCACGGGAATGTATCCGGTTCACAATCCAAATCATCTTCAAATTTGTATTATTTTTGAAATTGGATAATACTTCCTTCTATCGCAACTTCGGATATGGCCTGGTCACAAATCTTTACATTGCTCCGCTGTCTTCTTTGAATCTTTTCCTGGACTACCACAAATTCATCCTCCTAAAACACAGAAAATATTCAATATATAAAAATAGGAACAAAACAATAAACTTACCTTCTCATACTCCTTTATCTTCCTCGAAAAATGAGATTTTTATATGAAATAAAAATATGAAACTCGCATTATCAAATATTTGATATATTTTTTGAAATTGGATAATACTTCCTTCTATCGCAACTTCGGATATGGCCTGGTCACAAATCTTTACATTGCTCCGCTGTCTTCTTTTAATCTTTTCCTGGACTACCACAAATTCATCCTCCTAAAACACAGAAAATATTCAATATATAAAAATAGGAACAAAACAATAAACTTACCTTCTCATACTCCTTTATCTTCCTCGAAAAATGAGATTTTTATATGAAATAAAAATATGAAACTCGCATTATCAAATATTTGATATATTTTTTTTTTCAAATTTAATAACAACAGGCGTTGCTAATGGTGATAGTTATGGGGTTACATTTTTGAAAACAAAAAGACAGTTGTGTCTGAAAGTTAAGCATTTTATGAAGACACTTCAAAATGATATTTAAAAGGGTTTCTTGAAACTGTCACAACATATAAAGATTGTTTGGTTATGTTCACCACTTGTTTGATGTGCGAAACATACGTGCTTGTAACCAAGTATATCACGTTAGTATTCTCGTAACGAACACATTATTTTTACACACAAACATATTCAAATATTTTTTTATCCGTGTTACACAGCTGGTTCATGATTTAACGCGATATATAATTAGATATGGAGCTATATATAGTATATATAATTAGATATGATGTCATATATGAAGATATATAATTAGATCTTACCAGATATGACTGATATAAATAGATATAACAACATATATAATGAGATCTTGAATCAGATCTAATCATATATAGCACTATACATAACATATCTCCGTAGATCTATTTATATCTACAACCATATCTGAGCAGATATAATTATATATAATTTGATATTATTAGACATGATTAGATCTCTCAATTTTTACACGGGTATAGAAATTTTTGTCAACATTTTATTTCTATAGAAAATTTTGCAAAAATTTTATTTCTATAGAAAATTTTTGTTAAAATTTTATTTCTATAGAAAATTTTGTCAAAATTTTATTTCTATAGAAAATTTTGTCAAAATTTTATTTCTATAGAAAATTTTGTCAAAATTTTATTTCTATAGAAAATTTTGTCAAAATTTTATTTCTATAGAAAATTTTGTCAAAATTTTATTTCTATAGAAAATTTTGTCAAAATTTTATTTCTATAGAAAATTTTGTCAACATTTTATTTCTATAGAAAATTTTGTCAACATTTTATTTCTATAGAAAATTTTGTCAACATTTTATTTCTATAGAAAATTTTGTCAAAATTTTATTTCTATAGAAAATGTTGTCAAAATTTTATTTCTATAGAAAATTTTGTCAAAGTTTTTTTTTCTATAGAAAATTTTGTCAAAATTTTATTTCTATAGAAATTTTGACAACATTTTATTTCTATAGAAAATTTAGTAAAAATTTTATTTTTTATAGAAAATTTTGGCAAAATTTTATTTCTATAGAAATTTTTGTCAACATTTTATTTCTATAGAAAATTTTGCAAAAATTTTATTTCTATAGAAAATTTAGTAAAAATTTTATTTCTATAGAAAATTTAGTAAAAATTTTATTTTTTATAGAAAATTTTGGCAAAATTTTATTTCTTATATTATGGATGTTTTTATTATATTCGACCTGTATATAGATTTTCCAATTGATAATTGTTGATAAAAACGAGCTCGAGGTCTGGATGATTAATTTTTATTTATTCAATATTTCGTCTTTTCTTTGAAAGACTTCATCGGGAAAATTTTTGAAAAAAAAAACAAAAATAATACACCAACTGTAGAGTAAATAGCTAACGACGGTGTCTGTTCCATTACTAATAATGCAACAGACACCGTCGTTACTAATAATGCAACAGACACCGTCGTTAGCTATTTACTCTACAGTTGGTGTATTATTTTTGTTTTTTTCAAAAATTTTCCCGATGAAGTCTTTCAATGAAAAGACGAAATATTGAATAAATAAAAATTAATCATCCAGACCTCGAGCTCGTTTTTATCAACAATTATCAATTGGAAAATTTTATTTCTATAGAAATTTTTGTCAACATTTTATTTCTATAGAAAATTTTGTCAAAATTTTATTTCTATAGAAAATTTTGTCAAAATTTTATTTCTATTGAAAATTTTGCCAAAATTTTATTTCTATAGAAAATTTTGTCAAAATTTTATTTCTATAGAAAATTTTGCCAACATTTTATTTCTATAGAAAATTTAGTAAAAATTTTATGTTTATAGAAAATTTTGGCAAAATTTTATTTTTGTAAAAAATTAATGAAAATTAATATTTTGAAAATTCTACCAAAACATCAAAAATTCTACCAAACTGTAAAAAAATCTACCATTTTTGGTAGAATTCTACCAACAACCGTGATACGGAATCAAAATTCACGAAAAATATTGCAATAAAAAATTAGTTAATTTTAAAGATGGCAGAACATGGCAAATAGGTGACACAAAAATGTAAAAATTGTGGCATTTTGTGGTACAACAAAAAAGATGCACAAAAATTGTCAATGCTTAAAAAAGTGGTAAATTTGTAATTTGTAAAGTGGCACAACGGTTCATAATTTATAACCCTATTTAAAGCAATGCCAGATTCGACTTCTTGAGTCTGTCCGGCAATGTTTATCCAATCCGGCTTTAAACCGGCATATCATGTTAGTATAGTCCTCGAACGTCTATAACTAAATTGGTTCATATAAGTGCATTATCATACATATAATCCTGTATCAAGCGATCCTTAGAATTTATTTATATACATTGTCTCCATATTAACTGACTAAGACTGCTCGGCTACTTTATCAGATTTCTAATTATTTTCGTACATGTCGTTGATTACAGACGCATCTTTCTTACATGCCCACACGCTTGTCCTCTTTTAGAGTTATGGAATTGTGTTAGAGCTTTCGACCAAAAAAATTTGCGGTATTTCAATCTTGAAAAACTTCCCAAAATCATTGCAGAAGTTGCATGCATCCCATAATATTTTTGGTACACGTCCTTCAGATTATGCCCGTAAATAAGATCCGTTTATTGGTAATATCTAAAGACACCTAAAATGCATTGTCCTCAATATCGATATATGATTATTTTAACAATATTTTAACAGTCTAATATCACAAAAAATGTCTAAATCTATGGCATTTTATTTATTTTCAGAACAACCCTTTACATGGGAAGTGGAATTCTTTCCACGTGGTATTAAATATAATAAAGCCAAAATGGTATGGGGTGAAGATGTCCCTGAAGTCTCGATAAATACTGTACGCGTACGGGTAACTTGCAAACATTTACAAGTCGATGAGAAACGTTTCAAGGTAAGATGATGTTTGTGCAGAAATAAACTGCTACTATGACATTACGGAAATGCTTAAATTAATTAAATATTTACATACTTACGAAATGTTTTCTTGTTTTATTGTTTTACAGATTGCTTGTCTCATAACTGGGGTACAGAATAAAATTAATCATATACTTACTCTACATGAACGGACTGAATATTTTTCAAGTAAATCACGTGTTGTCAACATTGACAACCTTATACCCTATGATGAATTAGCATTATCTTCCATTAATCTATCACCTCATTTGGTGGGACCAAATCGTAACGATTTAGAGCTGCAAGTGATAATAGTGCCAATGGGTCCCTATACATGTCGTTATACGCCCTCGTTTGATTTCAAGTGAAATAACAATAGGGATTAGGACTATAAAGTATAATTCAATGATGGGATCGTATTTTGTGCAACAACCATTGCGCAGCGCAATTTTTACGTAGTTATATTTAATGTGACCATTTTTTTCCCCCTATCAATTGTTTCATATCCAATGCCACAATATTATTTTATTATATAAAATGAACTATGATGGTACTTTATAATTTTACGATTCCTTGATGTTTTTATTTAATATATAATCAAAAATATTGTAAAAATATTTAAGTCATTACTTCCATTACTGCAATTGGTTTTATGTTTCTCCAACTCTTCTGCATACGGGCTAAAGAGAAAAAGAAATTTGTGAAAATGTTTAACACTTTGAGAGATGTTTAGTGTATTTTTTTAAACAATGTTTCTTTGAAAAAAAAAAACAAAAACAAATTAATCATCATTAAGCTATTATTTACAATTAAGATTTTGTTTTTATTAAGTTGGCATGAATTGTTAATTTTAAAGAATGCTTGTCATCATCATTCACATATTCATGAAATTTTAAATTAAATCCAAAATAAAACATCTTTTTATAGGACATAATAAAACAATAAAATTTTATATCTCTGTTTATTGTATTCTATTATCTATCACTGGGCGTAGGCACTGCTTAAAGGCATATCTGCTAAATTTCTAGGTACAAAGAAATTTTAACCCTTTCACTACCGAAATAAACCTAATGATAAAAACTTTTATTTTTCTTCTTTTTCTTCTTTTTTTACTTGTACTAACAGCATGTAGAACAAAAATTGTCATTTTGGAAACCTACCTCAATTACTTCAAGAGCTATATGAGCTTGTTCTGAAAACTTGATTCTTGAATTGTGACCAAATGGCCTTACGAAAATAAGCGCTATTTGGCCTATAATATCTTTCAAAGTGTGAGAAAAAATACAAAAAAGAACCCGTAAAAATATCAGCTATAGTTTTTGTATAAATGTCCATTTACTAGAAACATACAGTACAAAAATTGTCTCAAATTTTCGTATTTTTCGTTTCTTCTTAAAGAAGTTTATAAAAATGTATTTTAGACCTCACCAATATGGACAATATTTATAGCTTATTTAGATGAAAGCCTCTACTTTAAAATAACATTGAGAAATAAATCGAAACTAAGTGGGAAAATAGAATTTGGTGTCTTTTTCGAATGTACTTCTAAGTGGACATCAGTAGTGAAAGGGTTAATAATGCCCAAGGTTGTAATCGAATAGATGAATCGCTGTGGAATTTCATATAATTTAATCAAAAGAATTTGAGTTATTTACTATGTAATCGAAGAAATTAATAATGTAATTAAATTTTGGGTTTTAATACTAAACGTTTGAGGGAGCCAGCGTGGCGTTTTTCAGCTGTGGACTACCTCAGTAATGCTGGGAACAAATCTATGGGGGTATATAAATTTTGTCATTCCGTTTGTAACACATCGAAATATTGCTCTAAGACCCCATAAAGTATATATATTCTGGGTCGTTGTGAAATTCTGAATCGATCTGAGCATGTCAATCGGGGGATCGGTTTATATGGGGGGCTATATATAATTATTGACCGATGTGGACCAATTTTTGCATGGTTGTTAAAGACCATATACTAAAACCATGTACCAAATTTCAGCCGGATCGGATGAAATTTGCTTCTCTTAGAGGCTCCGAAAGCCAAATCGGGGGATTTTCAACAGACGGACTGCCCAGAATATATACTTTATGGGGGTTTAGAGCAATATTTCGATGTTTTACATAAGGAATGACAAGGTTAATATACTCCCATCTATGGTAAATGGTATTAAAAAATTTGTTCGTTGGATCTCACACAATTTTTCAAATGCTCAAAACAAGGCTCTTGTCGGCTGGTTGGAAGAAATGCTCCAAAAAAAACACGTCTATGATATCGTGACGGGTTATGTATGGATTTACGCGTGAACAGCAGTCGGCTGTATGGGTGTTTCAAGATGAGACAACAAAACTTGCTCGCGCGCAAAGCAACTAAAAGCAAATTATCGCCTGTTTTTTCGGAAAAACTGGACATGGCGCAATCGTACCACTGTGCATTCTGAGTGATGCACAACCGTTTATTTACCAGTTATCTTCCAAGAAATGGGGAAAACCGACGAAGACAAAGAGATACTTCCCAAATATTCTATAGAAATAAAACTTTGACAAAATTTTCTAAGCAAAAAAAAAAAAAAAAAATTTGAAACAATTTCCTTTAGAAATAAAGTTATGGAATAGGGAAAAAATTTTTTTTGACAAAATTTTTCTATAGAAATTAAATCTTGACAAATTTTTCTATAGAAACAAACTTTCTATAGAAATTAAATTCTGACGAAATTTTCTATAGAAACAAAATGTTGACAAAAATGTCTTTAAAAATAAAATTGTGACAATTGTCAAAATTTTCTATAGAAACAAAATTTTAACAAAATTATCTATAGAAACAAAATTTTGACAAAATTTTCTATAGAAATAAAATTTTGACAAAATTTTCTATGGAATTAAAATTTTGACAAAATTTTCTATAGAAATACAATTTTGACAAAATTTTCTATGAAAACAAAATTTTGACAAAATTTTTATAGAGAAATAAAATTTTGACAAAATTTTCGATAGAAATACAATTTTGACAAAAATTTCTATAGAAATAAAATTTTGACAAATTTTTTTATAGAAATAAAATTTTGAGAAAATTTGCTATAGCAAAAAATTTTGGGAAACTTTTCTATAGAAATAAAAATTTGGAGAAAATTTTCTATAGAAAAAAATTTTGGGAAACTTTTCTATAGATATAAAATTTCGAGAAAATATTCTGTAGAAAACAAATTTTGATAGATTACACTAGTTTACACTTTTCTTTGATGAGAGGTGACTTTTCTTATGTATTTTGATCTGCTGAATTTTAAGAAAATTTTCTATAGAAACAAAATTTTGATAAAATTTTCTATAGAAACAAAATTTTCATTCGTTTTGTTTTGTTATTGTTGGTTTTGTTCTTTAAGCATTGTTGTTGTTTTTTTATTTTTTTTTTATTTCAGCTTAAAACCATACATTGACTAAACTACAAGTGTAGCTTAACCAATAGAGGAAAATAATGTTTGTCAAATTTATTTGGGCAAAGTCCTATAGACTGCAAGATGGTTGGATGGACGCACGTTTCGGAATTACCACATTCCTCATCAGCATCCTCTACTTGCAGCAAAACTATCAACCAATTATCAGAATAAATTCAGGCAGTTCATTAAACCCAACAATGAACCACACTTGAACCTTCCGACAAAAGGTTTTGTATGATAGCCGGCTTATGCCGAAATAAATTCGAAACAAACATATCTCTTTTCCTATGGTTTTAAGCTGAAATAAAAAAAAAAAACAAGAAACAAAATTTTGATAAAATTTTCTGTAGAAATAAAATTTTGACAAAATTTTCTATCGAAATAAAATTTTGACAAAATTTTCTATGAAAATAAAATTTTAACAAATTTTTTTTATAGAAACAAAATTTTAACAAAATTTTCTATCGAAATAAAATTTTGACAAAATTTTCTATGAAAATAAAATTTTAACAAAATTTTCTATAGAAATAAAATTTTGACAAAATATTCTATCGAAATAAAATTTTGACAAAATTTTCTATCGAAATAAAATTTTGATAAAATTTTCTATGAGAATAAAATTTTAACAAAATTTTCTATCTAAATAAAGTTTTGATAAAATTTTGTATAGAAACAAAATTTTAACAAAATTTTCTATAGAAACAAAATTTTGACAAAATTTTCTATAGAAATAAAATTTTGACAAAATTTTTTGTAGAAATAAATTTTTGACAAAATTTTGTGTAGAAATAACATTTTGATAACATTTTCTATAGAAATACAATTTTGACAAAATGTTTTATAGAAATAAAATTTTGACAAATTTTTTTATAGAAATAAAATTTTGAGAAAATTTTCTATTGAAAAAAAAATTGAGAAAATTTTCTATAGAAAAAGGTTTTGATAGATTACACTTGTTTACACTGAAAATTTACATTTGATGAGAGGTGACTTTTCTTGTGTATTTTGATCTGCTGAATTCGAAAAAAAAATGTAAAAAATTTCCATGGAACAGTTTTTGAGATATCACGTTATTTTTCGCTCTTTTTTTACTAAACAAATTATATCTCGAGTTAGAAATGTCCGATTATATCGTTGTTCTACTAAAATGAAAGGTGTTCAGTATAATTGGATCTGTGATAAGTTAAGTGGTTCAAAAAATATCGATGCAAAAAGAAAAATTTTCAAAAAAATAATAATAATAATAAATTTTTCAAATTCAGCATATCAAAATACATAAGAAAAGTCACATCTCATCAAATTTACATGACAAAAAAAAAATTGTAAACTAGTGTTATTTTTGGATAGAGCGGCAACCGTGCTCACACAACGGCTCAAACAACTGTACTCAAAACATCACATTTGATGGATCATTCGGTATAGGGTCCATCCAGACTTGGCAGCAACTGAAGATGCGATTGATTCGTTCAAAATGCATGTTTTGGAGAAAATACCTAAATCAGAGAGGCAAAAGTGATTCGACTAGTAGGTTAATCGCATACAAAAGTTTATGGATCTTAATGGGGAATAGTTTGAAAAGCAATAAAACGATTTCCAATGATTAAGATTTCTTTTTGGTCTTTAAACCCGAATTATAAAAGGCAACCCTCATAAAATATTTTTCTGTTTTTTGTTTTTCATTCAGAAATATATATAGCGCTTTACTTTCTTGCCACCCTGTACACTAAATTGAAATTTAGTTAACATAATAAATAAAATAAATTTAATTTAGAATAAAACAAGTATATACGGCCGTAAGTTCGGCCAGGCCGAAGCTTATGCGTAGAAACTTCTTCTAAACACTGCCATCCACAATAGAATTACTTCGGTTGTGGTAACGCTTGCCGATGGCAAGGTATCTTAAAACCTCCTAACACCGTCTTCTAAATTGTATGTAAGTCCATATATATTAAATCAAAAAAGATCGATCAAATACGTATATAATTCAGTTTGACAAAATTTTCTACAGAAATAACATTTTAACAAAATTTTCTACAGAAATAAAATTTTAACAAAATTTTCTATAGAAATAAAATTTTAACAAAATTTTCTATAGAAATAAAATTTTGACAAAATTTTCTATAGAAATAAAATTTTAACAAAAATTTTCTATAGAAATAAAACTTTAACAAAATTTTCTATAGAAATAAAATTTTGACAAAATTTTCTATAGAAATAAAATGTTGGTAGATTATTTTTGGCTCGAGTGGCAACCATGATTATGAACCGAATAAAATTTTAACAAAATTTTCTATAGAAATAAAATTTTCACAAAATTTTCCATAGAAATAAAATTTTGACAAAATTTTGTATAGAAATAAAACTATACACCGATATGGACCAATTTTGGTATGGTTGTTAGCGGCCATATACTAACACCAAGTTCCAAATTTGAACCGAATCGGATAAATTTTGCTCCTCCAAGAGGCTACGGAGGTCAAATCTGGAGAACGGTTTATATGGGGGCTATATATAATTATGGACCGATGTGGACCAATTGTATGGTTGTTAGAGACCATATACCAACACCATGTACCAAATTTCAGCCGGATCGGATGAAATATGCTTCTGTTAGAGGCTCCACAAGCCAAATCTGGGGATCGGTTTATATGGGTGCTATATATAATTATGGACCGATGTGGACCAATTTTTGCATGGTTGTTAGAGACCATATACCAACACCATGTACCAAATTTCAGCAAGATCGGATGAAATTTTCTTCTCTTTAAGGCTTCGCAAGCCAGATCTGGGGATCGGTTTATATTTGGGGCCAAGGCCGTAGCCAGGATTTTAATTCGGGGGGGGTTCAACTTTAAAAAAAAATATTCATATAATCTCATGTGTAGAAAATTTTATTTATGTATAGGTATGTATACAATATCTTTATAATATTAAATTGAGCCGACGGGCTTTTTGGGCAGCAAATAAATCAATGACTTCTTTAGTCGGCACATTTATTCGGCGATGAACCGAAATTAATGTCAATCCATTGAGTACTCTCGCTAGTCGAATTTCTAAGATACGTCTTTAATCTCTTCATTGTTGAAAATGAACGTTCGGATGAGCAGGGATGGAAAATGCAGTACTATAGTACTTTTTTCAATACTTTTTCACCCCGGTCAGTACCGTAGTACCCCCGCGAAGGATTTAGTACCTTTTGTGTAGACATTTTTGAGTCGATATTTATGGTACAATGACTTTGACAAAATATTTTAATATTTTGAGAAAGTTTTTATCAACCTTATTTGCTAATAGTCTTTTACAAATATGGCAAAACAGACATGTTCATGTGGGAAGAAAATCTCGATTTTGTAAAAGACATAGTCAAAAAGAGGATTTTATTGAACTTCAAGAATGTTTTAGTCGAAAAAAGAATGCGATTCTATATTATCGATTTTTTATTTCGGTAGAAAATGTTGTCAAAATTTTATTTCTATATAGAATTTTTGCAAAATTTTATTTTTATAGAAAATTTTGTCAAAATTTTATTTCAATTGAAAATTTTGTAAAAATTTTATTTCTATAGGAAATTTTTGCAAAATTTTATTTCTATAGAAAAAATTTTGCAAAATTTTATTTCTATAGAAAATTTTTGCAAAATTTTATTTATAAAGAAAATTTTGTCAAAATTTTATTTTCTTTAAAATTCAGTCTCTTGACAATAATCTTCCAGTGAAATTTTTGTTGAAATTTAGTAAAAAGTACCTTTCCGCTCAAAAAATACCTTTTTTGTACTTTCTTAAAAATTGTATTTTCCATCCCTGAGTAACTGGCAAAGTGACCAAGATTTTTAAAAGAATATGCACGTTTGGAAATATCTCTTTATTGCACTCTCCAAGTGCTTTCATCGCTGAATTAGTCAGGTTCTTTTCGCAGTTTTGTGCCATTTCACACACAAAAAAAAAAATTCTGATTCAATCACGAAATTAATTGATCCAATTAATTTTTTAATTGAAATGTCTTCAATCACAGAAATGATAGTATCAATTAAAAAATTAATTGACAGTCAAAAATTATTTGATCCAATTAAATATTTAATTGATACTATTAATTTGTGTGATCGATTTTTATTTCAATTAAAAAATTTGTTGAAGCAATTAAATTTTTAATTGAATATTTTTTAAAACTCAATTAAGATTTTAATTGGAAACATTTTCGTGAAATTTTTTTGTTGTTGCTATGGCCAAACAAAGCGAGTCATATTCACAAAAAGAACAACAAACACACAAAAAGCAGAAAGACATTTTCCAAAAATTAAATTTGTGGTGCGAGAACAAAAACAATTTGTATTTTTTTCGACCGTCGTTTGACGGACTTTTCAACTAGTATTCTATGATTTGTGCAAGTTTTATAGGTAAGCGTTTTTCAAAATAAAACCTCCAGCTTTTCTTCAACATCTTCGATAAGATTTTTCTATGCAGCTAAAAATATATATTTATTTATATAAAAATATTCATTCATTTCGGGGGGGTTTGATCCCCCTCATCCTCCCCCTGAATACGGCCTTGTTTGGGGCTATATATAATTATGAACCGATGTGGACCAATTTTTGCATGGTTGTTAGAGACCATATACCAACACTATGTACCAAATTTCTGCCAGATCGGATGAAATATGCTTCTGTTAGAGGTTCCACAAGCCAAATCTGAGGGTCCCTTTATATGGGGGCTATACGTAAAAGTGGACCGATATGGCCCATTTGCAATACCATCCGACCTACATCAATAACAACTACTTGTGCCAAGTTTCAAGTCGATAGCTTGAAGTTAGCGTGATTTCAACAGACGGACATGCTCAGATCTACTCAGAATTTCACCACGACCCCCATCCTATGGTGGATGGTATAAAAAAATTCAAGTGATTTTTTACTAAATTTAAATTACGAAAGACAGTGGGCCCAACAGATAAATGCTTTATTATTTGATTTTAGTTGAGTACAATAAGGAAATCCCTAAATACCTTTCCTACTAATAAAGATAAAAATGTTCTAACCCGAAACATTTTAATTTCTAATAATTCGTTATCTGTCACAACGATATAATTTTCTTATCATTTGCTTTCTCTCAAACAAGCTGGAGATATAGCGGCTGACATTTCATAACACCTTGTCAACCGTTGTTGGTTGGCAAAAGTTAACTCTGATTTCGCACTTGATCATCATGACGATCTTATGAACGTTGGATATCTCGTATTTGATGTGTGTCCACATATACATATATAGGAGAGATCTGATAAGAGGAGACAACAACTACATCAAGTCGGAATCTTTGTAATTTTTTTTTTTTTGGCGTGAAGGAAAACTAACTATCTGCAAGTGTGAATATTTAAATCAGTTCTACTTGAATTAAAAAAAAAAAAAAAACAGCAAAACAAATGAAATAAACATTTCTGAAATACAAACTTAAAAGCTTTGTCTGTTTGCTTGCCATAGGTTCCACCTGTCCTATTTTCATTTTAATGGACCATTATTCATTAACATTGCGAACAATCTACAACGAAATATAGGAAACGGTTATATTCATTTTCGGAAATACAAAATATTTCACAATTGTACGATAAATTGAAAGTGGCAATGAAATTTCGGTCCAATTATTATTCGTCTCCAATGTGTGCTTATTAATTACCTACACACTACATAATTAATTTAATAAAAAAAATCGATGTTTTTTCTAATATTATGAATGAAGTGATTTTTATTAAATAAAAAAAAATATTTGTTATATGAAAAACGAAAAGAAGAAGAAATTTTCTTCAAACTTGAAAAATTAAATTTTGTGAATTGTGCAATATAATAATAAAACTAAAACATTAAAAATGGAAAACGGTGGTTTTCAAATGGAAGTTGATGAGGTGAAAAAAGGTAAGTTACTAAGTTGTTACCAAGGGAGAATGTACGAATTGTGGTGAAGTAATAATTTTGTTGCAAGTATCTTCCACCATGGATTCCGTACAAAATTCTATAGAAAAACCCCACACAGAAAAAAAGTGCCTTGGGAAAAAAAATTCATGAATTTAATTTAGCCATTTTTTTGCATTAAGTTAAATTTCTGTGTAAAATAATAAAATTTATTTGTTTCAGCCGGCCGATGGCAAGACATCTTAAAACTTCTTAACATCATCTTCTAAGAAAGGCTGATTAAATACGTATATATTCAGTTCTTGATCGGTATATATAGGGAAGAAATAATTACGAACCGATATGAACTTTTCTGCTGTAATTATATAGCCAGAATTGAAATATGGGGGTCGCTTTATATGGGGGCTATATATAATTATCAATACGAGTCTACCAAAAATGGCAGATTTTTTACTGTTTGGTAGATTGGTAGAATTCTTGATGTTTTGGAAGATTTTACAATATATTCCTCTTCAATTATGAAATGCTTCATAAATTTTCTATATAAATAAAATTTTGAGAAAATTTTCTACAGAAATTAAATTTTGACAACATTTTCTATAGAAATAAAATTTTGACAAAATTTTCTATAGAAATAAATTTTTGACTAAATTTTGTATAGAAATTATATTTTGACAAAATTTCCTAAAGACATAAAATTTTGATAAAATTTTCTATAGAAATTAATTTTTGACGAAATTTTCTATAGAAATAAATTGTTGACCAAATTTTCTAAAAAAATAAAATGTTGACAAATTTTTCTATAGCAATAAAATTTTAACAAAATTTTCTATAGCAATAAAATTTTAACAAAATTTTCGATAGATATAAAATTTTGACAAAATTTTCTATAGAAAAAAAATTTTGACAAAATTTTCTATAGAAATAAAATGTCGACAACATTTTCTCATAAATAAAATTGTCACAAGATTTTCTACAGAAATAAAATTTCGAATAGGAGTAAAATTGTGACAATATTTTCTATATGAATATAATTTTGACAAATTTTTCTACAGAAATAAAATAATGACATAGTCTTTCATAGAAATAAAATTTTTAAAAAAGTTTGTATAGAAATAAAATCTTTAAACAATTTTGTATAGAAATAAAATTTTGCATAAATTTTCTATAAAAATTAAATTTTGCAAAAATTTTCTATAGAAATAAAAATTTGACAATCATTTTCTATAGAAATAAAATTTTGACAAAATTTTCTACAGAAATGAATTTTGGCAAAATTTTCTATAGAAATAAAATTTTGACAACCATTTTCTATAGAAATGTGGTGAAGCAATAATTTTGTTGTAAGTATCCTCCACCATGGATTGCGTACAAAATTCTATAGAAAGACCCCACTATAGAAATAAATTTTTGACAACATTTTCTATAGAAATAAAATTTTGACAAAATTTTCTATAGAAATACATTTTTGACAAAATTTTGTATAGAAATTATATTTTGACAAAATTTCCTAAAGACATAAAATGTTGACAAAATTTTCTTTAGAAATAAATTTTTGACAAAATTTTCTATAGAAATAAATTTTTGACAAAATTTTCTATTGAAATAAATTTTGACCAAATTTTCTAAAGAACTAAAATGTTGACAAATTTTTCTATAGCAATAAATAAATTAAATAAATTTTCTATAGAAATAAAATTTTGACAACATTTTCGATAGAAATAAAATTTTGACAAAACTTTCTATAGAAATAAAATTTTGACAACATTTTCTCATAAATAAAATTGTGACAAGATTTGCTATAGAAATGAAATTTTGAATAGGAGTAAAATTGTGACAAAATTTTCTATAGGAATAAAATTTTGACAAATTTTTCTACAGATATAAAATAATGACATAGTCTTTCATAGAAATAAAATTTTTAAAAAATTCTCAATAGAAATAAAATTTTGCAAAAATTTTCTATGAAAATAAAATTTTGCAGAAATTTTCTACAGAAATAAAAATTTGACAATCATTTTCTATAGAAATAAAATTTTGACAAAATTTTCTACAGAAATTAAATTTTGGCAAAATTTTCTATAGAAACACAATTTTGACAACCATTTTCTATAGAAATGTAGTGAAGCAATAATTTTGTTGTAAGTATCCTTCACCATGGATTGCGTACAAAATTCTATAGAAAGACCTCATCCAGAAAAAAGTGCCTTCGAAACTAAAGGAAACAAATTTCATGAATTTTATTTAGCCATTTTTTTGCATTAAGTTAAATTTCTGTTTAAAATAATAAAATTCACTCCTTTCAGTAAAAAATCCTAAACAGAAATCAGTTAGAAATAGTTCATATGTTATAGAAAGTGAACCCTATATGGCACTAAAGCCAATTTAATTCTATATTAGGTCATGGATTTTGTACTCTTTGGTAGGTTGACAGAATTTTTCATGTTTTGGTAGATTTTACATAATATTTCTTACCACCTAAGAGGTACTTCAAATTTTCTAAAGAATTGTCTACGTATATAAAATTATGTCTAGGTGTAAAATTTTGACAAAATTTTGTCTATGAATAAAGTTATTGACAAATTTTGGACTAGGAATGAAATTTTGACAAAATTTTCTCTGGGAAACTGTTGAAAAATTTTTGTCTAGGAATGAAATTTTCACATTATTTTCTATAGAAGTAAAATGTGGCAAATTTTTCTATAGGAATAAAATTTTGACAAAATTTTCTATAGAAATAAGATTTTGTCTAGGAATAACTTTTTGACAAAATGTTAGCTAAGAAAAAAATTTTGACAAAATTTTGTATAGGAATAAAATTTTGACAAAATTTTGTATAGGAATAAAATTTTGACAAAATTTTCTATAGGAATACAATTTTGACAAAATTTCATATCGAAATAAAATTTTGACAACATTTTCTACAAAAATAAAATTTTCTATAGAAATAAAATTTTTGCAAAATTTTTTATAGGAATAAAATTTTGACAAAATTTTTTATTGGAATAAAATTTTTGCAAAATTTTTTATAGGAATAAAATTTTGACAAAATTTTCTATTGGAATAAAATTTTGACAAAATTTTCTATAGAAATAAAATTTTGACAAAATTTTCTATAGAAATAAAATTTTAACAAATTTTTCTATAGAAATAAAATGTTGACAAAATTTTGTATAGAAATAAAATGTTATCAAAATTTTCTATAGAAATAACATGTTGACAAAATTTTCTATGGGAATAAAATTTTGACAAAATTTTCTATAGGAATAAAATTGTGACAAAATTTTCTATAGGAATAAAATTTTGACAAAATTTTCTATAGAAATAAAATTTTGAATAGGAGTAAAATTGTGACAAAATTGTCTATAGGAATAAAATTTTGACAAATTTTTCTACAGAAATAAAATAATGACATAGTCTTTCATAGAAATAAAAAATTTAAAAAATTTTGTATAGAAATAAAATTTTGCAAAAATTTTCTATAAAAATTAAATTTTGCAGAAATTTTCTATAGAAATAAAAATTTGACAATCATTTTCTATAGAAATACAATTTTGACAAAATTTTCTACAGAAATGAAATTTTGGCAACATTTTCTATAGAAATACAATTTTGACAACCATTTTCTATAGAAATGTGGTGAAGCAATAATTTTGTTGTAAGTATCCTCCACCATGGATTGCGTACAAAATTCTATACACTCAAAAAAAGTGAACTCTCTATTTCACTAAAGCCAATTTAACTTTATTTTAGTTCGTGGAATTGTTACGTTTGGAGAAAGTTTCCTTTACTCTAATAATTTTTTGTTTACGTTAGTTAAATTAACTAAAACCGAGGAAAAAACTAAACTCAAATGAAGCATAATGATTAACTAAATTCGTACCTTCCACCAAATAGTTCAGAATTTCTTTAAATTTGTAAATTTTACCAAATATGTGTCCATCATGAACTTCGTATATCACTAAAGACATTCTTGCAATTTTGAACTCCAAGTTTTTCCTTCAAACTACAAAATTTTCTTTAACAAGTGAAAAAACTTAGTTATGTCTAATAAATTTTCTTGAATTTGTCGAGAAATATTTACTTATTTTGATGACATCGGCGTGATGCCAACGTTTGTGATACTGTTTAGTTAAAATTTTCTACAAATATTCAAAATTTTCTAAAATTAACCGAAACATTACTTCCTGGTGGGTTCACTGTTTTTTCAGTGTAGAAAGACCTCATCCAGAAAAAAAAAGATATTGAACTCAATCCCGAAGATCCTAGGTCTTGAACAGGGAAATCCAAGGAATTCCTGGCTCGAAAACCTCGACTTCTGAACTTAAGGTTTCAGTAATTGATCCACAAATCCTATGAACCTAGTGCGTGAACTGCAGACCGGAAGATTTAAGAGATTGAATTGATCGTAGTGTTGGAATAGTAAACCTGAAGAGAGGTTAAACTGCTGAGCCAAACATCTCAGTCGTTGAACTTTGGGATGCTTTTATATTTCATTGGTTGAACTGCAGATCCGAAGATCTTAGGAAATGAACTTGAGAACTAGAGATTCAAATAACTTAATAGAAGACCCGTGGTTGAGTGGCAGAACTGCAAACCAAAAGATATCTGTGATGGCTCCAATCTCAGTGATAAGACTTCTAATCTTAAGGTCTCTTTAGTTCAACCACAAATCCAAAGATCTTAGTGCGTTAGCTGCAGGACGGAAGATTTAAGAGATTGAACTGCAGATTGGTAGATCTTCGAAACTAAAGGAAACAAAAAAATCTTCGAAACTAAAGGAAACAAATTTCATGAATTTAATTTAGCCACTTTTTTGCATTAATTTAAATTTCTGTGTAAAATAATAAAATTTACTTGTTTCAGTAAAAAAAAATCCTAAACAGAAATCAGTTAGAAATAGCTCATATAGAAAGTGAACCCTATATGGCACTAAATCCAATTTAATTCCATATTAGGTCATGGATTTTGTACTCTTTGGCAGATTGACAGAATTCTTCATGTTTTGGTAGATTTTACATAATATTCCTTAACACCTAAGAGGTACTTGAATTTTTCTAAAGAATTGTCTACGTATAAAATTATGTCTAGGTGTAAAATTTTGACAAAATTTTGTCTATGAATAAAGTTGTTGACAAAATTTTCTCTAAGAAAAAAATGTTGACAACATTTTCTATAGGAATAAAATTTTGACCATATTTTCTATAAAAGAAAAATTTGGCAAAATTTTTTATAGGAATAAAATTTTGACAAAATTGTCTATACAAATATAATTTTGTCTAGGAATAACTTTTTGACAAAATGTTATCTAAGAATAAAATTTTGACAAAATTTTGTATAGGAATAAAATTTTGACAAAATTTTCTATAGGAATAAAATTTTGACAACATTTTCTATAGAAATAAAATTTTGACAAAATTTTCTATAGAAATAAAATTTTGACAAAATTTTCTATAGAAATCAAGTTATGACAAATTTTTCTGTAGAAATAAAATTTTGACAAAATTTTGTATAGAAATAAAATGTCAAAATTTTCTATAGAAATAAAATGTTGACAAAATTTTCTTTGGGAATAAAATTTTGACAAAATTTTCTATAGAAATAAAATTTTGACAACATTTTCTATAGAAATTAAGTTATGAAAAATTTTTCTATAGAAATAAAATTTTGACAAAATTTTGTATAGAAATAAAATGTTGTCAAAATTTTCTATAGAAATAAAATGTTGACAAAATTTTCTATGGGAATAAAATTTTGACAAAATTTTCTATAGGAATAAAATTTTGACGAAATTTTGTATAGGAATAAAATTTTGACAAAATTTTCTATAGGAATACAATTTTGACAAAATTTCATACAATTTCAATTCATTCTACAAAAATAAAATTTTGACAAGATTTTCTATAGAAATAAAAATTTGACATTTTCTACAAAAATAATATTTTGACAAGATTTTCTATAGAAATAAAATTTTGAAAAAAATTTTCTATAGAAATAAAATTTTGACAATATTTTCTATAGAAATTAAGTTATGACAAATTTTTCTATAGAAATAAAATGTTGACAAAATTTTGTATAGAAATAAAATGTTGTCAAAATTTTCTATAGAAATAAAATGTTGACTAAATTTTCTATGGGAATAAAATTTTGACAAAATTTTCTATAGGAATAAAATTTTGACAAAATTTTCTATAGA